>NW_028087015.1:37889982-38555996 GCF_014824575.4 Sturnira hondurensis
AAAAACCCCAAGAAGCCAGTATCTTGGACTTGGCCGGGTGCCCTCTCACTGCAGCCAGGGTGCCTGAGGCTGCCGACCTGGTGTAGCTCACTGTCCAAAGGAAGGTAATTCGAGCTCCTGGTCTCTACCGAAGACGGTGGTGAATTTGAACCAAGAATTTGTATGGTCCTCAAATTACTGGTTTGGACCTTGTAGGTTAATTTCAAGAGTCAATGAATAAATCAGATACTTCATCTATCCAGGGTTAACTAGTAGAATTGGGGAGTCCAGGGATCATATTTTTAACTGCTTATTCAATCAGTCTAGGGGCTCAGGGTCTGAGCTGGCATCTCATTTGGAAAAGCACTGCCTGTTCGGGAAGCTGGTGTTTGCTTCCACAGCTCTTAGATGTTAGGGTCTCAATTCATGTACGCTGGGGCTCTTCCTAGAATCCCCTGCCCCTTCTAGCACTCAGAAACCCTGGAGCGTCTTGCATCTCCCCAGGTTTCGTGGTCCTCAGTTCTCTCCAGTGCTTGCCACCACCCCGGCCCCAGCGTCATCGCCTGCACAGCCCCCTAGGGAGTGCAGAGGTCGGTTTTTTTGTTTGTTTGGTTGGTTGGTTGTTTGTGGGGTTTTTTTGGTTGCTTTTCTCGAGATAATCCATCCACGAGTATTACTTTTGTTCCTTCTCTGCAGAGAGAAAGAAGCTAAGCAGGTAATCCCCAAATGCTGCTTCTGGGGCAGAGGCTAAGGGAGGCTGTGAGCCCTCCCATTTCACTGTTTTATCCAGTGGGATGCTGACACTTGCTTGGCGATACCTGCTGGCCACGTGATGGGTGGTCAAGGGCGGGGGTCTGAAGTCACACCTGGGCATGAACCCCCACTGCATTGTTAGGACTTATTTATCTAAATCTTACATGGAAATAAGAGAAATGGAGGCATCAGTTTAGTTTTAAGTCAGACCACCCAGACACAGTGAGAAAAGAAAGAAGAAAGAAAGATGCTGTCCTTGATCTCGAAGGTGGAGAGTATGTTTCTTCAGGCACACAGGCTTACCTTGTGAGTCCAGTAAGAAGGGTTTGCCAGTGCTCTACGCCCTCAAGTTTCTCAAGAGAAAAAGTCTTTGCCTCCAGCCTGTCTTTCTGGCAGCTGCAGGGTTTGAATGCGTAGGGAGAATTCAAGTACCCTCAGCAATAATTCCCAGAGAGCTATTGTATGCTGAAGGATTTTTATTTCTGATCACAGAAGATGGGAGGTAAACTTTGAGTGTTTTTCTTCTACGATGATAATGCATTAAAATACTTGGAAAACTGTAGATTTTTTTCTCAGGATGTGTTTTTTCTGTATTTATTCCCTTACTCTTTAATTGGTCTTATTTCCTATGTCTAAACTTTCTTCTAATCATCCTGTATTTCTCACTCAAGTGAGAAACTAGCTGGAAGCAGTGAACTGGTCTGGCATTACACATTACACGGGGCTAAATAAGAATTCCTGCGGTGGGAGAATTTGGGGTTGAGGAATTTCAGGTTTTATAAGGTAAACAGGGTCGTGTAGCCGAAGTAAGGACTTGTGAAAGGTTTACAAGTACCTTCTGTTTACTAAAACTAACCAAAGATTCCTGAGACGTTCTTAATGTCATTTTCTACTTAAATTAGACATAATGGCTCTTATACTATTCATTTCTATTTACTATTCCTTAGTTTGCTTTTCAGTCTCTTCTACTATATTTTTAAAGAGATGCTTATAAATGTGAGTGATATACATACTGAGGCGCTTTTTTTTTTTTGTCTCATTAAGTGTCCTGCCCACAGGCTGCATGTGGCCCAGGATGGCTAGGAATTCGGCCCAACACAAAATCATACGTTTACTTAAAACCTTTTTGTACTCATCAGTTTTCATTAGTGTTTGTGCATGTAATGTGTGGCCCAAGAAAACGCTGCTTCTTCCAGTGCAGCCCAGAGACGAGTAAAAGTTGGACACCCCTGGTTGAAAGACTTTCTGGTTTTTCGGTTGGGAATGGCCCTTCGTCCTCGATCTCATCTCACCCAGCTCGCTCCCCCTCACCCAGGACACCTGGTGTCTTCTAAGAGCCTGGTCAGTTTCCTCCCTCACCAGGGCTCCTTGTCGATGCGGCCCCGAGCACACTTCCTCTTCTGCCATCTGCTACATCTCCTCTCATCCCGCCCACAGTTTCTTCTTTTCCACACTGTCCACTGCAGAATGACTCACAGTTGGCTGACCTGGATATCCCAGAACCACACTTCTCGTGGGTATCACAAAGTCCTTACACACTCAAATTTCACGTGCCAGGCATGGGGCAGGATTGCCACGTTCTCAAGTGACAATCATACCCGTCGGGGCATGATGGCCTTTCTTCGTAGTCCCGTTTCTGTGCTCCAGAGAGTTTAGGAACAGTGATTTGTTCCTTTTCGTTTAGGCCTATTGTGACCTCCATGTCTTATTGTCCCCTCGGGAACACCAGGCATATTTATTCTATTTGGATAGCACTTCTGGTTTCTAACTCACCTTTCCTGTTACATTAGCTAACACGTATTGTGTATCTTTGGTGTCTAAGACCCTTTGTTGAACGTAGAATAATTGCCCTCAGAGGAGTGGCAGGAGGACCGGACAAGCAGGTTTGGCAGAGAGGGTCTTCGGACAAGCCGGAAAGTTTGAGTTCCTAACTGCGAGGGAAGTACCAAAGGTTCTGGAGCAGGGGGTAACTAGTCTGAGCTGGGCTCTCGGAAGATGCCTTGGACTTCGATGTCTAGACTGGGCTGGAAGGAAGGAAAATCGGAGGCAAGGTGACAGTTGTTATGAGACGAGTTTGCTGTGGAAGTAACTACCAGCAATGTGAACACATAACAGGTGCTTCCAACTCGAGGTCACTGATGTGTCCATGGAGTTGCAGCGGGACTTTGTTGAAATTCCAAACCAAACATTCCCTCTTGGAGACTTTGTACTGTGTGTCCCAACCTGGAGCAAATACAGATCAGAGAAATGAGATTTCTAAGCACGCAGATCTGGATTAAGAAGAA
Organism: Sturnira hondurensis; assembly: GCF_014824575.4. Lineage (NCBI taxonomy): Eukaryota > Metazoa > Chordata > Mammalia > Chiroptera > Phyllostomidae > Sturnira > Sturnira hondurensis. The sequence continues at coordinate 37,893,000 of NW_028087015.1, forward strand.
AGAATCATTACCAAAAAGTATTTACTTTGCATAAAAGCGCTCCCCTTTTTTTATGAGCCAGAATTTCACTGTTGACAGAGTTCTGTGTCAGCGAAACACCAAAGAGGACCAGCTCGCCTGGGAGAGGTAGGGTAGCTGCAGGTCCCTGGAAGGGGGGCCTGATCACCCTGTTTCTTCACCTGTGTACCCAACCACATGACCCTGTCTGAGAATCACCGTCTTGGTGAAGTCACTCGTAAGTTCCATCACATGTAAAGGGTGTGTGACGGACTGTTAGCCATTAGTAAGAAGTTGCCGACCTCGCTGACATCTTTTGAGACGAGAAGCCTAGGATCGAGTCTGTATCCTTAAATTGCACCTAACCTTTGGTGATTTCCAGTTGACGCCACGGTAAAACACTTCACTTCCACAATCGCCAGCTTGCTAGCTTGTCCTCACAACACAGTAACACCGTCCAGCACAAATCAAGAATGAGGAAAGGAAGCAATAGGCTTGGATTTCAGATAAACCCTGGAGTTCTTTGGCTGTTAGAAATTGAGCAAAACCGAGAACCTGAGCAAAATTGAGCCTCATTTCCTAAGGCCATGTTGCCCCAGGTGTAGCTCATGCTTTGCTGTTGTATCTTCTTAAATCATCTATTGCAATTTAAGTTTTCAGTTTGTATTGTATAGAGTATGATACACATTATCAACATTGGGTCACATGACTCTAGTGGAACGGTTTCCGTAGATAACGCTACTCTGAAAGTCTCTCTCTTCCTTTCCAGTGAACTTGGAGAAATTCCCACGCTAAAAACACTGCAAGTATTTGGAATCGTGCCAGACAACACCCTTCAGCTGTTAAAAGAAGCCCTTCCCCATCTCCAGATTAATTGCTCCCATTTTACCACCATTGCCAGGCCTACTATGGGCACCAAAAGCCACCCGGAGATATGGGGCATCCGATGCCGACTGACCCTGCAAAAGCCCAGCTGTCTATGAAGTACGCGTTGCGAGATGCTGTCTCCTTTTGTCTTTGGATCAGGGAAAATAGGTAGAAGCCCGATTGGGGGAGCACTCAGCTCTTTTTATTCTTGGTTTTCCCTTTGCCTTCATCCTACAAGTATATTAGAGAAGCATTTGATAGAGAAAACTAAGTGGTTTTTTGGTTTGTTTGTTTGTTTTTTTTTAATGACTATAAAAACTTCCATCACTGCCATGCTCCTAAGGGTCTAGTCGTGGGCCTTAGGAAATTTCAGGATGAGCCTGCAATTTCAAAATCCTTCAAGAGCCAGATCTGAGTCATCTCTTCCAAGTGCCCTTCTTATCAAGTCTGTTTTGAAACAAGCTTAAAAATCACCAGTAAGCAAGTCATTTTCTTGATCTCTATGATACCTTAACTTTCCTCTATTTAATTCTTCAGTGTCGCTTTATAAGACATAGGCTGGAAAAATGATAAGCTATTCATATTGGGAGATGAACAGAAAGAATCATAGGATAGTCTATTTGAGGCAGTCATTCTGGGGATAGAAAAAGAGAAATACACATTTCAGCCTTGCCTTTGGATTTTTGCCATTAGGTTCAAGAAAACAAATAGTCCTGGGTAATTCACCCTAAAACCTAAATTTTAAAAACCACCCACGGGAGATACAGAATTTGAAGGGCCAGGAGGCTGTTTTTTATGACAGGGTAAGCTGATGTGTGCTCTAATGCACATTAATGAAGTGCCCTCTGATGTGCCGTGCTCCCAGAATTAAGTAACTGAGGAGATAATGACTGTGTTCTTCTAACTGTGTAACTGCATGACGTTAGCGTGAGCTCTTTAGCTTTTAAAATACCTGGATTTGTTTTATAAGGTGGTAGTCGCCAGTTCGTTTGCAGTGTTGGAGGGAATGCTGAACTGAAGTTGCCTGCCATTTGTCTTTATCGCTGAGGTTCTTGAAGTTATTTTTTCTATCACTCTGGAATCAAGTCTTTTTAAACTGTCTTTTTCCCTTTTTTATTTCTTTAGCGTTTCCCACAATCGCTGTTTTACACTACCCACCTTGTCAGGTTTCTGGACCTGACGTTCCCCGAGAAGAACCGCCTGCCCCTCTCAGCCAGGGACACGCCCACTAGACGCAGGTGTGTCCCGTGGTCCCAGACCAGTGTGCACCTGCGGGAAAGTGAACTCAGGTGCTGAACCTTTCGATAGCATCGGTGCTTTTTTTAATGACCCATAGAAGCAAACGGATTAAATTCTACTTACCAAAACATGTTTTTCTTATTTAAATTGATGATCTCCCCGCATGTTCAAAATGGAACAGAAGAGCCAAAACCCATCATTTCTATTAACATTGGATTTTTAAATCAGATTTTTCAAATGTTAGAAACAATGGCATCTGCCTAAACCTAAGGAGGAACATTTTAAAGTAGTTATCCCGGAAATGATTATGTTTCGATTTTGTAGTAGTTCAAAGGTGCTAAATACTACTTGAGATTATTGTTTACAGATTAGTGACCAGGGCTGGGGACAGGATCCAGTTGGACTCTGGCTCCGGGTGTCCTCAAACATGTACTTCCAAACTCAAGTCCAGCCAAAAGCTATTTTGCTAACATTTCAGAGTAATCTGTATTTTTGTATGTGGTTTCTACTTTTATAAACTTGTTTTAAAATAAAACACATTTGTAGGAAAATGAGTGCTTCTGCTAAATTGTATTTCTTTTTTCTCTCTTTCCCTTAAGCACTGTGGGCAAGGTACAGGGCATTTGGGGGGGTGCTGCGTGCCCTGGCCCCTAGTAAGGAAGGCTCTGCAAAGTGAGCGCCAGAGTGGTCCTCTCTGCCCCACCCGTGTCATATGCTTCTTGTCAAATTGAAATGATAGTTTGTAATACTTCCTACCAAGGTGCTAAATACAGGCGTATTTATCTTTAAAGTGCTTTAAAAATAGCATTTATAAAACTTTGGAAATTTAAATGATTGAGATTAGTGAAGTGCTATCCAGAAGTCAGCTGCTAGCACTTTTTAAATCACAGACTGGACCCGAACAGCTTCTGCGGTGTATTTTATTCTCAGTAGGAAACTTTGAATTGTTCGCCCTACTCCCAGAAGTCTTCCAGGAATTCAGTTTCTTTGGCGCCTACTCCTTCAAATAGTGGAGGGGGGCTCTTGAATTTTACCGAGTTTTTTGTCGTTCTCATTGTCACTACTATGCTTCCTTTTCTGTTTTTAATTATGAAAACATTAAACGAATGCAAAAAGCAGAGAATATGGTGAACCTGAGCATCCATGTTCAACCATCGTTAACTCGGGGTGAATCAATCTCCCTCAAGCGCCCAGACAACCGATTATTTTGAAACAAAACCCAGATACGACTTCCTAAGTATTTAGGAACATACCTCCAAAAATAAAGATTCTCCTGGGTTAATCCTGAAACATTAAATACCAAGTCATTTCAGGTGTTTTCTTCCATAGGTTTGTTTTGAGCAGGTTGCAGACATGGTCTACATACTGCGTTGATTGACATTCTTTTGTTGGGGGAAGGTTCAACTGGCCAGCCAATGAATTACATTAGTTTCAGCTGTACAGCATCATGATTCAGGACTTTTAAGTATTGCAAAATGATCGTGGTGAGTCCAGTTAACATTGTCATCCCTTACAGAATTTTTTGATGAGAACTTTTAAAATCTGCTCTTAGCAACTTTCAAGTATGCAGTAGTGTTACGAACCATAGTAGCTCTATTGTACGTGACATCTGGACTGGAAGTTTGTAGCTTTTGACTCACTTTATCCATTTTGTCCACCCACCCACCCCCAAGCCTCTGTCAACCACCCACCTGTTGTATACTGTGTAAGTGGCATCATGACGTCACATTGGGCTTTTCTTTGACTATTTCACTAGCATAATGCCCTCAAGGTCCATCCATGTTGTTGCAATGGTAAGATTTTATTTTTTTATGGCAGAACAATATTCCCGTGTGTGTGTGTGTGTATGCTCAAGCAGAAACACTGACTCGAAGATACACACACAGTGTTCACTGTAGCATCATTTACAGTAGCCAAGATATGGCAACAGCTTACGGTAAATGTCCATTGATGGACAGATGGATAAACCAAAGGTGGTATCTATTAGTATCTTCTACCCATCCGGTAGAAAACATCCTTTTAATCAGGTATTTTTGCTATGAATTGTATGAGTTCTTCACATATCGTGCATATGAACTCCTATCAGAGGTGACTGCAATATAGTTTAAAATCAGGGAGCATGTTGTCTCCAGCTCTGTTCTTTCTCAGGATTGCTTTGGCCGTTCAGGGTCTTTTGTGGTTCCATGGAGATTATAGAATTGACTTCCATTTTTGTGAAAAAAATGCCACTGACGTTTTGGTAGGATTGCATGGAACCTATAGATTGCTTTGGGTGGTGTGGACATTAACAGTATTAATTCCTCCAGTCCATGAACACAAAAGAAAAATCCATTCGTCGTCTTTAATTTCTCTCGACAATGTCTTGTATCGTTTACAGTGTATAGGACTTTTACCCCCCTATTTATTTTTAGGTATTTTATTTTTCTTTTATACACTTTTAAAAACAAATGGGATTGTTTTTAATTCCTGATAGCTCAGAAATGCAAGATTTCTATGTACTGATTTTGTTTCCTGCAATTTTACTAAACTCATTTATTCTAACAATTTTTTTAGTGAGGTCTTTGGGTCTTTCTCAATGTCATCTGCAAATAGTGAGTTTTACTTCGTCCTTTCCAATTTAAATGCCTTTTCTTTTTCTTGCCTAATTGCTCTAACTAGGATTGATTGACATTCTCCACTCTTAATTTTTGGGTTCCCCTCCCTTTCTTTTTTTCTTGCAATTTATTATTTAAAGAAACTAGGTTCTTTGTTCTGTGTTCTAGGTCCTGGATTTTGCTGACGTAATTCCTTAAGTGACACTTAACCGGTTAATCTGTATCCTATTTCCATAAATTGGTTAATTAGGGCTAGCAGCAAACAGGTCTACATCAAGGGTGACTTTGTACCCCAGGAGACACTTGGTAGTATCTAAAGACACTTTTGGTTGTCAAAAGTGGAGAGGTGTTATTGACACCTAGAAGGTAGGGGCTAATAAGGATGCTGGTAACCGCCCTCCAATAAACAGGAAACTTTCCTACCATGAAGAAGTATCTGATCCAAAAGGTGAACAGTGCGGCACTGACAGACCCTGATCTACAAGGCTTATGTCATCAAGCCTGTTTGTTTTTTAAGGAGGAGATACTTGATGGGTCGTATTATGTTCGTCCATCAGGAGACAGAACATCTGTCTCTGGCCCTTGATCCCTCCCTCTGCTAAACCCTAGCCACAAGTTGCAGGGGTTTGAGGGACACTCGGGCCAAGTGCAGAGTTTTTATTTCTGCATAAAGTGACAGCACCTTCTACACCGGTGAACCCAGTCTCAGTCCCACATTTACTGAAGAGCCACAGTGTGGAGGATGCTGTCTTCGAACAGTCGCACGGGGGAAGGTACAGTGCACTTAAGGACCGGTACCAGTTCGGGGCACGTGGGAGCTAGAACCCCTTTCCACTGGATGCCCTAATCCTGAACAAGCAGAAGGCAGCCCCCTCGTTTATTACCACTGCTCTCCCACGATTTGATTTACTGGGACCAGAACTATAAATACATACAGGGCATCAAAAATATTAAGTCAAAACTATCTAAAGAGTCTCTACAGCTACAAGCGAAGCACTTCATCCTCTGACCAGGTAACACACCACGGTTCTGTGTTGGAGATGAGCAGTGAGTGAAGTCAACAGGGAAAGAGTGATACCCCGCAGTAGGGAACAGAACTCTGGAAACCTAACACGTTGGGAAAACCAGGTTTTCAAGTAATGACCCCGTAAGAGTTAATAAATGACAACAAAGAAGAGACAGTACCAGTTTAATTTTATTCACATGTCGATGCCATTAAAGGTTACTTCATAAAAACATTTTTGCTATTCCAACATTCTTTGCCTCTCACATCTCCGACAAATCCTCACCACATAGCAGAAATATTAGAAGTTATATTGCAAATGGAACACACTAAGCATTTTTAAACCTTTAAAATATGGCTTATGAACAATTTTACACAGAAGTTACCTATTAATATGTTACATATTAACAGATCTACAATACCATATGGACAATCTGATTTCCTTGATATTGAAAATGAAGTTGGCATTTTTGTCAAGAAGGCATCTTAAACCTACTAAGGTAGTTCTATGGTGTGGAATTTTACGTTATAAAGTAGACCTTAAGTATATTATTTTTAAACCAAACCAGAAACTAGAACCAGCTCCGGAAAAACACTGATTTTTCCTGTGTGCATCATGCGAACTCTTTGTTAATGAGTGTCTACACAGACACGCTGAACTGAAGACAAACGTTCTTGTCCCGGATATACAACAACCCCCAGCTTGCTTCTGTGTAGTGACATCGTAGTGACAGGAACCTGCTGAGTGTTGGCAGCACCGAGAGCACCCAATCTGATGACACGTCCTAGCGTCCATCTACAGAATGTACTCCTGCGCTCACTCAGCTCAAGGGCCGCCAGGATAGAGTCTGTTTTACTCATCAGTGTATATCCGGCAATCGATTCAGTGCACAGCACAGAATGGATACTTAATAAATATCTCAATGACTGGGTAAAAATTTTTAACAGCAAGTGAAAAGACATAACTTTGAATAAATGGCACAAGACTACCAACGGTCTCATGATGGGCCGACAGGTGCCTTCTGTGAAAATTCTAGGATTTAAGTAGATCAAGAATTAGACAAGAATAATGTCTTCCAAAAATAAAGAAACTCTCGCAGGCAGGCAGAGAAAAGCCGTACGTAACATGTGTCTTCTAAAGCTAATGTGTGAAACTGGAATACAGGCTAGCTGAAGACTACCATGATGTTACAAGTAGACGAAAATACTTTCGGAAGGTCTGACCAAACTAGTGGAGTATGTCTCATCAGTCCATCCTTTGTCTTCGAATCCATGTTGGACAGCATCGCATTTGTGAAAGCACCCCGTTTTGCCCAGCTATACATGCTTCAATTAACTCAGCATTGTCAAAATTAACCTGCCAGTCAGATAAAACTGTAACTTTCAAAAACGATCGCTTGAACTTCTTAAATCGACAGTCATACCAGTATCAGTGTGTTCTGAAACTAGAAAATTCATAGCACATATAAAAACCCATTTACCTACTTCAGTGAGGTCAATGTCAGGATTTAATCAAAATTCTCCATCCAATTTTTTTAAATCTTGATTTTTAGGTGCTATAAAAAATATACACTAGTCAAATGAGCTGTGTTTGTTCTGGCCAATTCCACAAAGTTAGGAGGAAAGGGAAGGAAAGGTTGTATAGTTAAATTATAAATCCTAAACATTTAACCCTTTATTTGAACTTCTCTCTCTTAATCTAAAAAGGTATCAGCACTCTTGGATACCAGTAACAATACAGGAATTTCACTGGTATCGATCCTAAAGGCGTAGTCCGTCCACTTTCTTGCCCAGTGAACATCTCTTCCATCAGAATCCAAGAGAAGAATACGAATCTCAGTTTCTTAGTCACCTTTGAGCCCAGGGCCAACCAGTCTCGACAGTAACCAAAAAAGGCAGCTTTATGACCGGTAGTCTGTTTCTGCAGTTAAAGTCTTTTTCTGATAATCAAATTTGCTATCCTTCACTGTTCTAGAAGCACAGTTCGAAGCTCATCTTCTTTATTGATCATCATCGAAGCAATTGCTCCATCATTAAACTCAAAAGAAGTCCCTCCGTCCACAACCATACAGGCGTCCCAACAGCGAGAACGAACACAAACCCTGAGCAGAAAAAACAGCTCATAAAGTGAGATTTTGTAACCTGAAATAACAATTTCTTTAAAACCCCTAGTTTTTACCTAAAGTGTCAGATGTGGAAGGGAAAAGAGGTGAATCCTACTCTAAAAGGTTTTCTGCTCCCCAATTTAGGGTAGCAGGAATGTTTATCCTTTTATTCCGCAGGCATGTGAACGAAGTTGCTTTTCAGGCAGTTTCTTTTAAAATGGCAACTCCATCTTACTGCAGTCTAAATGCATTACAGAAAAACTCCACACCACCCTATTAAGGAACTATGCCCCTTCTATTTATTTAAATTTTAGCTTCTAAAAATGGCACCTTAGGTTTGAAAGAAAACATCGTTAGCCAGGTCAGCACGACACCTCAGTAGTCCCACAGGGTCTACTTCTCCCACCAGATTCAGTGTCAGTGAAACGGAATCATTTAAAACCAAGTGGGCTATGTAATCACGAGGGACGCGGACAGTCCCGTTGGGCCTGGGAAGCTTACTTTGAGGTGAAACAACGTTGCCGGCTGCTGGAGAAAACTCTGTTTGCTATTGGTTCTCGAATACTGAAAAGTATTTTTGGTTCCTCTGGACTGTAGAGCAACGATTCATTATATTCATTTGTTACTGTGAGGAAAGGAAAACAAATGTCAGCACATTTAATAACAGCCCTTGACAAGTGCGAAGTGAAAAGTGGATGCTGTCCCCAACTCAACAGCAGTCTGTTCCGAAGGTCCACTGGGCATCAAGTACCTTGGCATTCACCTCCATTTAAAAAAAAAACAAACGTATAAATCAGGATTAGGTTCCAAGATTAATCCACAGAAGCCTACATCACTCACAATATAGAAGGAATAGGTGTGTTTTGGGAAAAAAGAAAAACGTCTAAGCTAATAATTAAACGAGAACAGAGGAATTAGTTTATGGCACTTGAAAATGGAATCTGAGTTGCCATGGCCTCCTGCCAAGTGCTTTTCCAAAAAGCCACGTCGAAGAGTTCCTAAGTGTAATTATAACTTAGCAGTCTTGTGTAACGCGCGATCTCAAACAATGGCAGGCAACGTGCTTTCACCGTGTAAAGGCCGTGATTCGAGGCACTTTTCGCAATCACTGGCACCTGCCATCTCCCTAACCCAGAGGCACATGAGACTTGGCAGGCGAGGCACAAACTGGTTCAAGGGTCATTAACATGAACGTCCAGTCGTAAAGTTTTTATTGCTTAAATATATTTAAAGCGATATTAAAAGCGTGTTTGAGTCAAAAAAAGGCACTGTGCTTTGCTCCTCAGACAAGAACATGTCACAGTAACATCCTAAAATCGATACAGAACTTAAATGAAACCGTCAGCAATTTGGATGGTTGGCCACTGACCTTTCTCCACCAGTTCTCTGTTCAGTGGAAGACTTAAGTTCCCTTGTCGTTTTGCTATTGAAAAAAGGGGGAAAATATTTTGGTTAAAATGTTTCGTATCGTATAGTAGCTAATATCACAAAGCATATACACTATATAGCATTTTATAATTATAATTATAATAGCTATTTTGGTACTCACCAATATTTAAAACATCTTCCACAGCCTGAGTGGCAACCCTGTTAATATTGAATGACCTAGAAACAAACACCACATAAATTCTTTCTTGTTTTAATTCTAAAAACATACTAAAAATGAAAAAGGAGTAATCTAATTATCATACAAAGAACTCAGAAACTAACAAGAAAAACAACCAAAAGACAACAGCCACCTCACCCAGTTTAAAAAGTAGGCAAAGTATGTGGACAGTTCATGGGCCTTGATGAAAAAAGGTTCAGTCTTACACTTTAAAGCAATACAAACTAAAACGAGCTTTCTCAGATGTACAAGGATTATAAACTGATAAATAGTGTACTGACACAGGTGTGGGGAGAGAAGTATTTTCATACGCTGATGGGATTATAAAGTCGCAACAAGTAATTCTAATTTCTGCACTATTAAGATATAAAGTGTACATATTCAGAAAACGGGATTTCTGAGTCCAGAAACCCTGTTTTCTGAATGTGTACACACGGCTCGCCTCCTCACACAACCACATCAAAATTACAACTAAGCTAGAACATAACCATTACTCAGAACCATTAGAAATCAAGTTGAATAGAAGTCTAACAACTATAAAATTAAAGAAACCACATCCATGCAGACTGGTAGGAGGGGCAGAGACACAGAACAGGCCGGTCTCACATCCATGTGTGGTGGATAAAAATTCAGGAGAGAGAACTTGGGAGTGAGGATCCCCAGACCCACACCAGGCCCCCCAGCCCAGGGTTCCAGTGCCAGGAACGTAAGTCCCCAAAACTTCTGGCTGCAAAAACCAACAGGGACTGAGGAGGTGGAGGAAACTCATGGAGCCCCAAGCAGGGCGCCCCTTAGAAACCCACACGTGGACGTGCTCAGAAGCACTCCCTCTGAGCTCCAGCACCAGGGCAGCACTCAGTGGCGTACGGGGAGGAACTTCAGTTCCTGCCTGGCAGCAAGGCAGGAGCTGCGGGACAGCTTTCCCCCAGACAGAAAGGCAGGCAGAGGCCACTGTCCCTTTTCAGAGCCCTCTCCCCACAGACCCACAGAGCCAGCAAGCAGTTGCTATACCTGAGACCCCATCAACACAGCTAACACTGTTTGCCCCACCCTTAAGATCCCAAGACTCCAACCCACCCAAACTTACAGGCCCACCCAAGCTGCTGACAGTGACTTTTCCATACAAATGGACAGTCTTGGGTCATGCTTCACAACTTCCCCAATCCTCTCAAACAAGCAACAGCCAGCCTCAGTGAGCCCTTAGCCCCTATACCCCTTGTTAAGTGGCCCCAGGGCAAGCACTAGGAACAGCAAGCCTAGATTCACAGCTTGGCTTCACAGGGGAATCTCCAAGCCTACCACACGTAGCAGCCATCTCAGATTGCCTTATAGCTCAGGCAGGGTGGCCGTCTGCACCACCTAGGAAATCCCAATGCCTGTGCCCCCAGGGGAGAGCTACAAACCACATCGGAGCACCACCACCACCCTGCCCCTGCACAGCTGATCCTCCACAGAGGGCAGAGGTTGGTGGTGAGTGGTCACAGCCAGTCCTTGCAGCTGACCCACCTGGGTAAATCCCTCCCATTGATCTGCCAACAGAAACCAGAAACCAAAGCTCAACTACAAGAGGAGGGTGTACTCAGCCCACATGAAGGGTGCACCTCAAGTACCCAGCTTGGGTGATAGGGGAGGCTGTGCCACTTGACCGTACAGGACACCTACTACATTAGGCCACACTACCAAGATAATGGAGTCAAAGCAGCTCTACCTAATACATAGAAACAAACACAGAGAAGTTGCCAAAACAAGGAACAAAGAAACATAGCCCAAATGATAGAACAGAGAACAAACTCCAGAAAAAGAGCTAAATGAAATGGAGATAAGCAATCTATCAGATGCAGAGTTCAAAACACTAGTTATAAGGATGCTCAAGGAACTTACTGAGGACCTCAATAGCATAAAAAAGATCTAGGCAGAAACAAAGGATACATTAATTAAAATAAAGTACCATTTACAGGGAAACAACAGTAGAGTGAATAAAGCTGAGAATGGAATCAATTATTTGAAACACAGTGAAGCAAAAATCAACCAATCAGAACAAGAAGAAGAAAAAAGAATCCAAAGAAATGAAGACAGTGTAAGCAGCCTGTGGGACAACTTTAAGGATTCCAACATTCACATCATAGGGGTACCAAAAGAAGAGAAAGAGCAATGAATTGGAAATCTATTTGAAAAAATAATGAAAGAGAACCTCCCTAATTTGGTGAAGGAAATAGACATGCAAACCCAGGAAGCACAGGGAGGCTCAAACCAGATGGATTTGCAAAGAGGCCCACTCCAAACACATAATCAAAATGCCAAAGGTTAAAGATAGACAATCTTAAAAGCAGCAGAGAAAAGCAGCAAGTTACTTACAGGAGAATTCCCATAAGGCCATCAGCTGATTTCTCAAAAGAAACTTTGCAAGGTAGAAGGGATTGGCAAGAAATATTCAAAGTCATGAAAAGCAGGGACCTATAGCCAAGACTGCTCTACCAGCAAAGCTTTCATTTAGAACCGAAGGGCAGAGAAAGAGCTTCCTACGTAAGAAAAAACTACTAAAGGAGTTCATGATCACCAAACCATTATTATATGAAATTTTAAAGGGACTTATTTAAGAAAAAGGAGATCAAAACTATGAACAATAAAATGGCAATAAATCCTTATATATCATCAACTGAATATAAAAAACTAACCAAACAAGAACAGAGACAGAATCATGGCTACAGAGAGCACTGAGATAGGAGGGGTGTGGAGGAATGGCTGAAAAGGTGAGGGGACAAAGACATACGAATAGGTAGTTACAGAACAGCAATGGGATATAAAGTACAGTATAGGAAATGGAGTAGCCAAAGACTTCTAAGTATGACCCATGGACATGAACAATGGTGTGGGGATTGCCTAGGGGAGTGGGGAGGAATGGGCAGAGGTGGAGTAAAGGGGGAAAAATCAGGACAACTGTAAGAGCATAATCAATAAAATATAATTTCAAAAATGAACATATTCTTCAATCTAGTAATTTATCCTAAAATATACTTGCATATATAATACACAAAGATATACACAAGGATATTTACTGAAGTATTGTTTATAATAGCAAAACTCAAATATATGTAGCAACAGGAAGCTGGTTAAGTAGATTATGGCAACTCAGCAGAGTACTACATATATATTAAAGAAAATAAAATAGAACTAACTACATGTACTGATTTACAGAGACAACCAAGATCTTAGATTAAAAAAACAAAGATATTATATGGTGTATATGTTACTTGTTTTATTTATACAAAAAAAACAATTATACATATATATAGTGACTATGTCTGGAAATCAGTACCAGAGATATGAGATTAAAGAGAGACTAGCTTTTCACTGTATAACCTTTTGTACTATTTAACATATTTTAACATGTGTATTTCTTTAAATCATAAAATAGCTTTCTTAAAGGTGAGAAATACTTTGCCAGTATAATGCCTTACTTAGCCACTTAAAAAATACGTTAACACAAACATGAATAACTTTTAACAGTTGCTCCATCCCAGAGTCTATGAAGATGCTTAAGGAAAGGTGGGGTTTTGTTAATCTTCTAGGAAACAGAACTATTCTGCTGCCCCACGCCCCTCTCACCCGGCATCCGCAGTCAGTGCTGATGAAAAGGAGCAACCCGCTGAGTCCCACAGCTCGACCCTCATTCAGTGACTCTTGCCTCTTTCTAGGAAGCGGGGTGGGTAATAAACACTTCATATACCTTTACAACCCTATGTTCTTCACATTTGGAGAAATGTGAAAATACTGTGAACATTCTCTTCAGAAAAATGCAGATTTTTTTACATTACCAAATTTTTACATTAAGAACGTGGAGTTATTCACAAACCAAATCTCTCCGCTACAAAAATCTAAAATCTGGCCCTTCTTACTCGTATTGTTCACCATTCTGCCCCCTAATTTCACATTCTGATCACGCCAAGCTCATTCTGGCCTACGTACCTTTTCTCTTACTATTTGGTAAGAAAGCCAAATAGTTTAAGTGTCCTGAGTTTCTTATTGTTTAGTATAAAGTTTTCAATGTCACACACTATGAGACATAAAGCACTTTGGTCACTACCCGGCTCATGGCAAAAATGCAACACAAAATGAAAATGTCAAATGTGAGGGAAATGTGTAGGTCATATTCTAATTCCTGTGAATATCTACCTTATTGGAAGATACTGTTTTAAAATTCTATTTTAAATCTAAAAGTCACATAAGCATGAAGTATGTTCACTACAATTAAAATACATAAAGGACAAAAGATTTTAGGAACTATTAATGTGGTCAAGATTTAACTTAAGAAAACAAAGGGCTGAGGAGACTTGCTGTAACATTCCTACATTTATTAGGAATATCACAAACCGACCCAAACCAAGTCCTCTGAATGGTAATTAAATCAAGACGAATGTCCTGTGGTTAGAACTTGGGTCTCAGCCACTTCACATCAAGGACAGACTGTGTGAGTAACATAGAACATTTTTTTCCATAACCTTCACCATTCTAGGAGTTCCCATGTGAAATCATATGTACCTTGTGCTAAAGACAACCAAAGTGAAAAACAAACTGAGTCCACACCATCATCAGCTGGTAAAACTTTGTTCACTTAAAAACACCTCCTCACCCTTATTTAAGTCTGCCAGGAGAGAATGTATGAAGGAGGTCTTGGGGGGTGGGCTGGGATAAGAGTAAAAGGCAGAAAACTGTACTTGAACAACAATTAAAATTGAAAAGAAAAAAGATGTACAGAGGAGGACTGGGGACAGTCTTGAGAACAGAAACAGACACGGAAACATCTGTGACCTCCCAGTGTACGCAGCAAATCAGGGTCCACAGTGGCAAGGGGACCGAGATGACGCCACGGCGATTCAGAGACAGCTGCTCTACACCACCACCCCTAACCCTGTGTCCTGGGGAAGAAGTTTTGGAAATGCACAGATGGGAGACGTGGACAGCACTCCTCAGCCTGCTCCCACACCTCCCGCCATGACCTGCCTGCCTCCCCGGCCCCTGTGACTTGATGTGAATGAGCACAGCGACCTCAGGAGCTACAGTTAAAAGATGGCAGAGCTGCAGGATGGAAGGAGTCTGGCTCCCCGACTCACGACTTGGAGGACAGCCACCTGCCCATTAGGAACGCCCACTCAGACTTTACAAGTAATAAACTTCTGCTGTGTTAAGCCACTGAGAGTGGAGGTCACAACTAGCTTACCGTAAGTTATTATACATTTCCACATTTAATATTCAAAGCAAGGGCTGAGAAGGTCACACAGCAAAACAAACTTTTATCTATCTGCATCAAGAATGAAAAGAAGAACAGTAAAGGAAACAGGCTATCCTATTATTTTTTCCCAGTGATTTCTCAGTGGTATCCAGTTTAGTTAAACCTAGAATTTAAATCCTGCCTTCACCGTTTATCAGCCACATGACGTGGGGCAGTCAGTTAACTTCTGAGACTCTTTACTAATCTAGTCTCCTAGTTCCAGAGTATTTGGGAGTTTAAATAATATACTTAGCTCAGGACAAAGAAAATGCTCAGAAATGGTGGAGTGAGGCAATAAAATGATTAGCATATAGAAATGTACAGCTTTCTCTTAGCCCTTAGGATTCTTTTCTCTCCCTCCATTTTCTGAAGAGAAAAAGGACCAAAGATGAATGCCAAGTGCAGTCAGCAGTGGGAGGGCGAGGGTGGAACACAGTGGAAGTAATAAGCTAGACGCACAGGGCTGAGGAAGTGAAGACACTGAGTAACCAAGGTGGCAGGGAGAGATTCCCGTTAGAGAAGTTCTATACCAGAGCACAGGAAACAACAGGAGACTTCACTAAGCCACACGGAAAAGACCAAACTTCTAAGCTGAGCCACACTTCTCCAAAGGCACCATCAACAGAGGACTTGACTTTCAGGTGTGCGGGGGCGGGGTTTTGTGGGGGCAGGGTGGGGGGCACTTTACAACTTAATGGCTCTTATTCTTCATGCTCATCTCACTGCTCAAAGGCTGAAAACGAAAACTGTCAAAATCATACACACACACAAAGCAGAAGTCAAAGCCCCCTGCCTCTGCACACATAAGCATATTTCTCCAAGACTGGTTGATTTACCTGCACAGTTCTTCAGCACAAGCTAGTGACTCACCTTTCAACTGTGCGACCTCCGTTTAAAGCTGGCAATGAAAAGGCATTGGTTTTACAGTCTCGCACACCCATGCCTGTGTCCAGATTACGACGCTTGCGTGACCTCAGCCTAATTATTTGTCCTAAGCCTCAGTTTCTCCCTTTACAAAACAGGGGTACTGCCACTTTCTTGCAGAATTTCTGTAAGGACTACCGTCCACGTATGAAAAGTACCCAGCACAGTGTACTCAAAGTGGCAGGGGCAAATAACTGAGCGTTTGCATTATTACTACAAAACACAACAGAACCACATTAGTTCAGAGGCTCAAGTAATCTTACTTATCCCTTCCGTTTCCCTTGTTCCGAAGAAAACCTGTACGAGGTGACAGATTAGTCAGTGTTTTAGCCAGGCCCCTTAACTCCCAGGCCAGTTCTTTTCAATGATACCATTCTGCCCATTTCCGAAGGATGAGAATACCAGGAGATGAAAAGGGGAAGGGTGCGGACAACCGTTTCTAATTCTCAATCCCGTTTCCAACAAGTAACACATCATGCTGAGCAGAAAGTACAATGTTATGATAAATTAAAGCTGCTAATTTTAATGTGTTCAATTTATAAGATGGTTATAAAAAACTTTTATAGCAGCCTATATGATTAAATTTATCATTTCAAATAATTATTAGAAAAATCACTTTAGAAATGTAGTTCTCCTCACTGGCCCTCAGGAAAATAAGATATTAACCAATCTTTTTAAAGGATACTTCTCATTTTCTTGCAAAGGTTCATTTACTTGGCTAAGGCTAGGACTGTTTTTTAAAGATGTTAAGTTACTAAATACTTATGCATGAAGCGGTATGTCTGAAAACTACTTCAAAGTAATATGGGATGAAAGGAGCTATAGGGAAACACAAAAAACAAGACTGGACATGCATTGATAACTACTGAATCTGGCTAATGAGTACACAGGCTTCTTGTATATATTTAAAATTTTGCACACTAAAAACTTTTAAAAAGTAATGCTAAAAGTGTGAAATAAAATTCCATTTCAAACTATTCAAACTTAAGATCACAATTTGATAAGCTCTATTTGTGAAGTTGTTTATTCAAAGAATATCTGCATGAATATGGTATTATGCTATGCAAGCAAAAATTTAAGCAGGAAAAAAAGACAACCACTAGTCACTATCCTAAATGCCTCAAGTTGCTCAAACTTGTATATTAGCTTTTTAGATAACTAGTAATGACGTGCCATGGAAAAAGCGCTGGAATTAATTATGCTTATGAAAGGAACCAGGTCTTTTTTAAAGTTCTTCTACAGAGAAGGACATCGGAAGACTGGACTTTTCAGCCAGTGGACAGAAAATGGAGTGTGTCCAAGTACCCAATGCAGAAAGAAGATGCATTGAGTAAAAACAAAAAGCCCAGAGAGAACATGACTTGTGCTGAGAATTGCAAGTAGCCCGCAGTGTGTCCAGAGCGCTGACTGGTGGGTAGGGGCGGAGCAAGAACAGGCTGGAAAGTACCTTGGTCCTAGTGAAAGGACCTAAGTCATCTGAACAGAGTTAGGAGTCAGTGAAAGTTTTAAAGCACAGAAGGGGTGGAATCATATTTTATCTACCTTGTAGAAATATTAGTCTGTTCTGGTATGGATGACAGCCCACAGAACAAAAAATATTCACTAAAAAGATAGGGGCCTGGGCCAAAGAAACAGCAGGAAGAACTGAAAGGGGGGGGCAAGCACTTCAGAAATGCCACTGACTGGATTTAGAGCCTGGAGCATGGAGAGGGGAGAACAGGGAGACTCAAATGTACCAGCAAGGTTTGAAAGAAAAATGTTTTTCTCTAGAGCACGAACTCGGCATAAACAGTGAAACTATTAAGCAATTCAAGGAACACAGGCAGAAAAACCAAAGTCAATACATTGTTTTTTTTAAGATTTTATTTATTTATTTTTAGAGAGAGGAAGGGAGGGAGAGAGGGAGAGAATCATAAATGCGTGGTTGCCTCTAGCATGCCCCCTACTAGGGACTTGGTCTGCAACCCAGGCATGTGCCCTACACTGGGAATCGAACCAGCAGCCCTTTGGTTCACAGGCCGACCCTCAATCCATTGAGCCACACCAGCAAGGGCATACAGTTTTAAATGCACTAAATTTGAAAAGCTATGACTATTTTACTACTAGGTAATTTGAGAATATGTTTTGTATCCAGGAGAGAAGACTGCTACAGACAGAAGCCTGGGAGGCATCCCCACGTGTGCTGGGAAGCAATACCCAGAAAGAGGTTACAGGGTTAACTCTGGTTAGACCTTTAACAACAGACAAACCTCTATCAGGTGGTTTTGTATTGTACATTGTTTTCATTTATTATTATTTAAAATACCCTCCATTTTGAAAATATGTAGTACCAAAAAACATTTCTCATTTTCTTTTTTCTGTTTACAAATCGAGTGAGGTAGGCTAAATCATGACCAAACGAGGACCACAGCTAGGCTGCAGCTTCCGTCTAAGAAGTCAAGGCAAGGCTTCCGGACCCAACGCAAGAGTGCAGCAGAAACTCGGCCAACCACCACACACCCAGCTCCCTCCAGTGCACCAGTGGCCTTCCACGGGCCAGTATTCGGTAACGAGGAAGTCAAGTTGCTTAAAATGTTTCACAGAGGTTGATAAGCAACACCCCAAGTTACTCACCAGGCCTTTGATCCTGTTCCAGTACACAAATTGAGCCCTGAGCTCTTCTGTTTTTCCCACGGACCATCATCAACTGAAATCTCATAGTACGAAGCCCTATGAATTGAGAATATAAAACTGGATTTGCTGAACTTAAGGCTCACAGTAAACAAGACAAACACAGTCCTTTTCAGAACTGATGAAATCCAAGTAGGCCAGCCTGACTTAGACATACCTTAGTAGGCACACATATGATGCTAATTCTAGTATTAAGTGGAAAAGTTACAAAAAATTCTACATGTCTGCATCCCTCTCTCATCTATATGTTCCTTTCTATCAATACTTTAACATTTCAAACCGGGGCTTCTTCTAAATTTTTACCTAGCACTGCCGCGGCTGCTTTTACGGCCTCCAACATATATAGAGCCTTATTTACAGAATTCAAAAAGAGAACACCATTCTTCAGTGAGCTTCTTGGTAGCCAGTCCTTGATATATTTAAGTCTACATATGATCCTTCAAGTTACCAAGAGTTTCTGCTAAATTTTCAGTGAGTTACATATTATTGTGCCTTTTGAATTGTAGTAAGCTAATAAGTTCTAAAGAAAAATCTCAACCAGTACTGAACTAGTGGGCAAAACTAGAGATGAAACTAAAATGGTAATTTCTTTAAGGATTTATGTTTCTTAGAGTATTTCATAAAATGAAATCAAATGGGTTTTCTAACACCAGCAAAAATAATACTACTTTCATTGCATGAAAGAATAAATGATTTGCAACTACTCAAAGAACGTTTTAAACCTGTAAGAGCCAATTTTGTAAGTTGTATCTTAGAATAATGGTGTCACTCTTCAATATTGGGTTATTTTTCTCTAGTAAATAAAAAAGCTAAAATAAGCCCTTAATAAAATATGGCTTTTCAAAACAATGAGTTGAGACATATTTGCAAACATTAACACTCAATGGACAATTTAACTCTTACTCTAACCCTTTCAATTTCTTCTCCAAGCTCTGACTCTGTGAAGGTTTTACACAATACAACTTCTTTTCCTTTTTTCTCTAAACTCAGCATTCTTCATAAAAGCAAAAAGTAGCAGGCTTAATATTCACATTTTATCTATTTCATAGCTTTATCATGTCTACTTAGAAAATTAGGAATTTTAGTCACATTAGGAGCCTGTTAAATGAATAGAATGGCTGCTACTGTACCAGAATCACAAAAAAACAGAGATTAGCGGTTAGTGGTGATAAAGTAGGAGAGGTGGAGAGGAGGAGAGGTGACCGTCAGGTGAGAGATGCTGAGCCGGAAACAGTGAGCAAATTTAGTGCATTGTCTCATGCAGGTTTATCAAGATTAGTCAGCTCAGAATTTTTGTTTCTGGGGAATTATTTTTAAGGCAGCAATAAAACTCACAGTCCCTTTAGAGTGGGTATACTTCTTCTTAAATTGTCCACTGCCACAGCCCAAGAATAAGACATTCTAGGTTAGAACAAATAGGAGAAAGGGAAAAAAATTGGGCTTTTAACATGTTCTTAAATCTAAGAACATTATAAATGAGGCAGGAATGATATTGCTGCACTTGCTATTTTCCAATCAAAGCACCTAAGTTTTCAGGGTCTAGTGAAACCTAACACAGGATCTGGAACCAGGAATACTAGCTTTATGTGACAGTTCTGATGCTAATTCTATGACCTCGGCCAAGTTATCTGAACTCTCCAGGTCTCAACCTCGATTTTTTCGCCAGCTGACACAACTACCCTTCCCGGAGCTGCTGTGAGCATGGCCATGACCATGCACTCTGCACAGTGCCCGACACGCAGCAGGCATCTAGCAGTGTCCCCATGTCCTTTCTGCCTACGGGTCTGTGTCGCGGGATCTCTTTAAGTAAAAGTTCTAGCATCTTCAACAGTGAAACCTCTTCCCACAGCACCGAAGACAACCCACTGCCGTCCTTCCTTAGTGAAGATGTGAGGTGAGGCATCCAAGAATGCAAGCAGCAGCAGCGTCAGGTATTATTCAGGAGATGAACCAACCAAGTATCTACGCCACAGAGAATAAAAGCATTCAATCTAAAAACTCCTACTGGGACTTCACCGAATGCCCAAAGTGTATCAATTTATCCCAGTTTTCCCTCCTTTTATATGTTATTTAATTTCTTGGTGAGTACGAATTATAAAGCAATGGTAGCAGAAGCTCTCAGAAGTTACAACCTTTAAAATATACAAACAAAATAATATAAGCCATCAAATGGCTCTCCTAGAGTAAAAGCATAAACTCATAAAACATTTCTACCTTTGTCATCTATTTAGATGACAGTACCTATTTATTTTAATAGACTTTCTCCAATCTCATTTAAAGTTGTTACTCTCTTCTCTGTCTTATGTCTTTAGCAATAAAATCTAGATTATATTACTAATTAGTTACATTTTCTTCCTCTCTCTTCTATCACATAAATGTATCCATTATTCATTTCTATACTGCTTCAAACTTGAGATACAGCAAAAGAAAAAACTTTGTTACAACATGTCTTACTAATATATTTATACTTTATTAAGTTCTTTAAAGAATATATTTATTTCTTTGAAGAGTAATTTTATTTTTAATAATTTTTAAGTTATACATATTACCACTACCCTCCAAAAAATAAAAGGAACACAACCTTTATCTTATTCATCTTTATATTCCTAGTGACTCCCATATTACACATGGCACTGCATA
Organism: Sturnira hondurensis; assembly: GCF_014824575.4. Lineage (NCBI taxonomy): Eukaryota > Metazoa > Chordata > Mammalia > Chiroptera > Phyllostomidae > Sturnira > Sturnira hondurensis. Next base: position 37,913,914 of record NW_028087015.1, read on the forward strand.
ATATATTTTTATTGAATAAGTTTAAATTACATTAATCAAAATAATTACAATTACTCAGAAAAAAAGTTCAAGTCATCCCATTGAACCATGCTTTTTTCTTCTCAGTACTACCTAAGTCAAGTCATTGGCTAAAATATGGACATCTTTTGAAATGAAGACAAATTTTTCTCACCATCATTAAAGTTCTTATGAAAAAGGTATGACTTACAACAAACAGAATTTTAGAATATGTAGAACTGTCCCCAGTAAACTAGGAAATCAACTACAAGGCCTTCAGGTCGCTGGGAGCAGAAACTGGGACACGACTCACTTCTAATCTCCAACCCGAAATTTACCTACACTCACAAAACGGAGCAGGCAAGTTACAAAGTGCCATTGTCAGTTACCCTTACATTATAGCCACCATGTGATAACTGGTAACAAACACAAAAAAAGCTTTGCAAAAAAAAATCTGCTGGCAATTTAAGCCTAAGTTATAGTCAACGCCCACAAAACAGATTTCATCCATAATAAAACACATGCTATAAATTTATGTATTTTTAAAATTTAATTTTAATTGTTGTTCAAATAGTTTTCTGCCTTTTACCCCCATACCAGCCCTCGCCACCTCCCTCCCATTTCCACCCCCTTGTTATTGTCCATGTGTCCCTTGTATATTTATATTCTTGATGAAGAACTTTATTAACCTTAACTTTTTACTCTTGGTTGCAAATCTTAAACTGTCAATACACTTGCCTTATTATGTCACACTAAGAAGGATGCAATCATCAGTTAGGTGTATTATTGTCAAAAGAGTTTAGTCTGAATCTAATCATGCATAGAAAAAAATCACACAAATCTAAATTAAAGGATGGATTTTTCAGCAAATGGGCTTAGGCCATTGAAAACAGTATTATCACAAATGACAAAACGGGGTGGCAGCTAAGGACCTTTCTGAATTCTGAAGAGCTGTAATGGCCAAGTACAATGCACGATCCCTAACTGGATCCTGGATCAAAACGAGCAGACAAAGAAATCAGCTTTCAAGGACCGTCAAGTCAATCAGGTAAGTTCTAATGTCTATGAGGGTTGTGTGACAACTGCAAGTGTACCACTTGTAACACCAAGTGTATCACTCCCTTCGACAAGGATGTGATCAACGGAAATGCACCTGAGCGACAGGTTACAAGTCCTGGGAACCACTGCAGTGAAGACAGGACAGCTTCATTTAGCCTGGGTTCTCACACACTCTTTGGGTCACAGAACTTTCTTTCCTCTTAACATGAACTAACATGAATGAAGGTGTCAGAAACATTTCATTAAAAATTTCACTTCTATTAGTTATACAGTGTTGATTATTCACAAATCTTAGGTTGCAAAAATTCAGTAAGTATCTAAAAAACACTAGGACATTCAACTCCAAACTGAGGATCACAGGTTTAAGTGTACCTGGATGACAAACTCTCCCCAATGAAGACTTCGTTTAGTGCTCTCACTGGCAAAAGCTGGGGTCCTGAAACCTCGGGCCCTGTGGGTAATAAAGGAAAAAAACCAAGACAGCTTTTAAATTTTAGCAGTGTTATGAGATATATTTTTGCAAAACATTAAAATATTCACATTTTTGTTGTGATAGAATCTAAACTTTATCATTAACGTGTAAGTAGTTCTTACAGAATTCATAATATAAACCTCAAATATATTCATATTCTTATATAATTTATAATATAAACCTACCATTATAGCTGTCATGAAGCTGCTGACTCTCCAAAATGATCCTTAATTCTTCTTGAAACAATTTTTCAAGAGTGATAAAAATACTTATCCATCTCATAAGATTCTTGTCACACCTAACTTGGGTTTACTGTAGAAGCTTCAGATAGAAATGGTGAAGGGCCTCCAAGGCGAGCCATTTTGGATTTCAGCAGCAAACTGCCTGCACGGCTCATGTGGGAAACCACACCCGTTATGTTGAAGGTCAGATCTGTTTTCTTAGGGAGAAAACCTCAAGAGCGGCCAGCAGCAGTGCTGGAGGAACTCAGCCACATCTCCTTTCATGACTCTTAAAAGATGTCCCCTTTTCTTTCACTCTATAAGCTGGATGTACAGGTTAATGAATCTTCCTTCGCCACTACTTAAACATCATTCTGGCCCTGGCTGGTGCGACTCAGTGGATTGAGCGCCAGCGTGCACACCAAAAGGTTGCCAGTTCGATTCCCAGTCAGGACACATGCCTGAATTGCAGGCCAGGTCCCCAGTGGGGCCACTCAAGAGGCAACCACACATTGATGTTTCTCTGCCTCTCTCCTTCCCTTCCCCTCTCTAAAAATAAATAATTAAATCTTTTTAAAAAAATTGCTCTGTGCCACAAAACCCTCCAAAGGATTCTTACTGCTTTCTGGATCAAACCTGTGATTGTCACCACAAATGATTTTTTACTTTTTATCTTTTATCAGTCTCCAACTAGAAATGCCAACCCCATCTCCTGAATGTCACCAACAGCAGGCTCACTGCACCTAAGAATCTCCCACTGGGCAAATACCATGGCACAAGTTCCCTTTTCTGTCTCCTCCACACCTCCGAAGTCAAAGCTTGAAGCCCACCCAGTTGTGGTAGGCAGCCTCTGAGACGGTGCCCAGGGACTCCGCCTCCCAGTACTCACAGTACTTAATCGTGCTAGGACTGGTCTGTGTGACTAATGGATGGCAAAAATGGTATGTCGCTTCAGAGACTCACTTAGAGAAGACACCTGGCTTCTGCCTTAGTGGCTCTCTCAGATCACTTGGTCTGGGGAAGATGTTTCACAAGCAGTCCAATGGACAGAGGCCGACATGGTGAGGAACAGAAACTTCCTGCTAATAGCCCTGTGATGATCTGGGACACAGATCTCAAGTCCCAGTCATTCTCTGATACTGCTGTCCCAGCTCACAGCTTGCCTGTCACCTCCTGAGAGACCCTAAACTATTGCTAACAAGCTATACTTGGGGGTAATAGATATCTGATACACATTAGACACTTAATATTATACACGAGTAAAACCTGCCAGCACTGCACCAATATAACCGCTGGTCTCACCTGACCTGCTGGCCTGATCATTACCTTCTTCTGTTTATACGTCTACTGAACACTAAGTACATGTATCTTATTTCCTCTGACTTATAATTGCCTAAGGGGGACCCAACATCCCTATTCTTCAAATGTACTTGAATGACAATTTGTTATTACAATGTCAAGTTCCCTTTGAGAACTTGTTATGTGAATGAATTATACAAGTATAATGAGTTAATAGTACCAGCTCAGTCTTGTAATATAGTAGAAAGAACTTGACACAAAGAGGTATATGAAGTTTGATGTGTTTAACCCAATTTGATTGCCCTTAAGATGGCAAAATCTGCTAACTTTTGAAATTTAGTTTGGTACTAGTTATACATACATTCTCATACCTGACAAATATAAACATAAAAAGCTAAAATTTATTGTTTATTTTCTACATAAGGTAATTACTAATTTGTTTTACATCTCCATACAGATTTTCTACAAATGTCCAACTAACAGTAGATACCAGATAACTACTAACCAAAAAATCTGAGTTTTCACCATCAAACTGTAACCATGTTTTTCTTTTATATGGTGATCACTTCCCTCTACAACCATTTTTCCTTATCCTAATTTTCCTTTCCATATTGCATTTTTATCTATACTCACTGATTTTCACCTGAAATCCTCTATCAAAGGAGGAGAATAAGTAAAATCATCTCAAGTCTCATTAATCATCTTAATTCTGCTCGGATGTTCTTTCCTGCTGAGCACCAAACATTACCTACTCACAAAACTGTTCCTGTGTAACTTGCTTCAACAGGACGTTAAAAAAAGGGACTCAGTTTCCCTTTGCTGCCCCCAAGCCCCTTCCCTCTGGTTACCCCCGCAGTGTTGTCTGTCCCTGCATTTCTGTTAGTTCTTCTTCATTATTCATTTGCTGCTTTCAGTTTTATAACCCACGTATGAGTGACATCACACGCTTAACTTTCTCTGTCTGACTGCTTTTGGGGTCAAATACGGGTGATAGAAGATGATCTGATTTGGGGTTGTGGGCACACAACCCAATATACAGATTATGTATCACAACAATGTACACTTGAAATCTACATAACTTTATTAACCACTGTCACCCCAAGAACTTTATTTAAAAAACAGACTTGATACCAGTTAACACTTTTCTATGCAAAATAATAGGTTACAAAATTAACTAAAATTTGCATTTTTAAAGGAGCAAATGTAGTGAAAAGGCCTGGCTCCTAAACTTCCCTTAAGGTTCTCTCCACGTCTTCACCGAGCTCCTCCACCCACAGGATAGAGAAGACCCAACAGAAGACGGCGAGGCCTTAGAAGACCAGGAGCCGCCGTCTGGGACACCTCTTAGACAGTGAGACAAGCTGAAATGAACTTCCATTATGTTAAGCCACTAAAATTCGGGGAATGTTTATCAAAACCATTCCCTTACCCAAATCAATACAACCAACCTTGAAAATAAGAAAGTTACTAGTTTAAGTGATTAGAAAATTGTTTTAAATAATAAACTAACCCTACATTCCTTTGACAGTACACAGGTAATAAAAATGAATTCTTCGTTAACTTGCATGCAAATACTACCTAGCTAAGCATCGATTACACTACATACAATGCAAATTTTTATTTGTTTAAAGTTACATCATCTGTTTTTTAACTGAAAAGTGAAAAAAAAAAAAGTTTCTCTCTGTAGTCTTGTTCTAATTTAGAAACCTAAGTAAGAGATCAGTCCTGACTGGAGTAGCTAAGTGGACTGAGCACAGGCCTGTGAACCAAAGGGTCAGTGGTTTGATTCCCAGTCAGGCACATGCCTGGGTTGCAGGCCAGGTCCCCCGTTGGGGACGCATGAGAGGCAACCACACACTGATGCTTCTCTTGCTCTTTCTCCTCCCCTTCCCCTCTCTACAAAAATAAATACATGAAATCTTTTTTAAAAAGGGGGATCAAACACGGTGATATATTTATAATTTCAAACCTACTGGTATATTCAAAAATCCCAATGGCAGCTTTGTAGGCAATGTTCCCTCCCAACCCGAAAAGAATTTAAATAGGAAGTAGGAGATATACCTTGAAATCTTCCTCAGTTTTGTCTCAGAAAATAAAGGTATAAAACAAAAGTCAAAACTAGTCCCTAGACATGGTAAATATAATTGTTAACAGTAAGTACAGCAATTTCCAGTATTAATATTCAAAAGTGGGAACTCTCCCGATGCTAGATTCTTTATCCACTAAAAACCCTACTGCGATCACAGCCACCCGACCCCGACTCTCAATTCCTCCCAGACACTTGCAGGCAAGTGTCTCGTCCCTCGCATTCCCTCCAACGTGCCTCGTGTCAGACCTGTTACCTCAATTCAAAGACTGGTACCTAAGTTTTCAGAAATGCTCTTGTATGATTTTTCTTTTAATGTTGAGCATTTTCTCTGTTCATTTTCTAAAACTACCATAAATCAAGTGTAAACACCACCTGGGTATCTACTCAATTTACATGTAATTCTGTTTCTATATATACCCTTGATTAACTTAGTTTATAACCTAAAAACAGTGAATCCAAGATAAAAGTCTGAACAATGAATCTCTGAATGCCAATCCACATCTTCCCTGTATGACTGTTGGAAAAGGGGCCAAATTCTGAACACCTGCTGAATTTCTTTTGGTGCAGGATAAAATAAAATCTCTAAGACTTTTAAATCTTACTGAATAGTTACTGCAGTCTTTCAAAATCAGTAACAGGAATTCATATACATGTAATTACTTAAACTATTTCTAAAATCTAATAATTTTTCAGCAGGGAGAGAAAGAACACCTTCCAAGCACGCCATGAACACACACACAGGTCGGGAACATGTTGACCTCCGAGGCTATAAATCACCGTGGAAAACTCTGACTCAGAGACAGAGAGCAGATATATAAAGGGAGTTTTTCCTGATAAGTTTAGCCAAGAAATGAAACACAGGAGAAGAAAATGAATCTATAATTATTATGAAATCTTCCACTTACTAATTTTACTCCTACTGCTTTCTTTTTTCCCTTATGACATTTCAAAGATTAAGGCCAAAAGTTTTTTCTTAAATATCACCTATCCCCTAGGACATTTTATTAGCCTTCCCTCATCATCTAGCTTTCAAATCCATCCTAGAAAACATTTCTTCTAGAAATGTGCTGCATTTCCTACTTCAGTGTCTAATAATAAGTTCCACACCTGCGGTAGGTCACTGTCCTTTCTTAAGTGCTGTCCATGGCACTAAAGTCCCCATGTAAGTTAATTACAAAGTATTATTTTTAGAAATGAGACATCAAAAGAACTATGAAGTTCAATATTGCCCCAAACACGTCTAACTCCCAATCCACCTACTTTCATCATGAACTCTTTCAATATTGAAGGCTCTGCTATGCTGATTCAAACTCAGCTGCTGTTCGTGAAGGTCGACAGGAATGGGGTTTATGCCAGTCCCTTCGAGGTACAGCCTGATCCTCTGCCTCCATAACCACCTTGGGAGAATGAATGAAAAGTTAAGTTATGTTAGGATAGAATAAATTAAAAATTGGACATTATAACTTTACCCTCTCTACACTTACAAAAACCTAGTTATTCTAGAACAAATTATTCCAGAAACCTAAAAAGCACAAGTTCCTGCTTAGAGACAGATTTAGAAGTTTATTTCTCTGTTCAATTAGAACAGAAATACTTAATGTAAGTCTACAAAATCTCCCGATAATCTGAATTCAAGTCATATTCTTCATCAAGGATCCAGTAAATCCAAGATGCTGAGCTAGATATAATTGTGTGGTGCTCATCAGAAAGTGTAAGATACACCAAAAAAAAAAGGGATTCTGAAATTGAAATAATATTGTGTTATGGTGGTCAGATTAGATAAAAATCCTTCACCTTAAACTTAAATGGCATTTCTGGTATAAGTAAAGAAGAAAAGAATCAGGTTTAATTGATTTCAAAACCAAAAACTGATGTATCAAAAAGCCGATGGGACAGAGCCTACCAGGTGCTTATATAAAAATACACTCCCACTTGGTAGCTACCGTCATTTGTAGAGATGCCAAACTTCTGAAATGACTAGAAGAGAGAACCATTATTAATGGTTCCAGAAGTCAAAAACATATACTACAATTATCCAAATACCCAGAGAAAAAGCTTTCTCGTGCTATAAATTCTAGTCCAAGCCAGGGAGTCAAAAGTGGTGCCACTGGGCTCTCTCTAATACCATCGGCCACCCCACCTTCACCCCTCCCTCGCCCCTCTCTTCTCGGGGCAGTCTGACCACTGAACAGATTCTGTGAAAGCAACACAGGAAACATCCATCCCAACTGCCTAAGAAACACTTAACATGCAAGACAGTGATCTACCAAGAATCTCAGCCAGGCTGCAGTAAATCTAACCCTCCGTCATTCTGGATGGGAGAAGACAAGGGTAAGAAATAGAAAATCTTAGCAAATCTGAACACTCAGTTTTAGTCAACAGTTTTAACTATCTTTCTACCAAATTGCCAGGAACACGTAACAAGGTTAAGAAAGTGGAGACACGGCCTCTATCTCCCTGAAGGAGAAAAACGTCTACTTGCAACTACTTCATAGGCCAGGTGGCATTTGTCAGGGTTTCTCAACACAGTTCAACTGGACTGGAAGAAGGTAAGTTAGGTGTGGTTGTGGCCCAGCTAACGTACTGCTTTTCATGACTACTGTTGTAACTATGGACTGAACCAAATCTTATCTAATTCAGTTTCACCGCATTTTAATGGCACACATTTATTAACAACAGTAATTCCTACCTGAACTCACCGCGATAGAACTTCTGTAAGGCCTCTGGGAAGGAATGCGTGTATCGAACAGGAAGACATAAATGACCCTCGGACCTTTATTTTAAAGGAGGATTTGGGGTGGTGTAAAGGGAAGAAGAAGAAGAAATAATTCAAAAATCACATGAAATTTCTCAAAACTTCTACTCTATACTTAATTTTTTGCCACAAAAGTGTTCTTATTTTCAACAAGGACAGGAAAAGAGCAAATACACAGTTTAAATCCAGTTTACCACCATAACACACAGTACTACTTAGTTTCCACATCACAGTGGACTGAAAGGAACGTAACGTGGCATTGACTGACTGCCCTGCAAAGCCATCTAACAGTACAGTGCTGTGTGCATCTCACCTTTAAATTACCGAACGACCAACTTTGGGCAGCCACTTCAACATCGGCTGCTCCAACTCCACGCCATAAAAAAGTCCACCAACCTCAAAGGGTTACTCTGAGGAATCAAGCTATTTTTATGTGAAAGTGTTTTGAACTATAAATCTCTTTTAAATGTCATGTAAAATATTACAAGTCATCCAAAGAAAACTCAGGAAGTTTAGCCCAATGTAATGCTTCATTTACTCAAAACTTACCAGGATAAACTTCTTCAAGGAGTTAACAGCATGATGTAGATAGAAGACAGATTTTTTTTTTCATTGCAAATTACAAAGTGCCAGGATTGCCTATGGGCAATTGCTACAGGAAGATGAGAGAATGTGGCACCTAGCTTAAGGAAAGGTGTCCGGGAAGCTCAAGGAGCATCAGTCTTGAAGGAAAGGCTGAGAATACCCTTCGCAAAAACACTCTTGGTCATGCCCATAAGTTAACTTGTAAGTGTGAAGAGCGGGAAAAGGGGTCTTCACAAAGCTGTGACTAGCCAGTATCTTCACCTGAGAGGGTCACCACTGAGGCCTAAAACTTTATGGCGTCTCCTCTGCGATGCCTTACCTAGTGCTAAGCAAATAAAAGGTATCTTAGTCACTGGACAGACGGGCCCTGAGGTCAACCGCAGGTCTAAAGCCCCCCGGAGAGTGGACAGTTAGGGCTATCAGCATCTGAAAGCCTGACCTGGCCTGGAGGGTGCACTTTCAGCGTGACTCACTCACAGGGCTGGCAAACCAGTGCGCGCTGTTGGCAAGAGGCCCCCATTCCTCTCCAGTGAGCCTCTCCACGGGGCTGCTTCGGTATCTCACACCATGGTGGCTGACTTAGCCCACACTGAGTAATCCAAGAAACTGCCATATGAAGCTGCAATATCATTTAACACCTAGCCTTGGAATCCACACACTGACACCCCATATTCTATTGGTCACACAGACCAGCCCTGTTGAATATAGAAGGGGAACCACCCAAATAGGTGCAAATACTAGGAAGCGCCTACCTTGCAGGCTGCCTACCACATGCTCTCTCTCATTCTGATTATTAAGCATTCGAATGTCACATTTACCAGGCTCAGTAGGATGAGTGCAGATTGCAGACGAGACAAACAGAAAATTACACACTTAATTTAGATGAGCCCACATAAGGATCTACTAAGAAGCAGACCCTCCAGCCCAAGTCAAGCCTCCAGATGCATGAAGTCCAAGATGGCATCTGACTACACTCATGGGAGACGCCAAACCAACGCCGCCCAGCCGAGCTGCTCCTGAATTCCTGACACAGAGAAACTGTGAGAGGTAATCGGTGATGATTACTGTTCTAAGCCTCTAAGTTTCGGTGTGATTTGTTATGCAGCATTTGATACTTTATAATACACAAGAGAAGAAATCTAAGTTGAGCATTAACTTCCGGGCTTATTTAAGGATTGTGAAAGACCACAGTGCTTAAGAAAAGAAATCAGGCAAGCTGAGTTACTCAACAAGTTAGCAGGCTTAACTCATTTCTACCTGAATGCAAGAACAGAAACCGAAGGACTTGTGAAAGCTATTATTCTTGGAAAAAATTAGAGAGGCAACACAGTCAATTTGGCATTTCAAAATCCCCACAGCTTATGAGTATTAAGTCACCTTTTTAAAGGAAAAAATATTTTAGTAAACCACGTGAAATCTCTAGAATCTCTTAAAGATATAAAAATATGCCATTAAGGAGTTCCAAAATGCATATGCATCAACAATGAGGGCACTCAAAAAGTAATACCTGAACCGATTATCTCAATTTCTTATGCTTAGGGAAGCTTAACGCAGCTGGTTGGGGGTGCGTACCCTGCTCCCTAACATCATTTAATTAATCACTTCAAATTCTTGTTTCCTACTGACTATACAGGATACTGCAACGGTGACAGAGAACTTAAAACATAAAGTCCTGACTCACGAAATTCAGTCACATGGAGGAAAGAAATCAAGCAGGGTACAACATGAGGGGACAAGAACTCTCTGCACAGGGACTTACAGTCAGAGCCCAGCCGAGGCGCCAGTCTGGAATGAGTAATAACTACTGAAGTGAGAAGTGGTATTAGGGCACTCGGGCAAAAGCACATGCAAAGGCATGAAAAGATCATGGCCCGTGGAGGACTTACTCTTTCCAGTCCTGCTATCTTCAGAACCAGCAAAGCTCCTCACCAGCAAAACCCTCCACACGTGGGCCTCCAGCCGTGGCGTCAGCACACGCTCACACACTACATTTGCACTTAAGAGCGGCCTTTGGGGCAGAGGGTGGGGGAAGGAGACGAAGGTGGTCCAAAGTACAAACTCCCAGTGCTAAGCACTGGGGACACAATGTACGACATCATGACTACAGTTCACACTGCTGGTGCTATATCTGAAAGCTACCAGGAGAGCAAATCCTAAGAGTTCTTCTAATGAGAGGAAAAAAACTTTTTTTACTTTTTTTTCTATATCTAAGAGATGACAGATTCTAACTAAACTTATTGTGGTATCCATTTCACAACATAAGTTAAGCCATTATGCTGTATACCTTAAACATATACAGTGATGTATGTTGATCATAGCTCAATAAAACTGGGAAAAATACAATTCAAAAGAAAGAACAGCCTTTAGAAAGGACTGCAGGCTGTTCCCACAGGAGCGTCAGTGCTCTCTTTTAACTGAAGACGGTACAGTATGAGGAAATGAGGTTAGCTGAAACTACAAAGCATAAAGGTAAAAGCAGATGGAGAAAGAGCATATGTACTACACTAAGAAATCTGCCATGTACCCAGAAGGTCGTGGATTTGTTATAAGATTTTACCTGAGCCCTGGCTGGTGTGGCTCAGTAGACTGAGCACCAGTCTGTGAACTAAAGGGTCACTGGTTCAGTTCCTGGTCAAGGCACATGCCTGGGGTGCAGGCTGGGTCCCCAGCAGGGGGCACATGAGAGGCAACCAACCACATAGTGATGGTCCTCTCCCCATCTGTCTCCCTCCCTTCCCCTCTCTCTAAAAAGAAATAAAATATTTTTTAAAAAAAGGTTTTACTTGAGGAGTGGACACAATCAGCCCTATACTTTGGAAAGAACAGGAAGGCACAGTGTAAAGGATGAGTTGAAAAGGGTGAGGCTGGAAGCTATTACAATAAAAGCTAACTACAAACGCCTGAGCTATGATTAGGAGCAGTGAGAACAGGGAGGATGGCAAGAGGCAGGTTCAAAGGCAGGGTCCCGAGAACTCAGTCTCAGCTCCTTAGACCAATTTGATGAGAGGTGAGGGTTGGGCAACCACAGCTTCAGCACAGGTCATGGCTCCGTTCATCCAGTGTAGAGGGGAGGGGAAGGAGATGGGTTCCTTCGTAGATGTATTACATGGGTAATGCCACTGGATATATTTAAGTAGGAACAACATAGCTAAAATAGCTAAGGAAAAAGAAAAAAAGGAGGTAAGGACACAGAATAGTCAAGGACCAGGTAATATAGTCTTATATATGTCACAGCTGAGGTAACCAACTGTCACACTTTGCCACGGACGTAGGAGTTTTAGTGAAAACCAGGAAAGTCCCTGACAAAACAAGATGAGATGGTCATCTCAGCCATAGTAAAGCATTAGATTTCCTTCTGAGTTTAGATGAAGAACCACCCTAAGATACTGAGCAGAGAAGTCACACAACAGTATCAAACTTTCATAAAATGATCACTTCGGCTACAGTGGGGAGGAGAGACTATAAATAAGGAAGGAAGCAGAATCAATGATGGATACAAAGATTTTGGACTCACCAGGATCTAAGTTAAAACCACAGATATTAATCAGTTGTTCTAAAGACAGTACAAAGGGGAGAAAAGACCCAGGAGATAATATGTGAAAACACCATCAGGTAAGCAGTGGCGAGAAAATAAGATCCTCTGAAAGAGACAGCCACAAAGAAGTAGCCATACAGGTAGAAGAAAGGAGCATTCTAAATGCCACAGAGGTGCAGATGCGACAAGGGGGCAGTTAGCACCAGAAACTTCCCAGAAATCAAGTAGGACGAGGCCTAAAATGTCCAGTGGGCTCAGTAACCAGAGCGACACCAGTGTGGCAGGCACAGGCAGAGTCAACGAGCTGGCTGGGGGCAGGTCCAGAGAAGACTGCAGACGTACAGAAAAACCTGTCAAGTAACAAAGTGGAGATACCAACCTTTGGGAGGAAAGGGAAGGAAAAGAAAATAACCAAGACAGTGACACAGGATAAAGGACTTACTGAATTTTCTTGAAAGATGTAAGTCTTAAGTTTTTAGCCTACAGGAAATCACGTGTGAAGGGAGAGAGGAGGAAAGGAAACAAATGACAGAATAAGGTTGTTTCTAAGTGTGAGAAAAGCTGCAGTTCTAATCCAGCGACTTTCACTTCCTTTGTGGGAGAAGGGTGGGTTGAAGGAAGAAGGGTAAGAAAAGCGAGGAAGAAACACAGGCGGAAGAACAACCCCCGAAGGAGCTGTCACAGGAAACGGGAAAGAGAAATGACTCGGGCCAAGAGGGAAGTTTTCTGAGCAAGTCTGGGAGTGCAGTCCTAAGTGTTAGAAACTAAATATGGCAAGTAAATTTGCGCCACCAAACTGGGCCACCAAGCCCCAGTGTTTATGGTTTTTTTCTCCCCACATGGTCTCAGCAGTGCTGAGGTAGGAATGGAAAGGACGATCAACTGATCTAGGATTAGGCAGAATGATAACAATACAAAATATTTAAGAAATCTATCAAGAAAGTAAGGAAGAATTGAGTGAAGAAAATAGAGGGGATGAACTTGGTAGAAATCGCGGAGTAGATTTAGTAGGGTTGAGGGAGTACGGGTGCTGTTACGGCAGGAGGCTGTGGTCAGAGTGGAATCAAGACTGGAGAGATGGGAAAACCCCAGATGACCATCACGCCCAGGGACAGTCATGGCCACAACACAGCCGCGGAACAGAATTAAAGTAAATGTCAGTGAAGCTAAGGAAAGAAGGAAAAAACGATGATAAAATCTGGCCTCTTCATTAAGTCAGTGCAGTCACCAGAAATCAGTGGAGGCATAACCAGGAATGCAGATGAGAGTTGTAAGAAAGAACAGAAGATGGAACACACTATTAACTCATCCCCCTCCAGCAACACCAAAGGTCACGAACACTCACCCGGGTGAGGGGTCAGGTCTACTCTGTCTCAGGTAGTACACTCCTGACCTACCTGGGAATTCAGATGTGGCACGCATCTGTCCCACATCAAAATTTTCCACCAGCAAGGCCGGTTAAACACACCTTTCTCACGCCTGAGCTAAAAACAAGAGCTACGTTCCTGAAAACAACTACATAGAAGAAAATTCCATTAGAGGAAGAGACCGATTTTATATGCCTAAATTTTGTCACTAAATGTTTTTGGAACATGGTTCTCATGTTCACAATAGCCAGGAGAGCAACAATGCTTCCAGTCAAACATCATGCACCACAGTCAACTCCTTGGAGCAACGAACCCAGCAACGACCACTGCACAGACAATTGAGAATATTAAGATTTACCATAAACAGATACTATGAAGAGCAAATCATAAATGTCTGTATGTATCACACTAAAAAAAAAGCCAAACAAACGAGTGAAAACACAACAAAACATGCTTTTCCTTACCGTTCCGGATCAGTGTTCACTCCAATAACTGGTTTAAGTCTGTCCAACACTTTACTTGCTGCCAGAAGCATTGTGCCATCACCTGAAGGACAGACAACACAACCAGACTTATTATAAAACTACATCATTTGAACACTAACACTTCTGTTTGAACAAAAAAAAATGGCCCAAATGAAAGAACACATCAAAGCTCCAGGAAAAATACAACATTTGGAAGAAGAGATAGCCAACCTATCAGATGCACAGTTCAAAACACTGGTTATCAGGATGCTCACAGAACTGGTTAAATTTGGTCATAAATTAGATGAAAAAATGAAAGCTATACTAAGTGAAATAAAGGAAAATGTACAGGGAACCAACAGTGACAGGAAAGAAACAGGGACTCAAACCAACCTTGTGGACCAGAGGAAGAAAGAAACAATCAACAAGAACAGAATAAAGAAACAAGAATTCAAAAAAAACGAGGAGAGACTTAGGAACCTCCAGGACATCTTTAAATGTTCCAACACCCAAATTATAGGGATACCAAAAGGAGAATAGGAAGAGCAACAAACTGAAAACTTCTTTGAACAAGTTGTGATTGGGGAAGGAGAACTTCCCCAATCTGGCAAAGGAAATAGACTTCCAGGAAGCTCAGAGAGTCCGAAAGAAGTTGGACCCAAGGAGGAACACACCAAGGTATATCATAATTACATTAGCCAAGATCAAAGATAAGGAGAGAATCTTAGAAGCAGCAAGAGAAAAGGAGACATTTAGCTACAAAGGAATGCTCATGAGACTGTCAGCTGATTTCTCAAAAGAGATCTTGCAGGCAAGAAGGGGCTGGAAAGAAGTGTTCAAAGTCATGAAAGGCATCCACAATTACATCCAAGATTGCTCTATCCAGCAAAGCTATCACTTAGAATGGAAGGGCAGATAAAGTGCTTCTCAGATAAGATCAAATTCAAGGAGTTCCTCATCACCAAGCCCTTATTATATTAAATGTTAAATGGACTTATCTAAGAAAAAGAAGATAAAAAATAATATGAATAGTATAGCTCAGTGGATTGAGCTCAGGCCTGCGAACCACACAATCGAGGTTCGATTCCCAGTCAGGGCACATGCCTGGGTCGCAGGCCAGTTTCCAGCAGGGGACACACAAGAGGCAACTATACATTGATATTTCTCTCCTTCTCTCCTTCCCTTCCCCTCTAAAGATAAATAAATAAAATCTTTAAAACAAACTAAGCAAACAACTAGAACAGGAACAGAATAACAGAAATGGAGATCACAAGGAGGGTTATCAGTGGTGGGGTGGGTAGGGAGAGCAGGGAAAAAGGGACAGAGAATAAGAAGTCAATAAATGGTAGGTAGAAGATAGACAAGGGGAGGTTAAGAATAGTGCAGGAAATATAGAAGCCAAGGAGCTTATACATATGACCCATGGACATGAACTAAAGGGGGGGAATGCGGGTGGGAGGGGGTGTGCAGGGTGGAGGGGAATAAAGGGGGGAAATGGGACAACTGTAATAGCATAATCAATAAAATAAATATTTTTTAAAACCCAACCCTTTGAATCATACTTGAAGTTAAATGCACAGCTTGAATAGACACACGGAAATAGACACACGGAACCTCACGGTAACATCATTCACTTAAAAAGGGAAATGTTACATATAACAGCCCTTTTTAAACTTGATTCTAGAAATCCAAAACTCCACGGCTACACCACGGGGTGCCCAGAGTGTGATATTAAGGCGCATTTCTGTAGTCCCGCTTCTTTTTTTTTTTTTTAAAGATTTTATTTATTTATCTTTAGAGGGGAAGAGAAGGAGAGAGGGAGAGAAACAACAATGTGTGGTTGCCTTTTGTGCGTCCCCTGCTGGGAACTGGCCTGCAGGGAACTGGCCTGCAATCCAGGCATGTGCCCTGACTGGGAATCGAACCGCGATCGTCTGAGTCGCAGGCCCGCGCTCAATCCACTGAGCTACACCAGCCAGGGCCTGTAGTCCCGCTTCTTTATCTCAGTACAACTATTACCTCCAGCAGCTATGACAGCATCTGCCCATCGAACCGTTTCTTCATCATATTCTCTCCTCTTCACTAGACGAACCTCGATTCCCTCATTCCTGAGATAAAACACGAAGTATAGGTCATACAGAAGTTCCACTAATAACATAAAGGAGTATGTTTTCAGAGAGGCAGATCATTACAATGGAAATATAAAATGAACAATTTTGTTTTATAAACAAATTTATGTTTGGCTT
This sequence comes from Sturnira hondurensis, assembly GCF_014824575.4. Lineage (NCBI taxonomy): Eukaryota > Metazoa > Chordata > Mammalia > Chiroptera > Phyllostomidae > Sturnira > Sturnira hondurensis. Next base: position 37,930,003 of record NW_028087015.1, read on the forward strand.
TGTAAAGTAAGCTTCATTTTATTTTAATTGCAGCAGCTGATTAACTATAAGTCAGGAAGCATATGAACTGAAAGTTTATGCTTTTTCTACTTTCTCTATTTTCTCTACTGATGTTAAAATTCTTAATACAAAAACGACCCAGAAGACTAACACCTTGAGACATAATTTTTAAGTTACAAAACTGAATAGCCATTATTTTAAATCCAATAAATATTCACTGAGTGCCAGACACTGAAACAGTAACTAAAATAATTTCTAATTTGCATGTTCTCACACTGATTCTCCTGCATACACATAAATATATTCACTAACCACACTGAGCCCCAAATTAACCAAAGTTTCTATAATGATAATTTTTAGACATTCAAATAATACTATAAAGAACACCCCTATAATTCAGTATGGTTTAATAAATAAAACATTACACATAGAGTTGAAGCCTGCTCTGTACAAAAATAGCCCTTTGTAGAAAAACCACTTCTGGGGCAGGTCAAATAACTGAAAATCTGTGAAATTTTCAGAGCACAACAAAAATTTCCTTAGAAACACTCTATCAGGCCCATTTACCACAATATCATTTTCTGAAAGTGATTAAATAATGGCAATCTCTCCTGAAATCCTAATGATTGCCTGGCCGGTCCGGCTCAGTTGGCTGGGCATCGTCCCAAAGTTAACGGTCAGGGTTCAGTTCGATTCCCGATCAGAGCCCGTACCAGGCTGCAGGTTCAGTGCTTCCACTCCTGCCACCTCCCACCTCCCACCTGCCCCTGGTTTGGGGGGGACGCTGGTTTAGAGGAGGATGTGGAGGCACACACAGAAAACAATCAATCACGTCTCTCTCACATGGATGCCTCTCTCCCTCTCTTTCTCCCTCCCTTCCCTCTCTCTAAAAAATAAAACATTTAAAAAACTGGAAAAAAAATGATTAGCTTCTACTTAGGGAAAAACTGGAATTCCTGAATACAAACCCACCCAAAACCCAAGCCGACAGACTTACCGTAAACTATCTAGAATATGCTCAACATTTTTGGTGTGAATACGATGTCGTTCAAGCAGTCCACTGTAGCTAGAGCCTTTCAATGCAAGCTACATCAAAATAAAAAAAGTTTTGTCTTATTAGATGATATATAGTACATATATTATAACTTATCTCCTTAAAAAGTCCTGCATGAAACAGAATGAGGTTTTGAAAGCACATTTTAATGACTGTGAAACTGAAGTTTAAACTGCACTACAAAGTCTGATTTCGGAAAAATCACAATGCCAAATACATTAAGTTTTCTGAATCATATAGTCAACAGGCTCTCATAATCTGCATGTTTTAAAACTGGAGTGTTAACACTCCAGTTTAAGTGGATTTTTAACATATCGCATATGGCTACTTGAAGATCAAAGATAAACTAATATTTTAGAAGGCAGGTGACTTTTGCTCCACTTGGATGTGCAGCCCTCTTGTGTTTAGATTCATGAACTCTGTTTGTTTACACTACTCAAGCCAAATAAAGGGCGGGTTAGCTCCCTGAATGGGTAACTTTTAGATATAAAGACATGTTATCTTTCAAGAATTATCTCTCCCAGTCTATTGGAATGACATTTTATAATGTTACTATCTTACTTTTAATACCCTCCTTTTTAAAGTATATCTTCTAAGTAATCCATAAAGTAAAATGTTAGGAGAAAAATTTAGAAATATCCTCAATGAATGCCCACTTAAATCATCAAATAGGAAATTTATCCACTAGAATACATGCCAGAATTAAAACCATGTTACCTTCTTTTCGTCTCCAAATTCCCTTATACCTTGCCTGTGTCATAAAGACACAGATTCCTTTTTAAGTACCTGTCTAAAATGCAATCTTAAATATATTTTGTTTTAAATCATTACTCATGATTACAAAGTAAAACCAATTTTAGATAGAATTTTTAGTAATATGTATTTTACTTTTTAAAGTGGTTATAAAATAACACATGAAAAATGCACATATAAAGAAAATTTTCATTCAATAGAATCTTGTTACCCCAAGATACTCTGTATTAATTATATTTGACACATACCTTCCCAATTTTTTGTTTATAAGTACTGAGTTAAGCGTTTCGAAAAAGGAGCACAGGACCCATTTGGATATGTGTGCTGAAGTCACAAAGATACACTCGACCCAACAGCCTGTGCAACACCTTAATGCCTAGACCTGAATCTCATATTTAGACAGGGCAAACCAGTAACAAATTTTTCTTTACAGAAAAGCAGTGACCAAGGTAATAATTACATAAGCTTTCATTTGCTCATTTAATTAACAAATCAACATGAACCAGGTGTGGAAAACAACTCTAAGAGTAGGACTGCCGAATATGAAGGCATATTGCATTAACATTCAGATTATCATCACTAACTACAGATTAACTAAAACTACACTACCTCCCTCTCAGTGAATACGGATCACAACGCTGCGTCTTCTCTACTCTCTCCCTGGGGACTCTCTCAGTTAAGGCTTTCTTTAATACAAGCTGCATGCAGATGCTGACGACTCCCAATTGCTATCTAACTTGCTGGCCTACCTTTAGGACTCCATAGGAATGCACCCAACAATGTGGTAACATCTTTCTCTGCATATCTAACAGGCATCTCAACCTACCATGGTCAATCCATGACTTTCTAGCAGATTAGTTACCATGCTATTATGTCACAATAATTGTCTTTCATAAGCCCATCTCCAGAGAGAACACTTTATACAGCTAGAAACTGAGCTCTAAAAATTAAATTTATTCATTTAGATATTTGAGTGTTCACTTGAACATTAATTGAGCTCAATCGAATGTATTAAATGGAGCACTAAAAACTAAGGATAATGAGGACTAATTCAAATGTACAGTAAGTCAAATTTACTGCTTCTGATCCACTATAAATAAAATTAAGGGTAGCTGCCTGCGGACTTCAATTCCAGGTCTGGATTTCTCTCTTTTGTTCCAATTTTGGGCTTGGACCGGATAGAACATGCACCCAGGAAGAAAGGATACAAATCCTACTCTGGTGGTTCAGAAGCTTTAGTGCTTACTTCCAGGCTCTCAGAAAAAATCCAGAAAATCAAGGTTATTCAGCAGCTGAATGTTGAAAACTTAGATTTTCGACTGGGAAGGGGGACTGAATTTGTGGGGAAAATAATTTTGGAAAACTAACAAAAAACTTCAAGCTTTTCCATGATTTTAATAAGTTTTCCAAGCAATGCTAAAATCCCAAATCTAAATACAAAGTTCATTTAGCATCAGAATATCTAATATTGGAGCACAAATCTCATTTCATAAGTTCTTGTTTCCACTCAAATTTCTTCTTGTAAACTAACTCTCTAATAACTTATGTGTCAATTAATTTAGAGAATACAAGTTATTATATTGTTTTCTTTAAAGCTCTAACTGATCTGAGTAGTATACTTCATTCACATTGCCTGGCTAAACTAGGCAGGTAAGAAGTAAGGCATTTTTAAAAATCACTTAAGCATCCATTGGAAAGTCTTAAATCTATTCAACTTGCTCTCATATTTTTAAAAATGTTTCAAAGTCAGGTAAGAACTTCTAACTACAGAAAAAAAGACTCCTAAAAAGTCTTCTAAAAAAGAGAGACTTTTAAGTCAAAGACTTAAAAACATACTTTAATCAGACAAAAAAAAAGAATTGAATTCTTTGCAAAATGTGTTATAATTAAGAGGTTAGACAAATTACCAAAATTTGTAACAGTCTCGGTTCTGTACTACTGTACCTTAGGTATCTGTAACAAAGTCTATTTTTTCCAAAAACTTATTTTAGTACTTATCTGCATTTAAAAACATTTTTAAATGATTCACCAGGATACCAGAAAAAGCAGTATGAATCTGAAAGATCTACAGACACACTTTGGAATAAGCAATAGTGTCTCCTACGAAACCTCCAAAAGCCAACATCATCTCTCCCCACACGGCTCAGACGTAGAAGCACAGCAACATGAGCGGATAAAAGGATTCAGAATGCAAAGAAAGTTACCCCACCCTAAGGTCAGATGTGATAGTTATGCTATTTTCTAAGTGACCCAAACACTTACTTTAATTATACTTGACCAAAACTGAATTTATTGCAAATACAAACTTCAAAAACTTGTTTTACCTCAGTTGAGCATTACTACATAGGCCATGTAACTTCGACAAAAGCTTGGCAAGGGAAGGAAACATACGAGAAATGCACAAGCTTTTGAGACAAAGAGTTTGACATATAAACTCACTGGTCATAACTTCATTACTCTTAATACCTGACGCACTTAACTAAGTGGTGGATTGTTACTCCAAACAGCCTTAAAAGGATCAATGACATGGAAATTAGCAGCTAGAAAGTGAACTATGCTCACCTGGCACGATCAGGCCCAGTGCAAGGAACCCAAAGTGTTTCTTCAGACACACTTGGCATTCCTCTTGGATGACTTCTATTCCACTTACTCTTTCTCCCAGGCTCCACTTCTACTTTTCCCATCGTTATCCTCCTACCTCCACATTCACCTTCTGAATTCTATCTCCCTATTTCCCGATATGTTGGTATTGTTCGAGTTTCTGTCTTTGGCTTTCCTTTTTAAAAATTCTTTTACAGTTGTTCAATTACAGTTGTCCCCATCTCCCCTAGTGCTCTCCTCTCCCTACCCACCCCCCACCTCCCACACTCGATCCTCCTTCCCTCACTGTCGTCTTTGTCCGTGGGTCCTTCATACCTGGGTTCCTTGGCTTTCTTATCTGCTCCTGCTCCACTTCCCTTATCTCCCCACTCCAGAGACTTGATCTACCAAGCACACACCAGTAACTATGAAATCTATACTTTGTTTAAGGCTTTCTCTTGCCCAGAGACAAATCAAATATGTCTCCCCCAAACCATCTAAATCTGATCACACATCCCTCCTTCAAATTTGCTCTTCTGAGCCCATATCAGTTCGTAATACCTCCCTTGACCTAGCCAACAGAATAAATCCATTTAGCCCCTTTAATTCTCCCGTTACACTCAATCTACACAGCCAGTCACGGAAGGCCAATAATTAAGATGTGTGAAAACTGTTAAAACTGTTTCTCCAATCTGTCCTTTACATTGATGAAGCCACTGCTTGAGTTCTGGACATCAGCTCTTATCTAGTCTCATGCAACAGCCTGCTTCTAGAGTTTCTCAACTAGTTCCGTCTTTCAAAGTGTTATTTCCCATTATCTCAACCTAACTACCACCACCAGAAACCTGCTTTCCAACCAGTCCCAGAACACTCTCTCAGAAACACTGACCCTCATTACTCCCCTCCCGTGGGAAGAGAGAGTAGGGGAGAGCAGGGGCTGTATTCCATCACTATAAAGTGGAAAACCACTGCAAGGTGAACCCAGCCCCTTCACAGGACACAGAACACCTCTACAAGGGCCGGCCTGCCTGCTGAGCCTTAGTACACTTCCTCTCCAACAACGACTGCCAAATCACCCTTACAGTGGTCGCCAGGGCCACCTAATGATCACAGCCAGCATTATCAAAGAGAAGATAAACTGCCCTGCATGTAACAAGACTAAATTGTATGTTATCTTTTATTTTAAATATGACTAAATGAAATACATCTAAGTCGTGATGTAAATTTTCTTGGCTGTGGATTACAGTAAAAAACATTTGAGTTTTTTTCGCTGGCATAAAAAATGAATTTCCCCACTATCTTGCTAGTATTGTTCTCTCCCCATCACATATGCATTCTTCCTTATTCTTCAATATTTAATTCAAATATCCTAAAATGAAAAGATTTCATTTCACTTTCATCACATTGCCAAAAATATAAGTCTACGAAGTGCTGATAACAGTGCAGGGAATCAGAGGCGTTCAATGCTTATGGAAAATGTATTTGTACTTCTGATTGAAGCATTTTTTAAATAGTAGAAAAACGTGAAACTTAATTATCCAATCCGTGGAATACTATAAACAGTTAAAATAAACTAGTATATATCAACACAGACAAGCTTCAAAACCAATACTTAAGAAAAGCAAATTTCTAAATAGGCACATACTCTAACGAATGATATTATCGATGTAACTTTTTAAAAACAAAGCAATATTATACTTTTTACAGACACAGTCATACTCGTAAATATATAACCTATGCATGTGAAAAGTACATGTAACAACTTTAGGTTAGTGGGAACCTCTAGGAGACAAGAAGCAAAAAATGGGAAGGATAGGGCGTTAGCTGTAACTCCAATATACCCTTTAAAAACAGCTGACTTCAGTATGGCAAAATATATATCTTTTAAGTCTGCACAGTTCTATACACAGATGTCTAGTTATTTTTGGAAGTTTTCTATATGGTAGAAATATCTCATAACTGAAAATCTAAACTTTCAAAAGATCACTAAAAAGTTTACTTAAAAGTTAAAATTCAAAGGTCTTCTTTTAGGCTCCCCTTCATTCCTGCCCTTCCCCGAATTATTCTCTCCCTTCTCTGTAGTCCCATGGACCACCTACAGTTATAATACGATTTGATAAGATGCAGTCCCTGCCCTCAAGTCTAAAGAGAGAATTACAGATTACACTCTAAAGTGGAAAGCACAAAACCATAAGCATTATGAAGACCCAGTAAAGAACACCTAACGCAACCTTAGTGACCAGAAAGGCACAGCAAAATTACTAAGTATGGCTGCTGAAAGTAAAGGGGCCTGCAAAAGTAAAGACGCTGAGTGATGTCAATACAACCACCCCGAAATACCATTTTCACCTACCAGGTTGGCAAAGACCCCAAAATACAATAAACGGCTTAGATTAACAAGCACCTTCACTGCTGGTGAAGGTGTACACTGGTACAGCCTCTTGGGGAAGCAATTTGGCCATACTTATTAAAATTTCAACCCTGGCCAATGTGGCTCAGTTGGTTGAAGCTTCGACCCGTAAACCAAAAGGATGCAGGTTCGATTCCCAATCAGGGCACATGCCTAGGTTACAGGTTCGAGAGGCAAGCATCAATGGTTCCTTCTACCTCACGCTCCTACTCTTCCCCTCTCTCTAAAATCAGTGAGCATGTCCTCAGGTGTGGATAAAATTAATTAATGAATTTAAACATTTTTTCAAATGCACATGACTTTTGATTCAGCAATTCCACGTTTAGGTCTCTATCTTAGGAACTGATAGGAATTAACACGTGTAGGAATTAACACACGTTATACATTATAGGATATATTTTTATAAATTAAGGCATCTGCACACAATGAAATACCACACATACTAAAAAAAAGGTATAGAATAGTTTAAGTAAGTATTATTGAGCAAAACAGGATGAGACAAAGGACATATTTCACTGTGTTGATTTGTATGTGCAGATTATTTCTGGAAAGAAAGAATTGACCAGAAATGAAGTTCAATCGATAGACAGGAGCCAGTTCACAAAGGGACTGGTTTGGCAGCTAAAGATCACGTAGGTTCACCTACAGGAACATGTTCTCAAAGTGTGACCTAGGGACCAGTTGCAAACCTGGAGAGCCTATTTTTAAAATGCCGAGCCAGCAACCTTTAAGGGCATGGTTCAGAAAGGCGGAATCTGAGAGTTCTCCACAAAGGGGATCACAATCTTGGGGGGGGGGAGTTGGTACACTTAGGTTCAGGCATCCTCACTTTAACAAGTTTCCTAGGAGACTCTACAGGTTATGGGGAGCTTTTGAGGAGTTCTCAGGAGAGTCAAGTGGCCAGATGTTCACTGCAGATACACCACACCGGTGCCTGTGTCTCCAAGATTTGAGAAGTGAGGTTTCCGTTAGAGGGCTCTGGCAGTATCCCAGATCACGTTCTTTAACTTGATAAACACTCAAGCTGCACACACTACATCCACTGCACACCACAGGGCAAAAGTATTCTCTGCCCGAGAACTATATAACCTAAGCTACACTACTGTTTGCAGAAAACAGAGTAAGGGAAACTAAATCCAAGGCGCTACATCTCCCACACCTGTTAACAAGGCAATAGCTAGGAATAGTTTAATCCTGTAATAGAGGGGCTGCTAGATGAAATTATTCTATCCTTTTTTGAAAATAATTTTTAAAACACTATAAATGAGAACCATTAAAAGGACTTTGCAGCTGGAGGAGTAGAGGGTGGACACTGCTCATTTTTTATTTAGTATATATCAAAATATTTTTATTAAAACTTTTTGGCCAATAAGGCATGTTTATGATCTCAAAACCCTCCCCAGTCAGCTTCGATTCATCTAAAGGTCTAATTTGTGAGTCTCTTAGACTGTTAATGACAGTTCCACATTTGCCAACAGCTACATCTCGTAGGATGGTTTAATAAATCCTTGCAAGGTCATGAGCCAGTAGAGATAAAATTCTTGACTAGAAATCCTCAATCCATAAGAAAAGTCATTGATCCATTAGGGGAAGGCAAAAGCCAACACTTAAAAATTAAGCAATGTAACAAATATGAAAGGAAAACGGAAATTCAAACTCTGATGAAATTCAAAGGATGTAAACCTTTCGTACATTGTTTATCAACCAAAAAGTACTTCCTTTAATTGGCTGCACTTCTACAATGTGAAAAAAAAATAAGGCTCCAGGATAGAAAATGATACTGGCATTCCATCCCTCATCTTCCCTTTGCATTTTAACACCTAATGTGAGTAACTTAACTGAGATGTATTAGCAACAAAACAACCACAGTCACTACCCAAAAAAAGAGAACCCTTGCTACAAACTTCAGGTTACCATGACGCTACAGACAAAGAAACCACCAGGCCCAAAAACTCAAATGAGCACTGGGCCGATTTCTTTTATACCCAATTCATGCGACTCCTATCCTTTAGTGTCTTTTACCCTCAACAAAGCAGCAAATGATATTCATCACCTTTCCACGCCTAACACAGAATCCCATTTTAGAACAACTTCACACAGCCTGGTAGTACTCTTTCACCTGTTCCTGATCCCTGGTCTGGGAATCCACCTAATGCTCTTCCATTCTGAATAAAAACCTTAATATAAATGACAAAACTGACCCAGTAAAACTTAATTGAAGTAAGAACTATTTCAAAACAGTGTGTTCTAGAGTCCAGAAGTTTTACCTCAAACTTCTCTTATCCTGAACAGCATTACCTAGCAACAGACAAATATTTACCCATTAGAGATGTCTCTTCAGATACTGAGTAAGCAGTTCGATTTTTAAGGAATTGTAAAAGCTTTGATTAGTGGCAATCCATTTCACAGGTCCAAGACTTAATCTAATTCGGATGCCACCCCTTTTCCTGAGGCCTTGAAAAAGTTCACCAAGTTCAAAATACTAGCCTTTCCAGGGCCTTGGAGGATTATCTAGTTTGACCCTGGTACTTCGCATACTGAACTAGGTAGGTAAAAGTGAGTTGAGCACCGGCAATACTACACACACAAAAAAAATTTTCTCACCCATGAGTCCCAGATAAATTAAAAATACTCAGGAAATTAACCACACAGAATCTGGGCCTCATACTACAACCTCCTAACCCCCAACCCTACCTCTTTAACACCCCAATCAAGCGTACCCACTGCAGTGGGTGGCTTCCATAAAGGTGTATGAAGAACACATCTATGGGAATACAGCATTTGACAACTTCTAAAAAGTAGATCTTGTAAAATTAGGAGGACAGTCCCAGGGGTGTACCTTTTTCCCCCCAAAACAGAAACACCTGCTTCTGATATTGTCACTCTCCACCTCTCCCCCACTTCCACACAACACAAACTCAGCTACTCCAACCTCCTGTTCAACCCGTTTGCTGGTTGCCTCTTTTAAAGGAGGAGACTATTTTCTATCAACTGCTACATCCAAACACTTAAGAAGAGGAAACAATTTTGCACCCAGCACTTCATCAGATGAATGCAGGGTCCCTCTTCAATTAACCCATTAAAAAATTAAGAAGTTTAATGCCTAAAAGTAATTAAGCAAAGATGAGTTAAATTTTTTTGGATTCCGCTACAAAATATTACCAAAAATATGCTGAAGATTACAAACCAGCAGTTTCAAACAGGCCGTCTACTCTTCTACAGAATTCTACCAAGATTAGGATATAGGCGATTAATTCCAAAGCCTTTTGTTGCAGTGTCAACAATTAGAAATTTCCAATAGAGATCTGTGTAGACATAGTGTTCATGGAAGCATCCTCATTCTCCTTTCCCTAAGGCTGGTGGATGAGGACATGGGATCAACAGTTTCAAAAAAAAGAGAAAAAGGGAATATTCAGAGTTTCTTCTTTGGGTGGATTTATGTAACTTGTAAAAAATATTAGTAAGTGTCTACATAAAATATATTCTTTTGTGGAGGTACTGCTACATTATAGACGTCGGCTCTTTATTTCATAATTACAAGGTTTGGCTACCCTTTGTCTTGACCCTTCTACTTAATAACCCTTCTACTTAATAACATTCAAAGTCAAATTTTTTCCCTTGCTTCTTCCCAACACCAAAGACACGTGCGCTTTTAAAACCCACTGCCGCACCCTTGTCCGACCACTACGTTCCAGCACGGAAAAGGCTCGCCCCGACCGGCTTTACGGAGTGTCCCAGAGCAGTGCGGCCAAGTAAAAGGGGGTGTGTCCGCGGTACCTCCGCCCAGGCAACGGCGCCCGGGGTCCGGCTTTCTCCGGGCGGCCTGGGGAGCTCCTTCCAGAGCGTCCACACGTCAGTCACGGGCCAACCTTTCTTGGGGCTGTTGTTGCTCTTCCCGATAAGGGGGTGGGGTAGCCAGAGTATAAATGAATCCGAACCCCTCCAAATGTGGGAGCTCCTAGTACCCCTACCACGGCTTCCTCCAAAAGCCCCCACTTTAAGGGTGTCTGCACGAACAGTGACCCTCTTTTCTCTAGCGCGCGCTCTCTCGCTCTCTCTCACACACACACACACGCGCGCGCGCGCGCGCGCGACAGATGGGAGAGATCCACGAGCAAAGCCCAGAGTGGGGCCGCGAGCAGGGCTGGTAAAGCATCTAGAGCGCCTCGGGGAAAAGGTTTTGGCCCAGACACAGGGCGAGGGCTGCCGGGACCTACCAGCTGCTTCAGGTCCTCCTCTGAGAGCTCTGCGTAACGGTAGCGCTGCTGCTCGAACTCGTACCGGGTCGTTTTGGCCACCACCACCACCCGGGACGGGCGGAAGCCCCCGTCGGGACGACTGCCACAGCCCGCCAGCTCGCGTGGCTGCCCGTGCCCCAGGTGCCGCCAGCCGTCCCCGTCACCGCCGAGCCGCGGTCTCGCGGCGGGGCCTCCCGCGCCCGGGGCTCTCAGCGCCGCCGCCCTGCCGCCCGCTACGCGACGACAGCCGCCCAGCAAGAAGCCTCGGTAGCAAGTCATCGTGCGCCCAGCGGAGGTTACTGGCAGACCCGGGCTCCCGCCTCTGCTCCCGCCCCAGGTGTGCGAGCTGCCCGCGCCAACCCAGCCTCTAACTTCGCGCCGGGCGGCCAAAGGTTAAATGCAGGCCCCTGCGTAGCCAGCGCTGCGAGGGGCACATGCCCAGACGTAGACGGGGGGAGGAGAAAGGCGGCCGATTGGAAGGAGAGAGAGCCGACGGGAGGTAAAGGTAGGCGGGGAAGAGCCCGAGGCCTCAGGATGGTGGGTTTTGTTTGTTTGTACGTGCATTTCCATCCACGCCTGCGCAGAGGCTGCCTCGCCACTAGAAAGCCAACTTCCCGCTCCACCCCCTTTCCTGCCAGCGAGCCAACTCTGTCAGCCAATCAGCCCCCTTCTAACTCTTCAGCCAATCGGAACTCGCTGCGATTTCGGAGCCGGAGCAGCTGCGGCGATTGGCTGCAGCCGGGGGAAGGACTAGGATTCTATTTGGCGGTCGAGCTGCCCTAAGGAATCCAGCTGGAACCGGTCTGAGGCCACGAGGGGGCAGCGGATGGGATTTTGAGAGTTGGGCGGGAAGAGTTGAGCCACGCACCTCCAAGCCAAGGTTCCGACCTTTCTCATAGTTGCACTTAATCCTGGTCCACATGAGTCTAAACCCTTTGTTCGTTCGTTCAACCAATGCATGTTGGATGGCTGATATTTACAAAGCTGGGCTAGGGGCTGAGCAGACCTTCCCAGGACCAGCTGCTCAATTTGAGGGCAAAATGAAAATGTGAAGCCCCTTGTTCAGAAATGATTAGAAACTGCAAGAGAGCAAGTAAGCTGAGTACTGAGCCCATCCAGGCATGGGGCCTTGTGGGAATGCACTGGATGCAGCCTCTGCTGACCGCCCAAAAAAAAGAGCCTGGAGGAAGAAAGACAGGGGTAACCCTTGAGGAAGTTGGAGGTTAATGGATAGAGTCTGGCCAAGTGCAGCATCTCTGCCAATACTTGGGAAGTTTAAGGGTTAAGAATGTCAGTGATTTGTACTTTATCCTGTATATAAGTAATAGTTAGCTTTTGAAAACTTTTAACTGGAAAGAAGTGAGTCCTGAAAGCAATGTTTGACAGTTATTGATGTGGCTTTGGGATGTTGAGCACATTGGAGGCAAGAGAAGGGAGACTGGGGTGCTGTTGGAAGTTACTCATGGACCTGAGCTAGGGAGGTAGTAATGGAAACAGAAGAAGATGCTTCCATTGTAAGAGTTGATTCCAATGGCAGGGCACACCCTCGTGTTTATACCCTGTGCCCCTTAGATCCACTCACTCTGGCACACTTTGCGCTTCTCCGAGAGTAACTAGCTTTGGACTTTGGTCTTGGCTTTACTTCATCTGTCTGGGCCTCAGATTCCTTGTCTGTAAATGGGGGAGCTGAACTACGGGATACCAGGGTGCCGTCAAGCCTAAATTGATTATGAATCTGTGACTCTTGGTTCCTACCACCAACACTCATTCATGGATTCACTGAATAGTTACTGATTCCCTGCTGTGTTCCGAGTAGTATATTAAATTGGCAAATACACCATAGACGCTGGTAGATACCTCCTTTTAGTAGGTCACTGAGCCCTTCTGACCAGGAACTTTGCCTTAATGCAGCTGCTAATAGTGACTTATAATGGAAACTTAACCATACCTCTTAATTTCTGTGCAGTGTCATAACTTGAACATTCTCAAGGTTCCTTCTATTTTGTTACTGTTCTACCACTTTGTAATTCATTAGGTATTGGGAAGGAAGAAAAGGAAGAAGTCACAGATGACGCAGGAGGTTTGAAGCTTAACTGTACAGTGTTCCATCAATGATCCATTCCACAGAAAAAAAAATGAATCTAGAAAACTGGCTTGGGATCAAAGTCTATGGGTTTGACCTTGTATGGGGTCAAATTTCAGACCTCCTGTCTTCCCATTTCACAGATAAGAACTCAAATTGTGGTTCTCCCCCATTTCCAGCTACAAACTTCCCGACTTTGACATCTTCTCATTTGGATATCCCTTTGTCCATTGTTATTTTTGGATCCCCTCCTTTCCATGTCCTCAGATAGGCTGTTCCAGCAAGTTATCCCCTTTAATGGAATTTTAATTCTCTCTACTGGATTTTCCTCTTCATATTTAAACATGCTCATATCTCTGACATATTAAAAAAAATTTTCATCTCTTAAATGACTCGATCTTTATGCAACATTTAAAATGGTTAATTTATCTTGGAATTTTTTACTTTGGCTTTCAACAAACTGGTCTCTGATGGTGTTCCTCCCATCTCTCTGTCCCCGTTTTCGGTTCTTCCTAAGCCCATCTTCAGGATCTAGCCTTCCCTTCTTTTCCCTCCCCTTCCTTTCCCTGTCCTTTTCTCTCTCCACTCTTCTGCATGAGTTCATCCAGTATTGTGTAATGGAAAGAGCTTGGACTTGCAACTTTAAAAGACCTTGGTTCAAACCCTTGCTTCATCATTTATTATCATTGTCAACCTAGGACTGGTTCCTTGACCTTTCTTACTTCTTTGTTTATACAATGTAATAGCTACCTTATGAAGTTGTAAATATATGTACAAAAGCCTCAACATGTGCCCATCACAAAGTATACACTTGGCAAATATTAGCCCCCTTTCCCTTCCATGACTTTAGCTACTGCCAGTATCTTTAGCCTAGACCACAGGTGACAAACACAAGGCCCACGGGCTGGATCTGGCCCTCCACCTTGTTTTATCCAGCCTGGCACCCTGTTTCTACCCAGCAGCAGCGCTGAGCTCCTTGCCCCTAGATAAGGAGTAGTTACATTTATACAGTCCTAAAATTACATTCAGCCCTTTGAAAGCAACCGCCAGGCTGATGTGGCCCCCAATGAAAATGAGTTTGACTCCCCTGGCCTAGACTGTCTTCTGAGCTTCAAATCCTTATTTCTATCTTTCTGTTGAGCTTTATACATACAACACTTGTCAATGGAGATCAAACTTATATTTGATTGCCTGCTATGGGCCAGGGACCATGCTAAGTGCTGGAGATTAAATGATAAATAAAAAGTTGTTTCCTTCCTTAAGACGCATAAAGTTTATACACAGAATGCTTCAGGAATCTGGAGGAACAGATCTTAACTCACCTTTAGGGAGAGCTTTTGGGAAATGTGATAAGCCAAGCCTTAAAGAATGAGTAGATACTAGCTAGAATTAGCAAGATGAGAAAGGAATTCCACAAAGGTATGAAATAGCACTCCTGGGTCCCTAAAGAATTCAGAGGTAGGAAGAGCAGCAGTGAGAGGTGAGGCTAGAGAGGTAGACAGGGAAAAGGACATGGAAAGTATTATATCCATGCTTAGGAACGTGGCTTTTATCCCATCTATGCTGGAAAGCCACTAAAAGGAGAAAATGACATGCATAGCTTTGCAAAGATCATGAACAGGAATTTCTTGGAAGAAACACAAGCAGGGAATAAATATCTGAAACATACTGAACCTTATTAGAAATCAGAAAAAAAACAAATCGAGGTAATAGTGAAATAGCCTTTTATGTCCACTAGATTAGCAGAAATTAAGAAGCTCTGCTAACCTCTAATTTTTGAAAATTATTATATATCAAGTATTTTTCAGGCTAAATATGTGCTAGTTATTTCAATAATTCCTCCCATGCCATGGTTTTCAAATATCAAAACGTTTAGAAGTCACTTTGGAATTGTGAATCTTACCCCTTGTGATAGACTGAATGTTTATGTTCTTGCAGCATGTATATGTTGAAGCTTTACTCTTCATGACATGATGGTACTGGGAGATGGGGCTTTGGGAGTTCACCAATTAGGGTGAGATGAGGGTCTGAGGGGGCAGCCTGATCTGACAGGATAATAGGGAGGGACACCAGAGAGCACTCTTGCTCTCGCTCGCGCGCTTGCTCTCACTCTCTCTCTCTTTCTCTCTCTCTGTCATAGGCCTCAGGAAAAAACCTACCTTGCCAGCCTTCAGACTGTGAGAAATAAAGTTCTGTTCTTTAAGCCACCCAGTCTGTGATATTTTGTTCGGTGGCCCTAGCAGACTAAGATGCCTCTAACAGGGAAATTGTTCAGGGGTCACAATCAGAAGTCATTTTGAAGCCACCCTGACCTCTGTGGCTCAGTTGGTTGGGCCTTGTGTTCCTCAAAGAGAAAGGTCACCGGTTTGACTTCCAGTTGGGGCACATACCTGGGTTGCAGGTTCCTCCCTGGGAGGAGCACCTACAAGAAGTAACCAATCAATGTTCTTCCCTCTCTCCTCCCTCTATTCCCCTCTCTCTAAAAATAAATAAATAAAATCTTTTAAAACAAAGTCATTTTGAAGCCAAGGGGTGATCAAACTGGATTGAAAAATGAAATATAGCTCTAAGCACTGAGACCAATTTGGTTGTGTAAAGTATTGTCTCTGAAACAAAAATCAAGAGGAGCATCCAAACTGTCACACAATTGTTGAAACTACTATTGAGTTTTTAAAGAAAAATTGCATTGGTATATTTGTTTAAAAAAGGTCTCTAGAACCATACCAGGTAGAATATTAATAACAATTTAATTACATAAATAAAGCAAAGAACAAGTCAAAATATTTCAGTTTTTGTATACTTACGGTTTTGGTGCATAGATAATGTATTTTGTTCATTCCTTCAACAACTGTTGGAGGGAGACCATGAGGCAAGCACATACAAGATGCAATGGGTACAAGTCCAAGGGCAAAAGCTATCTTTAAAGGAATACATGAACATATGATCTTATAGTATTAGGAAATCCAAAGGCTAAATGAAAGTACACACTTCCCAGAAGACATATATGATTTAATGAAATGTTATTGTGTGATTATAATGGTTTGCAAAGAAATGACTGGATTTTGTAAAAAAAAAAAAAAAAAAAGTTGTTTCATGGCCACACAATGTAGGACTTAAAAAAATTTTAAAAATAGTTATTAAATCCAGCAACTTCTAATTTTAACTACTATATCCATCC
The DNA here is from genome assembly GCF_014824575.4 of Sturnira hondurensis. Taxonomy (NCBI): domain Eukaryota; kingdom Metazoa; phylum Chordata; class Mammalia; order Chiroptera; family Phyllostomidae; genus Sturnira; species Sturnira hondurensis. The sequence goes on from NW_028087015.1 coordinate 37,946,299, forward strand.
ATGTGGTGCATAGTGCAAATTACTTATCAAGGCTTATTCTGAATTAACTTCTTCAAAACTGACAAATTTTGAATGCCCAAAGTCCATATATTTCTTAAATTGTCATTTCTCCACAACGCACAATGATCAAAATGCAAAACTTCTGAATTATTAGACTAGAGAAAAACTTTAACTGCAACAAATTATATTTCATGAACTTTTCTACTGAGACTTTTCAAGGGGTGAATAGGATCTTCTCGCTTAATTCGTTAGGATGGCCGAGTGGGTTCGGTTCACGACCAATCTCTGTGGAGATGCCGTTCTACAGCAGGCGTCGCTCATGAACAGGCAACCGACTGCCGGTGGGTCCACCTGGAAGGATCTGTGATACAGATTGAAACTATTTTATTATACAACATTACATTCACCTAATATTGAATTCAACTGAACAGGGCTACTTAAGAATATGCTTAATGTGGAAATGAAATAGGTAGAATTCATATTTTTGCGAGCAACATCTGGAAATGTTGCTAATTTCAAACATAACATTTTCGAATAAACCCTTTCTTAAATCATGGGCAACAAAGTTTTAAATATTAGACTTTTTATTGCTTTCATAACAGTTTAGCCTTTGTAGGCAACACCTGTTGCAGAAGGTACTAAGTGAAAGAGGGGAAGGAGAATGGGGTTCGTATGATTGATATTTACTTTGCATTATTTCTATTGCTTTTCATCTTATCTGAAGATAGTTGCATACTTAAAAATATAGATTGCATAAAGAGGTCATTTATTGATGAGACTTTTGCTATTTAATGCTTCTTTCAAGTATACATTTTTAGTGGATACCAACTCATTTTCTAATAGACCGCATTTTATTGTCGACAGTATAAACTTTATAATAATATAAAAGATAACTGTGTACATTTCATACATTTCAAAGAGTAAGAAGCCATTTTTTAGTGATAAGAAAAATCACATTCACCTAGTTCTCTGACTCGCCGAGTCAAGGGTTTTATGGTCCCAATCTGCACGTTTGGCACATTTTGCTCTTGGTTAACATTTTAGTATTAGGCAAAGGAAGATGTTTCGTCAAGTACTGCACATGATTTTTTTTATGGATTGTTAAATTATGTACGGTAAAAGTAGCTTTAAGATTTCAAATGATCGAAAGTTGGAAAATTGCTTACTCTCACAGTCTTTGTAAGTATATCATTCAGTCCTCTGCAGAGCAAAAGTCAAGGCTAGATAAAATTAGCACTGAAAATATTTGCTGACTCTATTAGAATACCCACATCTATATTACAAAGCTCATTGTGTCCTTGACAATGTTCTTCTCCAAAAAATAATGATGAACTTTAATTCTAAATCCACTCATCAGGACAAACACCGAAACTGAAAAGAATGTTTACTACCCGTTCCACTTCAACCTTGTTCGGCCCATGAATCCTGACACAGTGAAAGGGATCGTCTGTTTCGTACCAAAGAACGTCTTTGGAAAATAAAGCAGTCAGATTCCAAAAAGAAAATAAAGAGGTTTTTTGATATTTCAAGGCAGATTTCCCTAGGGGCTCCATTACAAGTATTTATAATTTATGGCCAACGATAATGAGAACAAATGAAAAGAAATATGAATAAATGGTTAGTCTCAGGGTAGCAATTAATACTTGAAATTGTAAAATGGTCTTTTATACAATTTCTATGGAGATGATATGCAGGCGTCACGATGAGGCTGACTTTTGGTAAAATCCTAACAAAGGCCCAAATAGAAGACAGATTTTCAAACCTGCTCTTGAGACCCAAACACCCTGAGCTCTCACCTCCTCTCCGACACAGGGCAGATCCACTCTTTAAAAATCTACTTCAGGTATTAGAGTTGTGCTTCAGACTTCTTTCTTAAACCCTGAGGTCTTTACCCGACCCAAAGAAACGTCCTTACCTGATCTAGTTTTAGCGGCCTGGATGGAATCATCCTCGTCCTCATCACAGCTTTCGCAGTTCAATTGTGGGAGGGCTGTTTCCGGAGGGCCTTCCACTGGGTTTGCGCCTTTCGGCTTATCCAGGCTCCGGAGAGCGACCAGGCGGTGGTGGATCGCTGCGTACAGAGATGCTGTGTCTTTGGCGTTGGACTGCGAGAAGAAAATGAAGTTGTTAAGACTATGAATAACTTAACAATAGCCACATTTTAAGGATTTTTTTTTTGCCTTTCACTCCGAATAAGGAAGGAATTACATGGAATAAATCTAATATCTCAAAGGGTAAAATGTCAATTTATCTTGAACAAAACTGAATCCCGAACTGGATAATTTTGTAAGACATCCCAATTAGTGTACTTCAAACTGAGAAAATGAAAGTTTTTGATTTAAAATTTCTATTTGAGTTTAACTTTGTGAAGACCACCCTTCTTCCGCCAATTTCGCCCCATAGAAAACTGTAGAATCTGGGGGATGGGAGGAGACTTCCACTCCTTTATCTAGCACAGGCGTTTAGGCTTGTCTGACTTGGTACACTGCTCCTTGGCAAATTGTCCGGCATCAGGAATCCCAGGCTGCTGTCATCTAACTCGGTGTTCTTTAGGGTAACACAGCAGTACTTACAGTTTTGTGTCTCTTCACAATTTCAAAGAAAATCTGGGACATTTTTGCCCTTTGCTAATTCTCCAGAGAGTTATCAAATATTTTAAAACCCCAAAACTGAGGGTTAACAACTATATACCAACTTTTGGGAGAAGGATCTAAAAGTATATTTTTTCATTTGCATGTTCTTAAGTTGCCTTAAGTATCTGTGGATAAAAAACTTAAATATAAGTGCAATAAAACATTTTTGTTTCTCATATTGCATATGATATTACAGAGTAGTTGTTGAGTAAATACTTGTTGACTAATTTAATTTTGCAAAGATGTAATTTTTCTTTAGTAAGCCAATCAATAACAAATATTGAAAGAATATTTCTAATTGAAATATGAATACTATTCTGCTTCCTTAACTTTTTTACCTTAAATTTTAGATATGCCTTTCACTAGTTAAAGTATTTATTTCCTCTTGACAAATTCACTCAGATATTTTCATTTACGAAATTCAGAACAAGAAGTTAAAAATAAAATAATATATTTTTTCAATAATAAATTTGCAATTTAAAAAAATATATAATTCTGAGGAAGCACCATAAGAAAATGCTGGTGAGAATGAAAACTGGTTCAGTCTTTGGGGAGAGAAATTTGTCAAGATATGTACACAGAGAGTTTCTTGAAGCTTTTTTAAAGGATTTATAATAATGAAATAGAGTACATTACCTAAGTATTTAACAAAGTGGGATTAATGGAATGAATTAGGATGCATAATACAATAGAATTCTTTTCACCTGTTAAAAGAATTTTGAAGCATGAACTACTATTTAATGACACAAAACACTGATTTTCACTGATAAGTGAAAAAGCTTACACATATGTATTTTATAGTCAAATATTAGCTATCTAATCTTCTCAACCAGTTTATAGAGTATATTATTATTATCTTCATTTGGCAGATGAGTAAATCAGGTTAAGGAAGGATAAATAACTTGCTTGAAGGTCACACAGTTATGTACCATTTGTAATATACATACTATATATGTGTGTGTGTATGTGTGTGTGTGTATACACACACACACATACATACAGTCTGGACCAAAATGTTAATAGTGACCATCTCTCAGAGTGGAATTTGGGGTAATTTTTATTTGCGTTTGATTTGCTGATCTCTAAAAAGTGTCCTATAATTTTAAAAGGCATTATGGGTCCAATATTGCACAGCAGAATCTAACTGTAGTTAACAGTCTCATTTCAGTCTGTCTCAGGCAGGCTGCTTGACTCATTCATTCAAAGGCAGTGACCTGGGCTGACAGGGTATCATCGCCCTAAATGATAATCAGGTTTTGGGCATCATCTTATTCTAACATCTTAATACTCTACATCATTTGCACCTAAAAGTGCACTTACTGGTAATTAATAAAATCTTTGGTTTTTCATCAGTGGTCACTTGTCAACGTTTTTGCTTTTGTTTTTTAATTTCCATTACTCTATGGAAGCCAATATCCTCGTATTGTTACCTTTTGCCTAAGTCACTTGGGTACTCAGTTTTCTCCAGCCTTCCAGATCTCAGCCCACAGGGGAGACCCAGCCTTTTTTTCCGACCTGGTTCCTGACAGCGCTCTCTCTGGTGCCTGGATATCTTGTGTTTAAGGTCAAGCCCTCCTGTTGCAGGGAACAGCCAGAGCTGTGTTCCCATCCTGTTACCTTGGAGACTGACTCATGTCCAGAATTGGAATTTGCTGCTGGATTGGTTAATTTGCTAGCCCTGTGATTTTCCATTTCTCACTATTCCTTTCCAGTGATCTCAAAGCCTTCTCAATTCAGCATTCAGTGTAAGCATCAGACTGTGGATTCTGCTAGCTTCTTAGGAGCCAGTCTTGACACTAGTCTCTTCAAGATTTTTGACATAATTTCAATTAGCAAAGAAAAATGTAGAGGCTTGATGGCATATGTTGGGAACAAGAAAAATAGTCTCAGCCCCAAGGAGCCTGCGCCCCTAGCAAACATCCTGTAAGTTGATTGCCATCTGTTTAGTTTCAAAATTTTCCTTTCAGTTGAGTCAGACCCCACCCTGTTCCCCACTCTCGGGCTCTGTGAGCCAACAGCTAACTGCCACATCTGCTTCTGTGCAAAGCTTGCTTGCTTGCCTCTATATAAGGACTTAGCTGTAAGCGCTGGGCACAACTCTCGTTTGCAGCCCTTGCGGGTACCGTGTCTCCGGACGCTTTGAGAGTTCGCACCTGCGCAGGTTAAACTTGGCCAATAAAGTAACATCTTTGAAACCCTGAAAGTCTCCAACATTTGTTCTCGAGGGTGGTGGGTGCAACATTTGGAGGCCCCAGCGAGATCTCCCTCGGCGGAGCTTCAGATCGGAGACCAAATGGCAGCCCGGTCTGGATAAGCGTTTGGTGGGGATCCTCTTTGGGTGTTGGTGCTCTAGAGTCAATAACCCCTGAGGGTGGGTAATCCTCTATCACTGAAATTTATTACTTACCTGAATTAAAAACACTTTGATGCTACAGTCTTCTAAATCAGTAGCTGTTATTCGTAAATTTTGGTGGTTCGCTCGTTGAATCTCCATTTGAGCCCAGAGTTTGCTGTTGAGAATGAGCCTCAGGCTGCCTTGATTGCGCATAACTAAAATAGGAAGGTAAATTCATCAGGCCACGGAACAATTGCTTTCTCAGCCTTCCAGGGGAATTTCCCATTGTTGAAAGCAAAGTAAATCTTGTAGTTGTTTTTCAGATTGTATTTTCACTCCTAAATTTGACTCAATTATAACTTGTTTTTTCAAACTGGGCTTTATTGTGTTAAAAGATTTTTGTTTGTTTGTTTTGGTGAAAATGCTGGGGTTATATATTTTAATTCTAATATTAAAAATAATTAAAATTTTAGAACTCCTTTGAGGACCTAGTGGTCTGAAGAATTCATCCAGGCATTGTTTGCAACATAGAAAACTGAACCAAATCTTTAAGCGGAAATGGAGTTATTTAAATAGAGGATGGTGCAGCCATTCAAGGTATTATGAATCCATTGAAAATACAGAAATAATGATTGCTGCAGAAAGGTAATCATGGTATACTGTGTGAAAAGAAGAAATCAGGTTGCAAAGCAGTAGAAATGTCACAAAACGCATTTTTCAATGTATGTGTTCATTTATGTGTATAGAGAACAAAGCCTAGAGGAATATATTGTTAAAAGAGGCGATCACAAGAAGATGGACCTATGAGTAATTTTTAAAAAATTTTTGTTGATCCATATTTTCTGTCATCTGTAACGAATATGTGTTTCCTGTATAAAAAAAAAAATTGTCTTGTGGTTTTTTTGGCAGCTGGTGGAAGGGGTAGAATGGAACCAGAGCAGAAAAACAAGAAGCACCTGCCTTGGGAGTAATACTTGGTTGGATTACTTAGAACCCTGTTTTTCAGTTACAGAACTGAAGACCTTGTTTCTATTCTGTTAGCCTGAATTCTATTCTTTACCTGTTTCTCCAGCTGGATATCTGAAACTCAACAGACACACACAGACCCAGATCCAACTCCTTCCTACCTGTGGTCTCCTCCACGGCTTCAGCTGCCGAATGTTGACTGAGCCTGTCCACCCTGTCCAGGTCTCTGCCTGGGCTCACTTTCACTCTGGGATCCTGAACAAGGGCCGGTGTGTCTTCCCGATGCCAAAACCCTCCCAAGTCTCTCAGTTTGACCGACTCTAGATTCCAACTAACACTCTCTCTGCAGAATTCAATAACCACACACCTTTTCTTTTCTTGGAAACTGACCCTTCCTCCCAACCCGCACACCGTGTTTAGAATGGCAAGGGTAAATTATAAGGCAAATGTTTTCTTTTAGAAAAACTATTTTCACTTTTTAAATAATTTATATCCTACTCCTTTAACTAATAATGAATTACTATTTAGGTATGTGGTTTGCTCTGTCGCAGGTACTTTGCACGCATTATCTCACTGAATTCTCACAATCGCTCTAAGTTATGGAATATTATCCCCATCTTAAAATGATACAGCTAGGTCAGAGAGAGGGTAAGTAACTTGTCCAAGGTCACCAGTTAGAGTGGGAACCAGAACTGGTACCCGTGAACTCTGATACCAGAGTCTACTCCAAACAGGAAGCTCCTATAGTACACTGGAAACAATACTGTTTTCAACAGTCTGGTTTATTGACATATTTTATAACGCATCTCCAGAAGATGATATGCATTTGGGTTGCAAGTTTTACCCTGAGAAACTTGGGTAAAACTAGTGAGAAACTATGCATTTAGTGCCCTGCCAAACAAATGATCCCTTACTTAGTCTGGACTGGGAGACTCCGCAGTCGCCTCCGGCTGTGTCGTTCAGCCTCAGGGCTCCCCGGCCCCTTTCTGTCCAGGACTCTGTTGCTTTGTTGAATACAAAAAGCTTGCAGTTGATCTAAAGGATAAGATTTTACAGTGTCAAGTACATAGAAAGTGTTTTTCAAATTCTTTCCTATACTTTTATTTGTTTGATCTCTTACCAGAGTAACCTTTGTTAATGATTTATACATCTGCTTTTAAATGTTATTTAACTTTTAAAAACATACAAGTTTTGAACAGTTCAAACTTCAAAAAACAAGATGATATAAAAAGGGAGATGTCCCTTCCCGTCCCTAGGTTCCCCATCTGGGCTTTCTATGCCCTGCAACAGGTAATTACTATCGCTAATATTTTGTTTATCCTTCCAGAGATATTTACACACACACACACACACACATATATATAATATATATATATATATATATATATATATATATATATATATACAGTTTATAGTAATGACATAAAATAGTTAAATAGTTAATTCTTGTCTTACTTCTTAATTATCGTATTATTTTCCATATGAACAACTGTAAACTACTTTTGCCTCTGTATATCTATATATACACACCGACTTTTAAATTAAACAATGCTATTTGGGCTACATGATTTATTCAAAAGTAACCATGAAACTACTTGTTATGCTTAAAATATCTTAAAGAACGTAGCATGAGAACTAAAATATGCTACCAGAATACCCTACTACAATTTAAAATACCAGTGCTTTTCAAATACCACTGTGTACGTGAATTGCCTGGAAGACTCACCAGGCTCTCACCCCTAGCAATCACTGTGAGGAGTCTAGGGCTAATGGGATGCGAGGCTATCCTTTGAGATGCACTTGTACAGTAGATGTCTTAGTAGATCATGGAGGATGAGAAGAAAAAAGGGGAGAGTTTGGTAGAAGAGCAGATGTAGAAAGATGAAGGGAAATTGGTGCCTGGTTGAAAAAATGGTTAAGTTGTAGTAATCACTTTTCACACACCCAGACTGATACCTAGACCACTCAACAACCAAATCCTTGTAGGATACTGTGTACTACATGTGTCAAGTTCTTGACTCACAGGAAAATCAAAACTTACTTAAATACTTTGAAAAGGAAAACAAAATTCTTTTACTATCTCGAACTAAAATCAACTCATCAGCACTTGAAAACCTCTAGTGTACGTTGCATTTTTAAATCACATGATAATAGCAGTGACTGTACAAGCCAGTGGAGAAGCATAAAACAGGTTGACGTTGTGTGAAGGGTTCTGAGCTTCCTTCTTCCCGAGGGACTGATGGGAATGGTTGTAAAGCCAACGACCCATTTTCCTGCAAATTACATGTCCACAATGGAACAATACAACAAAATACTGGTTTAATTTTTGGAAGTGTTTAAAATTTCTATCTAAGCAGCTTAGTTTTCTTGAAAACAATATTTCTGCCTTTTTTAAAGATGCCCCTGCTGATGGTAACTTCATTCTGTGTACGTAAGTGCACCCACAAAGAGCAATGCAGGATGTACAGACCTTCAACACATTATGTTCTGCTTCCTCCCCTGTTATTACATCAATCTTCTTCAGCAAACATGTTGGTGATGATTTAGAGGACAGAGCAGCAGCTGATTCAATTAGGGGTATATTTCTAATAGAGTCTGTTCCTAAAAGAAAATGGGGAGAAAAGAACACATAAAAGGCCCCATTTTATTTACTGTATGCATTCTTTGTTGCCCCTATGAAATACTTGTCTCTTCCACTTTTTATAACAATGAGTATTTCAAAAAAACTGAAGTTCTCGAGTTTTGGTAAATCTCTTTAAAGATTCCCCATATCATTAAGTCAACAATTTTTAAAAGCTTCTATATCATGTAACCATATTTATACACTTATCCAACAAATTTTAAAATGCTGAACTATTATTTTTGTATTTTGCAGATATTAAATAAATAATATGGAAAAATGGGAAATAAATGAATTGAACCCAGTGTTTTACAAATGAAACAATTCTTACTTGAGTTTGGAGAGTTGATAGGAAGTTTTAGAGTGGATTTGAGTAGTTTTTCCTTGGTAGAAGAATCATTTTCAAGTTGAAGCTGGGTGAGTTTTTTAGTACCCTAGGTGGGGGAAAAGATATATTACGTAATTTTACCCTCATTTATTCATGCTAAGTCAGAAGACATTTTTGTTCTTCTGTTTTGACAGAGGGGTACACCAAGCCCACTACTGTGCTTTTGTCTGGGCTCCCGACTGCTAAACAGGACACCCCTCCCGCCTCCATCTTTAGAGGGCCTTGATACTGCTCTTTAGGAAGCATAATCCAGTGACCACCAGCCTACTTCAGCTGGGATCTAGTCCCAGGGACAATGCGAGGCATTTCAGAGGCCCAAAAGGCGGTGACAGCTGTTCCACACTACCACCAGGCTAACCTGATACCTTTAAAAAAGTGCAACTATTGTCCATTTCAAGGTATTTCAGTATTCCCAGCAATTCACTGTTTCTTTCCATTGCATTAAATAAATAATAATAGTAAAATTATCCAGAGAACCCACTGAGCTGTCTCAGAGATCATCTTCAGAGATTCTTAATTTTCCTCCAAGACAGTTTTTACCAACCATCACTTTTAAGGCTGCATGTGTGAGTCTGTGCCCATGTGTTGTCAGCAAGGCCTGTGTGAAAAAGACAGGGTAATTGCTCTGCAATTTATGATACTGCATGGCTGTTGGGAAGCGCCCTGCCTGGTTTCAGAAGCTGTAACCCCCATGGCTAAGGCTGAGTGAGCAACCTTCAGACCATAAGCCACTAAGGAGACAAAGTTTATCTCCCTGGCAGAAGTGCCGCTTCCGCTCCTTTTACTTCATCCATAATTGGCCCCCAGTGCTTGATCAGTTAGCCAATGATGGGTAAGATTCCCCAAGGGAGGGATGACCTAAGACAAGCACAATCACATGGAGGACCCAGGACTTGGAGGGCCATGGAGAAAGGGAGTGATGGACCCTTGCTCCTCAGCTTTGACCTAGCCCGAGTCCTCATTCTATCTGTGAGAAGTCTCCTAATCTCTTGGCTACCTTACTTCCCCTGCCTGATTTAAGCCTGAAACAATGACAGAGGACAGTGCAGCCCTGTGCTGGAAAAGGCAGGTTCCCCAGGTGATCAGGCCTGAGAAAGAATACAGAAACTCCTATGAAACCTGCTTTGCTAAGAATGCTCTCAATTAAATGATAAGGGTCTGAGCAGGAAATGAGTTTGTTTCCTAAAGTTTTGTAGCCTTTTAGCTAACAGACCCAGACTCAGAATAAGCCTTAGTAGTTCTTCGTATGTTATCTATTGAACTATCTTAGTAGTTCTTTGTATGATCCTTACTGCCTGACAAGGATTGATGAGCTTTACCTGTATCCTTATGCAAATTAAACCGAATAAAAGCCCACTGAGGAACAGGCCCCTGGCCTTTCTCCTTTGAGAGATTGGCTACCTTTCCTTCCCAAGCAGATCGTGTCTTGGTAGACTTATTCTCATCCGTGGCAGCCGGGTGGGGGGCCTTATGGGTGGGGCTCCCCCCCAGGTGATGCTGTTTTAGAGACAGGCCTGAAGGAAGGCAGAGCAGCGTCTGCCTTGGGCAGGAGGATGCTCGGTACTGACTGAGGTGGCAGTGTAATCCTTCAGGAGTCCCCTCTCGGCAAGTATATTCCCCTAGGCAAGTGATTTTCCTCTAAAAGATAGTGCCCCAAAGTTATAGTAACACTTTTCAGTGTAAGAGCTAGAAGGGGAGAGTGGAGGTTAATGAGAATAAGAAATGGCAAAGATTTTAAATGCAGCTTGTTACAAAAAAGGCTATTGAAAAACTAATTAAAATATCATTATCAGTTGAGCTTATGTAACTATTGCAGTTAATTCTGGGATTTCCTTGTATACCTTTGGTTTAATGCAAGTCAAGAACTATAGACTTCCTGCCAAGATGGAGGTGTAGGTAGACACACTGTGCCTCCTTGCACAAGCAAAATAAGGACAACAAAAATTTAGAAACAACAACCAGTACCAACAGAAAATTGAACTCTAAGGAAGTCTGACAACCAAGGAGTTAAAGTAGACACATTCATCCAGACTGGTAGGAGGGGCAGAGTCAGGTGGAGAGAGCTGGGGGCAAAACAGTGGCGGGCGGACCTTGGGTGCACAAGGAGGCAGCAGGTGGACCCAGCAAAGCAGCGGATTGTGGATGGCATGGCACACAAGGCGGCCGGGTGATCCCACATTTGCATGCAGATAAACCAGGCGAAACTGGGGAGTGAGACAGACCTCGCAACCCAGGATCCCAGTGCAGGGAAATAAAGCCTCAAAACACTGACTGAAAGCACCTGTGGGGGGTGAGGTGCCAGGAGAAACTCCCAGACTCACAGGAGAGTTCATTGGAGAGACCCACAGGGTCCTAGAACATACACAAACCCACCCACATGAGAATCAGCACCACAAGGGCCAAATTTTTTTGTGGGAAGTGGTGAAGTGACTGAAATCCGGCAGAGAGCAGAGCAAGTGCCATTGTTCCCCCTTGGGCCCCTGCCCCACATACAGCATCACAACCCAGCGACTGGGTCACCCTGCCCTGGTGACCATCTAAGGCTCCGTCCCTCACTACATAATAGGTGCATCAAGACAAAAAAAAATGGCCCAAATGAAAGAACAGATCAAAGCTCCAGAACAAATACAACTAAGCAACAAAGAGATAGCCAACCTATCAGATGCACAATTCAAAACACTGGTAATCAGGATGCTCACAGAATTGGTTAAATATGGTCACAAATTAGATGTAAAAATGAAGGCTATGCTAAGTGAAATAAGAGAAAATGCACCAACAGTGATGGGAAGGAAACTGGGACTCAGATCAATGGAGTGGACCAGAAGAAAGAAAGAAACATCCAATCAGAAAAGAATGAAGTAATAAGAATTTTAAAAAATGAGGAGAAGCTTAGGAACCTCCAGGACATCTTTAAACGTTAAAACATCCAAATCATAGGAGTGCCAGAAGGGGAAGAGGAAGAGCAATAAGTAGAAAACTTATTTGAACAAATAATAAAAGAGAACTTTCCCATTCTGGCAAAAGGAAATAGACTTCCAGGAAGTCTAGGAAGCTCAGAGAGTCCCAAAGAAGTTGGACCCAAGGTGGAACACACCAAGGCACATCATAATTAGCCAGGATTAAAGACAAAGAGAGAATCTTAAAAGCAGCAAGACCACTACCTGGGGCACAGCTAACGACCACCCTGTGCGGCACAGCTTAAGACCACCACCCAGGGCGAGAACACTGAAGTTGTTTTGTTTTTTTTAATCCAATTAACTTTTCCCTGAACTCCAAACCCCTTACCTACACTTTGTTCTCCTTATAAAAAGGGCCATTTTAAAATGGAATTTAAGATGGTCTGTTAGGGTATGAACCTGCCATCTTCTCAGATGGCTGGCCATCTGAATAAAGTGCCCATAAAGATTCAATCCCTGTCTCTGCTTATTGGGTCTGGTAGGTGACAGGCAGCCTGAACACCAGTGTCCTTTCCAGTTTCAATTCTAACAACTAAAACTAGCTTCCCCAGAGAATCTTCCCAGTTAAAGAAAATATGCCTTTGAACTCGAGTATGCTCCAGTTGAACATTGTTTTAATTAATTTGTCTTCAGAAATCTGAAGTCACAGCTCTCTACATAATAATGGAAACATTTGCCAAAATCTTACCAAAACTCTTTCTACCATGTTTTCTCCAAAAACGAAGTCAGAACTGCAGCTTTGAAAAGAATACTTGTCTTCATTTGGTTGACATCTAAAGAAAAGAAATAAGCATTTGCTGTTTTATTTATTTTGTGTGTGTGTTTAACTATTTTTTGTTGTAACTATTACTTTTTCCCCCTTCATCAATGATTTATATTTTGCTTTTACATTTGTGTTTTTAATTTTTTTAAGATTTTATTTATTTGGTTTTAGAGAGAGGGGAAGGGAGAGAGAAAGAGAGAGAGAAACACCAATGTGTGGTTGCCTAATTTGAACGCTAGTTCTAATCTTCTCTCGGGTCAAACATGCCTTCATCACTGCTGATACTAGTAAATACTAACTTCCATTTTGCATATTTAGACTGTTTTCCTTATTGTCTCTCTTACTTATGTCAATAAATAAGGCTAAAAAATAATTTAAAAGAGAGAAAGAGTGCCAGAGAAAGAGGAGGAAAGACTAATCCACTAGCCAATTAATTAATGCCTCACTAAATAAAAATTTAGCTCTATCTATTTGAAACATTCTCTACCAAGTCAACAAGACAATGGAGACATCCAATTTTAATCTGATGATATTCAAACAGTAGAGACATTTTGAAAAGCATTTTAAACCTGTGTTTTTATAAAGTCTCCTTTCACACAGAAATATTGGCAAACTACCTCCACCATGTAATGATAAAAGAAAGCAGGAATGAAATAGCAGCACTCACCCTACTGATGGGTCACCCCCAAAAATCTGGTTAGTAGACCGCTGGACTGAGATTCTGGCACTGGGCAAATTTTTGCTTAGCAAACAGGAGTTCCTCTCAGAAATCTGAAAGAAAAGGATCCATCAAAAAGTTCACTTAAACTGCTTACTGTGGAGACATCACACAAGGAAACAATCGTTAAATATATTGAAATTTTACTATGTTCCAGTACTGCCCTAAGCCTTATATGTGTATTTTCATCATTTTCTCCTCACAACAACACCTTGTACATCTATTATTGTCCACATCTTACTGATGGGTAAACTAACCTAAGAAGTTTGAATAACTTGGCTAAGCCTGGACAACCAGGAATGCAGATGACATTTGAGCCTGAGTCTGACACCAGAGACTAAACACCTCATCCTATTATTTCAGAAACCCCATTCCTTTAGNTTCTGGCAAAGGAAATAGACTTCCAGGAAGTCTAGGAAGCTCAGAGAGTCCCAAAGAAGTTGGACCCAGGTGAAACACACCAAGGCACATCATAATTAGCCAGGATTAAAGACAAAGAGAGAATCTTAAAAGCAGCAAGACAAAAGGAGAATTACCTACAAAGGAATGCCCATAAGACTGTCAGCTGATTTCTCAAAAGAGACTTTACAGGGAAGAAGGGGCTGGAAAGAAGTATCCCAAGTCATGAAAAGCAAAGTCCTACATCCAAGATTGCTCTATCCAGCAAAGCTTTCATTTAGAATGGAAGGGCAGATAAAGTGCTTCTCAGATAAGCGCAAGTTCAAGGAGTTCATCATCACCAAGCCCTTATTATATGAAATGTTAAAGGGACTTATCTAAGAAAAAGAAGATAAAAAACATGTACAGTAAAATGACATCAAACTCATAACTATTAACAACCACACCTAAAACAAAAACAAAAACAAACTAAGCAAACATCTAGAACAGGAACAGAACCACAGAAATGGAAATCACATGGAGGGTTAGCAACAGGGGAGTGGGAGGAGAAGAGAGGGGGAAAAGGTACAGAGAATAAGTAGCATAGACAGGTAGGTAGAAAATAGACAGGGGGAAGGTAAGAATAATATGGCAAATGTAAAAGCTAAAGAACTTATAAGTATGACACATGAACATGAACTAAAGGGGGGGAATGTGGGTGGGAGGGGGTGTGCAGGGTGGAGGGGAGTAAAGGGGAAAAATGGGACAAATGTAATCACATAATCAATAAAATATATTTTTTTAAAACAACTATAATATTTCTCACCAGTAATAATGTTACAATTATACAATTTTCTTCCTCTGTGGGCCCCTACCATTCTGATAGGGAACTGAAGAGTTAGAAATTTTTAGTTTAAGTAATAGTCAATACGCTTAGTAATCAATTCCTGTAAAAGCTTTTGTTCCAGGAACTGGAGGTATGACCCACCCTGACTCCAGGAGACCATGAGCAGTTCCACCTTTGTGCCTCAGAAGGATCGCAAGCAATTCAAGTTGATACCTGAGCCGTTGTGCTCCAGCATGAGATGACCACTACCTGGGGCACAGCTAACGACCACCCTGTGCGGCACAGCTTAAGACCACCACCCAGGGCGAGAACACTGAAGTTGTTTTGTTTGTTTTTTTTTTAATCCAATTAACTTTTCCCTGAACTCCAAACCCCTTACCTACACTTTGTTCTCCTTATAAAAAGGGCCATTTTAAAATGCAATTTAAGATGGTCTGTTAGGGTATGAACCTGCCATCTTCTCAGATGGCTGGCCATCTGAATAAAGTGCCCATAAAGATTCAATCCCTGTCTCTGCTTATTGGGTCTGATAGGTGACAGGCAGCCTGAACACCAGTGTCCTTTCCGGTTTCAATTCTAACAACTAAAACTAGCTTCGCCAGAGAATCTTCCCAGTTAAAGAAAATATGCCTTTGAACTCAAGAGTATGCTCCAGTTGAACATTGTTTTAATTAATTTGTCTTCAGAAATCTGAAGTCACAGCTCTCTACATAATAATGGAAACATTTGCCAAAATCTTACCAAAACTCTTTCTACCATGTTTTCTCCAAAAACGAAGTCAGAACTGCAGCTTTGAAAAGAATACTTATCTTCATTTGGTTGACATCTAAAGAAAAGAAATAAGCATTTGCTGTTTTATTTATTTTGTGTGTGTGTTTAACTATTTTTTTGTTGTAACTATTACTTTTTTCCCTTTCATCAATGATTTATTTTTTGCTTTTACATTTGTGTTTTTAATTAATTAATTATTTATTTTTTAAAAAGATTTTTATTTATTTATGTATCTTTAGAGGGGAAGGAGAGAGGGAGAGAAACATCAATGTATGGTTGCATTTCGTGCATCCCCTGCTGGGAGTTGGCCTGCAGGAAACTGGCCTGCAATCCAGGCATGTGCCCTGACTGGGAATTGAACCTCGATCCACTGGTTCGCAGGCCTGTGCTCAATCCACTGAGCTACACCAGCCAGGGCTTGTTTTTAATTTTTTAAAGATTTTATTTATTTGGTTTAGAGAGAGGGGAAGGGAGAGAGAAAGAGAGAGAGAAACACCAATGTGTGGTTGCCTAATTCGAATGCTAGTTCTAATCTTCTGTCAGGTCAAACTTGCCTTCGTCACTGCCGATACTAGTAAATACTAACTTCCATGTTGCATATTTAGACTGTTTTCTTTATTGTCTCTCTAACCTATGTCAATAAATAAGGCTAAAAAATAATTTAAAAGAGAGAAAGAGTGCCAGAGAAAGAGGAGGAAAGACTAATCCACTAGCCAATTAATTAATGCTTCACTAAATAAAAATTTAGCTCTATCTATTTGAAACATTCTCTCCCAAGTCAACAAGACAATGGAGACATCCAATTTTAATCTGATGATATTCAAACAGTAGAGACATTTTGAAAAGCATTTTAAACTTGTGTTTTTATAAAGTCTCCTTTCACACAGAAATATTGGCAATTTACCTCCACCATGTAATGATAAAAGAAAGCAGGAATGAAATAGCAGCACTCACCCTACTGATGGGTCACCCCCAAAAATCTGGTTAGTAGACCGCTGGACTGAGATTCTGGCACTGGGCAAATTTTTGCTTAGCAAACAGGAGTTCCTCTCAGAAATCTGAAAGAAAAGGATCCATCAAAAAGTTCACTTAAACTGCTTACTGTGGAGACATCACACAAGGAAACAATCGTTAAATATATTGAAATTTTACTATGTTCCAGTACTGCCCTAAGCCTTATATGTGTATTTTCATCATTTTCTCCTCACAACAACACCTTGTACATCTATTATTGTCCACATCTTACTGATGGGTAAACTAACCTAAGAAGTTTGAATAACTTGGCTAATCCTGGACAACCAGGAATGCAGATGACATTTAAGGCTGAGTCTGTCTGACACCAGAGACTAAACACCTCATCCTATTATTTCAGAAACCCCATTCCTTTAGTCTCTTGTACCCTTTTAGTCAGATGGAGTTAATTCTCATTTCTGGATTAGTAAATCTATCTTTCAGGTCTACTGAATTCCTGGAAAAACCCTAAACGCTTCACCATCACCACCATCTAATGTAAGAGGAAACTTTGTCTCTTTTTCTAGAAACTTTGGACTGGGAATTTAATCAGTTACTATGATCTATATATTCATATACCGCACAGCACCTGCATCACTGGATACGTGAAGGAACGAGCACCTTTCGGACTGGAAGGAACCCTGCAAACAATCTCAGTTAGTGTCTCCAGTGTTTCATGGGGACCTCCCTTCCCCTACCAGAGACTGGCAAAGATACTGTAGGGACTTCATGTCTTTAAAGGTAGATGGGGTGTGTTTCCACTTTAATCTTACATCAATCATTATAAGTAATTCCTGGTGTTTCCACTGTTATAACAGAATTTGAGAGCTGAGAAACATGTATCAGGAGAGTATGTGTGCAAAGATCAAAGTACATGCTCACGACTCCATCACTCAGAGGATTTCTTTCTCAACCAAACTCGTAGCTTTTACTCTTAGTTGCTTAAAATAGTTTTAATTAGGCATATATTGTTTAAATTATATATTGTTTAAATTAATTATGTTTAAATTATACATAATAAGTGACCACTGATCAATAATAGGATGAATAAAAATGTCCCTGATTTTGATACATGAATTACAATAAGGAACATAAAATGATTGTTCTACAAAATTCACCTAGAGATAATTTTCACTAGATCTATAAATCACATTAATTTTGTCAGAATTCTGACATAACATTGAACTTTTCTTTAGGTCTTCAAAGGTCATCATTAAATAGAAAGTTCAGTGATGGACATATCCAATTAGGCTTTTCACTAATGAAGAATAAGTTCTATTCATAACCTTAAGTTATTCAAGAATAAACACTTACAAACAATAGCCTAAAAATCTCTCCTAAGCTTAATCACTTAAGAAGAAAATTCAATAAATATGTTTAATTTTATTATTTAAATAAGCAATGATTTCAAAAAAATCATGCCAAAGAAGTAATATTGATCTACTTTTGATACCATAACATGTAATACAAATTTTAGTATTTAATTTATGGTGATGCCGTTGCAAAACCAAATGCAACATAACATTTTTGAAATCAGTCAACACATAGTATTTTTTCTTATAAACTTAAAAAATTAAATGACATCCATTACTACTTAAATAGATAAATAATATGAGTAATCTGGTCTGATTATTAGAAATGAACATTATTAATCATATACTGGTTAAAATTTAAAATGTTTTACTTAAAAATCACATCATAAACCATGCATAAATGGTAAAATAATTTTTCAAATTCACAATGGGTCTCATGAAACCATATCTTAACCCCCCAAAGATATAAAAATATACAAATGTTAACAAATGCTGACTAAGTTCAACGTCCTAATTCAGTAATAGAAAGAGAAGGTTGGGTGCTTTTTTCCAAGAATGCAGACATAGTAGAGCAGAGGTAGGGTTACTGCCAAGTTGGTTTTGGGTCATTGAATTGACGAAATCACTGGTATTCTTAACACTCCCTGTGTTGCCCTTGTGATCAGTATGGAAAAACAAAACAAAACATAACTAGGTGGCTACCCCTCAGTAGTTTAGCTATAGATAAATGACTGATGGAATTAACTATCAGATTCCATCGAACTGCTCCCGGGTCTCGTTCCTCCGAAGTGTTCGTCTCTGAAGGACGCAGCGAGAAGACAGATCACCCCAAGCCCATGTCTGCATGGCCTGAGCAAATGAGTGTCTCCTCAGAAATGCCCATGAAGTGTGGTTCAGCCCTGCACTACAGTTGGAAGCGAGAGTTCTTCTCTCCCTCTAATGGCTTCCCAAGCCCTCCCTTGAAATCACACTGTTCAGATAGTTCTCTGCTCCTGCTACCCATATGAAGATGGGTCTGGAGAGGATCCCTGGTGTGACCTAAACCAGCAAAGCCATGGGGGATGCAGAAAGTCCCTGCCCTGGTTTTGAATCACTTCTGAATCCCAATGCCTGCCACCTCATTACTCTCCCTACTGTCACGTGGGATGAGTGTACTGGAACAAGACCACAAGTGTTCCCACCTTCTAGGACTCAGTTTTGCGGCTTCGGAGAGACCACAAGACTTGATGCTGGGAGCAACCCTCCAACTTAAGAGGGCACGTTGAATGAGGTTACTGAGGACTCTGTTCTGTAGTCCAGGTGTCCCCCAGCTCGGCTGCAGGCTCTGCAACACTACAGAACTCCAGCAGCCCCGAATTCTGGCTGTGGAGCTGAGAAGCACCTACCAAAATAAGGATGTGGGACTGAGGTCAGTCCTACAAAAGGAAGGTGTTTTTTTTTTACCTTAAGTTTTGTTTTTTCTGTAGTCTTGCAGTGTTCCAATGCATTGTGTTTTACTTTTTCACACCTTTGAGTTCGAGGTGGCTGCAAAATAGCAGGCCTTAGGACATGTTCAGAATGTTTCACAGGTCCTTAACAGAACAGAATTAAAAGGTCAATATATCTTTAGTGAAATATTCCTCCTCCATATTTTTTATTAACATAATGATTATTTTCCAAAGTTGGCATTAAATGAGGGGTTCATGCTAACTAATCAAACTCAATATAGCAAGTGAATTGCCTACTACATACTTCCAGCCTAGATTTTACCCAATAACTAGTATTTTTGACCATGGTGATAGGAGACTTAAGAGTTGGAAAATTTTCATTTAAGTGATAGCTAATAAGCTCAGTAATCAATGCCTGTAAAAGCTGTTGTTTCAGGAACTGAAGGTCTGACCCACCCCGACTCCAGGAGACCATAAGCTGTTCCACTTTTGTTCTTCATAAGGAATGCAAGCAATTCAAGATGATATCTGAGCCATTGTACTCTAGGATGAGAAGACCACTGCCCAGGACACAGCTAAAGACCACCACCCAGGGAGAGGATGCCAGAGTTGTTTTTTTAAAAATTTAATTAACTCCTCCCTGAATTTGAAAACCCCCACCACACCTTGTTTATTCCCTGCTATTAAAACCTAGGCCTAGAAAGAAAAAACAAGATAGTCTGTTAGGGTACAAACCTACCATCTTCTCAGGTCGCCCACCATCTGAATAAAACACCATGAAGATTCAATCCCTGTCTCTGCTTCCTGGGTTTGCTAGTGACAGGCAGCCCGAACTCCGGTGTCTTTTCCAGTTTCAATGGGACTTGGCTTGTCAAATGTGTTTTTTCACATTCTGTCACTCAGCCCTACCTCCAAACCCCCAACACACATCTACTTGAACGCAGATTAAAATACAGATGAAGTATAATGTTTGAGGATTTTGTAATAGAGAAACTACATACCTTGTTCTGCACTGTTCATGTCAACATTCCTTTGCGCATGATTTAGTTTCATAAAGAGATTGGTTTCCTCCACTGTAAGAAAAAATATTTGGAAAAATTCAAATCTATGAGAGTGGGTCACTTTCTGAACGGTGTGAGTTTTAACAGTCCTGTGCCGAACTCACCAGTAGAGGTCACTGTTGGCATTAACAGAGTAGCAGGCAGTGCACAGGAGACCACTCATTCTGCTAAAAATGCGTGATGGCAAGATGAGGTTTGCTACAGTCGTCTGTTTACTCTCATAAATCTAAGTGGAAACTAGCTCATTAACAGAATAGGTCATCTTTAGTATCATGAAATAGAGTACTGAGACAAATTCTACAGATTATCAAATCTAAATTGATAACGAACTCTTTGTGTACATTAATATCTATTTCTTACAAAATGTTAAAAAAATTGTTAGGGAATTCTGTCCCCTCCCCATTCTAATACCTGAAGACAGAAGTAAACCTGTTATTATATGTCTTCGTTCTGTGAAATGTGTGTGAGGGGTAAGATTGCGGTGGTGGCCACAAGTCCAGAATTATTATGCATTTCAAAAAGCTCCCCTCTTGGCTGCAAATCGCAAAAGGAGCGACCTTTGAGCATTTAAGTAATGGAGATGAAAAAGAAAATTGCTTCTTTTTTAAAAGATTTTATTTATTTATTTATTTTAGAGAGAAGAGAAGGAGAAAGAGAGGGAGAGAAACATCAGTGTGCGGTTGCCTCTCAGGTGTTCCCCATTGGGCACCCGGCCTGCAACCCAGGCACGTGCCCTGACCAGGAATCAAACCAGTGATTCTTTAGTTCGCAGCCCATGCTCGGTCCACTGAGCTACATCAGCCAGGCAGAAAATTGCTTCTTTAAAGTATTATAATTTATTGTACATTTGGGGGGTAGAATTGCTTGTCTAATTCAAAATTCAATGAAATGGTATTTATAATCTTTATTATTGAAAACCAACAATGAACGGACCATATAAAATCATAAAAATTTTCTGTTTCAACATCATCAACATTCTGCACTACAGGCAAAGGCCTGGTNACCCAGGCACGTGCCCTGACCAGGAATCAAACCAGTGATTCTTTAGTTCGCAGCCCATGCTCGGTCCACTGAGCTACATCAGCCAGGCAGAAAATTGCTTCTTTAAAGTATTATAATTTATTATAAATGTGGGGGGTAGAATTGCTTGTCTAATTCAAAATTCAATGAAATGGTATTTATAATCTTTATTATTGAAAACCAACAATGAATGGACCATATAAAATCATAAAAATTTTCTGTTTCAACATCATCAACATTCTGCACTACAGGCAAAGGCCTGGTGCTTCCTGATATGGATGTTTCTCTGTCCATTCTTTCCTTTCTGTGTGTCTGATTTTTTTGTCTGATTAAAATGAAAAGAATTAAAACAGTTACCTAGATAACTTAAATCCATCCCTTTGCTTTATGCACAAATACAATAAACAAATCCTTTAGGGTCAGGTCTGGAATAGGGGTCCTCACGTCTATAACATCTCAGTGCGGCTTAGGGGGGGGTCTGTTGGGTCAGAAACCCTCTCTCCTGCATCTGAAAGGTTTCTGGAATATTGTTGCTCAGTCATGTTTGGAATGATTGACAAGGATATAAATTCATTAATGTGAATATTTGGTGGTTCCCAGGTAGATGAGCACCAGTTAAAAGGAAGTGAATAGTCTATGTTTCATTTCTAGTTGGCAAGCTTTACTTGAAAAGGGCAGTTCACTAGAAACAAGAACACACAAGGATATAAAGAATAATTTTAATGTAAAAATATTCCAGCCACTTCAAATACTTTATTATGATAAAATCGTTTTACTTAGCAAAGCATTATAAGTTTCAAACTTATAATTTCAAAAAAAAAGAAGGAATGGTTTAAGTAGTGAAAAGTATAAAAAGGATCATATTCTAAACTTTAAAATATAAACCTAAAGCATAAACTTTATAATAAGAAACTAATGCATAGTTGTATATTTTTAATACTATAGACTCTTATAAACCATATACATGGACAATAATAAGAAAAAGAAAGCAAGTTATTTTATAAGGCTGCCTTATACAATATATTCCTATCATAAACATGAAATCCTAAAAAAATCATTAAGTTAAAACTTTCTACCAAAAATCAACATATGCTTTTTGGGTTTATGGCATTTTTAAGTATTCTTCCATACACACTCTGCCGAAATCTCTATTTTATTTGCTGCTAAAATGTCAGCATTTTATAGCAGCTGAGAAAGAGAGATCACCATTAATGAGAATGGATTTGGAAAAGTCAGAGTGTCAGGCTTGACTGAGGTTCTAGAAGCTCTTCATTACCTGGCCCAGAAAGGGGGGGGTGGGGTTGGGAGGTTGGTGAAGGGTGAGGATCTGGTCCACCCCTGGGACCGAGGTCGGCACTAAAGGCAGATTGCAAACTGCTCGTAGTGTCAGGAAGGAAGTGGGCTTTTGTGCGTGTTTTGATTTGGACTTTTGCTGTTTCAGAAAATTTTCTACATCCTTGATTTAGAAAAATCTCTTTTTATCAGTAAAAATAAAGTGTGCCTCTGGTGGGGGTGATAAATGAAGGCCCGTCCAGTTCAGTAAATGTTTGAGTGCTCCCTGTGTTGAAGACACCCGATCAGGCAGGAAGATGACCTCAAGGAACGTACAGCGCAGGAGGCAGGCGTCTCAGCTGCAGGGCCAGGTGGAGGGCAACACCATCAGTTACAAGAGGAATCACCGAGAGGGCTTTCAGCGTAGAGACAGGCAAACTAAGTCACTGATTTACTCGGGATGCAGGGCTCTGGTGAAGTTCTCAGAATAAACATCTTTTTTAAAGACAGGCATCTATTTATGTAAGTAGATACTTACTTAGGAGAAAATGGCCACTTTTGGTACAAAGCTAATACCTACTTAATGCAGAAACTTTGGAAACAGCAAAATACAAAGAGAAGGAAAACAAAACCCAATCACTTGTGATCCCATCACCTAAAATTACCATTGCTAATGTGCTGGCTTATGTTCTTTTAGTCTTTTTCAATGTGGATCAGTGGGATGTACTTAGTGTACAACCCATTTTATAGTCTGCAGTTTTCATATAACCACATACTATAAACACTACACAGTGGGTGGACTTTTAAAAATTATCCATTTGACAAGTTTCTCAGAAATTTTACACTCAGAATAAATGTAACAGTGAACACTCAACAGTCAACACCATACCTACCTCCTTGAGACTGAGAATCTGTAGTGTGCAAAGAAAAAGATGAAGACCGTATGCGTTTTCTTGAAAAACCATTACATTCTGCAAGAAATTCAGTGAGAATGGTAAAATTGCTTGCAATCACAAATTATCCTCAACCATGATATGGCAGGCTAGAATTTCCTTTTATCTATACAAATTATCATTTGATAACATGTTAATGCCTCAAGCGGGATTATAAATATCAGGGTTACTTCACTTCACTTAATCACTTCATTCACTTATTAACTTATTCACTTCACTGCTTCACTTATTAACTGACAGTCATATCCTCCTAGGATGAAACCATCAGAAACAAGTAGTTTCAGCAAGAAATTGCACACGAATTCTAAGACTGTTATAGAGAGTGGTTTGGGCACGTTGAGACGCAGGCAGCAGAGAATCATGGGATTTTCGAGTTGTTCACATCATTGTTCCCAGGGACCCTCGTGTCATCTTTCAAAACAAGCCAGCCTACTTTCATGTGTGCTTGTTTGTTTGTTTGTAATTTTATTTTAATTTGAAAACAATTTCAAATTTATACAAAAGCTGGACAAGTAGTACAAAACATTCTCATATGCCCTTTAATCAGATTTATCAATTATTAACATCTTGCCTTATTTGACTTTATTCTCTATCTATATACATATTCTTCTGAATCACTTCAAGTTAAGCTCTGTGTATTATGCCCCTTAACACCTAAAGATTACAAGGTGTATTTCCTCAGAATAAGGACATCTATTATATTACTCCAGCATGCCGATCAGCTCTAAGAAATTTAACACAACACTCAATCCTCTTACCTAATCCGCCAACCATAATTCTGTCCATTGACTAAAAATGTCCTTCACAACATTTTTCTCCCCAGTCCAGGACTCAGCCCAGAATCATATGCAGGACTGGGTTGTCACGGGTCTTCTATCTCTTTTATTTATTTTTAAAAATTTTTTAAATTTTTTAATTTATTCATTTTTACAGAGAGGGGAAGAGAAGGAGAAAGAAAGAGTAGGAGAGAAACATCAATGTGTGGTTGCCTCTCATGTGTCCCTACTGGGGAGCTGGCCTGCAACCCAGGCATGTGCCCTGGCTGGGGATCGAACCAGTGACCCTTTGCTTCACAGGCCCATGTTCAATCCACTGAGCCACCCCAGCCAGGGCTGTCTCCTTTAATCTGGATTAGTTCCTCATGCTTTCTTTGTTTTGAAGAATTTAGCCCTCATGTTTTAATAAAATCTTTTTTTCATTTTGAGTTTTAATGCAGTTTAAGCTATATTTTCCTATAGTTGAAGTTTCTTAAATTTAATTTGTTGGAATAATATTTGGTAATAACCTTAAATAAATTTCCAGTGTGTAGTTTTATAATACACCTGTACATCCATTATGTGTGAGCACATAACACTTTCGTATTTCAACCCAGGAAAAGCACTAAGTTGTACACAGTCTGTGTCACACGCCAGATACTTGTGCCTGCTTATTCTCTTTGTACAAAGTTGATTTTGAAATACAAGAGCTGAACGGTTACCATGTTCTGCGGCTTCATTCCGGGCTTCTTCGGCAGGTCTCTGGAAGGAAACGAAGCTGCGTGTGAGAGCTGTTCACTGCTGTACCTCCAACCCGTCACTTCATCACTTCGTAAGAGAATTCTCTAAAGCCAGGCCTATGCAGGTAGGCCAGGACCAAACTGCTCACTAGGCAGGTATTCAAGAAAACGTCCAGCCTGGCCAGCGGTTTCTATCTCAGGGACTAAAGGATCCCTTGGGGGAGCCTCTGAAATACTGGCCCTCGGGATTCGGAGGCTGTCACCCTGAGATGGGGCCCACGGACCTGAGTTTTGAACAAGGGCTTGGGGGTTAAGCTTTCTTTAGCCAGTTAGTTTTGTGGGTAGTGACGGACATTACCTGCATAAGCAAGAATGCATAACAAGGAAACACTAATTAAGATAAAAGTGGGAACACTACAAATCTTCTCTTTCGTCTTTCAAAGCAGATGATCTTCGTATGATGATGGGAACAACAGGTAAGGTCCTTAAGGTCCCTTTTTAAATCAAATGTCACAGTTTACAACTTATTTAGCACCCAGTTTTAGCCCGGATGGTGGTGGAGACCCACAAGGAGCCTTGGCCCTTCCAACCTCTTTCAGTTCCCCTCTTTCCCAAGTCACTCCAAAAAAATGTGTAATGTAGTAAAAATGGCATCGCTTGAAGACAAGGCCCCTGGCTTCCCATTTCCGCCAAATTGCTGTCAGTAAATTCCTACTGTATAAATAGTCTGGAGGTACTACTCAGCTAAGTGAAGAATAAGAGAGTAAGCTAAATCAGCAGAAATATGATTCAGTGTAGCTAGCTTCTTGAAATACAATTTTCTTCGTCAGAGAAAAAGCAAACAAAGGGAAGCAACTTGATCTTACCTTAGAACCTTGTTCTTTCTTCTCGAAAACAAATATTGGTTGAGCAATGACAGATTTTTCTGTAAAAGAAAAAGAGCAGGTGTTGGGGACCGCCCTGCCTTGTTTCAGGAGCTGTAGACCCCCATGACCAGAGCTCAGTGAGTGACCTTCGGACCATGGGCCACTAGGTCCGAAGCTCACTCACTGAACAGGGCTTGTTTCCCTGGCTGGAGCGAAGCTTCTGCTCCTTCTTCCATAACTGGCCTCCAGTGCTTGGTTGGTTGGCCAGTGACAGGTAGGATTCCTCAGGGGAGGATTGACCTGGGATGGGTGCGACCATGTGGATGCGCCAGGGGAGGACTTGGGGGGCTATGGAGAAAGGGGGTGATAGACCCTTGCCCCTCAGCTTTCACGAAGCCCGACTCCCCTTAGTCCGAGAGAAGTCTCCAAAAATCCCTTGGCTATCTGCCTCCTCTGCCTGACTTAAGCCTGAAACAATGACAGAGGGTGGTGCAGCCCTGTGCTGGAAAGGGTGGGCTCCCCGGATGATCAGGCCTGAGAGAGGATATGTAAAATTCTGTGAAGCCTGCTTTGCCAAGAATGCTCTTAGTTAAGTGATAAAGGTCCAAGCAGAAAATGAGTTTGTTTTCTAAAGTTTTGTGGCCTTTTAGCTGATAGACCCTGACTCAGAAGAAGCCCTAATAGTTCTTTGTATTCTATCTGCTGTTTGATCCTTACTGCCTGACAATGATTAATGAGCTGTACCTGTAGTCCTGCGCAAATGAAACCCAATAAAAGCATGTCTGGGCAAGGGTCGGGGTGCTCTCCCATTGAGAGAGTTGCCAGGCCGCTCCGAGGCGCTTTCCCCTTGAGGGAGTAGCCATGCTGTCCCTTTCCCTCCACAGGACTCCATAGTCCATGTGAATTTGTCTCATATCGTATCCATAATGCCGCGGGGACTGCAGGCCAGTGCACATGTCAAGCAGGTAAGAAATGAAACCATATTCTGACATTTCTAATAGCTCAAAGCATCTGGTTTGTATTTTTTTTCTGCCTTTGGGTAAAATGTAAACTGTTTTACATGAATACTATACATTGAACATGTACAAATAATTTTAATAGTTAATTACAGAAATAAATACTTGGGGAAAGTGATAGTAATGCATTTCCATAAATACAGAGATCATCCTATTAAAAGAACATGCATTAAGTGTTTAAGGCAAACAAAATATAATTACCTGCCTTTAGCATCTCACCAGGACATAGCGATTAACACTTTTACTTTTCCAATAAAAAGTTTCAAGGGGTGAAAAATCTCATTTGATAATAGTATTCCCACTTGGATCAGATCTCAAGGTATAGATGTACTGCATCCTATCCTTAAAAATGATCTAGAGCCCTGGCTGGTATAGCTCAGTAGACTGAGCACGGCCTGCGAACCAAAGGGTTGCTGGTTTGATTCCCAGTCAGGGCACGTGCCTGGGTTGCAGGCCAGGTCCCCAGTAGGGGGCACATGAGAGGCAACCACACACTGATGTTTCTCTCCCTCTCTTTCTCCTTCTCTTCCCCTCTGTCTAGAAATAAATAAATAAAATCTTTTAAAAAATGATCTAGAAATAATTCATATTCCTGGACTAGAGTAGTCATATACCAAGTCATGCTTTCAATATTTAGACCAAGAATCAGTCTCAGTGTTATAAAGTAGCTGAAGTTTGCCTGTAGCCCTCCCAATCTCATTCATCTTTTATATTATGTCCTATCTTCGGTAGACCAGTAGAGTTACTCATTCACTCCAGGGTTTAAATGAGTGATAACAGCTTTAAACTCAGCACTCCAGAAGTCTTGGGGAAAACTGTGTGGTTCTGAAGAGCTTGGGCTCTGGGCTAGGTAGGCACGTGTTGAAATAGAAGTTTTACCGCCACTGGCTTTACAGTTAGGGAAACAGTATGTCTGTACCTTAGTCTCCTCAGCTGAAAAAAGAAAAGATCATAACAGTACTTACCTCAGAATTTATGTGATGATCAAAATGGAGTTTTAAATTTAATTACTCAGATTTTAACAAAACAAACAAAAAAGCCTTTAAAAATGACATTAAATACGCAGCATAATGACCAATCCCCATTTCAACACTCATAACTGACACTGCTAATTTATGACAAGACTTTTCTGATCCATACACGACCTTGGAACTTCTCTCGTTATAGGTTCCCAGAAGCCGTCACAAATACTTTGTCCTGTCCCACAAACTGACTTAATTTGCCCAGGGATCTCTAGCTAAGGATCTGAAGGAACTACCAGACAATGACATCTTTTACATGCCAGGAAGGGATTCTCAGTGTCCCACCATGCTACCAGTAAGGGTGCCATCAGCTCTGCCAGACCGCCCTCCACCAAGCTCCGGGGGCCACGGGGAGCTGGTTACCCTCTTTCAGCCCAATGACACACTCCGCTCACTTCCTACCCAAGTGCTTATGCCCCATCTTCCCTCGCAGCCAGGTGAGCCCCAGCACAGATGCCTGGCAACACACTGCCAGTCCCATGGACGTCAAACTAGAGCTCCATTCTTGGTCTTCCTCAGACAAGCTCCTTTTCCAGCAATTACATTAGATTTATGAAGGGAGCTCGCTAGTGACTTTGAAAGGAAACAGTCTTTGTGAATATGGAGGGGAATGCTTAAGAATTAGAACAATAAACGGGCCTCCTCTGAACTGGACTTAGGATAGTCGTTCCTAAAACAGCACATACTTGGCCTCTTCCAAAGCATTCAGCTAAACACCAACCTGTCAAAGCGACCTGTCATGGCGGCATTAAGGAGAAAATCACAAAGTTTTACTCAGGGCTTGGAAGGCAGGTGGTAAAGTAGGAAGGCCGCTTCTATTCACTGATTCAACAAATATTTACTGAACATCTTTGTGTGTGTCAGCCTCTGTGTTAGGACGTGGGTATACATTATCTGACTGAAGGTGTACTAGCCTCAGAGTAGCCACCGTCTCTCCCTAACACTGCCCAGCACATTAGTTACAGCAGACAACCTCCTAACCCCAGCCCCCCATCTGGATTTTTCTCCTCCTCTTCCAAAATATTCTCTAGGCTCCAAAGACAAAGCCAAAATAAGCATTTATTAAGCCATTGGGTCTATACCAGTTTTCCCACCTGACTCAGTAGAAAAAATTGAAAATAAAAGCAAAGCCCTTGAAATTATATTTAAAAAATTTTTTTAAAATATATATATATTTATTTATTTTTAGAGAGAGGGGATGGGAAGGAGAAAGAGTGGGAGAGAAACATCAATGCGTAGCTGCTTCTCATTTGTCCCCTACTGGAGGAGACCTGGCCTGCAACCCAGACATGTGCCCTGACTCAGAATTGAACTGCGATCCTTTGCTTCACAGGCCCATGTTCAATCCACTGAGCTACAGCAGCCAGGGTGAAATTATATTTTTAAAAATTTATCCTTTATTCTTTATATGTATTAATCAATCATTTACTTAACGAATATGTACTGAGGGGTGACTTTGGACAAGACATTTCATAAAGTAAGGGAGGACAGTGGTACAAGATGAGGCTGAAGGCGAGGGTGGAGGTTTGGGAAGCCATGCAGCTTGAGCCAGGAGTTTTTTTTACTCCAAGAAAAATGGGAAACCAGTGGGAGATTTTAAGCTGTGGAGTAATTCACTCTGAGGTCCATTTTGTTTTTTAAGATTCCTTTGCCTGCTGGGTGGGAAAGGGATTATGTGGAAAAGGAATTGAAAGAGAAGAAAGAATTAAGAGGCTTGTCTAAATTCTAGAAGAAAGCTGACTAAGTTGCTCTTTATTTCTTTGTTTATCTTGCACTTATGATTTCTTGAAGAAAATGGAATAACAACATGTTTAAAATACAATGTTCTGTTAAAAGGAGTGAAGATAAAGAAAGGGGAGGAGAAACTAAAAAGACTTAAAGATTAGTTTAGATTTTTGCCCTTTTTAAGGTCCATGTAGCATTTAATGAATCCCGATAGTCATTGTTCTGTTTTGAAATACTTCATTGAGAGGAGTCGTTCATTCGCCACCCCTCCCCCCCCAGGTCTAGGTCAGTACCTGTTACACACAGGAAAGGACCAAGGTACTGTTGATGCAACTCAGTCTCCACTCACCTGTCATTCCGTTCCATGGTTTGACATGGAACAAGATGCAATGGTTCTGTTCCAAGATGCAACGGTTTGAGGGGGATGGGAGGAATAGAGAGTACGTATGTCTGTGGTTGGAGTGAGAGTAGGGTCCAGAGGACTCTGTGAAAGGGATATAGATTCATTCCTAGGGGTAAGTCAGTAGTGCCTAAACATAAATACAGGGTCTGGCGGAAGACCTGCTTCAATGTGGTTGGTAGGGTAATAACATAGGTGTAATAATTTATAGTTTTAATTTGAACATTTACCTAAAATGTCATATGTTGTGCTTGAGTGTGATATTGTTATGTTACAGAATTACATGCTTATGTTTTTGTAATAAAAAAGGGGCGCTATTTGTGCTGGACCCTGTATAAAGCAATAGCACTAAAATGCCAGATATTTAGAGATTCGGAGATTACCACCTAAAGAAAGCTCTGCGACTTGGATGGGCTTGCCTCTGGGGACCAAGACAAGAGAGAGCAAAGGGCAAGGAGGAGACCGCTGGTTTTCCCAGAACTGTAGAACCATTTGGTCCTTTAAACCACATAAATATATATAGCTAAATATATAAAAAATAAAATTTAAAAATAATTCCTTCCCACTGGAGTGTCAGACACCCACAATTAAAGGACAAATCTCATGCTCCTTGACAAAAATAGACTTCTTATTGAGTTACACTGCCTGGCAGGCAGGCATCCGATATTTTATTTCTGGGGCCCAACTGTTTTTGCATAGAAATAAAGGTATGAGCAAGATGGATTCACTGAGTTCAGAATGCACATTTGAGAAACATTTTATGTTCTCCCCCTTCACCTTTATTCAAAATACTCCTCCAAGTCTCCAGACAAAAATTCAGCTAGAAAACTATGCCTATGTAGAAGAGCTTGGTTCTTCAGAATTCTAGAGTGTTTACAGTGAATATAAGTTTCTTTTTTTCCCCCTGTAGCACGTATGCCACAATTTCCCCCCCAGACTTTGGGTGGGTGTTAAGGTCTTGTCCTTCCACTTTATTCCCCCAACTTTCCTTGGCACTCGGTCTCTGACAAACAAACTTAGTTCACAGAGGAAAGTAACTGGAGGATTTCTCGATGAATCATCTCCATGGAGGAGGTCTGAAAGGATCCACTGAGCCGGACACAGAAGAGGGGGAGGAGACTGAGCGCAGACACCTTTGGCTTGGAGTCCCAGTGGGAATGGAGCAAGCAGCTTCTGGGGCCCCACGTTTCTGCTGGCCAGCGTCTCCCCCCTGGAGCCCTGCAAACTGCTCCTTGCTGCCCTTGGAGTTTAGGGGAGGTGAAAACCGAGTTCCCACTGGACAGAACCAGGTTACGCCAGCCAGGGCCTGCAAGGTTGTGGAAGCAGCCTTGGCAGGACAGAGGGTGACAGCAACCCTGCTGCCAACTGGGTCACCTCCACTTGCTCCCAGGCCTGGATCTGTCCACTGGGACTGCAGCCCTGGCAGGCCCTGCGTGTTCCCATCTCTTTCTTCCTGGACCTCTCCCCACGTCACTGCCACATCCTCTTCTCTAATTCTCTCTCCGTGTGGACTCCCTCACGGGGGCTCCGAGACTGTCCTTGGTGGCCTTGTCCTCCTCCCCTCCTTCACTTGTGTCCAGGTGTCCGGCCAAAGCACGGAGTTTGGATTCTCCATGAAGTCAGAGAACCCTAGAGCTGTGTTTTAAAAAGCAAAGAAAATTACCCCAGTCCTCAGCCTTTTCTCATCTCTTTCTGTGTATACTTTTAAAGGGTTGTTAAGATTGAAACAATGCATACATGTGAGAGCCTCTACCATAGCCTCCTCTTCAAACCTTACTGGAGTAAAGCAGAATCTCGGTGTCTGTCTATCTATCTATCTACCTCCGCCCATTCATCTCCTACATGGACACACATCTCTGTAGCCGGACAAATACATATGTACACATACAGAGACATATGTACACATACAGAGACATACGGCAAATGTTAGACTGCAGGTCACACAGAAGACACTCCACAGAAGGGAGCCTCCCCTCCCTTGTCCCCTCCAGTCCTCTGTCACATGCGGTCACCCTGCCACTCTTCCTCACTCTGGAAGAAATGCCTTGTTCTCCTAGAGTCCAAGGACACAGGCCAGAAGGAGAAGCTTGATTGCAATGTCTCCCAATTCCCGATCTCTTTTCCTTAAAAGTGTCCGTTCCCCTTTGTCCTGAGCCTCTGAGCAGGCAAGAGAAAAGGCTCCTTGTTTTCCCACCTCCACAGGAGTAAGTGGAAGTTATTCCAGTGAGAACAAGACCTTGGAGGTGAACGCAGGAAAAAAGGAGAGAGCTGTACCCAGGCCGCTCACCAGCGGGAAGGCCCCGGCCTCATTCTCCTCCTGGGAGCTCGCAGAAGGGGCAGCCCGGGCTCCGCCTTCCCTGAGGGGGGGGCCTGCCGGCCACAGGCACGGACCTGCAGCAGGGGCATGGGGCCACCTCAGGTGGCTCTGTGTAGACAGCTCATCACACTGGTTCAGGGCTGGGTTCGCCCTTTCCAGAACCGTTGTTCAGCATGCTGAAGAAAATTCCAAGTGAAAAACTTTGACTTTATATAAAATTTAGAAATTCATAAGGCTTAAAAAATTCTCAAGAAAACAGAAAACCATCCTTTATGTTTATTTTCCTCCCTTCAGGCCTTCGTGATCATTGAAGTATTGTATAAGTCAAGATGAAAGATTAGAGGAGATACTGTAAGTAAATCTCTCTCTGAAGTGTTTTTTTATTGTGGGAAAATATACCTAACACAAAGTGTACCATTTTAACCATTTAAAGGCACAGTTCAGAGACACAACATGTGTTCACATTCCACTTTGAGAATTTTTCATCACCCCAAACTGAAACTCTGCACCCACGAAACACTAACACCCTGTGTCCCACCCCTTAGCCCTGGGTAACCACGATTCCACTATCCTAGGGACCTTGTGTAAGTGGAATCACATAATATTTGTCTGCTTGTGTCTGACTTATTTCACTTAGCATAATGTCTTCGAGGTTCATCCATGTTGTAGCATATATCAGAATTTCATTTCTTGTTAAGGCTGAATAATATTCTATCCCATGCATTTACTTTTTTTCCCAGTCAGCTTTTCCTCAGTTGCCTTCCTCTGCTTTCTTTGCTTCCATTAGGCCCCGTACTTCTCTCCGACGCCACCTTCTTTGCCTCCCTTCGCAGATATTCTCCCGCCCCTCTTCCCCCTTCTCCTCCCCCCGCTCCCTTACACACTCATCATTTTCTCTGGAAAGTTAACGTTAGGGTACTTACACACCAAGTAACTATTCTTTTATGAGTATTTTTTTAATGAGGTAAAACAATTTTTTCTAGCTTTAATTTTTTCAAATTATTTTAAATGCTTTTAATAGCGTTCACCCTTGTGTCATACATTTCTTAGACAGGTGTAGACAGCAGTTCAGTCCCAGGCTTCTGCAGTAATGGCTCACTTTGAGTAGTTCGCTTCTCTCCTCTGGTCTCGGTCTGCCGACGGGAAAGTCAGGTGTACTACGTGAACTTTGAGGCCCTAACATTCAGGGGCTTATAAATATCAATCACTCCAATGAACTTTTGAGGAGGAACATATTGATTTACTCAGCAAACATTAATTGCCTGCTGTGAGCAGGGTAATGGACAATAACCGTATTGTGCTTTTAAGCCTTAACGTGTGAGAAATGCTCGCAAAGCTAAAAAGAAGTTTGGCACATACACTATGGTATTTTTTCAAGATTTGTTCTCTGTTTTTTGTCATTAAATTTCTGGCTAGTTTCTGGCAAAATGGTAAACCTACTTTGCTACATCCCAATATCAAAGTAATCACTTCTGCTAATTAATTTTAACTTATTCAACTTCTGAAAAAAAATGATTGAGGTGGAGGGATTGAGCAATAAAAGAAAACAAAAGGGGAAGAAGTCATGGACACGTAACAGGGTGGCGACTGCGATGGGGGGTCAGGGGGCTGCATGGAGGTAAAAGAGGGTAGAGGGGAATAAATGGTGATGGAATTAATTTAAAATAATAAAAAAGAAAACAATGACAAATAACACTTGAATCCATACTAGAGAATGAAGCTCTTTATAACACAGTTGCTCTTATTAAACAAACGGAACCTCAGAAATCTGTATGCTAATATGTATCTTACTCACACTCAACTTATAAAAACATACATACACACAAATTTTTATCTGTAGCTTAATTTCTCTACAGACAACTAAAGTTTCACATAGCCAACCCCAGACCAAAATGGTCCATTTCCAACATTCAAAAACTTTCTCTTTTTTTTATTCTTTTCTCTCTACATGGCAACAGCATCCCCCGCCTGTTACGAATTACCTCTTTTCTCACGAGAAAGGATTTGTTTATATTGAATTCCTCACATATTCTCATTATACGTTCTTTATCAGATCAATGTGTCATAAATACTTTCTCCCATTCTTCTTTCATTAATGTTTCTTTTAAAGAACTGATATTTTCATGATCGTTTAATTTATCTATTAAATTAGAGCTTATACTTTTTGTGTCTGTTTAAACACTGCCTATTCAAATTTGGGGCAAATAGTTTTCTCTGTTTTCTTCTAGAAGCGTCTAGACTTAGATTTTGTGTTTTAGTCATATTTTATCTCCAGTTAATTTTCGTGTGAAGTAGGGAATGAGTTTCACTTTTTGGTGATGAGGTTTCCTGTTTGTTCCGGGACTATTGCAGGAAAGAGTATCTTTTCCCTCTTTGAATGATCTTGATACGTTTCTCAAAAATCTACTGACCAGGTGTGAATGGGCCGATTTATGGGCTTCCTTTTCCATCTCAATGATTTGCTTTCCTTATACTGATATCATACCATCTTCATTATTACAGCTTCAAATCCAAAGTATAAGTTGTCAACTTTGCTCCTCTTTTTCTAGGTTGACTTAGCAATTCTAGGTCCTTTACATTTTCTTATACACTTTAAATTGGCTTGTAAATTTTAAAAAAATATCCACTGGAATTTTGACTGGGATGGCTTTGACTCTCTGGATCAATTTGAGGAGAATTGACATCTTAATAATACTGAGCCTTTTGATTCATGTATTCAGCTCAGTCTCCCTCTGGCTTCTCTCTGTGATATTGCTTTAAGTGTATAGGTCTTGCACATATTATGTTAAATTAATTCATAAGTATTTCTTTTTTTCCATTAAAATAGTACTTTACTGACAGGCACCAGAGGGGAGAGGGGAGGGAATTTCAGGGGAAAGGGGGAGGAAGGGTTTACAGGAACAAGTATAAAGGACACATGGGCAAAAACGAAGGGGAGTGGAAATGGGAGGGAGGTGGGGAGCACTGGGGGGGTGAGCTGGGATGGGAGCAAAAAACAGAAAACTGTACTTGAACAACAGTTAAAATAAATAAATTTTGAAAGTATTACTTTAAAATTTCAATTTTTATTTTATTTACTTTTTATTTATTTATTTTTTATTATTCTTTGCTAATATATAGAAATATCATTCTGTTTTTTCTATATTGATTTTGCATGCTGTTATCTTGTGGCCTTGGTAAACTCATTTATCAGTTTATTTTCTTCGTAGATTCCTAAGGATTTTCTACACCATCAATCATCTGTAAATATAGATTGTTTTACCTCTTTCTATTCAATATGTAAGCCTTATTTTTACTTTTTCTTACGTTAGTACACTGGTTAGGACCTCCAGTCCTACTCCAGGATGTCGAAGAGAAGTGATTATATTGGACATCCTTGGCTTTTTTCCTGATCTTAGTAGGGAAGTATTAAGTATTTCATCGGTAGTGAAAGTGCTACTATGTTAGCTGTAAAGAACATCTTGCAAATGTTCTTCATCAGGTTGAAGAAGTTCTCTTCTATTTCAAATCCTTCTAGGGTTTTTACATGATTTGGTATAGAAAAAAATGACAGGTGTATTGTGGAGAAGGAAGCCAACTTCAGAAACACAACTGAGGATGGCTTTGGGCAGCTATGGCTTTTTTAAAAATTGTGGTAAATCATACATACCGTAAAATGTGCCATCTTAATTATTGTTAAGTGTATAGTTCAGTAGTGTTAAGTACATTCATACTGTTGTGCAATCAATCTCCAGAACCCTCTTCAGCTTGTGAAACAGACTCTGTACCATTACAAAATAACTCAATACTTTGCCTTTTATCCCTGTGAATGACTACTGTAGATATTTCATATTAGTAGAATCACACAATATTTATCTTTGTTTGATTGACTCATTTTACTTAGCATAATGTCTTTGTGGTTCACCCATGTTGTAGCATGTGTCGGAATTTCCTTTATTTTTAACACTGACTAATGGTCCATTGTACACATGTACCACCTTTTGTCTATTCATTCATTTGTCAATGGACAGTAAGTTGCCTCCACCTTTGGTCTGTTAATACCTAGGGCTGCTAGGAGCACCGGGGCACAAGTCCCCACTTTCACTCCTCTTGGTTATTTCCCCAGAAGCAAAATTGCTAGGTCATGTGGCAATTCTGTCCTTAGTTCTTTAGGGACTGCCATGCTACAGGGTCCAGTACAAACAAAGCCCCCTTTTTATTACAAAATTTTTTTATTATAATATCACAGGCATGTAATTCTATAACATAACAACATCACACTCAAGCACACCAGATGACATTTCAGGGGGAATGTTCAAATTAAAATTATGAATTATTACACCCATAATATTACCCTGCCAACTGCACTCACCATACTTCTGATGGACCCTGTATTTCCCACAGCAGACGCACCATTTTTACATTCCCATCAATGTTGCATAAAAGTTCTAATTGCTCCCCATTTTTTACAACACTTGTTCATTTCTAATTTTTTGTAGTAGCCATTCTAATGAGTGTGAGATGGGAAAAAGAAGTTTAAGCCATTATATACATATTTTCCAAATCTTCACATATGTGCCATTTACTAGGGAGGCTTATTACTGAAAGTATTTCTGTACTGGGTGGGAGCTTGAACATGACAAAGTCTAATAGAATATAAGTTTTTTAATTATTTTTACATGGTCTATGTTTGTTTCTACCAATCTGTGCCTTTAAATGCCAGTAATGACTTTGCAGATAGAGCAAAGGTGATTTGAGCCTCTTTGAGAATCTGTTCTGGTGCAAGAAAAACAGAAATATGTGTAGGTCTTCTTCCTTTTGTTCGAGTTCATTTAACTGTGTATCGCCCCAAAGATGTCGTGTTGTCTGTGTGGCAGACCTACCTCAGAATCGCACCAAAAAAGGCAAATACAAAGCTATGTTAAGAAGCAACTGTAGTGGCATAATCAATAAAACATATTTAAAAATAATAATAGAATTGTATATACAAAATACATCTATAGCACAAAAAAGAAGCACACTGTGTATATTTTTTCATGTTACCTTTTCACATAAAAGGCATTATTTAGTTATATACCATTTATGGGTTGCCTTTCTTATGGCTGTGTCTCCATCCCGCAACACTTGAATTCTTCAGGAGTTCTAAAGCAAGTGCATTCATGAATGTGTGCGGGATGTGTCTAAGAAATCGTGCATTCACAGCTATCTAAATGCAACTTGATTTCTGTGGTTTAGATTCAGAGCAAATTTCATGGCAGAGTAAATCATCACTGCTTAGCTTTTATATTTGTATTTGCTAAATTCTCAGCTAGATTCAGGGCCCTCCGAAACCTGCAAGAGGAGGGTGGCTAAATACAAAGATCATCAGATGAATGCAGCAAAGTCAGAACATTACGAACTCAAGTCACTTTTTCCTTCACCCAAACAATAGGAAAAGTATCAGCAGCTCAGCTGTTATTACTGAATTCCTCAAAAAAGACATGATAGGAAACAACCTTGGCAGAAAGTCATCTTCGCATTTGTGGCATATAGGATAGCATCCAGTATTTGCTTAGTATTCAGTAGAAATGTACTGAATAAATAAATGGTTAAGGGCATTTATCTGTGTTTCATAACTTGCACAGATACTCCCTTGATATTAAAAACAGAATATATCCAGAAAATCATGGCCAAAGTGTAGCATAACGAAGACTATATCTGGTCTTTGCCCCCCATTTCTTGCACAGAACTTCAAAGACCCTTTGAGTTTTCAGACTGACAGCCGTGTGTCTTTGTGATGCTGTTGAGGTGACTCATAGTAGGCCCTCAAACAGTTTCAAGGGAGGAGGTGGACCCATCAGGAAGGCCCAGCAAGTACTTAGAGGGTAGGCACTTCCAGCCCTACCCCCACTCTCCACTCATGGCCAGTGATTGAGTCAAACATCCCTAAACGATGAAATCTCATATAAAAACTCTGGACACTGAGCTTAGTGGAGCTTCCTGGTTGGTGAACCTACTGAACTGCTGGAAGAGTGGTGGTCTCTGACTTTATGGAGACGGAAACACCTGTGACCCACTTAGACCTTTCCCTCTGGACCTCTGCATCTGGCTGTTCACTTGTATACTTTGTGATAAAACAGTGCTTGTGAGCACAGAGCTCTGTTGAGATCTGTGAGATGTCCCAGCAAATGATCAAACCTGAGAGTTATGGGAGGCCTTGAATTTGGAGATGTCCAGACAAAAGTGCAGGTGGCCTTGGAGACACTTGGAATTTGTGGCTGGCATTTGAAGTGGGACAGTCTTCTGAGACTGAGCCCTTAACTTCAGGAGTCTTCACTAACTCCAGGTAGTGTCAGAATGAAACTGAGCCGAGGGAACCCCAGCCGGGGTTGGAGCATTGGTGCCACAGCGCACAAAGAAGACCGAGAGGAAAGCCAACACATCTTGAGTGTCTGCAGAAGAGTTGCTCTGATGCGGATCAATGGAAAAAGTTAAACACTGTAACCCTAGGAATCGTGGACTTAAGAGACAGCTGTGTGCAGCAGACAGTGCATAAAAATTAAGTCTTAATAACTATATAACCTTGGGAAAATTACTTGACCTTGAAAATTCCCAGTTTCCACATCTTTAAAGATGAGGATAATAATGCCTACTGGTAATAGTCCATTTTGCGCTAACTTGGCTGCATCACAGTGCCAGATATTTGGTCAGATATTATCCTGGATGTCTCTGTGATGGTAGAATGAGATCTACCTTCAAAGCAGTGGACTTTGAGTAGAGCAGACTGTCCTCCATAATGTTGGCGAGCCCCAGCCGACCTGCTGAAGGGCTAAATGTCTGGCTGGAGCGGAAGACTGAGCTGCCCTGAGCAAGAGGCAGTCCTGCCAGCAGACTTTAGCCACAGCCTTGGTCAGCTCTTTGCACGAGTGTACAGACTCTGGATTTGCCAGCCTCCATGACCATGTGAGTCGTTCTGTCAAAACAAATCTCTCTCTGATATATACCTTTATCTACTTATCTATCTATCTATTTATCTATCTATCTATCATCTACACACACATCTTAGAAATTGTGTTTCTCTGGAAAACCACTACTAATATACTACTTCACCTGGTTGTTTTGAGAATTAAATGAGACAGTGTATTTGAAACCAATTTGTAAATTTTAAGCTTCACAAAACATAAGAATGGTTATGTCTGCCTAGTACATGATAGCTGTACCGGACTTTGTTGAGGCTTTATAGACGTATAAATTAATGTTTATAGATGTAGTCTTAGGTCAATGTTACAGATAAATGGATTTAAACTATTAAAGGGGACACTAAAAGACAGCACCCAGTAGGGAGCAGAGCCTGTTGGGCTTCCGATGCAGTGTCTGTTGCCCTAGCGTGTAACGCCATGTGGAGTAGAAACCACAGCTTAGCTGGCTTAGTTCTACTAATGCACTCAGCATCTGACCCAGTGCTTTGTACAGTCATCGTCCTGAACATTGCTGAAGAATAAGTGACTTTTATCTATATGATTGCCCAAAAGTTCATTTTTGTGAGTGACTAGGTAGCCAGAGTTCAATGCCTCTGAGCTAACATTGGAAAGGATGTCTGTGTTGAACCTGGTAACGCCCTTTGAAGAGCTGAATGTCAATCATTCATGGTCTGTGTAAAGAACAAAAGAACTGGAACCCTGACTCAGGGGAGCAATGCCATGAACGTCAATGTCTCTGCGAATAAACCAGCAGCCCGAACTTACTCTGAAACAAACAGCTTTGCTCCCTTGAACTTTTCTGAACTTTACTTGAGGAAAAATCAAGGCCACTGCCCTGAATGAATATTTTTAAACAGAATGGTCACTGGACTGCTATTTAACAACACAGCAAACACTGCCCAGGGCCATTTGTCAACTCAGATTTCTAGGTGACACTTCTCATAGCAGTCAGCTGTCAGTCTGGATTGCATTAGTATGCCTCAAAACTTTGTGTATTGTGGTTTGCGTGGGCAGATATTTTGAGACTCAGCTGCGGAAGACTATGGCTGCTTTTAAAACTTTCTGGGCAAAGCTTCAGTCTGAGAAAGGAGATCAGCCTTCCAGTCTTGTTGGTATTTTGGGAAATATGTCATCATAGCGACATTTCCAGGCTGCTCTGGATATGACTGGTCAGGGAGAGACCATCGGGACAGCCTGCCTTAAAGGAAAATGGTAGTGGGACGCTCTTCTCTGCTTAGAAAATTGGGAAAGAACTTTAAAAATAACACCCAGTTTACTGAGAGTAAATTCCTACACAGCTAATTGGAGGGCCACTTGGCCAAACAAAATAACCAAAACAACAACAACAACAAAAACCCCAAACTTGAAAACTGTGTGTATTCTTTTACTCTACAATGTCCCCTTGAAGAATGGACTCCGATAAAATACTTTTATCTCTGGAATGATTTATTCATTAATTTATGTTTAACACAGTGTTGTTTGTAATAGTAAAAAATTGGAAATCAAAAAATGTCTAACAGCAGAGAATTGCCTAAGGAATTCTGCGGCGTCCATGTGAAGGAATAGCACACAATTGTTAAAAATAATGTCGCAGAAGATACATAAATACAGAATGACATCTGCCTGATGACACCTGCCCCCCCAAAATCTTATATGAAAAGTATTACATCATTTTTAAATATTTCAGACGAGAGGAGCAGCCAACGAAACACCTACAATGAGTTGGAATTCATCACAGGGGAGAAAGCATGATCTGTAGCCCCGGTTCATACCAGGACTTTAATTCTAAAGAAGTTAGTTCAATCTAATTTACATGAGCCCTGATGGCACAGACGGTCTTAAAGATTTTCTCTGTTTTTACTAAATATGAGGTACTTTCTGCCCACACTAGGCCATGCCTTTTACAGCATGCGGTTCACATGCAGGGGGGGGGCCTGACACGTTCACACAAATGGTAGCACATAGATGCCACCTTGGAAACGGGAGGTTTCGGTCCATGAGCCAACACTCTCCACGCCACTGAACTCCCAACTGTGTCTGTGGGAAAATGAATAAAGACCTCGTAGCCTGGATGCCTACGTGCACAGATGCACCACGACTTGTTGAGCAGTTACCCATGTCTGGGGTACATCCTCCATCTTTGAGGGCCGATGGGCCATCGGTGACGGCACCCAGCCTTTTGTAGTGTCCTTTGCTGTCCCTGACAGAATGGATTGGCAGGATCATCTGGTCCGTTCATGTCAACCACCTGCCACTAACTGAGGCCGCTGGCTGACAGTGGACTTGAAGATTTGAAAAGACTGAGAGTGAAAAGGGCTGCAGGTAGGAGGTTTAGCATGAACGAGTGCCCCCACGTGAAACGCGATGCTTCTCCCAGTGCCCCTCCAGCTGTTCCTGGACCACACGAGGGAAAGAGCCAAAAACGTGTGCATTCGGCCCACAAGTGAGTGAGGCAGAGATCCAGACGAAAGTAAACTTAAACGCTAAGTCTAAAAGTGCACCGTTAGGGGGAGGACGGGGGAGAGAGTTCCAGGCTAACGTAAAGCTACCCTTAGTAAACTCCCCTGCGGCTGATTCAGTCCTGCCTGAAGGAAGTTTTGAACTATACAAAATCTAGCACACTCTAGAAAAATGGCAAAGGCTAGCCATTTCAGTACGTAAGCTTCAGAATGACGACTCCAAGGAATATGCATTCTTGACAGTACTCCATAGTCCCTTAAAAACCAGTAGCGAATCCAAGTTAACCCACCCTCATGTATCACCATTATGACTATTCTCGGAGCTTAAACATGGAAGATTGTCAAGCATTTTACAACCAGAGAGTCTCCAGGTACTCCCCAGCCCACCATTCTTCCCAGAATGAATACAAGGGCAGTTACAAAACACACAGCTCATTAGCCTGGCTGACTCACCTTGCTGCCGCCGGGCCCCCGGGAGCTTCAGTCTGCAGGTGTGCAAACCGTGGCGCAGGTGGCTGCTGCCTCCTTCCCCGTGCGTGGCAGACATGGCGCTGGCAGGGTCACTACGGCTGCAGCATCACCAGGGCATTCCCTTCCCCTGGCCACTCGCCACAAATGGTCTTCACAAGACCCCCAGACCCCCAGAGGCTCACGCAGGTCCTGTCCCTGTGGATAAAACATTTACTGCTCTAATAAATTTCCACGTGTTTCTCAGTCATGAGTCTTAAAATAAATGTTCACCAATATAACTAAGCCTACTTATTAAGACGCCAGTGCATTTGAGTAAAAACACAAAATTCTTATTTCATTTCAAAGCATCCTGACATTCCCCCCTTATAGTATAAAATCCTACACAGTAACTATTTCTAATAGATTCCAGTTTGGGCACTTTTTCATTCCTTCTGCTGATATGGAATCTGATGCCCTGAATATTTAGAGAGGAGTGCTAGAGTAATGTATAGTCAAAGGAGAAAAAGTTCTGCTGAGGGATTTCTAAGCCTGGTCTGTGTTACCCTCCCAGACAGCTGAAAGTGAACAGTTCTTAAGGGAGGCTGGAAGGAGGAGGAGCCCAGTGGGCTGGGCTGATTAGCATAAAGAGGCAGTCAAGAAATAGCACTGGATTTGCTTTGAATAATAGTAACCACAGCAGGGATTCTAAAAAGATGTCCTGACGTTACAATAATCACATATATGATATCTGCTGCTTTGCTGATAATTAAAACAAAAGCTCAAAGCAGGGGTTTATGCTGCATGGATATTCATTTGTCGAGAGGAAATCTGAAGAGGGTAATTGGTAGTAAAAATGAGCTCATGGAAATGTACTGCTGGGACTTTCAATTTCTGTAAACACCTTAGAGTCTTCGGAGATGGGCAGTTAGAGAGCAGCCTGCCTGCCAAGGTAACTATTTGGAGTTCTGGAAGAAAAATAAACACACAAAACGTTATCTTTCCAGAGATCTAGCTCCGTTTCCCCTTAGATTTTCTATTGCAGCTTCCAGGTCATAAGACCAAGTTATTTCCAGTGGGGTTTTAGGAGGGGCAGTGCAGAAAAAG
Organism: Sturnira hondurensis; assembly: GCF_014824575.4. Lineage (NCBI taxonomy): Eukaryota > Metazoa > Chordata > Mammalia > Chiroptera > Phyllostomidae > Sturnira > Sturnira hondurensis. The sequence goes on from NW_028087015.1 coordinate 37,989,524, forward strand.
CATATTTCATCGGAATAATAGCATATTCATTAATGTTTTAAAATAGTTCCCAAACAGGTTTCACTTAACTTGGGAGCTTGCTACCTCTGAGGTCACAATGAATGTAGCAGATCCTTCCCTTCCAGATTCACAGCTCTTTGGAGATTCAGAAAGGAGGTGTGGGGAGTAAAGGAAGAAGGCAGAGCTCATTAGCCTGAATATCTGGATCCTGCAAGTTCCTGCACGTATTTGGAAATTGGTGCTAAAGTAAAAATTTACCCCCTGGCCGGATCTGGGTGGACATCCTTGTTTTATTTTGAGGCATTAACAATTTCCCAAGTGTACTCTGAGCTATGAGAACTCATAAAATTGTGATTGCTCTTTTATAATTTTTATGCTACAAAAACATATAAAATAACATTAGATCTATCAGCCACAGTAAGTAACAGCTCTACTCAGCCATGGCCCTTACTTTGCAGAAACACTCCTAGGTTAGTAGCTTATAGCGTGCACATTGTACTTGGCTTTTTGCTTGTAAATAAAAGCAAGAAGTCAGAATACAGAAGGTAAAGTCTGGTTGTGTCAACACAAAAGGGAATAAGATTAGACATTTTTACTTGCGATTTGACTGAACATTAATGAGAACCCGATTAAAGTCAAATTTCTTCCCTGATCAACTCTCTGTGATGCAAAAAGATGCCAGTGGTGTCCCTGGTCTAGGTTCTTTCCTCTGCCCCACATTCTCTCTGCCCGTCCTGTGTCCCTGTGTACCCACAAGGGTAGAGTGGAACGAGGTGGTGCAGACAATCGGTCTTATAAGCTAGTGCTTTGGGGGTGGGTGTGGACAAATCGATATCTTATTATTAGACTTTATGGCTCCGAAAGCATAGTGCTTGGTTGAATAATGTGAGTGGCACTATGTGTATAGGAGGGCTTTCTTCTTTCAGTGGAGCCGTGTTTAAAAAGCTGGAACACGTGCATTTTACATTACGGTACAAGCTTAAAGAATAAATCTGCCTTATTTCAAAAGTATTGATGATATCTCATCTATGAGTATACACTTTTTGAAGGTCTTCAAGACTGCTTTGAATGACCAGGATTATACAGAAAGGGAAAAAAAAGCAGTAGGATTGCATTTATCACTCTTGTAGCCAAGGAACAGGACGAAAGAGCCTCCACACAATGCAAGTGAGCACCCCGGGGCGCTGGCCCAAGCCTCGCGATGGTCCCACGGCACCACTAACTCAAGGCTGAGGAACTGGGGTTGAGGCTTTAGTGTTGATTTCCTGTTGCTTTTAGTGTCAATTCCCGTTCCTTCATATTATCCCGTGGTAGACTTTGTTCCTAAGTCACTCTTTCTTGCACCAAAGATATAGTGGATGAGGAAGCTGAGTTTGAGGATCTCACTGTGGCCTACGCAACATGTACATCCATCAACAAGCTCCAACAAGGTGGGCTTTGTGGCTGAGCAGAGTTGTGTTACCCTGAGTTGTGGCATGTGTTAGCTCAAAGTTTAGGTAGCCCAGTTGGCTGGATTTCCATAACTGCTCTTTGTAAAACATAGGAAATGCAAAGGTTATATTACAGACTGTTTCGCCTGAACACTTGCTCCGTGGACTCAGGAGGCTACTTCGGCATGGCGTTATGTGCTTACTTAGTCAGACGGGCTCACTATTTCAGTTGCTACCATTGATTCAAATTTGCTGAAGACCAAACTTTCCGTCTTGGTTATCAGAAATACTGCTTCACTCGTAAACATTGCCTTGGCAGTGCAAACTAATTTGGGCCCCCTCTTACAGATGAGCCTCAGATTTGGCTGCCCCAGGGCTCCCTCTGGAGGTCAGCAGAGTCCAGTTAGCAGAGCAGCCTTGGCCTCAGGGCAAGATAAACCCAGGTCTTCTCTCCCAACGCCCACAAGAATGGCGTCTTGCATTTGTGATATCAGAAACTGATCATCTGGGTCTGAGATTGCAGGAAAGTTTCCTGACAATTCTCCTGTGGGTAAAATTTGATCATTGCTGTGTGCAGGTGTTTAACCTCTGCAGCTTTACATTTTTCTATCTTTATTGAAGCCTTTTGGCCAGAGTGAAAACAAGACAAAATAAAACCAAATGTGAGAAAAATGTGGAATTTTATTTTGTTTGTTTTAAGTGGCAAGGGAACCGGACTACGGTGGTTCTGGTTCCATAATGTCCCCCATCCGGGTGGGATCAAATGATCCCAACGAGCCTGAATTCCATCTAAAAGTGTTTGAAGTACCCAGGAATTGGGGTCAATGGGTCTGCAGCAGGACTGAACTCTGAAGGTAAATACTTACTCACTGGATCGTTTCCAAAATAAAGCAAATGAACTTGCACCTGATCAAACTTTAGTTACTTGAGTTGAGTATGTACTTACAGGAATAAAATAGCAACCAAACTATGTTTTTCCTTCTCTACCTCCCTCATATTTTTGTCCTTCAGTAGTTCCTACCTTCCTTCTTCCCTCCCTCCCTTCCTCCTTTCCTTCTCTTTCTCTCTCCTTTCATTCATTTTCTTTTATGTTAATTAGGTAGAGTACAATGTAATTTTGATCTATTAAAAATGAAATTATTTTATATGTGGAATTGGCTTCAAAACAGTTTGGGTAAGGAAGCCATCAGGGGTACAGAGGAAATAAGATTTGCCATACATAGGTAATGGTTAAACTTGAGTGATGAGTCCATGGCATTTATTATATGTTCATGTCTACTTTCACATATATATACTTAAATTTCCATACTAAGATGTTTCAAAATATAATAACTTGTAGTATATCTAATTCAAAAGGTACAAGGAATAGGCAAAGTGCTAGCTAGATTTATTAGGATGTGGAGAAACTCTTCAAATGTATTTTCCTATTTAATTTTTTTACTTCATATATTGTTGAACATATAGAAAGGTAGAAAGTGTTAACATTCACACTGTATTCGTGGGCCAGAACCTGAATACGATTTATAGACAAAGAAAGCAATTGCACTGAGGGACGTCCTCAAACATCACCAGGGCAAGGCGGCAATCACTGGTTATTCTGCGACCGCTGCGGCGGAGCAATGGGCCGAGCATGAAGATGGCATGCACGTTCTTAGAAAGAACCAGTCATTTTACTTACTACTCCTGAACTGCACACATGTTCCCTTCTCTACTGTATTTCCATACTTCCATTACTATTTTATTATTTCTATTTCTAAAAATACAGTTGGGTTGTACCTTATTCTGGGCTGCTGTAGCCAGGACTGTAGACTGGGCAGGTCACTTACAGCAGTGCGTGGTACAGGGGAAGTCAAGGAAAAAATCAAACTTCCACTTCTGATTCTTTCAATTATTTACCACCTATTGGGAGTTTGAAGTTCTCCCAGGAACTCTGAAGTCTAGATGTAGATATTATTGGCATAATGACATAAAACTACTTGTATGTTCTTCTCCTCTCTCTTTCTGTATATTACATATATTAGCTACACAAGCAAACATATACTTCTTCATTGTAAGCTTTTCAAAGTGAAAGTATATACATAGTTAATCCTAAATAGGAATTTGAAGAAGACAACAGAGAAAAGATGTTTATAAATCACCTACAGGAAGGACTAATCAAAATAATAGGCTGAGCACATGCCTCCAAATCCATTCAGATGGTATGAAAGATTATACAGATATAAATAAAAGTATGGACAATATATTTCAGAAAGTTGTCTTTATGTATTTGTGATCATTGGCTGAACAATTATAAGGAATTGCAAAAAGATAAAAAAGATGAAATCTGAACAATAAGAGTGAAATAAACCATAGTGAGAGAAGAAGCATGGAGTTAATACATACAGGTAGCATGGCAATCATCACATGTTAATAAAATTTTTTTAAAAACACAATCCCAACAAAAGTATCCTTTAAGATTGTGAGTTAACCTGCCTGGAAAAGGCTTTTAAACTGAATGTAGAAAGAAAAGCAGAGCTGGAAATGCCCTAGGTCTGCTTTCTTTCCACCTCCAAATGGGAATTCACAGGGAGAGAGACTGGAGAGGAAATCTGATCCATTCAGGAAAGAAATACACAGCCTTCCATGGCCAAAGTCAAGTCCTCCTCTGTGGTAACTGGAGGATGTCTTCAGGCTGCCTGTCTGGTCTTTATCCATGAACCCAAAAGTGAAGTCTGTCAACACAACTGGTGCCCTTACACAAAGCCCACAGTCAACCCTCAAGAGAAGCCTGTTGGGGGAAAAGACCCACATAGCTGCCGACGAAAATTATGTTAACTCCTCATACAAATCAACCTCAATTTTACTCATAAATGTAAATGGCAAATGCAAGATCATCAGATATTTGAGGAAGACCAGTAGAAGAAAGAAAATGACCAGGATAGGCAAACATGGTGATGCCGGAGAAAATAGAATAAAGAAAACAAAAAAAAGAACTATAAAAAAAATAAGTTTTAATTAGTGTCCTCGTAGATAGAAAGAATGTTACATCCATAATATAAGAATAGATTGCCATGAAAACAATGAGCTACCAGGGTACTAGAAAAATTCTGCTAAATTAAAAATACAATTATCAAATTAAAAAAATTTCGCTGAAAATTGAACTGAATAATGGACATGATTAAAGATAGAATTAGTCATCTGGAAGGTAAAATCAAAGAAATCTCAAGAATATAGAGCAGGAAGGCAGACAAAAGTGCATGAACAGGTTGAAACATGGAAGGTCAGTCTAGGAGGTCCATCTACTCCTCCACTGTGTGTGGGATTCTGCCTACAAGCCCCCCCCCTGGCTGCCACAGATGAGAATAAGTCTGCAAGACATGATCTGTTTGAAAAGGAAAGGTGGCCAGTCTCTCAAAGGAGAAGGGCCAGGGGCCTGTTCCTCAATGGACTTTTATTTAGTTTAATTTGCATAGGAATACAGGTAAAGCTCATCAATCACTGTCAGGCCGTAAAGATCAAACAATAAATAACGTACAAAGAACAATGAGGGCTTATTCTGAGTCAAGGTCAGATAGGAAAAGGGCCATAAAGCTTTGAGGAAACAAACTCATTCAATGCTTGGACCCTTATCATTTAATGATAATGATAATGATTTAATTTTAATGATAATGGTAAAGATTTAATTGAGGGTATTAGCAAAGCAGGTTTCATAGGATATTATGCATTCCTTCTTAGACCTGATCACGCTGGGGAATCTGCCCTTTCCAGCACAGCCACACCCACCTCCAGCATTGTTTCAGGTTTAAGTTGGGCAGGAGAAATAAGGCAGCCAAGAGATTATGAGACTTTTTGCAGACAGAATGAGGACTCAGGCTATGTCAAAGCTGAGGGGCAAGAGTCCATCACCCCCTTTTTCTATAGCCCCCAAGTTCTTCCCTGAGGGCCCCCTTGTGACCATACCTGTCTTAGGTCATCCCTCATTTGAGGACTCTTACCCATCATTGGCTAACCAGTCGTCTGCCCGGAGTCAAGCAGGGTGAGGTGAAAGGGGGCAGAGGCAGTGCCCCTACAAAGAAGATAAGCTTTGTCTCCTAAGTGGCTTATGGTCCCAAGGTCCTTTATTCAGCTTTAGCTTTGCGGGGTTACAGCTTCTGAAACCAGGCAGGGCAGTTCCCAACACTCCATACTAGCTGTGACCTTGAGCAACTTGTATCATTAATATCAACCTTAAGTGTGTGTTTACCCTTTGCCATTATTGTTCTAAGTCCTTACACATGCTAATTCATCTAATCCACTCAACAGTCCTCTATCTGTAGTATAGCTTTCCATCTGACATGGTATATTATTTCCTTAATTTGAGAAGATGGGTGGTCTGCAGTACTTTTTATTGATAAATTAGTTTTTTTATAAAATACCAAATAAGTGACACAGAGTCCACAACCACCCTTTCATTCTTGTTTTCCAGTGTTGGCCAGGGATCCTCTCCATGCCTCCCTGCAAATCTGGCTGTGTCTGTGCTGTAGTGAAAACATGAGGCAGACACAGAGGCATCTGGTGATCCCGTCAAGCAATGTTGGAGAAAAGAAGCAATGCCAAAGGGGCCATTGTAGGGCGCCAACATGTCATTTTGAACTAAACAGAGCCTCAAATAATACTGAATTAATAGTCAACCTTTAAAAAAACCTGTAGATTTTATATAAAATTCTAAATTTCAAATTATTGTGACAGAATTGGAAGATTTGTCTCACTCCCCTGCAAGAAAGTCAGCAAGCCTATTAGTTAAGATAGGCCATCATGAAACCAGAAAAGACACCAGAGTTCAGGCTGTCTGTCACTACCAAACCAGGTAAGCAATGACAGTGATGAAATCTTTATGGGCACTTTATTCAGATGGCCAGCCACCTGAGGAGATGGTGGGCTCTTACCCTAACAGAACACCTTAAATTCCATTTTTAAGTGGCCCTTTTTACAAGGAAAACAAAGTGTAGGTAAGGGGTTTAAAATTCAGAGAAAAGTCAATTGGATTAAAAAAAACAACTTCAGCATTCTCACTCTGGGTGGTGGTCTTAAGCTATGCCCCAGGCAGTGGTCTTTAGCTACGTCCTGAGCAGTGGTCATCCCACCCTTGAGTACAATGGCTCAGGTATCATCTTGAATTGTTTGCCGTCCTCCTGAGGCACAAAGATGGAACTGCTCATGGTCTCCTGGAGTCAGGGTGGGTCCTACCTTCAGTTCCTGGAACAAAAGCTTTTATAGATATTGATTACTAAGCTTATTAGCCATTACTTAAACTAGAATTTTCCAACTCTTAAGTCCCCTATCAATTGTAACCAACAGACTCTAAACTATAGTGCCTCAGTGGAGACAGAAATTTCTTTCTTTCTTGCATAATAGTCCAGAGATGAGCAAATGGTCCAGATTGGACAGGTGGCTCTATCTGAAGTCATCTGGGAACCCTGGTGGCTTCCATTTTGTTGTTCCAAAGAAAACATTTTTGTTTACCATTTTTAATTTTTTTAAAAGACTGCCTCCACAAGAACACAGATTTTTGGCCTTCTGCAGGTATTCAGATATTAAATGAATTAAGGCAAATTTAAATCTTGCAGATGACAAATAGAAATTTAACAGCACTAATATTTATGAAGCACTGTTTTGAAGGTGATAAAGATATGGTAAAACAAAACAAAAAATAATAAGAAGTCTGCTGGAAAACATATGTGACCTAAACGACATGTAAGCTGCTAAAGAAGAGAGAACATATGCAATGCTCTTTCATCAATGCACAGACGTCCCATCTGTACTCACTGCAAATGTCAATCAGATATTCGCTCCCCGTGCCCATTCACTCTGCAGCAGATGCTGGGGAGTGCTGCCCAACAATCACCTCCTCCTTCTTCTTTGTTGACAGAACTCTGATCTTGGGCAGCCGTGTGCTTCCGGGGAGATGGGTTTCCTCCCCATCCTCAGGGATTGGTCTGAGTCATCAGGAAGGCCCCATTCTCCTCGCACTACATAGTTGTAAGAAAACCAATACTCTGCAACACAGCCTTGCTCTAATTTGGACCGCGTTAATGGTTTTAACAAAGAGAATGGTCCTGATAAAAAAATCAACCATTTCGTGTCATAGTTTCCAGGAGAGAAGAGTCGCTCCATCAGCATGGATTGGCCAGGCGCCATCCCTGCAGCTACCTCACCGGCCACCACAGCAATGCTGAGAGCAGCAGGGTGTGTGTCTTTGGAAACAACACCCACTTGGCCAATGTCTATACAATACTTGTTCAGCTCAGACTTTCTACATCTCTGTTCCTCTTCCTAATATTGCATATAGCGGTCACTGACCCCTGGGCTTTTCAAATTCTGTGCTCTCTTCCCAAATTGCCCTTTCTCCTGCCTATTCATTCTTCAACCACCAGGTCAAGCGTCTTTTATGTGAAACACTCTCTGGCTCCACCCTAAAGTTAACCACAGTCTCTTCTGGGCTGGAACTGTATTTTTGAATATATTTCTATTATTGTAGATATTATATTTCTTGATAATTATTTATACACATCCCTCTCCTCACTAAGATATGAGTACACTGGGCCTAATATAGCTTTCAAATTAGGAATAAAGAGAAGAGAAGAAAGGAGATAATAAGAAAAGAAGAAGAGAGAGAAAGAAGGCAGGCGGAAAAAAAAAATGTTATTTCTTTTTTTTTTTCCTTAATGGGTCCCTGACGAAATAACCAATTTGTAGCATGCTTACATCCCAGCAGACTGTTCCCCAAATTGGGAAAATTTCTGCTCCGAATGGAAAAAAATTGCATTCAATGTTTTTGAAAAATTGTTTGGAAAGGGTAAATTAGATGACCTGAAACAAGTGATTGACATCTGGAATAAATAGAAAGAAAAAAATGCTACTGACCTAAGAGGCAAAGATAGTAGACTTTCATGTCATTCCAGTGAGAGCAAGGTCGCGGAGCAGGAGGGCTCTGCGCACACACAGGCAGGCCCGCCCCCGGAACCCGGGCTCCACCCCTTGCTGGCTGTGCAGCCCTGAGCCACTCACCATCCTCCAGCTTCTGTGTCTGCGTCACCCAAAATGAGTACAGTAATACCCCCTTGTTAACAAGTAGTCTGCATCGGGTAAGGTAACTGCGTCTAGCTCAAGCCATTCAGCTGGGTAAATGTTAGTATATTTCCATGTATAGCAAACACTAACAGAAATTAAATATTTCTTCCCACTAATATCTGTGTACTTACATTTAGTGTATAATCATATACTAGTGTGTATTATGTATTATATATTATATATACACACACATATATACTTAGATGTAGGAACTGGCACAAATAATGCCTCCTTTTTATTACAAAATCATAAGCATGTAATTCCATAACATAACAATATCACACTCAAGCACATCATATGCCATCTTTAGGTGAAATGTTCTAATTAATACTATAAATTATTACACTCAAGCAGGCTTTACTTCTGCCGGACCCTGTAGGTAAGTATACATACCCTTAAGACAAATATATAGTGTATTTACACATACAATCTACGCACACATACAGTGAGCCAGAAGTGGGGATACTGGGTGGCGAGTGAGAAAGGCGTTGGTAAGAGTTGAGTTAGGTCAGGCATATCCTGATTTATAGCCTGTTGTGATTTGTTTAGGGTGTGTCAGCTCTCCCCGGAGGGAACGTCCCTGGGCAAACGGGTGAGAGAGTTTCTGATCCACCTAACTTGAGGCCTGTGCATGGCGGGGCCTTCTCAACAAGAGGACAAGAGGATTCTCTGAGGACAGGGACCACGTCTAATTCAACTCCGGGTCTGCAGTGTGGAGCATAGAGGTGGGCACCCCAAGGCGGCAACGGGGTTCACTGGATGAACAAGTCCACGAAATCACACCGGCATCCCAGCTGAGAGCCAGACTGCTGACATTGACATCAACAGAGCCCAGGACTCCTAGCGGAAGTTTTCCTTGATGACGTCTTTTAAAAGCCCGCATAATATCTTCCTCAACTTTCCTCACAGTCCCATGTTCTCTGCATGCAAAGAAACCTTTGACAGATCTTGGCTGAGAGACGGCCAGCCTCTGAGCTATGGGGATTTTCCAGTTGCAGGAGGGAACTTCATTAGAATCTGTCTCCACTCTCGCCCTCCCCCCAAAAAGAAGAACGTTAGAAATGATAGTGACTCCCTGAAACAGATATTTGCTTTCTCTTTCCCTGATTTTATTTTTATGGGTTATTAACAGTGTGTTTAAACTTATGTGACTTGTATAACTTATAAAGTTCTAAATCAAATACCATTTACAACTGCATGTGCAAAGCACAAAACACATTAACTAAATACGATGGAAAGATGGAAAGAGCTGCCCAGTGTGAACTCAAGAGGAGAATCCCCTGCGGAGCCAGCTAGCAGGATTTGTTTAGTCAACGTTTGGCAGCTCATAAATTACAAACATAGCTGGTACCAAGTAGAATTATCTGCAGTATATGTCAGAGAGCCAACCATACTTGGTATAAAAAATAACAACTTTATTTAAGGAAATTAGAACTATGAACTAGAGTTAAATATGCAAGTATGGAACTGCCTAAAAACTATTAAGTAAAAATACAGGATTTTCCCCCTTTGAAGCTCATCTGAAACAAACTTTATAAGCTTCATTTTGAGCTTAGAAATAGGCAAGCATTTTGTGGTTTAAAGATACTTATTTGCTTAAATTCCAAAAGTCTGACAGAAAATTAAGACACCCGAATTGTCTGGCAGAACATGCCAGAGATTTGGTTTTAAAATCATTTTAGGTGAGGTGTTATGTTCTCAAAAACTCTTTGTGGTTTGGGAGGCTGCCTCACTGGCTTTGGAGTTAACCTGGTATTATACTTTAGGCCAAAATGAGTCCTGATGGTCCACCACAGCCAGCTGGTGAGCAGTCCTTGGATGGTTTCCTACTGGCACAAGAGAGTCCCCTTACACCTCCAGCAGCAGGAAGAGCTCACCAGGCAACGTCCCTGTGCCGGAGCCCGCCTAAGGGGTTCACGATCTGCCAGGGTGGGTCAGAGGCCAGGCACAATAGAAGCCGGACGCATTCATTCACTCCACGTGCCACTTGTTACCCACGTCAGGAGTTCTCAACCCTGGCTGCACATCCGAATCATTCGGCTGCTTGGGCCCTACCTCCGGGAAATTTGAATATATTAACTCAGAATGGGTCTTGGGAACAAGTATTTTTGGAAAGCTTCCCACCATGATCCTAATTAATAGCTAGGACTGAGAAACACTCTGTCACCTGCACACTCGTTGAGAGCATGCTCCCTCACCATTGCTCACCTTGCATCGCCTGTAATGCCTGGGTCACACCACATGGTAAATATTGCTGGGGGGAAGGAGGTGTAACAACAACGAAGAAACCTCTTCTAAGTCAAGATCATCAATGTTTCTGCCAGTCCTCCTCCATGTTTGTCTATCCATCTGTTTAACTAGGTCCCCAGCAGGGAGCTTAGAACCTTCCACAGACCTGGTCAAGTGGGGCCCTCACTTTGGGGTGCCTCCCTCCAAATACTCCAAGTCTCTTGGGGTGCGAGGTCCTGTGGACAAGGCACCCCGCACCCGGAGCAGAACCTGTGTTTCTGTGCTCTGCGCCTTGCCTGTGGGCTCAACCAGATGCCCCCAGGAGCTTCTTGACTCTGGCCCATGGGACTCTGGTTCCAGACAGGTGGCAGAAAAGTGGACTGCTTACACTGCCCAACATGTACGTCTCACATGAGAATGAATCTGTGAAATTGGGCAGCCAGAATTGTGCTGACATGCCAATTTTGGGTGACTCAAATTATTTAAGTGGACAAGGGCCACACAAAATATACATCGGGGGCTTACCCCTGTGGTGGCTGTGCGTCTAGGATATTAACTCTTAAGTTTCTTAGAAATGAAATTGTGTGCTTTCCTATGCTGAAAGATCACCACGTTAAACATTACTTTCGGGGGGAAAATTCCTGAAGGATTTATGGAGCCAAATCAATCACAGACAGTTGAGCACAATTTCTGGAAGGTTAGCTTTAGTTACAGAGGTATTTCTGCCTGATTTTTAGCAAATGCAAGGTGAGAAAATTTCCAAGTGTCCAAAAAAGAACCAAAAAAAGTGGAGATCAAAGGACCCCCTGTTACCCCCTCTTTTTCTCTGTCTCATCAAGGCAAAGTTATTTTCAACTTAGAACACCCTAACATGCTCTTTAAATGTTTTTTTAAGTAAGGAGAGAAAGAAGACTAGCTATCTCATTAATCTTTCTTGAAAAATTTATCCTCATTAATTTTGTTAATATTGATTAAGTGTTAAAATGATAACATTTTGGATATTTGAGTTGAGTAAAATATTATACTAAATATATTATAATGCTATATTATTACATTAGATAGATTATAAAATGGATTTTACCTGTTTCCTTTTACTTTTATAATATGGCTATTAAAAAGCATAAAATTATATATTTGGTTTGCAATTGTTGTTCACATTATACTGCTTTCGGACAGCACTGAAAGTTGCTAAAGGGATCATGACCTTAAATGTTTATGAACTATGAACACAGACATGGAAGCGTCCTTCAAACTCTCTGGCAACTCTGATTCAGACTAACTGAAGAGAGTAGCCACAGGCCAGAGGGACGGAGGGACTAGGAAAGACATAGGCACGGGCAGAAGACATTGCAGGGCTTTAGACACAGGCCAAGGCATCAGAAAGGAAGCAGAACGAGTCAGGAGAAGTCCCAAATCATTTCCAAGTTTCCCACGGAGCCAAGGTGGTCGTCATAGAGTCCAGGCTCCTGTGGGCCCAGAAGTACTACGAGATGGCTGGAAACACAGGTCCGTTAGCTCAGCGAACCCCGGGCCCTGGACCCACAAGCAGCAGGGCTTCAGTGGGCTCCGCACATCGCCAGTGGGTGCACTTGCAAAGAAGTGCGTGGTGCTGCCACCATGAGGGGTCTGGGGTCAGATCTGGCACAGGCCAACCTACAACCCTCCACATTTGCTCTCCAACTGACACGCCTCGGGGGGAAAGCTCCCCCACGCCCCTACACCCTCTAAACGAGAGGCACTCTGTCCAAAGCCCTCCTCGAGGTCGGTTTGGGGGCTGCTTGGGAGTGTGAGGAGGGTTTTAGCAGCGCGGGGGGTGAAAGCACTTCTGGAAAAACAAGGCAAAGAAATGACCCTGCGAATCCCTCCTTTCAGATAGTGTGAATGCAGAAGATTCTTTTGTAAGGAAATATAGTTCCCTCGCTGTGCCAACTCTCTCTTCTCTTCTTTCCCTTTAGGTGTTAGTTTGTACTTCCAGGGGCTCCTAGGCTTCCCCACTATGTCCAACTGGTAATCTGACAGCTTGAGACATCATTGCAGTATTGTTCATGTTACCCTTAAATGTGAATATATGTAGGCCTCATTATAACATGCACGACGCATGATTTCTATCCTTTACACTGGCAACTTCATGGACATTAAACTCTAGAATTACAGCTAGGTTTATTTTTATAAACATTTTAATAAGATCAATTTAAAATTAATTAAAATTTTGTTTTATTTAATTTTTTTGAATTTATTGGGGTGAGATTTGTTAACACCATTAGATAAATTTCAGGTGTACAATTCTACAACACATGGTCCGTAGGTTGTATTGTATGTTCACCACCCCAAGTCAAGTCTCCTTCCATCACTATTTATCCCCCCTTTACCCTCTTCTACTCTCCCCATCCATCTTTCTGAAAATTAATTAAAATTTTAATTTTAATGAAATAATTTCGATTTAAAATTTGATGAAAATTGATATTATCATAAGTTATAGTTTGCCCTTTAACCTTAATAAAGAATTTTAAATACTTTAGAAGAAATCTTTTTGATATAAAAATGTAGAGATAAATCATTTGTATCATTTTGCACTCACCTTAATTTAAATTTTCTTAAAAATATGTCCAAATTTTACGCACTTTGAATATAATGACATTTTTTAGTTTTTAATTCTTTCAGTCAGTACTGACACAAGAATACAAGCTAGGGCTGTAACCCATGGGACAGGCGTCTGCCTGGTCCACTCACTGCCAGTCTTGCACCTGTGTCCCCAGGGCCTGGCAAGTTCACCAGCCAGCGCCTCGCTCTTCCTTCCCTCCCCACCTGGGTTGTCCTGGTCCAAATCCTGCTAACCAACTAGGTCCTTACCTCCGGTGCCTTGCACAAGAGCTTGTTCACTGATGGGTGTGTGACAGCCACACCAGTAACCTGGGGAGATTAGCCTGCATCCAAGCCAATTAATCTCACTGTTTCTACTCTAATGAAGCCAATCAATTAAGACGACTGGAAAATCCCTGGGCCTGCCAGGCCAGCAGTCCTTGGGTTACAGCACCAAATTCATTCATTCAATAAACACATATATTGAGCAGCAACACCTGTTCTTAGCTCTAAAATTTACCATTTTTTCCAGTCTTTGGAGTTTGACAGGCGAGTCATTTTTTTAAGTCAGAGGAGTTACCAGTTCTTAATTTTGCAAGTTAAAAGAAAAATCAAATGAGTCTTTTTAACACGCAAAAGTAACAAGTATATCACTTCAGCATAAGAAATATCACTTAAATGAAATAAATTTAGCTTCATGAAAAACTCTTACACTATTTTTTTCCTCAGGAAAAAAAATTGCTGCTTCCTAATGGTGTCTTTCTACAAGATTTGTTTAAAACCAAATCTTTTCTTTGTTTTTTTTTCTTCCTCTCTTTTTCTTTTCTTTCTTTCCTGACAATGAATAGTGTCCATTATCCTTCTCCAAATAAATATTCTAGGAACTGAATTACATTTCTGGCCAAGATGGGATAACAGAACCAGACTTACCCTCCCACTTTAAACAATCAATAAGTGAAGAAAATATGTGAAACAGTGGTTTCTCAAGACACTGGATCTCCTGCAAGGAAGGAAGGGATTCCTGAAAGAAAGGAGACAAATGGGATGCCCTATGATTACCCCACCCTGTTGTCTTTAGAGAGATTCCAGTCTGTAGTCCAGGAAAGGAGGAATCCAGTTAGAGTCTGGATTTGAGATGGAGCCGAAAGTTGAGTTAAACAAAGGGGTCAGAGTTCATGGGAAAGAGCCCTGCAAAAGGCAACTCAAAGCTGAAGATTTGCAGAGTACCCTCGGACTTTTCAGCTGAGCACTGACTGGTGCAGTGTGTGAAGCAGCTGCCTGGGGCTGGGGACAGAATCACCTGGGACGTCTGCAGGGAGCAGCCTTGTGCCTGGAAGTCATCACCCTGGAGAGCCTCATGGGTCAGGGAGCACTGGGTAGAGTACTCAGTAGGGTGTTAACTTGGTAGTGGGAATAATCAGCCCTATATCAATGCCTGGTATGATCCTACCTAATAAACCATAAAAGCAAGACCTGGAAGGATTAGACTATCTTCGTATACCATAACTGTGTCCCAGAGTCAAGTGAAAAAATATTTGTGGAAATATAAAGCACGTAACAATATAAAATTCACAGTGACTGGCTTCCAGTAAAAAAGTACCAGGCATGTGAATTAGTACTAGGCATAAGAAAAAGTACATGATTTGATATACATGTATATTGTGAAAGAATTTCTCCTACTGAGTTAATTAACATGTCCATCAGCTCACATATTTACTTTTTTTTGGCGAGAAGATAAAGTACATGGATTGATCATCACTTTTTGTCTTTGTTTTATGAAGTTCATTTTTTCAGATAATATTATTTTGATGTCCAGTTTGTCCAAATTCAAAGACATGAGGACATTCTAATATGGCGATTTGCTCTTTTCCTCTGCTGCTAGCATACATCACTTTTTCCCCTTTGAACATGCCCATGCATTCACATAATTGACCTGTAGTTAACAGAATTTAGTTTTTATCAAATTCAGTGTGTTGGTACCAGAAATAAGAAAAATAAAACTCATCAGAAGACCATCTTTCTACTGTTTTTCCAGCTGTCCCTCTGAGAACCGGCTGCCCGTTGCTTGGGACAACATTTTTCTTCCTGCCTAAAAGGTCCGGAGATGCTGGATTTGGTGTTTGTTTACATATTCTTTCACTGAAAACATCAAGAACGACATCTTTGGGCAATTAAAAGGATTATTGAGGAGCCGGCAGTGAGCAGCCCAGAGCGCCTGCTTTTCGGAGCTTTTGCAGGGTGAGGGGTGTGAAGACAGTGTCAACACCGAATCTCAGGTCCAGGGGTTCCTTGTGCGCGCTCCTCTAGTCCTGGGCAACCTTGCAAAGGGGAAGGGCGGGGCCTCTCAGGAGCCTGGCGGGTAAACTCTTGGTGACTCGGCCTTGGGCTGGTGCCTCACCTTCCACAGCAGTGGTCCCACCTCCTGGGGTAGGGACCCCACCAAGGACCCCAGGCAGAGCTTCCCTTAATCGTGTTTCTCTTCTCCCGCCTTTCTGCCAGCCTTCGCCCACTTGCTGGAGAGAAACTTCGCTCTTTTCTTTGATTCTTCACTTCCCGCTTACTTGGTTTTATTGAATGTTTTGATGACTTTTGAACATGAGGGTCATGTGCCTAGAACCTTTTATTAAACCTAAAAAACCGTGTGTTTTGAAGTAAAACGCAGGAAGGTTAATAAACAGTGACAGAACCTCTCCGCACAGCCCTTACAGGCTCCTTCGGGAAGTCTCCACCTGCTTTCACGTCGTATTTTAATCAGCTCCCTTTTCCAAAGCTGAGCCACGTCATCCCGTGCACGGAGTTATTCCCACCCTGGTCCAGGTCGTGGCTGATTCAGACCACAGGTGGATGGAGTTCATGGAGTCCAGCCACACTCCCGAGATCGGGTTTTACTGCTGACGGAGAACAGACCTCACTAGGCTGAGGTCTGTGAATGTGCCTTACCACTACCGTGTCTTTTGGAAGACCCTTCCAATAGCTCTAAGGCATGCCTTAGTTTATGAGCTGTTGTGACAAAGACCATCTACTTCCAAAGTGAACTATTTCAGTATCACAAGACACGTTTATTCAAAAAGCTAGTTTCCTGGGCTTTGCATCACATTGTCAAAAATCTCTAGCGTTGGGTCCTGGAACTCTGTATTTTAATCTCCTCATGCTTTTCTGATACACACTCCTTACAGTTCTCAAATGCAGCTCAAATTTGATACATTGGGATACATTTACATGTATATATACCATTTAAACAATTGCTGTTTTGTTTCTCTGAGTGAATGGGAGCAGAGGAAGTAAATTAAATGGAAATCCCCTTCTCAAATTACTCTCTCAAGAAGTTAGTATTGTGAAACTTCTCATTCATGTGACTGAAACTTTCATAATGCATCTTCTCCATGTCTGTACAATGAATGTAAGTTCTTCTTTACACCTCCACGTAAACTTGGGCTATGATATTTCATTTCTACCGAGCAATTGTCTGCACATTTACTCGGTAAACACCTGTGGAGGACCCTCGAAAGGCTGGGCACTGTACTCAGATGGGGAACGTCTTTGAGGACCTTACAGATGAAGAGAGGGTGGCCGAGGGAGTCTTGGAGTCAAACAGGTAGCTAGGAAACTAGGATCAGTAAGGCCGGCCTCATGGCGAAACGTGCACAATAAACTGCAAAACGAACTGCAAAACAAGCCGTTTTCTGACTGCAGTGTTGATCTCCTGGCTTTGGCTGCTGTAGTCACCCAGGCACAGGCATGGCCTGTGGTTTTCTGCCACCGACAGCAGGCTCAACTCAGTGTCTCTACGAGGGGCCACCAGCGAAAGGAGTGTTTCTACTTACGTATAGAAGAAAAAGAATCAGTTCAGATGGAATTGTAACTGGAATGAAAAATATCCCCACTCTAAGGGACTTTTTCTAAATAGGAGAAGTGTAAATGGTTTTACTTCTCCCCTTACTTAAAAAAAATGGTAGGCGTAATAACTTTACTTAAAAATCTAATAAGGATATGTTGAAGAAATGTTTGCTGATTTTTTTTATAGAACCAGGGTAGAGTCTTGGAGTAAATGGTTCATTATGGAGCTGATCACCTTAATCGGAATCCAGATTTGCAGACATAACATCCTGATGCCAGTTTGGTTGAGGTGGGTTGGAATGCGATCAGGGCTTCTCGACATCCACGTTACTGACATTTTAGGCGGGATAATTCCTGGTTATGGAAGGCCACCCTTTACAGAGTAGGATGTTCAGCAGGATCCCTGGCCTCTGTCCACTAGATGCCAGCAGATCCCCCTGCTGAGTCATGACAATCAAAAGTGTCTCCAGACAGTGACAAGTGATCCCTGTCCAGGGGAGGCAAAGTTGTCCCCAGTTGAGAACCACTGGTTTAGACGATAAACTGCTCTGCACTAGAAAGTCAGAGCAACGTGGGGACGTTAAGCTCCCACCTAGGGAAAGAGGACAGCAGAGGCAGTTCCCTGCAGCGGAGCGGCAGCCCGGGCTTGGGAAATTCCCAGTGATAGGGAAATCATTGGTTTCCTAAGAAGGGTAACAAGTTCTCATAAAATTGTAAACTGCAAATTGCTTCCTGTTTTGTGCTGAACTGAAATTTCTCTTTTTAACATCCAGTAAAATTCAATTGCATAACAATAGCAGAATTGTGGTTTCCTCCAACTGACCCCCTACCCGTGGTGAAGTCGGTTGGCACTGCATCCCAGAATTCTAGGCACTGACCAACAGTGAAATGAACAGCAGCCCCAGACGATGCTAGGGGCTGAGGGTAGCAGCCAGAGAACCACAGAGAAGCTGCACTGACTTAGATGTAGATTTGAAACATAGTCCTCTTTCTCCAAGTACTTCAGGGAGGAAGGTAACCAAGGTTGGGAGGGGATAGTCAGACACAGGAAAGAGTAACTGATGGCAGTGAGTTGTGTCTTTCTCTTTCCCAGAAATGTCTGAATGCAGCAGCAGGTGCTCATATTTCAGACAGATTAGGCACCGAATTCTGTGTATGTATGGGAAAGGATCAGACAACCTCTTGGAAGTTATTTCTAAATTGATGATTTTGAAGAAAGACATGAATATCAAAAGGATGAAAGCTAAGTGCTTTTGATTTTAATGATTTTTAAATAAATGATTAAGATTTTTAAAAATGTATAAGAGCATACAAATAAGTCCTTAGATTTTTTTGCACATGGTTGAATTAGGATGGTGGGGATATATGGGTAATTCTTTCTTTAGCCAATTTATGTTTCAAATGTATTACTACCTTTTGGAATATATATAGAGATATACACAGATATATATATCTATACACACACACACACACACACACACACACACATATATATACTAACATTCATTTCCTAGATAGATAGACAGTAAATGTTAGGTGACCTATATACTATATAGTAACTATATAGTAACTGTATGTTAGGTAATAACATCTATAGTATGTTAGGTGACCCCCTTGCAATGAAGAAATTTAAGCAAATGCATTCAATATAAGCTAGGTGAGATGAACTTCATGCAGAAGTCACTGTAGCACAGGAGGGTTTCTTTATGCTGAATGTAGGGACAGGACCTCCAATGTCACCAAGACTTGAACAAGTGTGAAGGGCAGAGAAGTGGACCCTAGCATTTTCTACTTCTGTTAGTCTGGAGAGATGCTTTGAGAAATCAGTCATTCAAAATGTGGGAATCGACAGTTTAACTTTACTCAACCCCCAATTTTTCAAGCTTATATGTCATTCTAGGGGCTATACTTTGCCAAACACCACTGTAGGCTAATCAATGGTTTTAACATCAGAGGCAGGAATGAATAAACAAAAATGCCTATGGTAGAGAGGGGGAGGTTGGCATGGACTCAAGAAAGTGGGAAATCCCCAAGATTAAGAATGGGTTAGCCACCTTCAGCCCTGGGTGTGAAGGCTCTGACTGGTGGACATGTGTACTTTGGTTTGATTGGTAGGTCCCTACCTGCTATGGAGATGGACAGGCCAAGCCTTTTGAGGTTGACGCAGTAGCCATTAAGATCATCCAGCAATCCTCTGACTCCACGCTCAGCAAGCAGCCTTCTGGCTATGACTTGGCTTTCCATGTAACTTTACCTGTGGGGAGAAGAAGCAGTCGTGTTGCTCCACTGTTCCTGATAATTGCTCTTTGAAAATTAAATTAGTCCCTGGCATGGGCCTCTTGTGAGCTTCATCAGCTGAGTAAGTCCAGCTAATCCTAACCACTTCAGGGAACTCTGGGAAAAAAATCAGCTTTGCACCTGCAAGCACAGGACTGATCTTTGGTTTTGCTGACCCCCTCCTATGTATTTGTACCTTTCATTCTGAGGCCCAGATCAAATAGCCTCCTTTATTTATTTTTTTAATGTATTTATTTTCATTGTTCAACAAATAGCATCCTTTAGAAACAGCTTCTCTTCACTCCTATTTAACTACAGTGAAATGATGAAGGTGTGTTCTGGAAAAAAAGATCTTAACACAACAACAAATCTTATTACATAAACCTGTGTTTCTCGAATGGAGGCAGGGGCCGGCGCGGGGGCAGGGCGGGGCGGGGCGGGGTAGGGGGGCCGCAGAGCTGCCTGACAATGAACCAAGATATATGCAAAGCCCTAGAGCAAATACGGTAAACCTTCTAGGAGTGTTCATTTTTTCTCAGGTTAAAACATGAAACAAGCATGGATACAGAAGAAAATCCCCCTGACCTTTGAGGTTAAAATTCAAAAAGTTTCACACTCAGGGAAGACCACTTTGGACTTTGTCCTCAAGACTGGCCTGGGAAAGAGGTGATAATAATCATCACTGACCTTGATGGCAAAGTGTGTGTGTGTGTGTGTGTGTGTGTGTGTGTGTATTAAGGATATTTTTTGAGAGTCTATTCAGGTGGTTGACAGCTCAAGGAAAGAGAAACGAAGAGGGAGTAGCAAGATCAAGCAGAATATAGTAAGCAGGAAGTACATACTTGAAGGCTAGGAAGAAGAGGCAGGAAGGACACAACAGAGAGAGAGATTTTAAGGAACTGGCTTCAGCGGTTGTGAGGGCTGGAACATCGACCTTGTGCAGGGCAGGCCGGCAGGTGGGAGACCCAGGGGAGGAGTGAAGTGCCAGCCTGAGACTGAATGTGGCCTGGAGGTAAAATTCCTTCTTCCGAGAGACACTGTAGTCCTGTTTTCCTAAGACCGTCAGCTGATTAGATGTGGTCCAATCACACTGTGGAGGATAATCTGCTTTTTTCAAAGTCTGCTGACTGGAATATTAATCGCATCTAAAAAATACCTTCATAGCAACTTCTAGACTGATGTTTAACCAAATATCTGGGTGCCAGAGCCTTGTCAAGTTGACACATGAAGTTAACCCTCACACCACTTCATTGCTAATGAACTTCCTTTCCCCTCCTCTAGTCCTCCACCAATAGGGGAACAAAGGTGTCCTGAAGTGTCTACCTGGCTTTCTGAGTATTTTTTGTACTCCTCTCAGCCAAATTAAAATTTCCTCAAAAGCAAATGTAGCAGTCAGAAAAAAATTTTGAATTTTATGTTTTCTTTGAGAATATTGGAAATAACCACTTTAAAAACACAGCTTCAGAAAACTTCTGCCAAGATGGAGGCATAGGTTGAAACTCTGTGCCTTCTCCCACAACCAAGTTTGAATACAATAAAGGTTTAGTAAACAAAGACACAGCCAAAGAACAGAAAACTGAACTATATGGAAGTCCCACAACGAACCTTTTGACTGGGACTGTAAGAGGGGTGGAGCCAGCAGCGGAGCAGGGTCGGCAGGAAGGATCCCCTGACCCAGGCAACCTAGGTGACCTAGGTGACCCAGGTGACCCAGACAACCTAGGCGATCCAGGCGCTCAGGCAGCCGGGGTAGCGTCGCGGACTCAGTGAGGGTGCGGGGCAGGCTGAGCGAGGTCACGCGTTCGCGTACAGATAAACCAGCAGAGGTGTGAGCAGAGAGATGGAGCCCCAGCCCCGAAGGCCCCAGAGGCGCAGGCCCCAGTGGCAAACCCAGTGAGGGTGCGGGGCAGGCTGACCCACGGTTGCACATTCACGTGAGTAGATAAACCAGCAAAGGAGTGAGCAGTGAGACGGACCTCGCAGCCCCAGCAGCAAGAGGAGGCAGAGGGGACCGCCATTGCTTTCCTTTGATCCCACCCCCACATACAGCGTCACAACCCAGCGACTGAGTTGCCCCGCCCTGGTGAACACCTAGGGCTCTGCTCCTCATACGTAACAGGCACAAACAGTCCAAAATATGGCTCAAGAAGAACTCAAAGCTCCAGAGCCCTTAACACTGAGCGATCGAGAAATAGCGAACCTCTCAGATGCACAGTTCAAAATACTGGTGATCAGGATGCTCACAGAACTGGTTGATCATAGTCACAAATTAGAGGAACATATGAAGGCTAAACTAATTGAAATGAAGGGAAATGTCCAGGAAACCAATAGTGATGGAAAGGAAACTGGGACTCAAATCAATGGAGTGGACCAGAAGGAAGAACAAAATATCCAACCAGAAAAGAATAAAGAAACAAGAATTCAAAAAAATGAGGAGAGGCTTAGGAACCTCCAGGACATCTTTAAACATTCCAACATCTGAATTATAGGGGTACCAGAAGGGGAAAAGAAACAGCCACGAGTGGAAAACTTATTTGAACAAATAATAAAGGAGAACTTTCCCAGTCTGGCAAAGAAAATAGACTTCCAGGAAATCCAGGATGCTCAGAGAGTCCCAAAGAAGTTGGACCCAAGAAGGAACACACCAAGGCACATCATAATTACATTAGCCAAGACTAAAATGAAGGAGAGAATCCTAGAAGCAGCAAGAGATAAGGGGACAGTCACCTACAAAGGAGTACCCATCAGACTGTCAGCGGATTTCTCAAAAGAGACCTTACAGGCAAGAAGGGGCTGGAAGAAAGTATTCCAAGTCATGAAATCCAAAGACCTACAACCAAGATTGCTCTATCCAGCAAAACTTTCATTTAGAATGGAAGGACAGATAAAGTGCTTCTCAGATAAGATCAAATTCAAGGAGTTCATCATCACCAAGCCCTTATTATATGAAATGTTAAAGGGACTTATAAGAAAAAGAAGATAAAAAATAGGAACAGTGAAAGGACAGCAAACTCACAGTTATTAACAACCACACCTAAAACAAAAGCAAACCAAGAGGACAGCTAGATCAGGAGTGGAACCATAGAAATGGAGAACACATGGAGGGTTAGCAACAGGGGAGTGGGAGGAGGAGAAGGGGGGACAAGGTACAGAAAATAGCATAGAAAGTAGGTAGAAAATAGATGGGGGGAGGGCAAGAATAGTAGGGGAAATATAGAATCTAATGAACTTGAGACACGTGGTCATAAACTAAAGGGGGGAAATGGTGGGGGAGGGGAGTGTGCAGGGTGGAGGAGAATGAAGGGGGGAATAGAACAACAACTGTAATGGTATAATCAATAAAATATATATTTTTAAAAAGCACAGCTTCAAATACAACTCATCTTTGTTGATTGTATTGAAATGGTTGGCATCTATTTTCATCTGCTTAAAATGCCCCAAAATTCCTGGCACGAAGGGACAAGCTATAAAAGAAGATAAATTTTTCATATTTGCACGCATATAGATTTCAATTTCCTTATCTGCACATTAAGGAAATTAAACTATGATCTCTAAAATCCTTTTGAAATTCAGCCCGTAACCATGATAAGTCTAAAATCACAATGAGTATACTAGCCATCTGTCTGGAGGAAAGGGAGGGTGCAGGTGTGAGAAATGCAGAGCATACTGGGTATTTGTGCATGGCAGTGATTCTGGACATAAAGTATGGGTTCTTCTCTTTTACCTTTGTTGTCAACCCTCCCCAACCCACTCCTGCCATTTCATCATGACTACCAAGAACAAAGACACTAGATTGTTAATAGCCAGGCTCAGTGGGGACCATGCCAGGCATTGGACAAAGTTGATTTGAGCAAACCAGAAGATCTGATGTGTGACCTTTGCCACCAGGATATATTAAGAGGGTCTGGAGGGAGGTGAGGCTGCCTCTCTTTGGAGAAGTGAGAGTTTGTGGAGCCCTCTGATGTTATTTATGGAAGAAGGCAGACACTGAACTTGCCCCTTCTCAAGTTAGAGGTACCAAGAGAATCCACCCTGTGAGTTTTGAAGGAATCATTCTGGAAGAGGGGGTTGGCTTGCATGTATCATCTGGAGGACCGGGATGCACAAAGGGGTGCCACATCAGCCAGTACAGGTGAGGGGCAGGGAGAGAGTGTCTGGCAACAGCCCAAGTCCCCATGGTGTGGTGCAGTGAAGGAGTGTGAGCTTCCCATAGGCTCAGCGTGAGTGCTAGAGGCTGGTGTGTACAGCTCTGGCTAGCTGCTCAGGCCTGGATAGCCCGATGAAGAGCCAGAGCATGGGAGACTGGAGATGGGTTTCCGGAGGGAAAAAAGTACATTCCTGTGGGAGTGTGCATGCCCAAAGCTACACAGAAGGTCGCATCAGGTTCACCATACCTTGGAGCTCTCCACAGACAAGGACACAAGGGGCTGGGACCAGCTAAAGAGTGACCACAGACCGGATGCTGAACCTCCCATTCTCCATATTCAGCCAGCTGCCTGAGGTCTCTCTCTTCCCCCGCTGAGGCCAAGGCTGGGGACTGTACTGCACAGCTTTGTAGGCTCTGCCAACTCTAAGCCCCCACAGCCCCATGATTACTAGAGGATACGCTGTAGAAAGTATTGTAGATGCCTTCGAGTCCTCAATCTCGGCAGGCACATCTCAGAGCCTGCTCCAGGCTCACTCTTGCCTTCTGGCTGTTGCAGCGGCTCTGGGCTCTGCTGAAATGCTCTCCCACACAGCTACCCCAACGGCTAACTTCTTGTCTCCTTCTGCTCTTTTCAACAAAGCCTGCCCTGAGCACACTGTTCAGAATTGCACCCCACAGTCGCCCCACCAGCACTCCCCACTCCTCTTGCTATGCTCTACCTTATTTGTTTATTTTTTTGGTCACCACCTAGCAAACTATGTAATTCTCTTTGTTGATTCATTACTGATTATCTCTCTTCCTTTGCCAGCTTCACAGGGTCAAGGGTGGCCACCTCTCTTGCACTGAGGACCTAGAACAGTGTCCGCCTGACCACAAGCAGGCAGGCAGGCAGTACTGAGTGTAAAGGGCAGAACAGGGAGGGCAGCCTGAACTCGGGCTCTGCCGGGACCTCGCTCAGTGACTTCGGGCAAATCACTTACTCACTCTGGGTCTATTTCTTCTTAAAGTCTGTACATTTCTAAAAATAATTGTGCGATTTAAAACTCCTGTTGGGTGGTTTGTTGTTTGCCTCTTAAGAACATACTGAGTAATTTCAAATGCACACCAATACGAAGACAAGAATATACCTCAATCACCCCTTTGAACCACACTTTGTTCTTTATGTAGCTTGGATGCTCAGAGTCTTCATTGTTCCAAGAACCATGTATTCATGGAAACCCGCCATTGAGAGATAACTCCAGCGACCAGCACGTGTTGGCTGCACTTCCTCACTGAACCTTCCTGCTGGGGATTTCCCACTGCGAGGTTGCTGCTTAGGGGAAAATTTTAAAGCAGCAGGAAAAAAACTTCTACGATCCGCTCCTGTTGTGGCTCTAATTCATCTTGATTGGCTTCGCTAAGTACACTTGGGACACATCAGCTGGTGCTGATGGTTTGATGACTGTTTTTTCACCCACACGTATTTCATGAGTTTTGCTATTGTTGTCAGATACACTCTGATGGTTTCACATGAATACGAGGAAAGTATGATTTAGGTACTATACGAAAGTACATTGGATAAAACATAACTGATATAT
This sequence comes from Sturnira hondurensis, assembly GCF_014824575.4. NCBI lineage: Eukaryota > Metazoa > Chordata > Mammalia > Chiroptera > Phyllostomidae > Sturnira > Sturnira hondurensis. Next base: position 38,014,690 of record NW_028087015.1, read on the forward strand.
TTATTGCATCTAGGGGAGCACAAACAGGTGATAAACTGAATATTTTCTTTCTTTTTTAAAATTAATCTTTATTATATCTTTTTCCATTGCCATTTAGTGTTTTGTACCCCCATGCCCCTAGCGATCGCCACATGGTTGTCTGTGCCCACGAAGTGATATTTTCTAGCTAAAAAGCTGGCACTGCACAATGGAAGTGTTGTTTTCTCCAGCTTCCGGTAGCAAGCACTCTGCCGCTGTTCCCACCCCCGCTAGTCTCCTCGCCATCCTTCCAGCTGCTGCCTTCTCATTGGTACAAAACCAGTTCCACATACTCTCTTTATGGCCACATCCTGTTTCCAGTGACCAGTTTCTGTGTCAGTTATATGTTGTTGTGTAACAGACAACCTTAAATCTTAGTGACTTAAAAACTTTAAATGTTTTTTCATGATTCTCTGGGGGACCTCAATGATTCTTCCCCTGGTCTCGCCTGTTAGTCATGAGACTGTATCGTCTGGCCACTGAGCTGGAGCTATGAGCCACGTGGCTTCTCCACATGGCTTGCTTGGGCTCCCTCCCATGGTGGTTTCAAGGCTCTATTTCAACATGTATCTAGCACTTTGTTAGAATGTCTGGAACGGCCAGGCATCTCTCTCTCCAGGTGTTCTCTCCAGCCCAGAAGCTGGACCACTGTACATAGTCACTGAAGGTACAAGAGAACAAAGACAGAAGCTGCCAAGTTTCTTGAAATCTTGGTTGTGAAGCCAGACCTACAACTAGCACGTACAAATTCTGCTGCATTTATTGTTCAAAGAAGGTGACAAGGCCAGATGTAGAGGGAGAGGAAAATAGATACCTCTTTTTGATGGGAGTAGTGGCTAGAATTTGTGTGTTCTTGAATCCATGAAAATTACACTGACTTCAAGATAGTGTAAGATCCTCCAGTGCTTCTGGTTCTTAGATTTTGCTTTGTATCATACATTCTACCTTCCACGAAAGACTCAACAGTTCTTTGAGAGCATAGATGAGAAGAATAATTTATGTATCCTTCTAAGTCCCTTACATGGTCTGCCATATGATGGGTGCTCAAGAAATGATTTCTGGATAAATGTTGGCTGAATGAGATTCAGTCCAACTTTTGTAACATGTGTATTACTGTATTCTAATTCTATGTAAAATGGATTTCCATTGGTAAGTTTTCCAACTTTCATTAACTAAGATATTTAATTAACCAGCTGCTGAGTATCCTCTAACTGTTGGTTTGACAATAATCTTACTGTAAGTGGGATCTTCTTTAATTAAATGGAATTTCTTATAGTTTTTCTCTAGGGTAGCCGTTCTTTGCCCTCACTCCATTATAGAATCATTTGGCATGCTTACAAAAAAACCATGCCAGAGTTCATCCCCTAGACTAACTAGATCAGGATCCCTAAATGCATTAGGATTTGTCTGTAGGTGATCCTAAGATACAGCCAAAGTTGTGGGCCATTTTTCTAGAGCTAAGACTTTTGAACTATCTTGCATTCCAAAGAAGAAACTTTTACCTAGTCACAGCCAGCTTCAACCACCATAGTCCAGCTTTTAAAAAAATGATATATGTTTATATTGGGAACAATTTAGTTCAAGAAAAGGATTTGATGCTAAGATAAAGTTTGAAAACACTAGGATGTTGTGATAGCCTAAGACTCTTGGCTTTGTGAAATAGAACAACAATCAATGAGATATTTTTCTTGGCATTTTAATGGCTGATCTACTTGAACAGCTTTGAAGTTTTGATTATTTAATAAGAGGCAGGATCTGCCTTCCAGCACTTCCAGTGTGTTTCTCTGTGCAAAGTCTTCTGGCTACACAGCAGAACTGAAGCTCACTGGTCATCTTCTGTGTTTACACAAAAGTAACATAGGCCCTAGTGTCCATGGACAGCAGGCCAAGAGACCCTTTCTTCACTCTATGGTGGGTGCTTTGCTGGACTCAACAATAACTTATTAACCCCCAAAGCTTGCTTTTCAAAGGAAGAGATGCCAACTTATTTTCCTTGAGCTCTTATGGGAAAATTCTATACTATAGAGAAAGAAGGCCAAAAATTGCTATGGAGAAAGTTTTTTAAAGGCATTATTTCTCTAAGGAGTAAACAGTGCTTTTAAAAAATATATTTTATTTATTTATCTTTAGAGAGAGGGAAGAGAGGAGAAAGAGAGGGAGAGAAACATGGGTAAGATCGATTGGTTGCCTCTCATACACCCCCAACTGGGGACCTGGCCTATAACCCAACCATGTGCCCTGACTGGGAATCAAAACTATGACCTTCCAGTGTGCAGACTGGCACTCTAACCACTGAGCCACACCAGCCAGGGCAACACTGTTTTTAATAATCAAAAGAATCAAGGTTAGACTGTTCTGTTATTTGAATACTTCCTCAAATCATAGGGTCAGATGTGATTATTTCCTACCCTGGTAGTCCAGGCAGGTCAGTTCTGAAGATTAATCTCTACAATTTAGCAAGCCAGGTTCTTCAGGAATAAAAGTTTATTAATAATGTCCATGTGGATTTTCCTTTTTAGGGATCCTAAGCAATGGCCAGTCCCACCCACATTTCCTCTCCTCTCTATCACTCCTCAGTCTCCTGCGATTGGTATTGTACTCACACTATTCTGCTCAAACTTCTTGGCACACATGGCCAAATCAGTGGACAGTTATGGTTCTTAGCTGGCTGCACTTCTCAGCTGTGTCTAACCAGGCACCCTTGGCTTCTCTGATAAAACATTCTGCTGGTTCTCCGTGGCCATTTATTTTCTATCCCTTTAATGAGCTCCTTATCTTCTGTCCTGTCCTTAAACATTAGGTATACTCAGTGGTTCCCCTCTTCTTGTTACATTTTCCAGTGATTTCCTTCACATTCTTCATTTTAATTATTAACAATAACTAATGATTCCTAAATCTCTTAGGGCTCAGATGTTACCTACTCTGGTACTCAACAAATATTTACCTGCTCAGGTACTCACAGACACTGTGCCGGTGTGGATGGGTCTGGGGAGGCTCTTGGAAAAAGCCATGTGTTATGCTGTAACCTCTGACAGGTCCTTCCCTCTTTTCCCTGTCTCTGAACTTCAGACATCATTACAACATCTCAGTGTGAAATCTGGCAGCTTGCACCATAACAGAAAAGAGGTTTATAATCGATTTACTAGTGTCCCTTTTCTGCCCAATTAGACATGCTCTTCAGGGTGCCATCTGAGTGTCTCTTCTGTAGAATTAACATCCAGATTTTGATTTCCCATTGTTACATGCAAAAGGATCTTTTAAGAAGATATCTTTTTTTCTTTTGTTGTCTTTGGTTTTTATATTGTCGGACACTCTCCATGTTGTTTCCAGCAACTATAATCCTACTTATTCAAGGAAACTTGGCCTTTCATCATGGACTTCAATCAACACTTGGGTAGATCCTGGCCGGTCCATGTTAGCCTAGCAGCAAAGCACATCGCAGGTCCTGGCAGTGCACTACACAGCGCTGCTTCACACGGTGATTAACGTCCCCTACAGGACCCAATTACAGGAACATTCTGCCTCTTTCTTGATGGACCTAAATGACATTTAAGGGCTCTCTTGAAAATCTCAAACTGATATAAAACACATTCATACGTTCTTTATCTTTCCTGCTTTAGGTGTGTAGCTGGAGTTCTATCTCTACCGCACATTGGAGATGCTCCTGACTTTGCCTATAAGAGACCCTTAGGTGTGAGTTCATTTCTGGTTATTTAAAACTACCCTTGACCTAAATAAAGTTGCCGTTACAATAATTTCAGGTGGCACTCTGTAAGGCAGTACAAGAGACACATCCAAAAACCTAACTAGTCTTCAATTCGCTCTTGATTGATGTCTTGTAGAGAAGCCTCAGAAATTCACTGGGTCTAAGCCAAGCTCTGCCGCCGACCAGCCCCACCTTCATAATGGGCCATCAGAACTCCTGGAAACACAGCACAGAACCATAGCGAGGCCTAGCACAACCTTCCAAGGGGAAGGACACAATGTCAAGTCCATGTCCCTTTCTAGATGCAATTTCTAGACAGGCAACGTCGAGAAAAGTTTTCTCTTCAGCACCCCCCATTATTTGGCCATGGCCTCACGTGCAAAATTTGAGGAGATACCATAAAAACCACAGTGATGAAGATGAATAATACTCTAATGCAATATTTTAGAACTCAAAATTAATATAAAAATCCATATGATGGACAAAATGTCATATTTTAGCTAAAGACAGTATCCATTGTGTAAATGCCTTTGGCTGAGTTTCAGTGGACCTGTGGCCTTCTCAAGCTGTACAACGTGTGGTAAGTTACTCCACCTCTCTGATCTCAATTTGCAGAAGGACAAACAGAAACCCAGAGAGGTGGTAAGTCATTCTTTCAAGGAACTATTAGTTAAGCCAGGTTCTTTTGAGGGAGGGAGTGCATGCTAGACTTAGTAATTTTTAAAATTATGCCCAGTAAATCTAAAGTGCTCTGGGGTTGAAAAGAACTGGGCTAGGAAACAATAAGCTAATTGCAACCAAGTGTCAACTGCTGTGAGTAGATTTCTATAGTCTTCCTTCTCATGTTGTCAGCACTTTGACAGTAATACGCCTTCCATTTAGGGCAGTATGAGAGCAGGGAAGGGGCATGGGGAAGGAAGGAGGGGTATTTACCAACCTCCTACCCCCTCCCAGTCATCACGCTAGATGCCTGTCATTTGGTTGCATCCCCCAAACATCCGATGAGGTCAGGGCAATCACCTCCCATGGAAAGGTGGAGAAACGAATGTCTTTAGATGGGGTGGTCTTTCACAGAAGCCCTCCACCAGCCTCACAATGTGGATCCATTCAATGGGGTGCTGGACTCACTCAATTCACAGACCCTCCAGAATGGCCCGCGTGGCCACCCTTAGCAGTGAATGTCCAACACCACTGAAATGCAGCTTTCTACTTAAATAACTGGAGAGCCCCACATTCTCCAGCAGCTTAAAGGTGACTGGGACAGAATTCGGGAGAACAGGGGTGACTGGCTCTGGGGTCTGTGGATAGGACGTGTCTGGACAGAGGGGACATGAGGAGATCTGTCTGGGGGCCCACTGGCTCCAGCCCAGGTGATCCCTTTGAGAAAAGACTTCTTATCTTCCCTGTCTCACCTCACTTCCCCAGTGACAGCACTTTGAGCTCTAACTCTGTGTCAAGCCTTTGCACAACCTATTACTTTAAATCCTCATAACAATCTTATGTGGTAGGACTTATTATATATATCCTTTTATTGTCAAAGAATATGAGACTCAGTAATGTCAGGGAATTACCTGGCTTCTCACTAGCTGGTTAAGAACAGAGACAGGATTCGAAGTCAGGTCTTCTTGCCCCAGAGTCTGTTCTCTGAACCACGGTCTACACTGCAGATCCTATCACCTCTCCTCTCAGGAGCAACTATGAGAAAACCAGTGGGCAGTGAACTGTTTGCAGCCTGCTGGACACAGTGTGGTGCAGCAGACGTCACTGAAGATCCAATGGCTTTCCATTGATACATCACATAAGATTTCCACCACCTGGGTATTTTCCATTTAAAAAGATGGCACATCCCACTTGAGTCAAGTGGCAGTTCACTCACAGCCCAAGGAAAAACTGGAAATTAAGAACACTATAGTTTGTCTGACCTCAGCCCATAATTACATGAGCTTACTTCTGAGCATACCAGTAACTTTCCACTTCAGTCTAGATTGGAAATATCCCCCACTTCCCCAAACCCAGTGTGTGTTATTCTTACAGCATCAGTAAAAGGATGCAATGTGATGGCAATTTCAGCATCCATGGCTTTTTTTTCCTTCATATTTAACCTAAATGTACCCTTCATCCTTTGGCCTTATTTCCTAAACAATTTGGGACCCAGAGAAGATGTGTGAGGCCAAGGACTGTATTTTATCCACCTTTGTGTCTCCAGCACCTAATACAGTACCCAATACAATGTAGGCAACCAGGAAGCACTTGTGAATGAATGAATGAATGAATGAATGATGTACTCTGGATGTGAAGAAGCTGCTACTGAACCACCACTCAGAGGACATAAGTAGAGAAATTCTTCCACATGTGCAGATGGATTTTTAGTAAGCCTCCATGTTTGTCACCCTCCGCCTTGCTTCCCCTGGTTTTTCCAAACTGCTTCTCTGTAGCTGGATTTATGACATCCCCTTTGTGTTTCCAGGATCACCCTTGCCCCTCTAAGTCTGGAGTCAATCAAGCTGGGGACAGGAAGTATGTATCAGTGGCTTACGTTTCCACTACCTGTAGGGTTTAAGATTAGGAACAGGTCCCAAAGCAGGAACCTGTGTGCCCAGCAATGCCTGCTGGGCTCATCTCAAAGTCTCCAAAGATGTCTCATCTAATCCTCACAACAGTTCGGTGACACAGAAAAGTGTGCGTGTTACAACTGGGTTTGTGTGCCAAAAACAGAACCCCAGCTGCAGTCAACTGACCCCACAAGAGTTTCTTTTTCGCATGTGACAAGAAGCTGCGTTACCACCCAGGCCTCATCCTTTGACCTCTGCTGCCATCAGGGTCATAGGCTTCTTTTAGCTTTCACCCCCCACCCAGCTTCGCTTGTGGCTTTGGCCTTCACATGCACTGTGTTTCTCTTTCAGCTGTTTCTCTTTCAGAGTCCTGCCTGAGTTTCAGGCAGAAACAAAAGTGAAAAGATGAAGAGCAAATCACAGACCAGCAGTACCCACCCTTTTACAAGTGTTCCCACACACCCTCCCAGAGATTTCCATTTGTATCTGACCAAGCACCCTGGGAGCCTGGTGCTATTAGTATTAGTGTTGTTAATCAATTACATTGTTTCTGAAACAAAGTTGGGGTCCTCTTTATAAGGCTAAAGGGGAGACAAAGCTGGGATGTGATAGCATCCGGCCACAGTGTGGCGGCATTTAGTCTCCAGGGCCCTGGGGGCCACAGTTTTGAGGGTCATGGGGCTTCCTCCCACCTTTGGGTGACCCAGTCCACTGCACTAGGCTTCCATCTTGCTTCCCCTCTCTCCACTCTCTCCCCCTCATTCCTCAGCCTCCCTCCTGCGCTAGAGCCCTGCCCCGAGCCCCAGCCTCTCCCCAGTGTCCCTCTCCTGCTTCTCCACCAGTCCTTCTCCCCACTAGCGGGTCCTCCTGTCTGGGAACTGGGTTTCCAGTGCTGGTCACTGTGCCACCTGGCCCCGATGTTACTCAATGGGTGGCATCCTTGCCCACAGCCTCCTAGCTCCAAGGCTGGACCTCTCTGAACTTGAGATGATCCAATTCATCTCTGGACTTGTCCAGGCAGAGCCTGTTCCTACAGTCATGTTAGTGTTCGTGCCCAGAAGGTAGGAAAAGAGTGTCAAATGTCCTGTGATCACGAAGGTCAAGATGCACAAGGACAGCAGGTATAGGGCGGCATCGCAGGAGGCAGGATTCACGGGAGCGAGGAAGCACGCAGCCATCACCTAGGCTGATGGATGTGCTTCATCCATGAGGAACTGAGGTCCAGAAAGGGGGAAGTAACTCCTCCAAGAAGGCAGAGCTGCACCCATGGCTCATCTGGGGTCCCAGCCACAAAGTCCACAGGCAGTTTGTCAGAGTGAGCTACGAGTCTGACACCAGCTGGTGGGGTACTACCTGAATCCTTTTCCCATCCTCCTTCGCCTGCAAGCAAACCGTCCAGCTAACTGCCGAGGAAGCAGAGGGAGGTAGGGGAGGCAGCCACAGGGAGCATGTCACTATTCTAAACCGGGAGAGCACTTTGGTGGAGAGCTGAGAAGCAGGAGCTTCGGGGGAGTCAGGGGCTGAGCGGTTGAGTGGACAGAATTTTGGACATTAATGTTTCTGGCCACACAGAGGGAAGCAGCTCTGGAGCGACAGTGTTAAGGGGGCTTAGTGTTGCAGTAACAGAGGGAAGAGCGTGGCAGCTACCATTCGTGGAGTACCTCCGATGGGCCAGGCACCAGGCTTAGAGCTTTACCTGAACCGATGTAGTTGACCTTCACAGCAACCCTATGAGTTTGGTTCCAAAGGCCCATAATCCTGGATCCAAAATCCCTGAGCCCCAATGTGTCTCCAGTTCAGAATTTCTTGTATTTTAGAAAAACAGTACAGTGCATATACTGCACATTATGTGATTTCTCCCAGAGGGACTGGGCAGCACCGCCTAGTCAAGCACACGGACATTCACGCATTGGGTGGGCCAAACAGAAACCACAAAACCCTCCTGTCTATCTTGCCCCCCAGTAAGTGTGGTGCCCCACGGATGAAGGAACGTCGGGTTTCTGAGCTTAAGGGATTTCCGAGATTTTGGGGGGGGGGATTTCCAGGGGAGATAACCAGCCACCTGGCTCCGGTCTGTCATCGCTCTGGTGCCTGCTGCCAGTGGCAATGCCCACCTATCAGGTGCGACACTTCCCCCATCGCAGGACTCTCTGTAAGCCCATTCGGTTCTCTCAGCAACACTGAGAAGAGGGAGCACACTTCGCCACCCCAGGGGAGACAGGCTCAGGGCAATGGAGTCTCATGTCTCGTTCAAGGGCACAGAATGACGGAAAGAAGCAGAATCCAACCCAGAAGGCAGGCCTGCAGACACCTGGCTGTCCTGACTCCAAGTCCTGTGCCACTTAGGAATCATTTGAAAGAAGAGTAACGTGATCATAATGTGAATATTTGCCATGCTTTCAAGAATAGTTTTGGCTTCAGCAGACTCAGAGTGGAAACATGGAAACCTGTGCTAACCTTTCGAACACATTTTAGAAAGGAGGATGTGGTGGACCCCTCATCCTCCTCAAGTGCATAGAGTGGGGGTCTGAGCAGGTGAGCGAGAGGACATAACAGGGGGCTCACCTGCAGCCCGCCCCGCTGACACTGGAGCATTGTTCTCGGAGCCTGGGATGACCCTCCTGAGGTTAGGGCTGTCTGAAGTCTCTTGTCTGTCCCCAAGGGCATTGGAGGAAACAAGCAAGTGAGCGAACCATGTCCTGAACACTGAGAGGTTTGCGTAACAAGTCTCTGATGTCCAGCCCTGGGGGCTCCAGACACATGGGACAGCAACAAGGAGCTATGAGGAGAGCAGTCTGTGATCTTAAGGAAGGGAGCAGAGGAGGAGGCTGCAGAGTCAGACTGAAGAGTGAACAGATGAGGGATGTAGAGGGTGCTGTCTAGCTCCTTGTGCTCCGAATGTATGTAGCCCCAGAGGTGGGAGAACAGGCAGGGGAGGGGACAGGGGGAGAGACACTGGCCCTGGAGGACCCTGGGAGCAGTAGAGAGATGAGGGACATGGGAAAAACTTTAATATTCTTCCACCTTCTCATGTCACCACTTCACAGCGTGTTACTTTCAGCAGTAATCTCTGGAGATGTTTCCATTCTGGCTACAACTAGAGTTTTTCTAAAAGATTCCAAATGGGCGGTTAGCTGCATGGTATTTTTAAGGGCACCAGAAAGCCCCTCCTTCCCCGGCCCACAAATATCTCACCATGAGAGGAAACTCCTTGTACTGATGAATACCCCAGAAGACACCGCATGCAAAGATTTTGCCAAAGAAGCGCCTCTCCACATGCCATCACCTTTTGGAATGTTCCCGCCTGACTTCTGTCTGTTAAATTTCCACTCATCATTCAGGATAGTCCTCAGACTTCTGCCTCTTCCCTGGATACAGCGACAGCTTTCTCACATACCCCAATGAGAACTATTGCCCCTCCAACATCGTTACGTGCTTACAGGCCGATCTCCCCTCTGGGCGGTGAGTATAATAATATGACTCGCAAGGACTAAATGGGGCAGGGCATGTGAAGTGCTGGGCAAGGAGTAGGCACCAAGCAAATGTTAGCATTTCTCTTCTCTTGCTTTCTGCCGATTCTTCAATGGAACTATTTACAGGGTTTGCTTCTTTCCCTCCTGCTTCCCTACCGCCACCCCAATCCATTCCTCCATAACTTTACGAGCTTCCTAACTGCCCTGCATGTCTTTCTTTGCATATGCCCTACAAGCTGCTGACGAATGCGTTCTCTAAGAGGTGTCTGTCCCAGTGTTTCTCTGCCGTGCAAGGGCTCTGGTGGTCTGCTGCTCCGGCCCCAAATGCCTGGCGGTGCACCCAGCAGTGCCGTTTGTTGCTCCCCGTCACCAAACTCCCACTCGCCCTTCTCAGATGATCTAGTCCTTCTGCACAAAACACGCTGCGCTAACAACCTGTTCCAGGACCTCTGTTCTTACCCCTTCTCCTCTCCCGTAGTATTCTCCTCTCTCTACACCACCTTCCACACCCTCCTTCTCAGGTGTAGCTGAAGTTGGATATCCTCCATAAGTCTATTAAACACTTAATCAGTCAATGAATTAATAAGTGTGAAGTGACTCATGCAGTGGGTCAAGGGAGAATATAAAGAAAGGTCTCAGAGCTCTCAGGAGCTGAAGTCCACATGGAGACCGGACGCTCCCTCGTACCCAACATCATTACCTTCTCAGTGTAAATTGCAGGTGGGAGGGTAAACCCCCAGGATGCAGTGCAACAGTGTCCTATGGGACCCAGGCGCGTTCCAGCCTTTTGTTTCACCGCCCGATTTACGTAGCCCGTGGCCTCTGGATGGCAGTCCTTACGCCAGGATCACGAGTGACTCAAAGACATGAAGCAAGTGGAGGCTCAAAATGTTTCTCCTCCTCAAGGCTCTGTCCCTTTACTCAGAAGGAGAAGCCTGCCGCCTGCCTTTAGAGCTTCTTCAGCAGGACGAGTGCCAGGGGAAAGCTGCATTTTCATATTTGCTGACGGATTCAGCCACACAGAAAGAAATCACAAAACCATGTGTACGCCCCAAACACAATCGAGATGCTGTTTCAGAGCTCTGTTGCTTAGTAGTCCAAAAGAAATGTCTCAGCTCACTCAACCTCAGCTTGTTTTTATGTTTCCTCTCATTCCCAGGCATAAAATAAAGTAATTGAAAGAGAAACCCAGCACATTTCACTGAAGGTATGCGCCCCTCTGCCAGCTAGGAAGTCTGAGCCTTTAGAAGAATTCACAATTTCTAGCTGCATTCTTTAGTTCCTGGACTAAACAATAAGACTATGTAGTATTTAAGAAAAACACATAGAATATTCTCAGGTATTCAAGTTAATGGCAACTTCATCTCAGGCATAAGAATGTTCTCAGGCAACTTTACTCGTTTTCTGACAGTCACTTCCTTCCTCCTGGGCCCAGGGCTTTTTCAGGGGAGATATTCCTCCATCCCATCCCCCACCTGTCAGTAAACACAGCCCTCCATTCGCCCAAATAACCCCCCACCAACTACCCGCTCACTCCCCAACAGGCACAGGCTTTTCCTGCATTATTGACCAAAGAACTGGTGCAGCCTGCCCTATCATTACACTGCTCTCAGAACAGCGCCATTGATCTGGCCCAAGGTAATCCTTCCCCTTTTTGTACTTTGTCCTTTCCATCCCGCTTCAAACCCTGCCCCGAAAAGCTTCTGCCATGATGAACTATTTCACACGAATGCCTGGAGATGTCCACACGGGAGCCAGGGAAACTTGGAAAATGAGAGGCAGAGGAACATAGTGCAACTCTTTTCAAAGACCTTTTCTTCTTCTCCTAAAATAAACAACAAACAAACGAATCGGGGATGTGGTTGGATTGTCGTTACTTCTGTTTGCTTTGGCATTTTCCCACTGTGACATTTACGTTTGCTAGGGTGGAAATGTTACCAAAGCTTAATATGTGATCCTTCCTAGAAAACCAGAAAGAAAAGCATTTCTAAAATAAGTCGAGCTCCAACTACAGAGATCTGGGCATCAGCCATTCGGAGGAGGCACTATTTCTGCAAGCCAGGGCACCTTTTCAGAAACGAGCAGCAGGCTTACAAAATCCCAGGACATATCTTGTCTCATAGAGATGTACACTTGAAACCTACGTGAGCCTAGTAACCAGTGTCACCCCAATAAGTTTAATTTTTAAAAAGTCCAGGGTCCTCCTTACTTGGTTCTTTTTTTCTTTGAACTTTTCATTTGTTTAGTCAGAAGGGTCATTCTAGTTTAGGGTTACTGTTATTTTTCCATTTATTATTCGTGAACAGACAATACATGTACGTGGCACATCATTCAAAACACTCCACCGGTGATTGGGTGAAAAGGAAGCCTCTTTCCTTTTCCTGCCCCCACCTGCCATTCTGTCCTCCCTAGAGGTGACCCCAAGATCAGTTTCTTTAATGTCCTCCTTCCAGTGACAGTCTAAATGTTTAGAGTTATTGGAAGTTCTTTTCTTGATGTATCTGCTTATTTTTTCAGAGACGTTATATTTGCATAGGTAATAAGATATATAAACCAATATAAAAGAGAACCTGTGAAAAGTCGTGCAGCTAGCCCTGTTCCCTGCCATTGCCCTGGTTTCCACGTTCTGAGGCACCCCTGCTCCACAGCTCGCTGCTTTTGTTATGTTCTTGTAAATTAGTTGAGATTTCTAAAAGACACACACAAGAAAATGCCATTCCTATTCTCCCTTTTAACTTGGGATTCAATAAAGACAACAACAAAAATTACCTGAGAAAGCAAAATGTGTATTAATGGAATGAACTCCCATGCCATTTACGAAGTACTCAAGCCTAAAAATATATGCAATGAACTACAAGTAAGGAACTACAAATTTAACTGCACTGGGTTCTCTTGCTTTGGGACATTGCATCTCCCTTAACAGGGACCCCCTTCTTTCAAAGGTATTCAAAAGTCAGTATCTCCTGGGCCCCACCAATGACAATAGCTGCTGGAAGTACAGTGCGCCACACCAGGTGTACATGCTGCCCTGTCCAGATGTGTCCTGATGACGATCAGCCTGTCTGCCCTGCACTCAGCTGGGTGGCTGATGCTGAAGTCCAAGGTGATTCATTACCTCTGTAGGCTCTGTGGCTTTGTCACACAGGGCAAACACAGGGGCAGTGTTCATCCTCAGTGTGGCTCTTGATGGGAAGAAGGAACATCTGCCCTGAGTCCCACCATTCAGAGGGCACCTTTATTTGGAAGTTTCACAGTCTCCCGCCTCCAGCAGTCTGGATTTTACTGTGTAATCATTGCATTTTCTCTCTTGTTGGGCCATGGCAGACCCAAATTAATAGCTTTGGAGGTTACTGCCTCGTTTACCTAGCTGGGAGGCCGACGAGGAGAAGGGTGTTCCAACTGTGAGCTCAGGAGTCGAGCTGTGATCTGGCTGCATTTGCTCCTGTTGTTTCTTCTACTCAGAATAACCTCTCCCTGCAACTCTGTTTTTTCAAGTCCCACCCATCCTTTAAAAGGATGATACCTACGCACTCAGGTATCCCCTGAAGAGACCCAAGATCTCTATTTGAATCTATTTCTTCCCTTCCCGACCCCTTTTGCAGTTTCTGTTACACAGTCACATTCTGCTTACAGCTTTAAGTCCAACCATAGTTATAAATGCTGTTCTTCCCACTATAAACTTTGTGTCTGTAGCACAGCTAAACATGGTGCCCAGCAAATAGTCAGATCTCAATAAATATTTTGGAACCAAATTAAATTGTTTGGCTTAACCCTCACCCTTGGACCACTGGGCGGTGTGGGGAGTAGGGGAAATGGCATAGTATTGAAAATCTCGGAATGGATAGCTAAAAAAGAAAAAAAAAGCCTTCTGTATGGACAGTGTCACAAGATGTTAAAAACTCAGCCTCTGGCCAGGGTAGGACCCAAATTCCATCCAGATCCTGCACTGATTGGCTACATGGCCTCACACAAGTCACCTGACCTCTCCAAAGTCAGGGTACTAGCAGACAGTAAACATCCCATTCTTATCATTTTTAATAGTTTTAATTGGGGCAACTGTGACCCTCATCCACCTCTGGTCAGGAAGCTTTGACGGTAGCGGCCGAAGTTAGAAGCTCTTTGAGCCGCAGCTCAGTCCACATCCACTCCCGAGATGCTGTTTGCTGGGAAGGAGGGCAGTGAAAAGCCATTGATGGGACGTCAGCGAGCCCTCATTTCCCACTGAGGAAGCAGGCTGCATAGTAATTGTGGGCGCTCCGTCCAAGTTTACTCACTGGTTCAAACCCACCTGTTCTCCTTTCTGAACCGCCACCCCTGCAGAGCGCCACGGGCACTCGTATTCACTATTCGGTACTGTTCCTTAGCATTTTAAAAACGCTACTTTTGAAAAACCTGTCCAATGATTCCATTTTAGTCTCAATAACAAATGGACAATTCGACTTAAATATTAGGAAGTTTTCCAACATGAAGCAAGCAGAGCACTCGGCTGAAAAAAGGACGTGGAAAATTTACAATTTCAAAGCCTAAGTTTATAGGTCGACTGCAAATACCGTAAAGCCTCGCGGAAGTTCCGGAAGCAGAGAATTAATGACTGGAGATGGCTCATCAGTTGTGCTGGAAACTTCCACTGCTGTGTTTTTGGCCGTGGAAGGGGTTACACTGGAGAAGAGCTGTGCGCGTGTGCGCGTGTGTGCCCTGACTTCCTGCCAGCTTCCTGTGCCCTCGCCCTTCTCTGGAAGCACCACGGGGCCCTCCCCCAGGGCCCTGGTTTATGATGTCACCAGTGTCCTGCTGTACAGGGCCTCGCTCCCACGATCTGACCTGCTAACATTCCCATCGCAAGGTCATTATTGGTGATACTTGACAATGAAACAGTTATTTAGGAAAATGCATCAAAATTTGTGCTGACTTGTATAAACTAAGAAAATATTAATCCAGGTCATTCGCATTTACGAAGAATGATCGAAATCCTACAACCCCTTAGAGGAAAATAGAACCAAAGACAGTGCTTGCGCCAACGCCCCCCCTGCCCCTTTAAAAAATTATAGATGATGAAGTCAAGGCACAGAAAACAGAAGCAACGTTCCCAAACTCACAAAGCTAATTACAAAGTCTGGCTTTAGAGCTGACAATGTATGGTCAGCCACACACGGGACAGGAATAGAATGGTTAGCCACTGTAGACATGACCTTCAAATTGAGAAACAGCACGACCCGTTCGGGAGCCATGTGTGGGAACCAGAAACACCGACAGGGCACAGTTAAAATTTTATTTGCAGAGCGGTACCACAAAAAAAGGAGTAGAACTTAAATATCAAAGTAAGTGTGGACGACTGGACACTTGAAGCCTATATAAATTTAACCAATATCACTGCAATAAATTCAATAAAAGTTTTAAAAAATAAAACTATTCTAAAATTAAAAAATGTTTCACAAGACCTGTAAGAAGGTGAGTAAAGTTAATAATAAGAAGTGTGGATGAAAATGGGAGGGAAGTGGGGAGCACTGGCGGGGGAGGGGGGCTGGGATGGGAGTAAAAGAAAACTGTACTTGAACAACAATTAAATAAATTTTTTTAAAATGTCACCAACACACACACACACACACACACACACACACACACACACAAAGTGTGGATGAAAAGAATCAACAGCCCTCCCTGGGTGCCTGCCTTTTAGCCACACCCCTATGGGCGTGGCTGAGGAGGGGGAAAGGACCAACCGGAACTGCACTGGACTGATCTGTCTGGGGGTGAACTCAAAGGACAGCGTGAACTACTAGAACCACAGATAAATTTGACCAAGGGGGAAAGAGGCAGAGAGGTGCCTGCAGGTCCTGCGGGTGTGACTACTTTGATCTTTGAGGGATTTGTTGATGGGTCTGAAGAGTTTCTGCTCCTCTCTCTTAGGAATCATTGCAGGAAACATCTGGGCCTTTTCACTCAATATTTTTATCCGGGGGGGAGGGGGGTGTCCAAACTTTGGCGTCTCTGAGCCACACTGGAAGAACAGTTGTCTCGAGCCACATGTTATAAAGATTGTGACACATAATCACAAAAAATCTCATAATGTTTTAAGTAAATTTATGATTTTGTGTTGGGCTGCACTCAGCCATCCTGGGCAGCTGATTGGACGCCCCCCCCCCACACACAACTGCACTAACACAGGTGGTGATTACGAGAGACCCTCCCTGTGCTTCCCCTGCGCCTGCAATCACGTTGCTCCTGTGCCATGGCCCTGCAGTTGCAGCCGCCCTGCAGGAAGCTGTCCTGGTGGGGCCAGGCGCGGCAAGGGGCCCCTCCAGGAGCACAGTCAGGAGAACCCTTCCTACCGGGTGTGGGGAGCAGCAGGTACAGAATCCAGCTGGCCCTGCACAGGATGACCCCGAGCTGGTGTTCCAGATTCCCTGTCACCACCAGCTTCCCTGCTGCCCTCGCAGCCACGGCAGGCTCCTCAGCTGTGCCACGGAAGTGCGTGCAGTCTAGGACTGCAAGTGGGCCTGCACATCAACCTTTCCAAGACTTGCCCTCACCGCCAAAGGCAAAACATCTCCGCCCACCACCACCAGCAGCCAGGAGCCTGAAGTCCCCCCATTGTAGAGCTATTTCCTGGGTTACGTTTATCACAGATTTCTAGAGGAAGAAACCAGCTCAGAGAGGTTAAATGACTCAGTGAAAGAATAAGGATTTGGATGTGGATTTTTGTTTTTGTTTTTTTCCTGCTCACCAGGGCAGCTCTTATCACTTCAGTAAGAAAGAGTTTATCAGATCAACTCTTGTGCCAAAGGTGGACTGTGGATAGGCAGGGCAGGGACACCTACTTGTCACAGGGAGAGGAGCAGTCAGTTGGGTTTCTGGGCCACAGCAGAGGGGAGAGAGAATCCAGAGGGAAAGTTAGGGTACACCCATGAAGGACTGCGCTTGGCATCCCATCAGAACCGTATACAAAAGGGGCAGAGCAGTTTTGCAAGGGACAAGCAGATTGCTGCTGCTTCGTTTGAGGTCGAATCCCCGTCACAGTCAGGTGGAAGTCCTTGGAGCGGGAAGACCTGACCATGTCACTAAGTCTCCGCCAACCAGAGCCTACCATGGTCTCTCTCCACTCCTTCCCCACCCCCACGTGTGCGGTCCCTCTTAGGGCACCGCTTGGGCTCCACGTCATGGCATAGGCCTTAATTCCCCAACTGGATTCAACACTGGCCTCCAGCCTGGGGATTTGTACCAAACAGATGCTCAATAAAAGTTTGGTGATGAAATATTTTGGACTCTAGGTAGAAATGGCATATGACTTTTTGCTTAGTCTTTAAAGTGCTATGTCTACCTTTTCATCTTATTAAATAAACAGAAGATAGAGAATAAAATCGATCTGGTTTGGGGGTTGGTGAAATGGTAGAATTAAAAATAAGAAAGTGGTCAGCTGAGCATCAGGGAACCTGGGCAACTGCCCCAGCCCAATAACCTGGGTGACCAAGACTTGTCACCCATCTCTCTGTGTCTTGGATTCTCTTCACTACTGATTCAAGTGCTTTGGGCTTCATCATTTGGGACTATGTAATTCTCTTTTGTGGGGTGCGGGGACCATCCTGTGCATTGTAGGGGGTGTAGCAGCATCTCTGGCCTTGGTTCACTAGCTGTCAACAGCAGCCTCTGTGCCCCCAAATGTGATAACCAAGAATGTGTCCAGATATTATTGTCAGATGTTCCCTGGAGGACAAAAATTACACTTTTCCTGTTGAGGACCACTGGAGTAGATGGACTCTGCACCGGCTGAGATATAGCCTTGGCCTCATGTGTCTGAGACTGAAAGTGTAACAAAGGCTAATACAAGACAGAAATTCATTTTTCTCTTATATAAACATCAGAGCTGGTAAGGCAGGTGTGCTCTGCCAAGTTAACAAGAGCCTAGACTCTTTTCATCTTTTTTCTCCCACTCATAGAGTGTTTCCCTTGTCTAGTTCAAGTTGGTCCACCGTTACATGCACATTCCAATCAGCAAGATGGAAGAAAGAGGACAGAGGTGAGGAGGGCTGAGCCCCTTCCCTGTAAGGGTAAGTACCTGAACACAGGTCCAGCTGCCTGCCACTCTGAATTTCGTGTTTTGAATAGGCTATGGCTATGGTGATTGCATTTGTAAACTTTTTTACTGTTGTTCAATTACCGTTGTCCTAATTTCCCCCCTGTTGCTCTTCCCTGTCCTGCCCACCTGGAAAACACAGAAAACATAAATGAGTGATGACAAAGTGAATACATGCCCATCCACGCAGGACAGGAACTCGAACATTACCTACCACTCCTAGCCTCACTCACACTCCTTCCCCACCAGCACTCCATTTCTCGTGACTTATGGGGCAATTTTCTTTTGTCTCTTTTGAACTTTATATGAGTAGAATCACACATTTTCTCAAGACAACTATTTTCAGAAGCAAAAACTTGGTACTTACGTAGACCACTGGGTCAATGATATGAGACATTTGAAATAGGGACGGCCTCAAAATCCTCAACACGTGCTCAATGCAACTTTGTCTCATTCTGAAAAACGAAAGTTGATCTCTTATTCCACCAGGAGCTCTCTTATTCTATACTTATTCCACCAGAAGAAAGAACAAGGCTGTGAGGGACCAGTCCAAGAGACCCAAAGCTTTTCCTGGGAACCAGAAACCTGTCCCCAAGCACAATAGTTACAGTCTCCTAGGTATGAATCCAGAAAGCTTCCACAGTCGATCAGACGCTGACAGGTGGGATGTGGGAGGAAAAAATTTATTTTAGTTAAGTAGAGACATCCATAGTAAACTTGTATTTTTAAATTTGTTTATAGGTCAAATAACTACTTGAATCAGGAGAGGGGGAAGAAAATTGAATATTAAAGAGTTAAAAGTCTATGTTATCACCTGTCAATGTGTTTTACTGTATAACAACCAATTTCTAAATACCAATAGTTTAAAACAGTGAAGGCTTTTTCCTTACTTGTTACAATACTTTGGCCAGCCAGCTGCCACTCTTTTCCATGTGCTTTTTTCCTTCAGCAGTACAAGCTCAAGATGCTGTCCTGGTCTAGAAGTTAGCATTCCTGAGGCCGAAGGAAGAGAACAAGAGATGGCAAAACTACTCAGCGGCCCAAACCTCTGTTTGGACACAAGTCATTTCCGCTTACTTTTCATTAACCAAGGCAAGTCTTTTGGCCAAGCTTGACATTAGCCCATTCTAGGGAGGGCAAATAATTGGGAAGAGTAATGCAAACTATTACAAGGGTCATTTTCTAATGAATATCAATCAGAAATTATAATAGAAAAATCAGGGGGAAAGAGAAGTAATTCCCCCAAATTCAATGAATAGTCAGAACCCACTCATCTGTAATGGATCATTCGTATAAGAAAGTCCACTGAATAATTAAACACATATGTTAGGTGTGTCAGAAGCCCATGCAGTCCCCAGGTGAACAATGACTTCTCTCGGAAGCCACTTTCACGAGATGCACTAGATTTCCAATAAATTGTTTGCTTGAAAGGTTGCTTGAGAAGTTCTAAGGGTGCCGTTCAGATAAAAGAAAGAACCTACCCCTGCTCTGGGCCCCGAAGCCTTGGTTTATAGGCTGGGTTTTCGGTGTCCCCTCTGTTCTACAATCCTCCTCTACAGGCTTCTCTGTGATGACAGAAACTCCTCATCTTCACCAAAAGCTGACTGTGATGTATTTTCAGAAATTTCACAGTATCTGATCCCTGCTGACAACACAAGGCCTGTCTTTACATTGAAAACACAGGAAAATAATTCCGTTTCTTTAGATGGTTTTTTTGCCATAAAAATTTTTAATTCAGACAGCCCTTTCTTAGTCCTTACAGAATTTATTTCCTTGAAGCTTTTTGTTTCTCTTTGAAGTCAGCATTTTTTTTTTTTTGGTCTAATTTTCAGTGACTCAGAGTGGAGGATTATCTGCCTCAAGCATTGGGTCAGGAGTTTGAGAAGAACAGAGCAGCAGCTGATTTCAGTATTCTGAAATGCAAGTCTGACACCTCCTGGAACGTATGTGACTGTGAAACTCACCAGTAGCTCCTTTTGTCAATGTTCAGAGGACTGGCTACCCGTCAGAGGCAGTGGGGTGGGTCATAGGAACTTCAGTGAGGAGGTCCTGACCTGCGTAGGATGCAAGGCTGTATAAAATAGAATGCAAAAAAAACCTTGCATGTCTATTTCCATTAATTGCTATTTGAAATTCAGCACTTCCTTGAATTACAAATACAGAGAATTAACTAGTATTATTAGCGATGTGAACAGTAGAAATTACAGGTATTTTCTAATCATATTCTAGCTATTACAGATATCTCTAAGCATTTTATACTCATCACTACTTTGAAGTCACAATAGATCTGCCACCAGATCTTGTTATTTGTGTCAGGAAATAAGCACATATATTAATATTTCATAATTTGCTTTTTTATATTTTGATTTTTGAATATTTCAGTAGAATTGGCTTCCTTTCAAATTTCCTGCATTTTATTTTATACCTTACAAGCCATTTTGACTACAGGGTTATAGTTTGTACCAGGCAGATAAGGATTTCTGGCACAAAAGGTAGCAAGAGTGCCTGTTCCACCCCTCGGCGAAAGACAAGTGCCATTCGATTTCACTCACCCATATGTGGAACCTAAGGAACAAACTGGACTAACAAGGAAAACAGAGACAGACTCATGGATAGAGAGCAGGCTGGCAGCTCTGGGGAGAGGTGAGAGGTGGGAATATAGAGCAAAAAAGAAAACGCGCTCGTGGACATGGACAACAGTGTGGCCGTTGTGGGGGATGGGGCAGTAGAGGTGGAGAGATAAGGGGGATAAATAATAAGGGAAAAATGCAATAAAAATAAACTCATTTTAAAAAGAAAGCCGGTTCTAGATGGGATAGAAAGGGTAAAATAAAATATAGAACTATTTCTTTC
Organism: Sturnira hondurensis; assembly: GCF_014824575.4. NCBI lineage: Eukaryota > Metazoa > Chordata > Mammalia > Chiroptera > Phyllostomidae > Sturnira > Sturnira hondurensis. The sequence continues at coordinate 38,035,363 of NW_028087015.1, forward strand.
TTTTACTAAAATGATGATTTTTAGTTCTTGTCTATAAGCTACTGGTGAGTTTCATAGTCTAATTAAATGGCAAGCATTTCTTTCATACAAAAAATGTTTTGATATCATATTTATCATCAATATACCAAACTTGTCTTTTGTTTTTCTCATGGAACTGGGCCCTAGCATGATGACGAGAAAGCTCACTCCTTCCTACCCAACCACACACGCACACACACACACACAAGTGCTGTGTGTGTTCAGTTCTCTACAAATACCTCTTGGAAACCATAACATTTGTTTTTAATTTTTACATCGTGTGGTTTTTCCGAAAACCAAACTGCAATCAAAAAGGGCGCAAGAAGAGCAGACGGCAGCACATTTTCTGTTGTTTGTGGGATGCCTCTACATCAGGAGCACTGGACACACACCCCAGCTCCACAGCCTTTCACGGAGGAAAGGAGCTACTGTACTACACGGTCGGCAGTGCGGGGCCGTTCGTTTGAACAGAAAGGGCGGGGGTGTCAGCTGCCAAGCCCGAGTGGGCTCCCAGTGCGTGGCAGACCCTCCACGGGTGCGCCCAGCGATCTGGCAGAAAGCAGAAAGTTGAACAAAGATGAACTTCCCCAATATTTCACAGGCTAGGTCAGGTTCATATGAGGGAGGTGAGGGAGTGCCACAAAGCGGTGGGGTCGGCAGCGGCCCCTTCCTCAAGCTATGGAGGCATTTTCGGTTATCGTGTGCCCGGAAAGGTGGCTATCTCGTGTAAGTAAACTTGGCCTCACGAAATGGAGTTTCACATGAACTCCGGTTGGAGACAACATTTGCAATAATGCAAACGCATAAACCTACAAATACACTATTGCGGGCATCCAGTTACTCCTCATAGGACCCCTTCAGCAACAACAAGGGAAAAATAACTATCTTATCATATGTGGTAATGAACTGGACCCTCTAAAACTGAAATTGTGAAGATTATTTGATATAAGGATTTGTAAACATGGTTATTAATAATGGCCTTGCTCACAGTATAGAGTGTATCTTGAGAAATTAGTTAAGTAATGGCTATAACTATATATCATTCATATATGTAAGCTCAAAAATTATTTGTTAATAAAAACGTGTGATCAAAAGAGTTTCAATGTCATTATTGTAAAGTTCCAAGAATAAAGTTTTTGAACTAAAACTTGAAAAAGCAAAGTCTATTGTGAGTGAAGAGTCATCAGAAGAGGAAGAGCTACGGCGGCCAAGGCAAGTTTTACTGACCGCGGGTATAAACACAGCCACAGTGTGGTTGGTTGAGTGGATACTGGGGTCCTGGGAGTGAATTTACCCACCTCTGCCTTCCTCCACAAACAGACTGTGGACCTCGTGGGGATGAGGACTCTGCCTGTCTGCTCTACATCCCCAGCTGTCTAGGATAGAGGTGGGCTCAACGAAATGTTTGCTGGGTCAATGGATTCAAAGCAACAAAGGACAAAGGGGAATTTTACCTTCGGTTTACAGCACGGCTTTTCTTTGCCCCTTAGCATTTCCCAGTGGCAGGTAGCTATTCCAGGGTGGAAAGGCCCTCTCTGTGTTCAGTAAAACTTGAATGACTGCACCAGGAGCCTGTGGGTAGGAGGCGCCAACCCCTGGAGAGAGGGAAAAGCTCCTGTGCCCTTTCGGCCTCCACCAGCCTTTGCATGTCACCCTAAGTTACAGCAGGTGAAACTTTGTGCCAAATCTGTGTTTCCGGTTGCCTCCCTTGTTTGGCCGGGGCACTTCTGGAGAGGAGACCCAGCGTCCTACTCATCGTTTTCGTGGTTGCCTAAAACAGTGCAGACCCAGAAGAACGGGGCAGGGAGCAAATACAACCAAGCACCTCCTCTGTGCCAGGCGTGTGGTGTGTGTTATCTCTCTATCACATTAACCCTGTGAAGGTGAAATTATATCCCCAAGGTCACAAGTAAGTGAGGGATTCAGGACTTGAATCTAGGCTTCATTCCAAGTCCAGGATTCTGTCTGTTACCCCATATTAGCCATAAAGGTAGGACACATAAATTAGCTGATCAATTCCTATTCATCCTGACTCTCAAATGGTACACTGCTCACTACCACACAGCGGAGCCCACTCCATCCTCAAAATTCCTAATTATAAACTTCCTTTTATTAAATTAAACTCAACTTCCCTACAGCTTCCACTACTGATCTTGGTTCTTCCCTGGAGTCACATAGCAAACTTTAACCCCCCTCCACAAAATCAGCCTGTAGCTCGTGAAGACAACAACTCGGTGTCTCCTCCTCACCAAGCAGTTCTTCCTCCATGCCACAGAGACCAAAAGGCAGGAAGGAAGCCTGGCTTTAACCCTTCGATGTGGACCTTTTGCCATGAAGTGTACAGGCTTGTCTAGCCGGAAGCCTCCTGGGCTTCTCATGAGATGGGCCCACATAGGATGCTTTCCTGGTGCTCTTTCACGTGTCAAAACATGGCAGTGAGATTCCCCTGGCTTTCTTGTTCCCCATGACTGCTCACTTATCCCAGGAACCAGCAGGGGCAGGCCCACGGGAGGCTGGCACTCACGGGATGCCTCTGGATGGGCTCTAGGGCAGGTACTGTTATCAATCTCTCTCAAAGTGCAGTCAGGAGCCATCTGCACCAGCATCACTGAAGTCTGTGTTAGAATGCAGACTCCTGGGCCCACCCCAGGGCTTTTAGATCATCCCTGGGATGAGACCTGGAATCTTTACTTCTCCATGAACACTTCCTTCCTCAGTGAGTCTAATATATACCCAAGCCTGGGAGTCTTGGACTAGGGCAAGGCCACATCTCAGGGACACAGTGGTTGCCTTTTACTGCAATCCATGCTGGTGGATGGCAACTGGAGTCTGTTCATGCAAATAAGAAAGATTTTAAAAATTGGAATCATCAGTATTTATATAAAAAAAGCAAAGGCATCTGCCAAGTGAGTTTAGCAGTGATAAAGTACTGTGATTGATAAAATCACAATAAAAAGATGGGATTCTGTAGTTAGCAGAGCTGGCCTCGCAGTGTCGGTGGGCACTGACTGGCACCAGCAGGTGGACCAGATGGAAGGGGGGATCCTGGCGGTGGCCTGGACCCATCAGGGGACTGGTTGGTAAGGGACAAAATCATTTCTACCAAACTCAGTGTCTCCCATGGGGTTTTCACTAAGACTCTGTGGGTCGATCTTATCTCTTGAGGAGTTCCGAAACATAAAACAACCTTCCATCCCCACTCCCAGCCTCCTTTACCGAAACAAAGGCAACCCTGAGATTATGGCCAAAAAGATCCTTAGATGAATTTTTTAAAAACATAGTCTGGGAACCAAAAGTAATTCAAAGAAATCCCATTTTTCCATTGTGGTTTTTAAAGAAACTAAGGCAGATTCAAATCCTATCACTCAGCAATATTTAAAATCCCCCTTCCCATGTTCTTTCTCTCTGAATCGTCTTAGCTGCCCAAATGGTCTTTCTTCCACCCCGATTCTCAGGTCTCTCTCCAGAGAGCCTCTGTGCTTAGGGGGGCCAAAGGGTCAAGTGCAGAAGACAGGAGCCCTCAAAACAAGAGCCTTAAAAGAAACCATGTCCTGAACTTTGGGGAGTTCTGTTCCGAGAGCCATTGTGAGGCCTGCCTAGGACAGTTTCAGCTTCTCCAAACTGGGCTTGCAAGGTCATTTCCATCGCTGTGTTGCCTTCCTTTTCTACCTCCGGGGTCTCGCACATGTTTAAAACAGATAGAAGCCACTGTAGCGGAGTGCAGAGCATGGGTCCCCTGAAAATAGGGGAGCGACTCCCGCAATCCTGTCTTTAGGCTGGACTCGGGGAAGGGGAGAGCAGATGGTACATAGGTGAAGATATAATGCATAACAAAAGGGAAGTTAATAGCCCTGCCTTCCTGAAGGGAGGAGGGTTGTGGCCTGGGGCGAACTGTGTGCTGACTGAGAGATGCAGTAACTCATAATGCCTCCCCTGCCACCCCTGTGTCACTGGGAACTCTTGGGGGGGGGGGGGGGGGGGGGGGCGCGNCGCCCCCCCCCCCCCCCGCAAAGATGGCAGCCAAAAGAGGGTAAAAGACACCGGGGAAATGACAAAAATGGCATATGCTAACGCACCATAAGGAAGGGCTAGATATGACATGACATAGGAAGTTCGAGGCTGAGCATTTAAATTGAGGCGGGCTGAAGGTTAGGTGGGGAGAGAGCCGTGAGGTGTGCAGTGAGCAAGGAGGTCCCCCAGGGGGTCTGAAAGTCAGCGAGTCTGCCACGAGGTTGGGAAGTCCTCCTGGAGAAGATGGCAGCAGAGTTGGCTGTGCTACAGGGGACCTGCCTGGCCACTCGGATTCGTGAGGGGTGCTTGGAGCTGAACTGTGACCAGGAATGCTGAGCTGCAGACTTCTGCTTTTCTGAAAGATGGTGCCTCTGAGTGGCATATTCCGAAACTGGCCTGGTTTGGCAAAGGGAGACAGGACTATGCGTTTCTGAGTGTTTTTAAAGGGAGCGGGACTTAACAGCAGAAATCTGCCATGATTCTAAAACTCCATAACCGTTTTAAATAAACAACCCCTTTTTTTTTTCACCAGACTCTTGCCTGGGGAGCCACACTTCTTGGCAGTGGGCAATCGAACCCCACAGTGGTTCCAGAGCAGCTTTGGTGGGGTTCTATAAACACCAGACAGGTTCCAAGAGGGTAGAAGTTGATGAACAGAATAGTTTGTGTATTTGATTTGGATGATGTGATAGTAAAGTGTATGTATCAACCTGACTGGGCTAAGGAATTCCCAGGGAGCTGGTAAGACGTTATTTCTGGTTGGTCTGTGAATGTTTTTTCTGGAAGAGATTAATTAACAGTTGAGTCAGTACACCGAGTAAAGAAGATTGCCTTTCCCACGTAGATGCATTTGCTTCTATTTAGGCCCAATCCTTTCATAAAACAGAAAGGCTGAGGAAGAGCAAATTTGCTGTGTTTGCCGGAGCTGGTACATCTGTCTTCTCCTGCCCTCAGACGTCAGAGCTCCTGGTTCTTGGACATTTGTACCCCAACCTGAATTGACCATTGGCACCCTTGGTTCTCATGCCTTTGAACTTGGACTGAATTATACCATCCCACTGGTTTTCCTGGTTCTCCAGCTGCAGATGGCAGACTGAGGCACTTCCTAGCCTCCAATCACGTTTACCAGTTCCTATGATAGACAGATAAATAGATCTATATCTATCTGTATCTACTGGTTTCATTTCTCTAGAGAACCCTAACTAATACAAATGGTAAGCAAACATTTTATTCTCTTAATTCCAACTGTCTCATTAAAACTCAGAATGTCCTGTTCTGGTGAACTGCTTGATCCTACCCAGCAGGTGAAAAGACCAGGGAAAAGAGCAAACGGTCACTAGGTGTCAGCAAGAGCCTCATTCCCAGATGAGACCAAAGAACCTGGACTCTGTGTTCCCAAGGAAATATTTACGTTATGTCCTGCTGAGAACATCAGCATTTTGGAGAACGACATTTGGGTCTAGGAGATGAAAACAACTGAATGATGTCGGGAATAACTTGTTAGTAGAGGAGGAGCTAAAATGTTGGGTTAGGCTTTCCCAGCTCTGATTTCTTAAGGAAACATTGCTGTCAGAGGCTGGGCAGATTTCCAAGGCAGGGCAATCCCCAGGGTCCCAGGGCTACTGGGAAGAGGGCCTAGTTCTGCCTCTCACTTACCATGCCGGGGAACAATGTGCAAAAATACAGATTACGTCTTAGTGCCCTAAAATTTCTTCACCATGTTGACTCTGGGTGGAGTCTGCATTAGGAAACCCAGATTTACAAAAATGCAAATTATTTCTGAAGGAATCCTTCAGTTTAGAGAGTTACCACAAGAACATCTGTAAGTACCTTTGAAAAACATGATTCTGGGCATACAACCCTGATTTACCCACAGCTTTTTAAGAACATTATGAGAAATCCTGCACAGAAGTCCATGGGGCCCAACGGCTTCACAGCAGCTGAGCCACCCATCTGGGAAACAGGTCAGGACACTTCAGACAAGCCCACTGTGGCAGGAAGACTGGCAGTCCCCAACCCCTGCCAGCTCATTTGCGGCCAGTATTTTTCACAGATGCTCCCTGGTGAGTAGCAATTTCCGGATATTTTTCAAATGATTTTCATCCTGCCAGCTGGGCACAGTTCAGGGAGCGGCAGCTTGGAGAACTCCTCCGGATGGACCAATCAAAGGCAGCCTGCCTGCCTGATTTGGATTACACTGCGCTTTGTGAGCTTTGCCCTGAGGTTAGCACACCCCCGGTTCCCCTCCCCTGTGGATTTCCATCCTCCCGGCATGCCTTCCGCTTCCTTCATCTTCTTTGCCCCTGCTATGAGCTCAGTGTGCAACCATCTCGCCCCCTCCCTCCACCTTCTCTCCAGGCTGACACCATTGATGCCCAGGCATCAATGGGGTGGAGTGAGAACAATATTCCAGGGACAGAAAAAAATCTTGAAATCTAGTCCCAGTTCTGCCACTGGTTAGCTACATGGCCTTAGTCAAGTTGTGTAACTTCTCTGGGCCTCAGTTTCCTCTTTGTTAAAATGTGAGAGTCCCTCACTAGCCTCAGGCGAGGTCTCCGTAAGTCATCTGAATCATTCCATTAAGCTGCACGTCTGACAACGTGCCCCCACCCCCTGAATTCACATCTAAGTATGTTTTCTGAGATACATCAGGACATAGGATTTTTGAAGCCATGTTGGTTGCATGGGCCTGCTTTAGTGACAGTTGGAGCTGAACATTAAATTCAGAAGAAGATAAGAAATCCATTATTCATGTCGCTTGGGGCAAGAGAGGCTGGAAGAAATGCAGTAGCTATAAAAATCAATGGTGAAATGGAATTTATTGCCTCTCTGAGTCTGACATCCCAGCGCTTTTCCTCCAGGGTCCCAAGATCCTGAATAACGAATTATAAATCAAAAACACCTTCTCCATGACCTTATGCAAAGATGGAAGGATGGTGAAGCATAAGGAAAAGAGTAAGTTTTTAGCCCTGGCTGATGTAGCTCAGTGGACTGAGCACGGGCCTGCGAACCAGGCGATCGCGGTTCGATTCCCAGTCAGGGCACATGCCTGGGTTGCCAGCCAGTTCCGGCAGGGGCCAGTTCCCAGCAAGGCATGCACAAGAAGCAACCATACATTAATGTTTCTCTTCCTCTCTCCTTCCCTCCCCCTCTAAAGATAAATAAATAAAATATTTTTTTAAAAAAGAGTAAGTTTTTAGAAAGTGTAACTTTATTATTATACCCTAAATGAAAAATAAAAAAAGATGTTTCTCTAGATTATAAAATAAAGAAAGAAATAGGAGGAGTACTGAAAAATAGAAATCATTAAATAAAATCACTCCAAGATACCATTCAATCTTTTGACTACTTCCTGGTACCTTTTCTGATCTGGAAGCTATGAAAACAGTTTCCTCCACTGTTTCCAAGTATCAGTCCCACCCTGAATCTTCCTGGCCCCTGAAAATCTCTAGATCCTAGAGAATCCAAAGACCAGTGCTACTTTGGGTTTTCCTTCCCACGTTTTACCCTAACCCAAAATGAAAATGATGCTAACAGGTGACTATTTAAATATGTGGCAGAACTGGGGGTAAATTTTGAGAGTTACCGTTGCTTAGTGTGTGCAAATAAGCCTTTGATCTCTGTTTTGGTACAGGGTACAAGGCACTTTTTCTAATATGAGCTTTTTGCTCCTTTGCTTTAAACTCCTCCATGGCTTCCACTGTACTTTTGTTTAAAATCCACTGCACTTTTTGTCTAAAAAGCCCCGTCTCCAACAGGGTTTCCAGGGACCACCGTGGTTAGACCCCCTGCCTCTCCTTCTGGTCTTAGTTTGTACTTCCCTCCCCCACCCTCTCCCCTCCGGCAGTACTGGTGCCTCGCCTGGGCTGTTCCTCTTCTTCAAGCGCTCCTCCTCTTCCCATCGACAGGCTGATTTCTTACTTATTCATCCGACTAGAGTAGGTCCTTTGGCTCAATGCTCCCCTGTACTTTTCCCCTGTGAGCACTCATTGCATTTAATTGCTAAGGTCTATTTTTTGCCTTTCCTGCTGGACTCTAAATACCTTGAAAGCTATGACTAGCGGTTTTGTTCACCACTGTTTCCCTTTACTCAAGCATGAGCTTTTTGCAAAGTGAGTAGTCAATAATCATGAGTTGAATGTATTAACAAATGTCATCTTTAATCCACATTAATCAAGAAAGCTCTTCAAGAGAATATATACATAACACTACTGTCTTTCAGAGTTGGAGATTTTGTAAACAGCACTTTGAAGATAGAAATATACTTGCACCCATTTTTTAAACTCACAATGCTTGACTTTGGAAAGTTGATACTGAGACCTTTATATAGATAGCTTCTGTAATTGCTACCGTGACTCCTAAACTCCACCAGAGTAGGACTGGAACTACGGATATGATGGACGCCCCTGTGTCCTATGACCCCAGAGAGCAGCATTAACATTTGCATTCTCCACCTTACTCCTCAGAGGCTTAACGGAGGCAACCCCTAGCATTAGCACCCTCAGCCCTGTAATACAGGCTCCTCACTTGTATTCAAACCTGATCATGATAAGCCATACATGCAGGAAATGTCCAGTTATCAAAGAAATGGAAAACCAGGGCTCAACTGAAAGCAGCATGAAATCTAAAGTTAACTCATTTTTGGCATAGTAGGCATTTTTCTATGAATGCAGCAGCCAATTCTGTCTTTATGGTGATAATAAAGGGTTGTCATTCTCTGGGCAAAGAGCCTCCTAATTTCAGGAAGAGGGATCCAGAGACTCAAATAATGGAAGCCAGCCGTTATTAGCATCTGCCTTCAGCCCACCTACAATGCAGTCACCACTACTTTGCCAGGCTAGTTCCCCCAGTGCCTTCCAAAATGTAGAGGGGGGAAGGGGCGAAGGACAGGCTTTATCCCAACATCCCTAAAAGCAGGACAATTTAATTGTTCTATCATATTTCTGATAGTTGCAATAATCTATAATGAGCAACATAACCTGTGAAGCTATAGTTCTTTGTTCTGTATAGGTGTGAAAATCCCCTCCTATCATTATAGAAAATAACACTATGAGCAATCACACCTGAGGGAGATACTTATCCATGGACATCAATGTAAACCCCTTTCCATGCTCTGCTTGTGCTATTCTTATTCTCATGTCATGCTTATTTCCAACTCCTAGCCATTGCTCCTGCTGGCCAGGTACTTGGAAGCAATGCCTCTCCCTCTCTCTCGCTTTCACATTTGCAATCTAACCCACCCCAAGCGAACCAACCTCTTACTGCCTTCTTTCCAAGATCTTCCACAACCCCTCCAATCCACACGGTCTGCTATATCCTGGACTCTTTGCATTCATAGAGTGCATTACTCATTTTGATGACTAATTACACCCTGCTGCACGGTCTCTTGCCATCTCTCTCCAGCATGAAGCTCCCTAGTGGATCTGCAAGTCCCTAGAAGGAAGAAACTGTGACTTAAACTTCTTTGGGTTTTTACTACAGCAGTTGTTACACAAAGAAAAGTTGAAAGACATAATAAATGATTACACTATCACAAAACTAAGACTAAATGAAATATAGACTATAGTGGTAGGATCCATAATACTTCATCATAGCCAGTTAGGAAAGAATTCATTTAACAACACATAGACTAAGGAGAAATCAACACAATAGTTTTTCTTTTCAGGTAGATGTCTTTACAATCCAAAACTGAAATGAAGTGACCAAATAGTTAAATGTGTGATTTCTGGATTTTAATGTGAAACTGCTTATAAATAATTTTCTCTAACCAGCTGATTGAAAGTACTCTTATTTGTAGCAAACCTGCTTTCATAGTTCAATGCTGCCTTCGTGTCCATTGCTTCCATTTTTTAGTAATATTTCACAATATCTAAGATACATATAATGGATTAAAATGAACTGTATGAATATCTACAAAAAACCTGCAGTTGATATCACACTTATGGTGAGACTGGAAGCTTTCCCACTAAGATCAGGAATAAGGCCAGAATGTTCCCTTACATCACGTCTTTCAAATATTGCCCTGGCAGTCCTAGCTAATGCAATGAGACAAGAAAAGGTAATAAAAGCTATACACATTTAGAATTAAAACCCCAAACTATCTTTGTTCACAGATAATACGATCTTCTATGCAGGAAATTGGAAAGAATCAACAAAAAACACCTAAAAGTAATAAACGATGATAGAAAGGTTGCAAGATACAAAGTTAATATACAAATGTCAGTTGATTTCCTATAGACCAGCAATAAACAAATGGCATTTGAATTTAAAGACACAATACCACTTACCAGCAAACAAAACACTTGGGTACAAAGGTAATAAAATTATACAAGATCTATACAACAAAAACTACAAAACTCTGATGAAAGAAATCAAGAACAAAATAAATGGAGAGACGTTCTATGTTCATAGATAGAACGATCATCCACGCCAAGGTGGCAGCTCATCCCAATTTGATCTATACAATTCAATCAAAATCCCAGCAAGTTATTAGGTTGATATTAGCAAACTGATTCTAAAGTTTATGTGGTATAGCAAAAGACACAGAATGTTGTAGAAAAAAGTCAGAGAATTGCCACTACCCAAAATCAAGACTTACTATAAAGCTACAATAATCAAGACAATGTGTGATATTGGCAAAAAAAAATTTTAAGAGGCAAATAGATCAATAGAACAGAAGAGAGAGCCCAGATATAGACCTACATAAACACAATGAATTGATCTTTCACAAAAGAGCACAGACAGCACAATGAAAAAACAGTCTTTAAAACAAATGGAGCTGGAACATGTGACTATCCACATGCCAAAAAAAAAATGAATTTAGATACAGACCTTACACCCTTCACAAAAAATTAACTGAAAATGGATCATAGAACTAAATGTAAAATGCAAAACCATAAAACTCCTAGAAGGTAATTTAGAAGAAAGTGTACATGATCTTGGGTATGGCAATGACTTCTTAGATACAACACCAAAAGTCAACTCCACAAAAGAAACAGGACAAACAGGACTTTGTTAAAATTTAAAAACTTCACTTTGCAAAAGACACTGTCAAGAGAATGAAAGACAAGCCACAGGCTGGAAGAATATATTTGTAAAAGACATGTGACATAAGGTTGTTATTCAAACTATACAGGAAGTTCTTAAAGCTCAATGGTGCAAAAGGAAAAATTCATTTAAAAAATAAGCAAAAGACCTGAACAGATATCTCGCCAAAGAAGATATACAGATGGTTGGTAAGTATATGAAAAGGTGCTCTACATTATATGTCACTGGGGGATTGCAAATTAAAACACCTATGAGATACCACGACATACCTATTAGAATGGCTAAAATTTGAAATATTGACAATCCAAATGCTGACAAGAATGTGGAGCAATAGGAGCTCTCACTCATTGTTAACGGGAATGGAAAACTGGATAGGTACTTTGAAAGACAGTTTGAGGTTGCTTACAAAAGTAAACATACTTTTACATCATCCAGCAATACTTCTCCTTGATATTTACCCAAAGGAATTGAAAACTTACATCCACTCATAGACCTACACACTGATGTTTATAGCAGCTTTATTCATAATTGCCAAAACTCGGACACAGCCAAGATGTTCTTCCACTGGTTAATGAATAAACTAGACGATAGCCAGACAGTGGAATACTACTCAGCGCTAAATAAAACGAGCTCTCCAGCCATGAAAAGACGTTGAGGAACCTTAAATACATATTATTAAGTGAAAGAGCCAACATGAAAAGACGAAATACAGTATGATTCAACTGTATGACGTTCTGTAAAACTATACAAAGAGTAAAAGGATCGGTGATTGGCAGGGGTGAGGGAAGGGAACAAGGGACTTTTAAGGCACTGAGATTATTCTATATGATACTATAATCGTGAACACATTACACATTTATACATTACCTCTGTTCAAACCCATGGAATGTGCAACACTGAGAGTGAACCATAACATAAACTATGGAGTGCGGGAGATAAGGAAGGTCCATCTGGGGTCACAAACTTGCCACTCTGGCGGGGGGGGGGGTGGATATTGTGCATATGTGACAGCAGAGAATAACGCACGGGAAATCTGCACTTTCTGCTCAAGTTTCCTGTGATCCTACTACTGCCCTACAAAAGCATCTTTCTTAAAAACCTGGAACAAAGTTTTATGAAAACAGAAACTGTATGTTGATCTGAAGACTTTTGAAAGGTCTCGTAAAGGAAAACAAACCACGTTCCTTGAGGCTTAACAAGAATCTTACAGTTCCTTCCTGAAGGTGGCGTTTGTGTACTATGGTCAAAGAATTCTTCCCTCATTTATTAAGAAAAAAGAGAAAAAAAGCATAAAACTTTACCAGATAGTAAAACAACTCATAAAGCTGCCACGAGTAATTCCAGCAGCGGGGCTGAAACAGAAGGCTGTTCAGAGCGGCCCCTGTTTCTGGGTGGCAGGGGCGAGATTTTACAGATGAAGATTATAGACTCACCTGTGAACCCTGGGACTCATAACTCAATCTGCAGGGGCCTCAGAGCTGACGGAACATTCTCGGAGCTGACTCTTGGGGCTTTGTCACAGGCACCAGGAACTTCATGAGCTGTGGAAGGCCACAAGACAGTCCAGTGGGAATGGCAGGCCTCAGACCTGTACAAAACCTGTGGCCAATTTATTCTCAGCCACAAACAGTTGCATTGTGGGAACTACTTGAACTAGAGGGGAAAATCCCCTAATTAAAAATTTCTAAACTCAGCTTCTTCATAGTAATGCCCTCTGACACATGTGAACACACATATTTCTGCACTTTAACCTCAGGGATCCTAATGTCAAGAGCTCTGGGCGGGAGGGGGAACAATGTCCATTGGAAGGAGCAATGTCTCTCTCCTGAGCGGTATGTACACTCAAGTGGAATAGTCAGACACTCCGAATTGTGGAGAAGGGACCCTTCACTTGAGTACTAGAGAATTCCTAAATTCTCTTCCAACTCCAGGCTCATTTAAGTCTCAGTAATTTGTGTCTAGCAAATAAATACACCTGTGTATTTTACAGGTTGCCCTCTGTTGGTACCTGCATACCTACAGAACTCTATCATCTTCCAAATAGTCATGCGCTGGCCCAGGTCTGGGCGCACAGGAGGTGCCCGATTGATGTTGGCTGAGATGAAATGAACTTCTTGACTGAGCGAGAGACAGGTGAGTTAGGGTCCTCTGAACCTTGTGGCCCTCAACTCTTGCAGGTGCCGCCCTACTTGTGCCATAGAAACCGCTGTAAAAAGCAAGACAGACATACTCCAGTCCAGGCAGCGCACGTTCCTAAAACCTCTGGAACAGTGATGCGTGCCTCCAGGGTGACTAAAGTTTAACCATCGAATCTCGGGAAGGCCTTGCACTGACTGTGCTCCCTGAGGACTGCAGCAGGAGAGGAGCCTAAGGCCTCCTGCCGTGAGAAATCAGAACACGGCCAAGAACCACTCTCAGGGATAGATTCCATGGGAGTGAGACGGGCAGTGAGTGACTGATGACCTAGGAATTCTGCCTGGCTCGCTTCCGTTCATTAAGAGAAAATTTGCTTGATTTGCTGCACAAAACCCAAATTGCACTATATGAGAAAAAAGCAGCCTTAATGGGAAGGCTCTTAACTAGGTACCTCTCCAGAGAGACCAGGAAGTCTCTTCCCCAAAAGATCCAGTGTGGAAAAGGAAAAAACTGGGTATTATGGATTGGTTGGGCATCGACATTCTTGAAGACTGGTGGAAGGAATGAATTAGGTGAGCTCAAGATTCCTTTTATTCTATGAGACATGGCTTTGTTAAAATAACTGAATTACTGATTCCACGTGACCCCATTTGGAAGATAAAATTCAAGCTACAGTACCAGTAACAAGAAGGATCAAGTACTCTGTGCAGGACACAAAATTCCCACAGTCCGGTCACGCTCCTGCTGCCTTGAGATGCCAGCTCATCATGCAGCCCTGTGACCTTCCCCCTCCCCTAATCTATTAATCTGTGAGGCCAAAGACAACTCCAAGGCCCTGTGAGTGTGCGTCTAGCACAGTGCCTGGCAGAGAGAGGCAGAAGTCACTTGGTAAGTGTGTGATGAATGAAGGAAGTTCACGGTCCTGCCTTCCAGGGCTAATGACAGGTAATACTCACCAAACGCCCCCGTGTGCCAGCCACTGTGCCGAACCCTTTAGAGATCCTACCTCATTTAATCCTGAAAATGACCCTAATAAGACAGTTATCATCATCATCTTGTTTTAATCATCACTATTTTCCTATGAAGACACAGGCCCAGACTGGAAACCATTATGCTACATTGCAGGCTGGTTTTTACCCTATCGGTGTGGTGGGAACAGGGTGAGGGGGTGGGGGGTGGCGGGGTGCAGTGTGTGAAAAATCTGTGGATCACTTCATTTCAAATCACAGTCAAGGTCCCAAATCACACAACACCCTGTTGCTTAGCAATCTGGGCAAAACTTGGGGAGAGTTGGTATTTTTGAATAGAGATTTTCAAAAAGCCAGTGGGCAAGAGTGACTTTTCTGCGCCCCATCTTCCCTCAGCCTCCTCTCCCGATTCCCAGTGCTGATGGAGGGCATTTGGACTGAAGCCTCCAAATTTAGGAGGATCTGGCACTGGCAGGGACCAGCGTTTCTGGTGAGTCGAGAGTGGCAGGTTAGGGCTTTGATATTCAATTGCAAAAGAACATATGAATCCTCTACCTCCATTTATTTTAAAAAATAAGTGCCCCCTCACTGAGAGTTCACTAGGTGCCAGTCACTGTGCTAGGCACCCCAAGGGCAGCATCTCAATGAATTCTCAGGACAACCAACATCCCTCCAGATTTAACTTGATTTCCTTTCCCTTCAATGTGATGGGCTGGCTTGTGGGTAGGTGAGCAGGTACAGCTGACAGTCACGGGCTGTGTGTTCAACTACAGAAGGGAAGGGTACGTACAAGGCAAAAAGAACTGTTTCCTTGACAACCTGACATGTCTGACCTGGTCAGTCCCAAAAGGGCCAAGACCGGACTCAGCGTCTGTGCAGCCATGGGGAACGCACTCCAACTGGGCCACTGAGAGCAGATCTTTCAGCTCGACAAGTTCTTAAGCCAAGAGGGTGAGGAAGAATCCATTAAGACAAAAAAAAATCTGCATTTAATTTTCATCACACAAAAAACTGATCTCCATGAGGCAGGGCTATCACTAACCTGTAGACCACCTTGACTTGAATTGGAAAAAGGCGCCCCCTATGGGTGACTTTGGTGCAGTGCTTGGCGA
Source organism: Sturnira hondurensis (assembly GCF_014824575.4). NCBI lineage: Eukaryota > Metazoa > Chordata > Mammalia > Chiroptera > Phyllostomidae > Sturnira > Sturnira hondurensis. The sequence continues at coordinate 38,050,655 of NW_028087015.1, forward strand.
GCAGAGGGCAGGCACCTCCGTACCCTTGGTGCCTGTACCCCCACACCCAGCTCTGCGCCAGGCCCCGTGGCTCAGCGAGAAGGGAATGCAGCTCTGCGCCAGGCCCCGTGGCTCAGCGAGAAGGGAACGAGGCTGGATTTCAGCCTCTGCTCATCCCCTGGGCAGGTGCCCCCAAACCAGCTGTGGCAGGGCCACCATCAGGAACCACCGCATGTCCCAGAGTGGCAGTGCACGGACCCCGCACCACTCACAGAGGGGTTTGATCGTCCTACTCATGTGTAGAAGAATTTGAATTGCTCGTCGGCTTTAAAAAATTAGGAAATTTCACACAAAATTGAGATGTTAAGCTTTGCTTGAAAAATTGGAAGCTCTGGGAACATTGCGCCTGGGATTGGAGCTACTTTATGTATCTACTTACTGTATTTTTTCATTTAACACTCTATCTTGAGTTTCACTCCACATTAGCACATAGAGAACTACTATTTTTTTAAAAAATTACTCTTTGTTTTAAGGTTTTGAATAGATAATATTTGTATCTGATACAAAAGTCAAAAGCTCCAAAAGGGTTTAAACACACCATCTCCCCAGCCCCGAGCACTGCTTCTCCCAAGGCATCCCCTCTTACAAGCTCTTCCAGAGACGTATGCGCGCACACAAACATTTCTAAGTACTTCTGAGGTAACATGGACTGTAGGATGCACCGTTATTTTGGGTTCACAAAGTAAGAAGAAAAATCCCAATAAAGTCATGATACCATGCCTTAATGAGGCTTCCACTCAGTTTGTAAATCAATCGAGTCAGCCTCTTATTACTCTGAAATTCATTTTATCTGTTCCAAAGTACTCGGTGGTTTTTCCTGCTCTTCTTTTGCATTGCCTGAAGCACAGCAGGCAATCCTTTTTACATGTAGCTTTGTAAGAAAACGTGACATGGTTTTATCTGCTTGTGGATATCTTCATTTCTTAGGTCTTTAAAAAAGACTTAATTATGGCTTTGAGTCATTGAGATCAAATATATATATATATATATATATATATATAACCGATTGAGGCAATTGCTCCCATTTATTTTGATATAAAAAAGTGAGGAGGAATCTGGGTTTAGTTTTCTCCAGCTGCCATCTCCAGTTTGCTACAGTTGCCATCACTGCCTATTGTCACACCTCCTACGACTTCACTCATGTTGTTTGTTTGACCCCTACAGACATTTGAGTCCTCAACACCTGGACCATTGGACAAATGGCTGGCACAGTGCAATCAGCAATCTCTCGGGTGGTACACTTGCTGTGAGGGGTGGGGCGGTTTCAGCACAGTCAGCACAGCCCTGTGCATAAGACCCCCAGAGCTGTGTCACAGGCTGGGCTGGGAAGAACCCTTCAGGAGTCTGCCCACAGTGGCTGCGCTTGCCTGACCTGGGGCTTCTGCCTTCAGGCCTGATTCACCTCCCTCATTCTTTCGGGTGCTGTGTGTAGGTCACTGATAGGAGAGGTGTGCAAATACGAGACACACTGAAGAAGAACAAAGCTGAAATCAAAACCTGGAAACAGGCTTCTGTGCTCCTGAAACATGCAATAGCTCAGTGCAAATGGACAGGGTTGCTCTAAGACAGATACATCTGTGACTTGTACCTCACCCTTGGAAGATGTTTCTCTGACAGATGTTGGAGGCATGAGTTCTAGCCCTTACTCCTCCAGGACACCCTTTACATCCTTGAAAAGCCACTCACTCTGTGGGCCCCAGTTCCTTAGTCTGGACTACAAAGCAATGAGTTTATATTTTTCATCTACGTTCTTCAGCTTTGTGCACAATGCAAAGTTTATTGAAATAAACTTAATTTTACATAAAACCGCAGAGCTTTCACAGACTTCCTGACATCCATTCATTGGTTTCCATGCACAACTGTCCATATCTTGCCTTATACACGGTCTAAGTTTCACCAATTTTCTCTTGCGTCCTTGTCATAAAGACAGTATTTGGTGGGGCTTAGCAGCTGGACATTTAAGATACTTCCCAGTCTCTTTTTCTCCGAGAGAGTAAGAAGGAAAACAGCCTTTCAGAGGACAGCCATGGCCCTGGCGTCTGAGACAGAGAAGAGACCTGCCACTTGCAGTGTGAGCACATAACCAAAAGCAGGTCTGATGCCTGCGCTACAGAAGTCAGTCTTCAAGAGGCAGGTGCACCAGGAAAGTGGTGTATACTTGGAAGATGGGGGATTCATGCCTCAAGGCCCATCTCCACCTCTCAGTGGAGGCAGAGGTTATTGTAAGGGGGAGAGGAACAGAACAAAGAGATCAAGGGAGGGGGTTGCAAAGTTCTCTGTGTGCAGATGAGCACAGTCCACTCCAATAAGGTGAATGACAGGCTTGTGTGCATCGTCCTGGTTTAGTCACCCCGGCTTCACGACATCCTAGCTCCATGGATGAAGGTCAGCAAACCTCCTGGGGCTGGGATGCTTAAAAGTCAGAGTTTGTATCTTTTGAGTTAGTTCCTAGGATTCTTATACAAACATGCTCTTCACCTACAAGCTACCTATTAGTTGACATCAGTACTTACAGAAACAATGTCAAAAGAATGGCCAGGGTGACTTAGAATGTTCTACAGTTACAATTTCCCACTGTTACTAGTATGCCCAATAATCACTGCCCAGACACCTTTGCAGCGAGGGTCTAGACCTCAGTTTTGTCTCTGCCCTGGATTTAGAACCGGTGACACACAGGAGCAGGACCACTCACAACCCGTTCTGGTGAGGGTGGCCCCTGTGGCTGTAGCTCTACTCCATCTCTGGAGCAGCAGAGGCAACCACTGGCATCAGTGCCCAGGTCTGCATCGGAGACACTGGCTGTGCAGTCTGAAGCCTCCAGGCCAGGGTCAGGGATAGTGGTGTCTACACGGGTAAGGTTCGCTGTGGCTTTCTGGGCACAATGTGTGACTAATTCCTTGGCCTGCCCCAAGATTCCATGTGCTGCTGATATTTTTACTATAATTCCCCTCTCTTCTTAAATTAGCTAGAGTTTATTTCTGTTGCTTATAAGTAAAATGACATGTACCTTAACCAGGCTGAGTACAATGACTCAGACATTACTTTCCAACAAGAGACTTCTTGAGTCAGGGTAACAGAATGATGAAATTGCACAACTTAATGCACCTGTAGTACTGTCCATCTCCTTAGCTCGCTAAGAAACTGGCAAAAGTAATCCCAACAAGGGCAAACTAAATAAAGAGAAGCCTCTAGGGTTATTCCTACACTACTCCCTTAATTACCTTCAAAGAATGCACTTATGTAAGCTTCAGTAGTCAGTTGGAATTTGTCAGTAATCAGTATGCATATGTCATACATGCATTTTTGAGTGCCTAGTATGTGTCAGGAACTCCACTGGCTGCTGGGACAGATTTGTAGAAGAAAAACATCAGTTTCCCTCTGAGATAAGCAGGCAAGTTCAACAGAATATACTGAGGGCTATGAGAACACCGCAGGAAGGAGGAGGACAGGCCGATCCTATGTTGGGCAGTCAAAGAAAAAGCCTAACATCATCCTGATTGAGCTCTTTTAACAGACCTCGGTGCGGTCAGGTTGTGTCTTCGAGAGTGTGTGAGGTTTCCAAGGCAACAAGTGGGGAAACACAGTTTTACCCTTGTGATCCTGAGAAGCCCCTGTACCTTCCATGTAAAGGTTTCTCAGTGTTCCCTAAGTTTTCCTGGAGAGTGGTGTTTAGGCTCTAACAGGTCTAACTTCCTTTGGATGTAGCCCCTCTGCCCTGAGAATCAGCAGGAGTCCCACCAACTCAGAAATTTTCACCCTGCTTTTTGCTTTGTGCATCATTGCCTGCAGAAAGATCCCAGGGCAAGAACTTGGCTGGAAAACAAGTGTTGATTCAGGCCTGATGGGTGCCGTCTCCACAGAGGAAACTGGTGGGATAGAAGCTCTCCTATAACAGCAGCCTGACTTAAGCCTTGCCCACTGGGGGTTACGGCTTTAGGGAGACTGTGTATGGGAAGAGAAAGCAATTCACTAAGCGGTTGGGTCACCAGGGCCACGTGAGCTAGGAGGCAGGCATTTGCAGGAACAGGTGCGGTGTTCATAGTCTTGTTTCCGTTCTTGTCACCACGTTGCGAGCTCTTCCTGGTGGATCAAGAGGAAAACTTCCCTGGACGCAGTCCTCATCTACGTTTCCCACACCAAGTATTGCTGAATTTTTAAGGGCCATTTTACTCACTGTGAAAAAATTTTCCACAAGAAAAATAAAAGAAACTCTTGTGAATAAAACCTGAAACAAAGGATTCTGCTGCTGAGAGATCTAAAAGAAAAACAAACCAACTATTCTGGAAGTTCAATTTAGAATCAGTGTTTGGAATGGAAAGCACATTTTCCTCACAGCAGCCTCGTTACAAATAGTGATTTAGTTCCCAGATGAGCTCACAAAGGACTACTTAACTCACAATGTTCCTGTAAAATTATTCATGCTGTCTTAGCCCCGTAAAATATTTGCTTTAAAAAAAATAGAAGCTGTATATGTTCATTTTCTACCATAAAAGCTCACTGGGGGAAACTTTAAAAACAGAGAAAGATATAAAAAATAAAGAGAGAACTGTTTGAATACATTTGATTCCAGTCATCTAAAAAATTTTAACAGAATTATTGTGGTATGATTGACATACCATGACCTGCAATATTTAAAATGTATAATTTGACAAGTTTGATATATGTGCATGTCTATGAAACTATGACCACAACCAATGTAATGAAAACATATTTCTCCCCCAAACCTCAAGCCTCTTTGTATTCCCTCCTCTGTGCCCCACTCCTGGCCAAATACCGAGCTGCTTTTAGCCACTAGAGGCTAGGCTGCATTTTCTATAATTTCATAAACACTCATGAGAAGGTATAAGGAGAACTCCTCACTCAAGGGAGACCACAGAAGCTAAACTTGAACCTGAGTGGAGGCAGAGAAGATGTGCCCCTCCCAGGAGGACCAGAATCCAGAATTCCCAGTTCACTTAACTCATGGAACTTGACAGAGTCATTGTTAACAATCTGGACTCTGGCTCTGGCTGGTGTGGCTCGGTGGATGGAGCACCAGCCTGCGAACCTAAGAGCTTGCCCGTTCGATTCCCAATCAGGGCACAAGCCTAGGTTGCGGGCCAGGTCCCCAGTAAGGGGTGTGTGAGAAGCTACCACGCATTGATTCTTCTCTCCCTTTTTTTCTCCCTCCCTTTCCCTCTGTCTAAAAATAAGTAAATAAAATCTTTTTTAAAAAGGGGGGTCTGGACTCTGGTGCCAGAGTTTAAGTTCAAATCCTACAACTGCCTCTTCCTAGCTTCAGGATCTTTGGCAATTTTCTCAACCTTCCCATGCCTCTGTTTCTTCGGCTGTGTAAAGGGGACAGTAAGAGTGCTTATCTTGTGGAGTTTTATAAGGGCTAAGTGAATTTTCAGTTATATGCTGCATCCAGGTGTTTTGATCAGTGTGAGACCACCTATCCAACAGTGGTCCCATGAGATTATAACGAATTTGAAAAAGTCTTATCACCTAGAGACATAGTACCATCACAACTTTGTAGCCCAAGGCATTACTCACGTGTTTGCTGTGACATTGGTGTTAACAAACCTGCCGATCGGCCAGTTGTATAAAAGTAGAGCACATACAATCCTGTATAGTACATAATACTCGATTATGATAATAAACAGCTATGCTACTGGTTTATGTACTTACTATACTACAGTTTTTATCAGTATTTGTATACTACTTCTTCTACTGAAAAAGTTTGCTGTGAAACAATACCCTGTGTATTCCAGAAACAGATTCATACATTTGTGTTTCCCTGTATCTCTTGATTGCATCATTTCCCCTGATGCTACATTTAGTCTTGTGTTGCTCTATAAATTTTGTGCAGCCTCAGACGACAGCATTTATAAAGTCTGCAGGAGTGCACAGCACGTCCCGAGCCCTCACATTCACTCACCACTCACTCACTGACTCACCCAGAGCAACTTCTGGCCCTGCAAACCCCATGCATGGTAAGGACGCTGTGCAGGTACACCATTTTTTAATCTTTTATAACATATGTTAACTGTACCTTTTCTATGTTTAGATACACAAATACTTATCAAGACCCAAATGGTGGAGCAGTAAGTGGAAGCTACAGTAACCTCCTCCCAGGACCAATCTGGAATCACAACTAAATTGTAGAGGAATCACCCAGAATAACCACTGAGCACTAGCGGGAGGGAAGCCTCACAACCAAGGACGGACAGAAGAAACCACTTCATCACAACAAGACTGGTAGGGAGTGCAGAGGAAGCGCGAGAGGGCTGGCTGGGCTCACACGGGCAGCAGCTGAGGTTCTGGAGGGATATCTCAGCAGCCTGGGGGTTCCCCTGAGAAGTGTGGGGTCTAAATCCCAAGCTGGGCTCCCCCGCCTACAGCACCAGAGCTGGAAAGAAACTCAGATAACATCCAGCTGTGGAAAGCAGCAGCGTTTCTGTCTGCCAGGGACAGACAGCTGGAAATTCAGAGAGCCTCTTAAAGGGCCAACACACACAATTTCATTTGCAGCACCTGTCCTGGGTTCTGGCAGAAGGAGAGCGGAGTGGACTAGAGACACTTGAGGAGACACTTTGTGGCTCTGGTGAGAGAACTGAAGGAATCGCTACCAGGATCCCTGTGCTGAGTCATTCCCCACACTGCAGAAGCTGCCTTTCTCAGGCAAAGCACTCCTCTCCAGTGCCATTAGCCTGAGGGGAAGCAATATCCCTTCTCACTAGAATTACTGTGCCCCTTAGTACCATGAGATGTTAATCCTCCCTATCCATGAACATGGTGTGTGCTTCCACTTATTTGTATCTTTCTCAATTTCTTTCTTCAGTGTCCTATAATTTTCCTAGTACAGGCCTTTTATCCTTGGATAGGTTTACTCCAAGGTATTTTATTCTTTTTGAATCAATTGTGAATGGGATTTTTTAAAATATCCCTTTCTGTTAGTTCACTATTGGCCTATAAAAATGCAACTGATTTCTGGATATTAATTTTGTATCTGGCTACTTTGCTGAATTCATTTATCAGTCTTAGTAGTTTCTTGGTGGAATCTTTGGAATTCTGTATGTACAGTATCACATCATCTGCAAATAAAGACAGTTTTAATTCTTCCTTTCCAATTTGGATGCCTTTTATTTCTTCTTCTTGTCTGATAGCTATGGCTAGGACTTCCAGTACTATGTTGAAATTCCTATCACGATTCCAATGATGTATTTCACAGAACTAGAACAAATATTTCAAAAATTTATATGGAACCATAAAAGGTCCTGCATAGCAAGAGCAATCCATGAGAAAGAAGAACAAAGTTGGAGGAATCATGCTACCTAAATCAAACTATATTACAAGGCCATAGTAATCAAAACAGCCTGGTTACTGGCATAAAAATAGACACATGGATTAATGGAACAGAATAGAATGCCCAGAAACAAGCCCACACCTTTATAGTCAATTAATATTCAACAGAGGAAGCAAGCACAAATAATGGGCTAAAGATAGTATATTCAGTAAGTGGTACTGGGAAAATTGGACAAATATGTGCAGAAAAATGAAACTAGACCACCTTCTTACACCACACACAAGAATAAATTCAAAAAGGGTCAAAGAATTAAATGTTAGACCCCAAACCATAAAAATCCTAGAAGAAAACATAGCCGGCAAAATCTCAGATATTTCTCATAAAATTCTTCATCGGATCTATCTCCCCAGGCAAGGGAAAATAAATAGATAAATAAATAAACAAATGGGACATCATCAAACTACAAAGTTTTTGTACAGCAAAGGAAAACATCAACAAAATAAAAAGACAGCCCACTTTTTGGGAGAACATACTTTCCAATATATCTGATAAGTGGTTAATATCCAAAACTCGTAAAGTACTTACAAAACTCCACACCAAAATAACAAACAACCCAATTAAAAAATGGGCTAAGGATCTGAACAGACACTCTGCCAAAGTGGACATATAGATGGCCAATAGACATGAAAAGGTGCTCAATGTCACTAGTCATCAGAGAAATGCAAATTAAAACCACAATGAGATACCATCTCACACCTGTCAGAATGGCCATCATCAATAAATCAACAAACAAGTGCTGGTGAGGATGTGGAGAAAGGGAACCCCTTTGCATTGTTGGTGGGAATGCAGACTGGTGCAGCCACTGTGGAAAGCAGTATGGAGAAACCTCAAAAAATTAAAAATGGATCTGCCTTTTGCCCTAGAGATCCCACTTCTGGGAATATATCTGAAGGAACCCAAAACATTAATTTGAAAGAACAGAGCATCCCTATGTTCATTGAAGCATTATTTATAATAGCAAAGATATGGAAGCAGCCAAAGTGACCATCAATAATTGAGTGGATAAAACAACCATGGGATATTTACACAACGGAATTCTACTTGGCTATAAAATAGAAGAAAATTTTACCCTTTGCAACAGTATGGATGGACCTGGAGAACATCATGCCAAGTGAACTAAGCCAGTCGGAGAAAGATAAGTACCATATGATTTCACTCATATGTGGAATCTAATGAACAAACTGAACTAACAAGCAAAACAGAGACAGACTCATAGATGGAGAGCAGATGACAGCTAGTGGTAGAAGGAGCCTAGTGGGTGGAGGGATTGAGCAAAAAGGAAAGAGGACTCGTGGACAACAAACAGTGTGGTGATTGCTGGGAGGAGGGGGTTACAAAGGGGCTAATGGTAATGAGAAAAACACAATGAAGATTAAACTAAAAAAATATGATGTGTTAAAATTGCCTACAATATTCAGTACAGACCGTGCTGTATGGAGTTGTAGTCTAGGAGCAATGGTCAGGCCATATAGCCCAGGAGTGGAGCAGGCTACACCATCTCAATTTGCGTAAGTGTGCTCTGTGATGTTCGCACAATGACGAAATCGCCTAACAATAATGCATTTCCCAGAACATACTCTGTTGCTAAGTGGTGCATTTATTTATGACTGTACTTCATTTAAAACTCCTAGAATAGTGCCTAGCACATGAAAAGCAACATGAAATTAATAACTACTGCTCTTATAATCATGACCTATATATTTATAAGGTATACAGGGCAGAGATGGTATATAGGCAGCAATTATTTTGGATCAGAAAAGCTATGTTTTTTTTAAGACATGTTAAGTTGCAAGAAACAGAAACTGTTAAGATAAATGGCTTAAAGAGAGGAGATCTGTTTTCTCAAAAACACAAAGTCCAGAGTAACAGCTTCAGCCACTCAAGAACATCGTAAAAGTGTTGACATGAGAAATGTCTAAACTTGCAGAGAGTTTTTTTTAAATTTATTTGAGTCGAACTGACAATTGCCAGGGACCAAAAATTTCAATGTATTAAGAAAATGCTCCGGAGAATGACAGTTTCGCAGCTTATTTTATACATTAGAGTCAAAGGAGGAGGCCTAAGGAAAGTTACATGAAGTCCATGTGATCGAGTGAGAGGACTGGAGAGAGCAAAGCAGGAAAATCTATGGGATTAGATAAAAAAGTAAAAGAGATACGTCCTTCTTTTCCATTGGTGGGAACAGGGTAGTTAATAAAGAACATTTACTGCACATAGAGATGGTATTCTGGAAATGAGATAGCAACAAGGGGTTCTGTAGCCTGGTGCCACTGGGTGAGCCCGGAGGGGTCTGGAGATTACTCGGACATTTCAAAGGCATGTTATCCTAGATGGCAAAAGACAATAGACAGGCTCATTTACGGTAAAGATTTACCTTTGCCAAGGAAGCTAGCGGACACGACTATTCATGAGGCCCAGCCTTTTGTCAGGAATTTCAATGTTCAGACCACCCTATGTGGTTACATTCTGTCTCTGAGTTTGTAAGGCCCGCCGTGCAGGCCTCCCTGAGCTTGTCAGTTTAGTGTGTGGCCCCTTTTCGGGCAACTTGTTTTTACATTTCTTTCCTACTCATCTCAGCAGAATGCCTTCTTTCCCGGGGCTTGTCTTCTTGCAGTTTCCAGATGCTCTCGCAGCTCTCACCACCACAGCCTCCAGACAACATACAGGGACCTTAAGAAGGACTTGTAATTTCCAGTGAATCTTCTAAAGATAGAGGGTAACTTTTCCCAGATGCCCCCTCCCATCCTTATGCTTCATTCTCATTGGATAGATTTGTTTCACATGCTCGTGCCCAAACCAATCACTGACAAGGGGAATAGGACTCTAGTTAAACCAGTCATGACTCGCAGGAGAATGAAGACAGAGCCCACCTCCCTGGAGCACTTGGCTGAGCCATAGCTGCTGCCCAAACAAAGTTCGGGGGCAGACAAGAAGGAGAAAGAGAGATGTCAGAAGAGCAGGCTACCAAGACCGACCGCTACACTGACCCTCCCAACACCCTGCTAATCACACACCCCTTAGTCTATGCACAAAATAGCCCCTGGTTTCCAGACTGGCCCCAGTGGACATTTAGGAGAATTTAGGGGGGAGGAAGATACACTTTTTCCCTCCTCATCGTGGAGAGAGGACAAAAATAAATGTTATTCTCCTAGACCCCAAACACACTCACACACACAATTTGGGGAGTGTTTGTCTGTTGGGAGGAGTGTGAGGAATGGAAAACAGCGAGGAGAGGAGGGGGGAGGCTAGTGCTGAATAAATTGGCGTGTCCACAAAGGATGTGGAGAAGAACATTAACAAGAAAGAAACTGGATGGGGACTGGAGAGCCCCCAAGCACAGAAGCTGGGGAAACAGAAGGGCCAGATTCAGGAAGGAGTGTCATTTAAACTGTGCGCACATCTGAGGAGCCCAGGAACCAAAGGAGCCGCACAAAAGGCTAAACAGGAGCAGGAGGAGCCTGGGAGCGGGGGTGAGAAGGGGGCTCTTTCAGAACAAGTGGAAAATGGCGTCCCCGTCTCCGCAGCCATGACCCAGCCCCCATTCGGTGTTTTCTCAACATGAAATCGCCGCCGCTCTGAAGTTACACGACTATAGAACTGCTATTTCCACGGGGCAGGAAAAAGCCATGCAAAGGAATCCAATCGAGCAGGTGCTGGAAGCTGGGACAAAGTGGCAGACGCCACAGCTCCTGACAGGGTGCGGCGAGCTCTGGGTCTAGGAGATCTGAACACTTCTTAGTGCCCAGATCCTTCAGGGGGTCCTTCTGGCTGTGTTTTCCGGGACACAGCCCTCGCTCTTCGCATCGCACAGCACGAAGGGGCAGGAGGTTTCGAAATATCTGGAACTTCTTTGACTCTGACTTAGAGGCTCCGCTCCCCGATGAACTTAGTAACTGGACCCAGAGACAGCAGACTCAGCCCTTCCAGACACCGATGCTGTGAGAATAAAGAGAATAAGTAAACTACAAAGAGTTTCCTAGAATTATTCTTGGAGAAAGCATGGTATTGGTTTAGAAGAAATACTTTGCTGAGTCACTTAAGGTAAACAGTGGGGACTCCAGCTCCATCCTTCAGTCGCAGGTGATGCCGTAGAGGCCGCTGTGAAAGGCGTGGAGGAGAGGAGCTCGTTGCTTCCAACGGGAGGCAAACAGCCGGAAACCCCGCCCGCCACGCAGAAGCTGTCGCCATGCCTGTTTTCATCTTCCCGACAAAGTTTAGTTTTCTCTCGCCCCGCTAGACATCTTCCACAGTGAAGTCCCCGTAGATGTTGTGGGCCCTCGGCTGCTGCTGGCACACAGACGCACACATGTGTACCCTGCGACCTTTCTGTATAATGAATGGAAGGACATGGGGGGATGTGACACCACGTGAGTGTGTCCTCCTACCATCCCCAAACGTTTCGTGAAAGTCTACCAAGACTCACAAAACACTTTGCACGAGTGGATTTCCCCCCTAAAATCTGGACACAGGCTGACTCTCATGAAAAAGACGAGGTGGAGGGAGGGGGCAGTGTGAATGCCCAGAAGAGTCTGAAGGATGTCTCTGCTGACACACAGAGTCACTTAGACAAACACTGTCTCAGCATCTGAGCAGGTGGGGTCTGGCCCACTACTGGCCAGTCAATCGATCGATCAATCAGAAAACAAGGACAATGATTAAGTCCTTGCTTTGTACTGCACATATAACAGATAAACACTATGGAAAGAGATGGCCTTCAAGGGGGTTACAATCTAGCCTGGGCACCAAACCTGAGCCCCCAAAGCACTGACACGTGACATCATGAGGGTGATTGCTATAGAGATCAGAGACAATGGAGCCCAACAGAGTGGGAAACGGGGTTCTACAGAGGAGGGGCAGAGAGGCACGCTCTTGCCAAGGCGGAAGCCAGGCAGCAGAGAGCTCCAGGCAAGGGACCAACCCAGACAATGACAGGAGGCAGAGATAAGCGTGGCAGACATGAGGGACACTTGGTCCTGCTGGCATGAAGCTGGGCTGCCTCAGAACCTGGATGTCACAGGAGGAAGGAGGGACCTTCAGAGCCAAAACAGTCTCCGTGACTCAGAGAGCGAGGACACCCCCACATGAGCACACACGGTCTCGAACTAGACAGGGTGAGTTTTCAGAGCAGGAGGGTTGAGAGGAGGGCCTCTCTGTGATTCACAGCTCTGGGTCACCCTAGACAGCAGCCCCGCCCCCAAGCCCCCTTAGTGTGCAGAGATCTGTTTCTACATAAAAAAAAAAAAAGAGGAAAATGAAGTCTGGACCAACAGGGGAGTTTCTCACAGAGACCTCTGGTTTCCCCTTGCAGTTCCCGGGCGCCTGTCCCCAAGTCCAGTCTGCAGTCTGTTGCTATTCAGCTCCTGCCTTGGGAGGAGCAAAATTACCGATTCCAGTCTCACACAAGGAATTAAACTCAGAACAATACAGTATTTTACAATCCAGTACAAGCTCCATTTATCCGGAGCTTTTCATGCATGGCATCTTAAAGCTCTTTATGACCCCTTTTTCAAAAAGGGAAAAGGGAAAAAAAAGAATTTAAAAGAGAAAACCTTCTAAAAACACAAACCCCCACTGAACTAAATGAGCCATTGAGCATGAATAGAACTTAACAGAGGCCTTCAGAATGGGAACAGAAGTCCCACTCGCGTGGAACAAAAACAACGGAATCAAAGGAAATCACAGCTTAGAGAGGGCCACACGGGGCCTGAAATGCACCCCTGGGTCCTTGGGCACGGACAGACGAGGCCATCTGTGGCTGGCACAGTGGGCTTTGGACAGGGGTCAGGAGATGGGGCTCCCATCCAAGTGCAGATGGACCCAGAAGGCCACCTCTTGGCCCTTGAGACAGTCAGTTTCAGCTTTAATATTTGCTCTACCCATCCAGGAGTCACCCTCGCCAGCAGCCCCTGCACAGAAGTGGCTCTGCTTGATGCCTTTGAACGTCATCCTAGTCAGACGTCCCCTGCCCAAGGGGACAGGCAAGGCCAGGCCATGGGGATGGCCTGGGGCCATGGGGATGACCCTCGGGCCGAGTCGCTGCATGGCCCTGGCCTTGCCTGTCCACCTGGTCCCTGATCCAGGCATGTATGGGAAGCAGCCAATCGATGTTTCTCTCTCTCCCTTCCTCTCTGTCTAAAAGCAATGACAAAGTGTCCTTGGATGAGGAATAAAAAAAAAAAGTTCTCTAATGTTGTAACCATAGGAGGGACCAGGAATTTCCATGGAGATGAAGGACACTGAAGTCAAACGTTGCCAATTGCCGGGGCCGGGGTCGCCTTGGGGCACTAGAAGCCAGCGACGGAGTTTCTCCAGACATGGGAATGTAAGTAACTTGTCTTGGGCTGTTGACACAGTAAAACCACGGGCCTTGTGAGTCAATCCCTAGGCAACTCAGTCACTTTAAATCGACAGCTTTAGGTTGCCATTTTTTCTTTTAATTTCCGCTAAAAAAAAAGAAAAGAAATTAACTTTTTTTCCAGTAACATTTATAAAGTATAGATTTGGCTGCACTATGACACCTCCCTCCCAGAGATTTGGCGAAGAGTAATGAGACTGCAGAGCATGGTGTCTGGCACACAGTAGGCCTTCAGTAACTGCTGACTCCCACACTCCTCCTCTCTGGTCCCTCCCCTCCCTCTCCACCCCTTCAGTCTTTCATTCCCATCCTGTGCTGTCCAGCGCTCTTTAACAAGTTGCACCAATACCACCCGGGACTCATTTATTGAGCCTTTGGGACTAGCCGAGGTGCCAGCAGCGGCTTGGAGGTGAGAGGTACAGGGGTCAGGACACCTTCATCTCGTCCTGCCTCTAAGCAGCTGTGTGACTTTGAACAATTCATTTTGCCTCTCTGCCCCTTGGTCTCATCGTCGCTAAGATAATGATGGTTTATGACACCAGCATTCTATAAACGTCCCTACCCCTTCCATCTTAATCACAGGCAATGTGTCCTCAGTCCTTTGGGTCTGAAGACAAAGATACAGAGACTTGGAAACGAAGGCCAAGAGAAGCACAGGTATCTGGAAGGTGCTGCAAAAAGGTTATCGTGTGTCTGCTGAAATGTATGTCTATATTAGCCGCGCAGCTGCCATAACCGACCAAGACCACCCTGCAGTGCGTGGGACTTACTGCTATTTCCTACGGGGGAAGGAGCCAGTGAGCTTCTGAGACCCTGGGACAGCTGGTTCTACAGAGGAAATAGAGGGAATGGAACTCCCCACAGGGGGAACAGTGACACAGACACTGCAAATGCCCACCAGTCTGACCTCCAGGTGCCACTGCACACCTTTGCCTGGAGGTTTTCTTTGGCCCCCAGAGCCCGGCCCGCCTTGGCACCCAGCAGGCTGGAAGAGATGTCTGAGAACCTCCCATGACAGGCGGAGTCAGCTGCAATGAACATGAAATGAAGGGACCACTGAGGGCCTAACCCCTGCTGGACAGAGTGAGGTCCAGATGCACTGGCTGGCTGAGTAAAGATGAGAGATGAGCTCTGAGAAGCTACTGATCCTGCACACGCTGCTTTCCCCAGCCCCCGGCCACACAAAAGCCCCTTTGTGCTGTACAGCAGGAGAAGGTAGTTCTGGCAGATTCTGCTCAGGGAGATGGGTAGCAGGGATAAAGAACCATGCCGCACCGTCTGTGTTTGTCCAGGTGCCTGTTCACATCAGAGGCACTTCCAGGGGCTGGCCTGCCACGGGGGCTCATCAGGGCCTTTTAAGCCTGTATTCCCCACCCAGTCATCCTGCCCAGCAGCCTGGGAAATAGATGCCACTCCATGGGTGAGCCCCTGAACATGTCACAGAGGGCAGTGTACCCCTAAGGGGCAAAGGAAAGCGTGCAGACCTCCCTGTGTCATTTGGAGTCTCCAGAGAATACAAGAGTTCTAAAAAGAAACATCAAACAAAAGTGACAGGACTTCAAAGTCAAGAAAATGAGGGTTGCCACCGCTGAACAGATGCTGTGGACAGCTTCACCTTTCTGGGGCCCTAGGGGCTGCCGTGATGCCCCTGACGGACTCTTGCTGTACCCACGTCGTAGGTGCCAGCCGGGCCCCCTTTCCTTTCTTCAGGGCCACAGGTGCTGACCGGGGGGCTTAGCTGCGTGCTATCTGTATGGGCAGCTCACTCCAAACCAGTTCAGGAATGTTGTTTTAAAATTTACACAAGCCAAAGCAATGTTCCCAAGCCTCAACGTGAATAGATGTCATTTATCAGGACCACGAGTTAGGCTAAAAGCAGACGAAGTTTAGTATTCAAATCAAATAGAGAAATGTGCACTTAAGCACATTTATGTAATTCCCCGTATAATACAGAAGAGAGAGACATCACTGTACTGTTGTCTGCTCCCGTCTAAAGGGGCTCTATTCACTTCTTCTGATTCTGCCCTGAAACTGGACCGTGTTCTGATTAGAGCAACCGGGGAGGCCCAGGAAGGAAGGGGAAGGCCAAGCACTAGGTTTCCTCCCCCAAGCAATGTGGAAAAGGGGGTACAGGTGAAGAGCAGGGCCCCCACGGAGCTGCTTCTGCCACCAAACTCATGGGGCCACAGCCCCTTTCATGGTGCTCAGGCTCTCGCTCTGTGAGTGACCACCAGGTCAAAGAAGGCAGTCACGGCGAGAGTTTTTGTTTCTCCTGATGAAAAATGTGCACTTTCTGTCAAAAAATAAAATTTGGCCACTTGTGAATGGACTTTATTAGGTAGCATTATTAAATGTATTTGATTTTGAAAATTGAAGGTCAAACCTTTAATAAGTTAATTTTAGGCATACAGTTTAATATTAGTAATGAAATGGTGTGAGGGGGTGGAGGGAAGACCGAGAACATGGCCCGAAACTCGGAGTTTTTCCCCCCAATAAGACCATTAATGCTGACAGGGCTCCAGGCTTTGGGTAATTGGATGGAGTAAGACACTGTCCCCCTCCCTCCTCAGGGGAGTCCACACTCTGGCGAAGGAACTAAGGCAAATCCCCAAATAGGAAAGCACAAGCTGGACCACATCAGGAAGCAGAAGAGAAGAGCCATCACAGTGATACGGGAACGAAGAAGCCGTGGAGACCGCCTCGGTTGGGGAAAATTCATTCATTCATTCAACACACAGCACCTGCTGTGGCTGGGCCCCCTTCTGGGGGGGGCAGGCTAAGGGATCAGACCTCTCTCACGGAGCTTACAGTGTAGCAGGAGACACAGAAGAAAGAACAGGCATACTAAATAAGTAATGTACATGCTTTTTAAAAAGAGCTTTTAATGGCAGAAGGGAATCAGAGCTGGGGAAGGAACTAGGGCATCTGGGGAGGCCTCTGCTGGGGTCTGGACATCCACACTGAGCACAAGGGGTGGACGGAGGCTTCTGAGCAGCAGAGTGACACGAGCTGATGGACTGTATTTACCAACTGAATTTGAGAGAGGGGGTGAGGGAGGGAGAAAGAGAGAGAGAGAAACATCTATGTAAGAGAGAAACATCGATCGGTTGCCTTTTGCCAGCCCCCTACTGGGGACCTGGCCCGCAACCCAGGCATGTGCCCTGACCAGGAATGGAACTGGTGACCTTTCAGCTCGCGGGACAATGCCCAATCCACTGAGCCACACCAGGCAGGACCTGATTGACATTTTAATAGGATCACTCTGGATTGAGAACAGGTTCAGGGGTGTTTGAAGGAAATATTAAAACCATCAGAATACGTGTTAAGCACATGTCAGACACACACAATCGAGTGTCATGGACTCTCTAATGCATCTTTCCATCAACACTGTGGGTGGACATTTTTATTGTCCCTGGCACACTGACAAGGAAACTGATACTGAAAAGCTAAGCAGCTTGTTCACAAGCTCACAGCCAATGGCAGGTACAGCCCCACCTCTGTCGAATGTCCCAACCACTAGCTTCCATGCTTCCAGGCAGGTCTGTCACACTGGGGAGCAGGCTATCGTTATGTGGGTCCTGGTCAAACACCCAAAAGGGCTCCCAGCACCGGAAGCCCTCCTTTGGGAAGTTCTTGTGCCATGACTCTTAACAGCAATGCTCCGTTCCAGCCAAGCCAAGCAACACTTGACGGCTGTGCTCAAGGCATGACTGAAAGGAAAGCAAATGGCGAAGCATATCGTGTCGAAGATTTGATAATGTAATACAGCAAGAGTTACAAGACGCGTATCTCTGTTTAAAAAAGACAGTTCAGGCAAACAAAAGTCAATTGAGTGTCGAACACTCAGCTCATTGTCCTTTGAGCCCGCCAGGCTTGTGTGCCAGTTCAAGCCTGGCTCTTGCACACTCCCATCCTTTATCTTCACGAGAAACGCAGGGCTGAGCACTGAGTGTTGTCATCCCCGAATTCACAAGTGAAGACCCAAGCTCAGATACAAGTAACTGTCTAGGTTACACAGCCAGGTGGCATTCTGGAATCCTGCACTGTTTTATGAAGTCCAACTTCCATGGGATTTGTACTGTCCCACACTGTCATTTGAGTGGAGGGAGAGGTGAGGGGACAACAGAGGAGAGAAGAGAGAAAGATCGTCTAGTACAAGGAATAAACAACTGCCGGCAAAGTCCAGGGTTGCCTGAAAGAGCTCCCAACTGTAAGGTGATGTGGGGCGAGGTACCTCTCAGCCAAAGATGCAGCCGCTGAAGGCAAAGTTTAAGTAGAGCAAGCTGAATCGGGAAGGGGTCAGGTGACAAGAAGTGTGGTAGGTCCGAAACCAGGGAAGGAGCTGGCCAAAGCCTGGGTGTGAAATCCAAAGTGAGGTGCTTCTGAGACCTACAGCAGTAGAAGAATCCGGAAGAATCTTGGGAAGAGGGTTAGGAAGTTGGGGAGCTGGGTAAGGGAAGGGCAGACACAAAAGAGGACACAGAATGTCACTGGGGCGACGTGATTCTTGCATAGAGGTATGAGGGAGGGCAGAACCTCTGTGAGGGTCTCAGACTAAGTGCTGGCTTCACGTCACAGCAGCGTGACAAGGCAACAGTAAGTAAGTCATCAGCGGGTGGAAGCCGAACGTGGAGGGGAGTCTGTCTCCCCCACTGCTCAGCCTGGGCTCAGGGTGTCTCTTCCAGAGGCACACGGGGAGGCCTGGGGAGGCCAGGTCTGGGTTCTGAGGACTGATACTTATTCTCCAGGGTACCTGGCCACACTTGGCTATTTTGTGTCCTTATGTAACTCATCCAGTCCTAATGTTACAAAACTCTGACAGAGAAACTGGGCGATTTGATCAACTGATTGCTTTAGTAAACTGAATTGTCTGCCTCCCTGTGCAAAACTTGTCTCAGAAAGGATTCTGTTGTATACATTTTAAATGAAGTCTTGTATCATAATATTTTTATTTTAGAGTCCTTTCCTCAAACACTGGATTTTGTGAGATTAGAGAAGTAAAAAAAAGTTCTTCAATGTCCACATTTTGCCATCTACGGAGGATATGAAGGTAGGTGAGGAGCACTGTACATCATCCCTGTAAACTCACATTTCTTGTTTTTAAAACTTAATATCATTTAAATGAACATTTCCTCAGCCCCACGTGACAAAAACTTTTGGCAATTATTTGTTTTACCATAATCAAACCCAAGCAGAAGTCTGAGGTCTGAAGAACACTGTTTAGAAAAAATCACAGTAAGCACAGATCATTATACTCATTATCATTGCATTTTACATCTCAGGCACTCTCTTCCTTTGTCAGCAGCCTGTCATTGCTAGTGTCCCGTGGGAACTCATGGGAACCTTGTGAATGAGGGAGGGCAAGGGAGCAGAGGCGGAGTGTGCCTGGCGGAAGTCGCTCATTCTTCCTTCATCGAAATTGGGTTGCACCCAGCTCCTACTCAAGCAGTAAAATCACATGAGCTGAGGTAAGGATTTCTCCTCTCCTCCAGCTGGGATAAACTTCTCAAAGGAGAAAATGGAAAGGAAAAGTTAAGGCACCTTTAAATTTCAGCTCCTGGCTATATGGGGACAAGGCATGGCTTGATGGACTGGTATCAAATTTGTCTCTAATACATCTCACCCTACATTCCTGTCTTATTACAGGCAGCTTCAGAGCCAACCGTCCCTAATGTACCCTCAAGGGTGCACGAGGATTAAATAATGCACAGAGGGTTTCCCAAGCGGTCTGCCAGGCTTGAATTTTGGAACATGCAGGTCAGGACACAAATTCTCCAGAGCGACATATCCAGTGAGTGATATCACTGACTTTCTGGATGTAATTAATTTTTTAAAGGAAAATCTGTGTCAGGCATGAACACTTTTAGTTTCATTTTACCGTATTTTTTAGGCCAGAGTTGCACTGTCCAAAATGGCAGCCTCGCTGTGGCTATGGAGTACGTGAAATGACACTTGTTCAAACTGAGATTTTCTATGACTGTAAAAACACCCAGATTCTGAAGACTTGGTACTAAAGATGATAAACTAGCTCATTAATAATTTTATATTAATTATACATTGAAATAATACTTTAGGTGTATTGGGTTAAATAAAATATATCATTAAAATTAACTTACCTGTTTCAGCTTTTTAATGTGGTTTCTGTAACGTTTAAAATTATCTATATGGCTTACATGAGCATCTTACGTTACGTTTCTATCGCATAGCAGTGACCTACAAAATGCTTCTTTCTTAAGAACTGTGAAGAGCTTGAGATTTTACTTGCAAACTAAGAAGTGACCTAGCCACAGTTTCTTGTGCACTGGTAGAATATATGAGACTTTTGGATCAAAGACAAAGGAACGGGTTTTACTCACAGCAATTGCAGTAGCCAGTGTATCAGCATTTTTGCACAAGTTCACCAAACCCCAATGACCACAGGTGCTGTGGAAAGGACTGGACAATACCTGCCCATGTGGGGTCTTGAATTACAGGAGAGGAACCCAGAACTTAAAGAACTTAGATCTCTCACAAAGTACAGTAAGCACACCTGTCATTTGCTCTAGAGGAAGACTCTAATTTTATTTTCCAAGAATGTTAACTATACAAAATCCTGGAAAAGTTACTCCAGAACAACAGGTAGTCAGTGCCTTGTTAATAATGTGCAGGAGTGTGAGAGACCCCCGGAGAATTATCCACCAACATTCTCATTTCCATTGGTCTTCTTTCCTTAGACGATACACTTCTCCTTTTGGATGTTATATTTTTATAGACTAGTTTAAAAAACCAACACTAGCCTCTATCTCACTATAATTTTCTAAACACTGTGTAATTTCCTTATTGAATTGTGCACTATAATAATATCTTAAGCCTCACTTCTCTTCTCTGACAAGATGCCATTTTTCTGAAATCATCGCATTGGAAATTTGCTCACTGGACCATCGTCAGTGTTACAGGAAAGTACAACTCAACTAACGTAGGTGCAGAGCGGCACACACATTTAAGAAACTGCTGGACACGCTAGCACTTTAAAAATATTTGTTTAAGAACCTAGTGACTGGAAGTCCCCTCAAAGTTTTGACTCCAGAGTCTCAGTTCCCATGACAGCACACAGGTCTGAACAGGCTCGGCCTTGCACCCTGAAACTTTGTGCCTTCACAGCATTTCGCCACCACCAGGCAGGTAGTTTTCACAATGCAGCGCTGAGGTTGGTCATTAAGTACCACGATCCAGACTTGACTGGCTTAGGTCACTTGCCCCAGGCACTGCCAGTCAAAGTCAAAAGCGAGAGACGGATCCAAAGTATCTGGCCTCTATGCCACATTAACATCCCTGGGCCGTGTCTATGCTGTGCATGGGAAACCACTATCCTTTTAAATGCAGTCCGTCAGTGACAGCTCATTCTGTAATGCTGTACTTTTATAGACTGTTGCTTATAGAGTATTCTTAGTTATTTTTAAAATCATCGCTATTTCACTTTTTTCCATTTATTTAAATAAGTAACAGATGTACACATAAAACCAAAAAGGTGGGAGGAGTGGGGAATACAGTAAAAAGTGTTCTGCATTCTGCCTCTGCCCCAGCTGCTGAGCCCTCCTCTCAGGAGGTGGCCTCCCGACTGGTTCCTGTGAGTCCCTCCAGAGCTCGACCACGTATGTGCAAATACGTACCTTATGTCATGCCATCGATGTGCACGCGGTACATGCTTTTCTGCACCTTTCTTTCTCACTTGGCTACTAATCCTGGGGATTATTTCATCAGTACCCTCAATGCATTGTTCTTTCAACTGTACCATGTTTTATTTAATCGGTTTCCTAGTGGGGCCTTATAGGTTGTTTCCGATCTTTGCCACTTCTTTATTTATTTAGTCAATACTTACTCAGTGCTTGTCGTATGCCAAGCTCTGCCATCAATATTCTCATACTTATTTCCATAATATACAAATGTGTTTATATAAAATATACGTAAAGCGTGACTTCTAACACAAAGTACTTGTAGTCATTGTAGCTCTAATTTGCATTTTCCCAATTGAGTGAATTTGAACATCCTTCCAATTGTCCATATCTTTTGCCTGTTTTTGTGATTAGGTTACTGACCTTTTACTTATTGATTTATCAAGTGTTTTAAGGTTATAAATTTTATCTAAATTTTATAACATATATCCTTTTTTATAATATGACTTGAAACTATTTATCTAGTTCGTAGTTTGCCACTGCATTTTGTTTATTAGTTTTCTCACTGTGTAGATATTTTTATTATGGAATCAAATTTATTTTATATGACTTCTGGGTTTTGTACTCTACTTGGAAAAGTCTCCCCTATTGTGAGATAAGAAAAATTATTTCCTGTTTTCTTTCTTGCACTTTATGCTTTCTTTTCTGTGCAGTTAAATCATTGATTCATCTACAAATTATTTTGGTCTCAGGTGAGGCAAGAATTTCACTTTCTTCTTTCCCAGATGTCTGTTAGGTAGTTTAGTACCATAAAAATATTCAAGGACAATACAGCTTAACTTCAGAGTGTTTTATGATTATCCATAGCACAAAACGTATTTTGCCCAACATGTGTTCTGTGGGAAGATAAGAGTGTGTGTGACCTTTGTCATCCAGCTTATCATTAGTCATAGTACTCGTCCTTGGGGCCAGGCAACCTTTCCTATCACTTACTGATCAAGGTACACTGCTGCTCACCTGTGAAAGGAAGGCAGCAGAGACCAGAGCCAAGGGACCAGTTCAGCTGGGCCAAGGCTCTTAACCCCCAGAAACTGGGAGATAATACATATCATTTACATACATACATAAGCCACTGAGTTTAGGAGGACTACTTTTTCACATAGCAGTGGATAACACAGTGAGCACACGAAGGTCAGGAGGTCAATGCAGGAGTGAGATCCACTGGCAGTTCTTTTCTCCTCTCTCAGTGAAGAAGGGCGTGGGGTCACCTGCTGAGTGTGAGGGTGCAGGGAGAGGTAACAGAGGTCGAGGGGAATGAGAAGGTATAAAACAGTTAGACACATGGAGAGTTAACAGACCAGGGAACTACAGTATGATTGACAGGCATCATTTGAGGCTGAGATAAGGGGTCCTGAAAGTAAAGTGAGAACAGTCACCTGGCTGTATAGTCATCAGTGGGTACAAGCACAGAGCCCGTGGAGATTCGGCTGTATTCAGAACTAGGGTTTTGCCAGACGAGCACATAAAGGAAAAGGAGGCAAGGGAACCAAGAGTATACATAAAGGAATGAGCATTATACATGGACTATGGGTTACACAAATAAAAAGTTAGAGAGAGAAAAAGTAAAGGTAAGTAAAGGTGGGGAGATTTGAGAGGAGTATGACTCACATCTGTTACAATTATAGTAATTGAGCAGACATGCAAATAAAGTATAACAGAGGGATAGAACAAAGAGAGCTTAATTCTTACTGTAGTTTTAGAGAAGGTTTCCCAGATAAGGAGATTTTTGAGCAGGACCCCAGTGTTATAAAAATGTATCATTCTTATTTGGGTCTCTTCTTTCTTAATATTCTTCCTGTTTTGAGAGACTACCCCACTTTATAAGTCTATGACCCCTTAGGATAGAGGCCAAAATGACTTTTCCAGCCTCCCTTGCAGCTACAGAACAGAGATGTTACCTAGGCTCTGCCAGTCCAATATACCCACAAAAGACATGACTTGGAAACTCACAATATAAATAATTCACTGATCTAGCAGGTCCTGATGAGAGCAGTGGTAGATACCCAGCTTCCAATACAACCACAAGAGAGGGTCTTGCACCTCTCCGTGTCAAACCTGGACACTGTGCTATCTGTATCCCATGGAAGCAGTGGGGTCTACTCAGGCCCTGCAGAGTGGCCCTCAAGTCAGGTGCTCTGGCCCTTCCAGAGTTTCTTTGAGTAGCTGATATCCTTTACAAGTTACCTCTCTGCTAAAACAAAACTAGCATGTTTTCTCTAGTTTGCAACCAAAACCTGACTATGATTTTTGAAAAGAAAAAAGATTTGTACAAGCAGAGAATTATGGGCAAGGAGTTCCAAAGTCAGAGAGCAGCACAAACACAGACATGCAAGTATGAAAACCCAAAGTGTGTTGTTAGAAATATTTGCTGATTGGTATAGCTGAGAAAGAAAGAAACTCAACTAAGCATTGAACAGTTCATTCAGGTTCCTGGCAAACGGGGACAATTTGAAGCTGAAGTCACACTTTGCGGAACAGAGGCATGTGTCAGGATTGGATACTAGCTACAACGAGGTAGAGAAAAGTGGCATGAGTGGATTTTGTGGCTTCACAGTGGGCAGGGTCATTAAGCAAATGTAGAGCAACAATGAGCTGGAGGATGAAGGCAGAAGGTCAGCATGGTACACTGGGAGAGGACTGGGCTTCATCACACTGTAGGTCTCAGTCTCAATTCTGTGACCACTTATTACCCATGATCCCCTGTATACTTTATTTAATCTTCTTGAGCCTCAGTTTCCTTATCTTTAAAAACAGGAGTAATAAAACCTACTGTCCTAGCCTTTTAATCAATCAGTGTGAGCACCCCAGGGGCACATATGTAGCTAAAACAAAGTGGATTTATTCATCCATCGCCAATAGGGAAAGCACACACCAGAGAACCACAGCATGTCTCACCAACAAAGGGAAAGATAGGGCTATGGGGAAGGGTAGAGTGGAGTAAAATTTAACCAAAGCAGTATTCTGAAAGACTCGAAGAGGTCAGCATCAAGCCTGGGCTGCAAAGTGGACCCAGGGCCCTGTTTCCTTGGAAACTACAAAGTTAGGGTAGACGTGAAATGCTAAGTCCAGATACCTCTTATCTCAAGTTTTGCCCCTGGGTTGGAAACCCAGACCGCTTCTGTTTCAAAGTGACGTGGATCCTCTGCACAAGAGTCAGATGTGTGCTTCTTACTTAATTTCATTTCAAACAGCAAAGTTTCTCAGTGAGAAAACAGCAGTCACTCAAAGAAAGAGGTTATTATGACACTGTGAGGCACACTGTTTTCTGTTAACTCTGCAACTAGCATTATCCGTGCTTTTTATTCTAGTCAGATGAAAGGCAACACAGAGTTTTACTATCCAAGAATACTCACTTTCATCCATAGCTAAGTATCATAGATGTAACTTGGAGTGAAACCCTCTTAGCGTGCTTTTGCATATTTAAATTCTACCAGCCATCTGAAGTTTAAATGTGTTTTTATTTTTCCAGGAATAAAATGCAATCTTAATTAGTGTGATCACATGGCTGTGTACAACAGTTTACCAAACTGTACAAAGAAAATTAATATACTTGTTTGCACTGTCTCAACTTAAAAGGGTTTTTAAAAAAGAAAAAGAGAATTATTGAGAACAAATTCCTTGCCTGAGAGGTTTTATAGCATTTTATTGCAAGAATAACATGAGACAAAAGACTTGTTGAGAGACTAATTGTGGAAATGCATGTATCTTTGAACGTTCTTAACTATTTGTGTCCATGAAGGTACAGTCAAGAACATTCAAAGGTTAAGTGAATAAGGAAATAAGTGTCCAGTACACTGAAATCTTAAGGTAGTTAGCTAAGTAATTGAGGTACGATTTGGGCTTAAATTGTCTGATTCCACAGCCTCTGTATTCAACCACTAAGTTTACCAAATGAAAACATTATATGTAGCAATGAACCCCTAGCGGACTGCAACTATCTCACAGATAGACAGCCTTTGGGAAAGTCAAATTGCCAGTGTAATGGGCATAAAATGTCAGTCCCAATTTACTGGGGGGGAAAGAGATCTTAAATTCAATGAAAATCTGAAAAGGAAGCTCTGCAAGTCTCAAGGTTTTTATGACCCCCCCCCCCAAAGAAGAAATATGTGAAAGAAAAGATGCGGGCTCTTAAATATCTGAAGGTTGCCCAAATGCCAGCTCAGGAAATAGTATCCTCCAGCCTGCAGCTGGGTCACAAAACGGTACTGCTCCTGTGGGGACACATCCCCGTGGTCAGGAAGAGGCCGCGTTTGACTGACCGAGTGCCTTTTTTGCTGAATCTGAAATTGAGGGAGTACATTTTTCCTTATGGGCATTCTTTACATTCTACTTAAGAGTTTAGAGTCAGGCAGAGTAAATTAAGTATCCTCACACTCACATCCCATCTGCTACTAAGAGAGGATGACCAATGCCCATCCCAGGCCAGCCTTCTCCATTGCGATGCTTCCAGGGTTTAAGGGTTTTGAAGCTGAACTCATCGCTCACCCAAAGCTCCACTCAAGGCCTCCCCAGTGCGGGGATAAACAGAGCAGGCTGCAGTCTGCTACATCCCTTAAGGTTTCTCATAATGAGAGTTTTTGGAACAAAGGCTCAGCTGTTCACACTCTTTACAGCATGGCTCACCATTCCATCGAGTGGCCCATGGAGCCATGTTAGGTCTTTCACAGAAAGATACCGACCCACAGGTCCTGTCTTCCAGACCAGGGGATGGCAGCCTCTCAGGGTGGCATGTAGAGGGGGCAGGGCAGGCAGCGAAGACAAGTTGAATCATAAACAACTCGACACCTCAGCCTCCACTAGAGGGTGCTGCTGAGTGAGGTGGTAGCTGCCCTCCACAAGACAGGGTCTCAGATCCCAAAGCAACACACCTGTCCTCGAGCCAGCTTCAAAGCAGGAGGACAGGGTGTAGTGACTACAGTCTCACCACTGTCACTTGTGGACTCTGGACAAGAGAACAAGTGCAGGCCCACACGTGTTCTTCTCATTTTAACCAGGGGTGTGAAATTGTGAGCCATCCTCTGACTTATTTGATCTACGGTGTTGGTGAGAATAATTTTTTTGCTTCATGTAATTGTTTTGATCAGTACTTAGAGAATTTTCCACCTATTAAAGTGGCTAAGTTGAAAGAAACGATTATAAAAAGCACCTCACAATACCAAGTGCTAGGAGGGATGCAGAGCAAGAGGAGCCCTCATACCCTGCTGGTGGAGGGGCAGAGGGGACAGCCACTTTGGGAAACGCTTTGACAGCTCCTTACACAGGTAAACATACACTCGCCATCTGACCCAGCACACCATTCCTAGGTGTCTACCCAAGAGAGATGAAAACTGGGATCCGCACAAAGACCAGCATAGAAGGATTATAGTGGCTTTATTTATAATCTCCCCAAACTAGGAACAACACACAAGTCTATTAACTGGTGCATAGATACACAGATTGTAGTTCCTCCATATGATGGAATAATAGCCATAATAAAAGGAAGGGTTTTAACGATACTGCGACAACTTGGATGAGTCAATGCACTAAGCAAAAAGCCAGGTCCAAAAGATTATACATACTGTATGAATTCCACTTACATGACATTCTAAAAAGACAATGTCATAGGGATAGAAATCAGACTAAAGATTGCCAGGGGTGGGGGCTGGCAGAGGGAGGGGGGGACAGACTGTGAAAGCACGCGGTGAGGCTTTCTGGGTAAATAGAGGCGCTGTGTCTTCATAGGGGTCCTGGTTACATAACAGTACACATATCAAACCAGATAAAACTGAACACCTGAAAGGGAAGACTGTTATTATATATAAATTATGCCTCAAAACACGCCCTTTAAATGAATTTCTAGAGTTCTATTTGCAAATTTTATGTAGGTCATACCCAAGGAAGCCTGCTTACTTTCCTTTTAAAAACTTGTAAAGTTTGCCCTGGCTGGTGTGGCTCAGTGGATTGAGAGGCAGACTGCAAAGCAAGGGGTAGCCGGTTAGACTCCCAGTCAGGGCAAGGGCCTGAGTTGCAGGCTAGGCCCCCAGCAGGGGGCGCGTGAGAAGCAACCACACACTGATGTTTCTCTCCTTTTCTCCCCCCCTTCCCCTCTAAAAATAAAAGAATAAAATCTCTTTTTAATTAAAAAATTCTTAAGCAGACCGCTTCATTGAAGATTTACTTTTTACTTTGTAGCCTCTTTTCTTTTGTGAACTCTTTTGTATTTTCCATTTTTACTACAATTGCAAATTCCACTAATGCTTAATAATTTAAAAGAATACAAAATTTTCAAAGTAATGCCAAAAGTGTACAGAATTTAAATAGGTTTTCATCAAATTCTGTAAAGTAAATGGAAAAGTAAAAATGACGTTTCGTATTTTCCAAAGAATTTAGTTTTAGTCTGAAGTACTCGAAATTCTCTATTAAAATTAAGACGAAATATAAGTCATAATTGAAAGATCAAGATTTAAAATTAAAATTATTTAAATAAAGCAGAGTTTTTAAATTTCTTATTTGAGAATTTAAATAGACCTAATTAAACATTTCTATAAAAACAAAGCCTCTGCTGTTTGGATTTCGGTATTCATGTAGTCGCCAACAGAAAGAGTCATAGTCACGCGTGCCGAGTCCACGCAGACACACAAACAACGTTAAGCGTCACTGTGAATTCCCTCCCCCGCCGCGTGCAGGTGCTGCGAGTCTCCGGCTGACTCCCCGTGGGTGCGTCCAGAACCCCCGGCTGACGCGGGGGAAGAGCGGGAAGATCACGTTCAGCGCTACTAGGAAACAGGGCCTCCCCTGAGTGCGCACTTTCTGACACGGGAGACTTGGCAAGTCCACTGATTTGCTTTGTCTTAAGTCAGTCCCCTCACGACTCGGGTCCCCCTACACATCGCAGCTGTGCCTGTCTCTGACCTCAGCGGTACAGTGACCCGCGCACATTCACACCCCAGCGCCAGGGAAGAGGGAAAGTATTTCCCAGGGGCCTGAGTGGTGTGAGTCGTGGCCCTGGGTGTTCAGGGTTATGAGTCTCGCTGTGCCCGCACTGAGCGCAGCATCCCGAGTGACCGGACCCAACGTGTGACTTAACAAATTTATTTCGTGTGTGACTTACCACGTGTGGAAGCCTCTAAAAGACAGCCCTGGCAGCAGGAGCTATTGCAGCACACGAGTGACTGTGGAACAGGCCACGCCCTGTGGCGAGGGCACGCCCACCAGCTGGACCTCCGGCGCTTCTCTCTGAGCCTCAGCCGCCTGGATGGCCCTAAAACTTAGGCTCCCCAGGCGCGCGGTTTGGGCAGCGACCACACTTCAGTGCACTTTATTTAATACCATAATTATCCATTAACCCTTTAAAAGCATTTCTACATGAACACCTAAGTTCAAAAATGGGTAGAGGCGATCAGAGGAAGGTTTGGGGGGGGGGGTGGCGGGGGTTAGAAGAAAGAAAGAGTAGGGGATGGAGGAATAAGCCCTCAAAACAAGCTCCAGGACCGTGGAAGGAAGACTTTGTCCTAAAGGTCCTTACATGGTTACGGGTGTTCTCTGAAGCATACAGGTATAAAGAGCCTAGATGTGGAAAATCAGGTGTGAAACATGGAGTAGAATAACAGTTCACCAGGAGTCAGTGGCTTACATAGAATTGAAGGAGATTGTGTGTTTTCGAAAGAGGAAGGGATAAGTATGTAATCTGTATTTTTCAGATCGTTAAAAGTATTAAAAAATGCCCATTGTTCAATGAACAAAAATTCTTAATGCACTGAGATATATTCTACTTTGAGGGAATCTCCTTAAAACAAATTTAATCACTGGCTGGTGTAGCTCAGTGGATTGAGTGCGGGCCTGCGAACCAGACGATCGCGGTTCGATTCCCAGTCAGGGCATATGCCTGGGTTGCAGGCCAGTTCCCAGCAGGGGATATAGTTCCTGGCAGGGGGCACACGAGAGGCAACCATACATTGATATTTTTCTCCTTCTCTCCTTCCCTTCCCCTCTAAAGATAAATAAATAAAATATTTTTAAAAAAGAAGAGTGGTACTTTAAAAAACACACAACAAATTTCATCATATCATTCTCCCAGTTCAAGTCCGTACCATGGCTTCGAAAGCCCTAAATTATTTGCGTGCATCACCGACTGCCACAATTGCCCTCATTTCTTGTCCCTCAGGAACCCAGTGAGTCAACCACGTGACCTTCTCTCCATTCTTTCACAAACCGCTTCTTAGAGCTGAGCCAATGGTCCCTCCATTCCCTCTGCCTGAAACAAACATCCTTCTCCCTCTTGGCATGGCTAGCTCCTCGTCATCCTTGCATCTCAGTTTAAATGTCCTTACCTCAGAGCACCCTTCCCTCCCGGTTCCCTGACCTCAAGTAGGACTCTCCTCTTTCAAAGCCCTTGTCTCAGCACTTGACCCCTGGGTGTGTGTCTGGTGCCTTTGTCCAGCTACACTAGAACATAAGCTCCAGGATCTTGTCCCTTCTGCTTCGCCCTGGTATCTTCGTGTGCCTAATGGAATCCCGGGCATGAAGTATAGCACATTGCTTAATAAGCACTTCAGCACCAAAAAGACCGAAGACAGCTGCAGTGCTACAGAGAACACATTATTCACATAATGGATACTCTGTTCCTTTCTTAGGTAAGCTGCAGAGTACCGAGCAGGACTCAGGGGCAAAATCAAATGCAATGAGCCATGCAATCCATGGAAAATGAACATTTGAAAGCTGTAGATCATGGCCACAAAATAGGTAGTGACTTTTAATAGCAGTGTGTCATTTCAAATAAATGGGTATCCTGGAGCAGAATGCAATATTGCTTGGATCTTACAAAATAACCTGGCATGTGTCATGGCCCTGGTGTACACATTTTATTTCAGTGCTGGGCCTTTGCACAAAATATCAAAACTTCGTAAGTGTTTGTACTCATTTATATTTTATTATCCGAGTGGAGGAGGGCACTAATGGGTATACAGCTGAAAAGCCCTCCCCTATTCCAGTAAACTAGCAACTATGAAACAGGCCACTCAGCCGTTATTGATTTTTAAGCCGTATAACTCCTTGGAGCTTTTAAAATGCTAATATGTGGTATGACTCAGAACCACAGAACCCTTATTCTTTTTTGAGCACAGATTACCATTTCCTGGAACCAGTATTCCCTGGCATATGGTTTGGGGAATGCTGTTGGGTCACAATCCTGCCTTAATTTAAGAAGCTGCAAGACCAAATTATGTGCAGATGAAGAAAATACTACAGACCCGGGTGGGGAAACAACAGCCTAGAGTGGGGTGATGGATGCATTGGGTCACATGTGCCCGGTAGGGTCCAAATTCTGTCTCTCCAGAGAGCACCTCTTCTGCATTTACTCGTTCTCTGCAGGTCTTTGGAATAGAAACAGCATTCCTGGGTTATTAAAACATGCAAATACATTATATAAATATCTTCCAGGTGGCCAAGAGCCTGGGGGCAGGTAGGGAATCCACATACACTTTCCAATGGGACTTATTTTTTACTAGTTATGTATGGAAAAGTGCCCCGAAATGTAAGCTCCCACCCTTTCTCTGTCTGAGTGTGAGACGGAAACTGTCTCCATTCATTTATTCATCAGACGTGTATTTGTTGAGGGTCTACTGCATGCCATGCAATACTTTAGGCACTGGGGATCCAGAAGTTAATAAAACAGACAAAAATCCTTGCTCTTGTGGGGCTTATAATGTAGTGGGAAAAGGCAAATAATAATAATAAAGTCATTTATACTGTATGACAATAATAATAAAGACTTTACCAAGTCAAGTACATTGGAAGGTTATAAATGCTATGTAAAAATATAAATCAGGACAGAGGACCACAGAGCACTGAGGTTGCAAACAGAACAGCCAAAAAGGTCTTATTCACAAGCAAGGGCTCAAAGGATGCAAAGGAGTGAGCCCCGGGGATGGCTGGTGAGTGGGGGGAGCATTTCCCACAGAGCAAACTGCAAAGGTTCAGAGGCAGGATCCCAAACAGAGGTCCAGTGCTCCCAGGAGACGCAGTATGGTGGGAAGTGCTGAGCTGGGTGGAAGACAGTGGACACTGAAGTGATGCTCTGAGGGATGTTTTCACAGGGTCCCTTCGGCTGCTGGTTGGAAAATGGACCTGCAGGCGGCCAGGCTGGAAACTGGGAAGCCAGGTGGCACTATAACAACCCAGATAAATAACAGAACCACATAAAGAGCCTCATATAAAATGTCCCCATTTTCTGAAATTTTTTAAATTTTTATTGAATTTACTGGAGTGACATTGGTTAATACAATTATATGGGTTTCAGGCACACAATTCTATATAAATCAGATGTATATCGTATTGTGTGTTCACCACCCAGTCAAGTCTCCTTCCGGCACCATTTATCTCCCCATTACCGTCTTCTACCTCCCTCCACCCCACTTTCCCCCTGGTAAGCACCATACTGTTGGCAGTGTCTGAGTTTGTTTTCTTAATCCCTTCACCATTTTCACCCAGCCCCCGAGCCCCACTCCCCTATGACAGCTGTCAGTCTGTTCTCCGTATCTATGAGTCTGCTTCTATTTTGGTTGTCCATTTATTTTGTTGATTAGATTCCACATATAAGTGATATAATACAGTATTGGTCTGGCTTATTTCACCTAACATAATACTCTCCAGGTCCATCCATGCTGTCGCAAATAAAGGTAAGATTTCCTTCTTTTTATGGCTGAGTAGTATTCCACTGCGTAAATGTGGCAGCTGCATTTTTGTATCTGTTACCTTATTTGATTTTCACATGTTACCTCTGTCTCGTGGCTGAGGAAACTGAGCTGCAAAAAGGCCCAGGGCTAGCCCAACAGCAGACAACTCTTAAGTGAAAGAACCAAGAACCAGTGCTAGGGCTAGAGTCGCTGACTCGGGCGAGGGCTGGTTACACGGCAGCAGCCAAGTCCAGACAGCAAAGTGAGGCTGCCTGAGTGTTTGACGTCTGGGAAGATGTGGACAGCGCAGGATGGCGGACATGTACGTTTATCTTGGAGGACATGAGCCTTAAGCAGAGCTGTTGTGTTTCTTTCTTTCTTTAGAAATTTTGTTGCCCTGGCTGGTGGTAGCTCAGTGGATTGAGCGCGGGCCTGCGAACGACACGATCGCGGTTCGATTCCCAGTCAGGGCACATGCCTGGGTTGCAGGCCAGTTCCCCCTAGGGGACTCACGGGAGGCAACCATACATTGATATTTCTCTCCTCTCTTTCCCTTCCTCTTTAAAGATAAATAAATAAAATTTAAAAAAAAAGAAAGAAATTTTGTTGAAGACCAGCAGGCAAAAAAGTGCACAAGCCCCAGGCAGAGTCTTCAAAGGAAATTTTGAAGTTTCCCACCTGGCCACCGATGTGAAGGGCTTTGAGAACACGTGGCAACACGAGGGTAATGAGTTCGTGGAAAAGCGCTCCTTTAGATACACACGAAACCTCTCACTAATGTTGTGCCTGGGCCTCCAGAGCGAGAGATGACACGCTGCTCCCCACTCCACGGAAACGACCACCTGAGACGCTCCTTGCAGTTCACCAAGTTCGACCCAACCTTGCCATTGCTGCTAGGACTGGGTAGCCAACTGGTTAGAAGGTTCGGGCGGCATTTAAAGGAAACTTCAAGTGTTCATTTCCTTAAAGCAACTTTTTAGAGATCAAGCCCTTTGTTGTGGCTGTTGTTGGTTTTGAATAGTGACTTTACTCTGTGATGTCCACATGGCATACAGGGAGACACGGCACCCATTCGTGAGAGCAGAAAAGGCACCTGCAGCCAGGAAATGGAAGAAGAGGGTGGCTGCATTTCTTCTTCTTTCCCTTTCTCCTCCTCCTCTTCCTCCCTCTTCCTCTTTTCTCTTCCCCGCCCCCCTCTCTCCTTCCCTACTTTGCCTCTAGATTTAAATATCGTGAGCATTCTTTATTCCAATTCCAGAGCTTCATGAGGCCATGGGGTGGACAAGCTGGGCCTTGCCCTAGTAATCCAAGTAGTCCAAGCCCTGGGTTAATAGATAGGGTGGTCCAGTTTTCAGAGCAGAAGATGTGAAAAAATATATGTTTTTTTTAAAAAAAGGAGTAGAAGAGAATAAAGATTTAACTAGGTACAATGTGTAAACCTTGATTGAACTCCGATGCTTAAAAAGGAATGATAAAAACATTTCTAGTATTGGGGGAAATTTGAGTATGGACTGGATATTAGATGAAATTACACAATTACTGTTAACATTCTTAGATGTAAAACTGATCTGTCTTTGTGTAGGAAAAGTTCCTTTTTGAGGAAAGGCATGCTGAAGTATTCAGGAGTGGTTAATCGTGATGTCTACAACTTACTTTCAAACACCTATAACAGTTAAGCAAGTACAGCACAATGTTAGGACACGCCTGATTCTGGGTGGCAGCTATATGCATATACCTTGCACTATTACTCAATTTTCCACTGTGCTTGAATAGAGTATAATTGAAAGGTGGAAAACCACATGCAGAGCAAACATTAGTCACTGTGTACGAACAAATACCTATAGACGAAGAGGAATGGGAATGGAAACAAGGATATACGGGAAAGACAAACACCCAGCCAACACGGAGCTGTGCAATGAGCTGAAGATTATAGCGGACTCAACTCTCTACACCTGAAAGAAGAAAAAAGAAGACCTCCATCAAGTCAGCCAAGCGAGTCCCTTCCCTCACAGCTGAGGGAGCAGAGTTGCACAAGGGTGAGTTGCTGGAATCCAGGAGACCCATAAATCTGTGGCAACAGGCTGACGACCTGGAGCTCCTCACACAGAGAGTTGAGTCTGAATACTTTCCCATCCCCTGGGTAATGCAGCATTATCTTCCTTATGTAACGAAGACCTTATGCTACTTGATTTACAGTTCCTCCCATGATGGGAGATTTGTTCAGTAATCCCCAGGATTGTAGCTAAACACCAAAGGGCGTATTTATCAAATTTGTCTGTAGTCCAAGCCCTGGCTCAGACATCTCCATCTCCCCCAGGGGTGTAGCTACGATTTCTATCATTTGTTTAATGAAATGGATCATCTGCTTCCAGGCATTCCAGAGAAATCTTTTGTGTGGCCTCCCTGTGAGTCAGGTTAAAAAAAATATTGTGACTGTCCCTGAAAGACTCGCCCCTGGTGGAGACAGAGATGTGCTGAGGGGATTACGTCTGACACTTAGAAAAATAGCCAGAATAACAGTGCAGGCCCAGAAATGCCCCTCCTAATCTTAATGGCATATCATCAAGAAAAGGATACCTCTCAGGAAGTCCGCCTATAGAATGGAAGCTGCCAGAGAGCAGGAAACCCTTCTGCCTGTATCACAATGCCTGGCTGAGTTTGCGGATACGGCAGGTGCTCAATACCTGCTTGTCACCAAGGAAATGAATCCGTAGGTGATCAAATATTGCATGGGTGATTTGGACTGGAAAGGACGGGCAAGTGGGTACGAAAACCATGATTTCTTTTTCAGCTGAATAAGGGAATTATTTGAATAGCAAACAAGAAAAATAAAACATTGGCAGATATTTATATCCATTTGCTTTCATGGGTTAAGACAATTTTTAAGTAAACATAATAAATGGAAAGAATGTGGCCTGTGCAAGTGAGATAGGAAAAAAAGACAAGAAACAAGTTGTTCATTTGTACTAGAAACCACAGTATTGCCCTATAAAGGTCCAAGGCTAAAGACGGACAACACTGCGGGCCACTCTCCAATATTTCAAGTTCAAGAGCTACAGTTCTATATCTTGGATCTATAGACCACTGAGGTTTCCGTTTTACCCTCAAAACATCACAAAATTCTTCGCTAACTTCTCAACACAAACTTCTAATTCAGAAAATTATTATGAAGACAAAATAGTAATGGAGATGAGGTGTTGTGGAATCGGAGAAGCAACGATTATTCTCTGAAAGAGCTTAAATCTCCTCTTCGGTCTAGACAGATGGCTATTTCTGAGGAGACCACACTCCCCAAAGCTAGAAACACACAGCAGCTTCTTCCAATTCCCCCCATTTAGTACGTTTGAAAGAATCATGATTTGGTGCCCCCATCACCCATTCATCAATTTAAAATATGCATAAACAAATACTTCTTGAATAGTCACAATTTTATAGACGCTTGTCTTATTCCTGAACTATTTCCATCTAACCTGCCCATATAGTTTTATTCTAATACATGTTTATTCTTATAGTCATTTTTTGACCATTTAGGTCAATACTTACTTTCTCTACTACATAGAGAGACTATGTAGATATTTAGATATGTTTGTATATAGATATTATAAAGTCTGACACTGAATATGTTTTCTTTATAATTTCCTATGACCAAAAGGATCTAAGAATCAAAAGATGTCTTCTGAATTCAGTTATCACTATAATATTGGCAAAACCAACAAATGTATTACAAACCATTAAACAGAAAGGTGAATTTTATTGGAAATGCCTCTATAAGTGAATAGGAGTTATTCTAGTCATTTCTATAGATAAATAATACTTAATGTTCGGTAAGTCAGAGTTCAGCATCAATCATATTCACATTTTTCATTTTTAAATATGAAATCTTATTCATTTAAATGACTAGATGGAAATAAAAGGGATTTGTGATAGCAATGTTAATCAATTATTTCAAATCTTTCTCAGCTGATTTTAATGGTTTATCAGCTGACAGTGTGATTACATCCTTGTATTTTTGTGGAAAGGGAGTGGGAAGGGGAATTATCTTCAGCCACAGGCATGCTTTGGGAAAGGTGCATGTGAGTTAAGCTATGTTGAAGGAATTAGCACAAGTATGTGCTGGAACACAGTTAACTTCTAAGTTTGAATACATATTATTGTTATTATTATTATTCTGAGCATCTGGAAATCCATTCCTTTAAAACTATAAGGGTCTTTTTCTATTCCATGAAGGATCTTTATCCCCCAGGGAAACTCATACCTGACTTTTAAGAGCACTGAGTTGGGGTATAATCAGATGCTTATAATGGAGACCTAAAGTGATAATGGTTACACTACACGGAAGTTCATTTGTCTGCCACACAGATGTTGGAGCTGGTATGGGAGCTCTTCTCCAGCTGGTCTTGAATCCCGCTGTTCCGCCAATGCCCAGGACTTCACCTCATACGCATGGCCACTCCCACCTGCCCCACTAGCCTTCTTCTTTTGAGTTCTACAGTTTTTAGATTCCACATAAAAGTGAGATCACGTAGTATTTGTCTTTCTGCGTCTGGTTTATTTCACTTAGCACAGTGTCCTTAAAGTTCATCCATGTTGTCTCACATAATACTTTCCTTCTTTTTTAAGGCAGAATAACATTCCATCTTGCATGGGGTAACCCATAACCTCCTCATATGCCCTCTCATACTAGATAATTAAGAATTAGCTGTACAAGTAAATTAGAAGTGACCAACTGACTGCTCTCCTAATGTCTTAAGGTGGGAGGGAGAGGGAGGAGAAATCACGTGAATGTTAAGAGTACACAGGGTAGCACCTGGTATTCAGTAAGCTGTCGCTGTTGTTGGGCCCCTGCACTGTGGCCCATAGCTCGTCTCTTCCCAACAGTACCCTTTTCACCCTTCAAATATCCCCCCTCAGAGGGGAGTTTCCTGGCCACCCTCTGTAAAATAGGAAATCGCTCCATGAGTGCAGACTCCTGCTTTTACAGCCGCACCGGTGCGTGGCCCACGAACACTGTCAAGTGAGGAGATGCATGAACAGTACTTTTGCCCCAGCTCATAGGTTCTGTAATTTTTTCTTCAGAACAATGAGGCAGTTGAACTTTATCAACTCTAACACAATTTTCAACTTTAAAATATTGTTCTTCTCCCCATAAACTTCATCCTCACCTACAGGCTGCCACCTAGGCTCCCTGTCCTCTTTAGAGAATGCCCACGTTGTAGACAGGAGTAGAGAGGAGCGCCAGTCATTGAATGCCACCTGATAACAAGAAAGACTGACAGCTAACCTTGCAGGAGGAGAGGCGAAGCTGAAGTGTTCCCAGAGGTGAGCCAGAGGGAGAGTGGAGAAGGCGCTTCCTGATCCAGGGAAGGACAAAAAGCACCCCTCTCCCTCTAGGGAAGTGTACCAGGTGTCCCGCTCACCTGATGGCTGACTCCGTTCCAGAAGGTCCGGGGACCCCAGGCAACTGGGCCCTCTGTAGGTCAGCCGTGGCTGACGAACGAATGGATGGAGACATGAACAAGAGCAGGCTTTAACTCCAGCAGAAGCTGCTCAGTGCTGTGGGCCCATGTTGACTTGTTCTTCCCCTAGACCAGATCTGCACTGTCTGATACGGTAACCATGAACTATGTGTGGTTATTTAAATTAAAATCATTCAAATGAAATAAAATTTAGAGTTTACTTTCTTGGTTGCACACACTAAATGACAAGTGCCAAGAGGCACACGGGGCCACCTGTTTGGGAAACAGGGATTAGGGACAGTTCTGGCCAGAGGCAGCCAACTACCTGGCTTCCCGGTATCCAGCCCCGTATCCCAGTTGCTTTTAACGGAGACTCCCACATCTTTCCTTTCTTGCTGTGAGAAGCACCAATCTGTGAGAACTTGACCCTTAGAAATGGAGTTAGTGGAGTCCTGAGAAACAGCCCAGCACTTGCTACAAGTTTTTGAAATGACTACTTAGCACCCCAGTTCCATCCTGGATTCACTTTTGGGAGGACTGCTAGGAACTCAAGGGCACATACGTGTCCTGACAACACAGGTCCTTCTCTGGGGCTTCCCGCTGTTCATAGGAGCCCAGATGCATTTCTCAACCACGTCCTGCTGGGCAATACAAATCACCTTCTGTCCATTAAAAAAAAATCTGACTCACTGGAGTTACTCCAAATCACTCTCTTTCATGTAACTCCCAGCTTCTTTTGATGTTCACCGATACATCACCAGCTAGTGTGCTTGCCAAGAGCCTGTCTAGGTTTGGGTGATCTGTCATCTCCCCAGAGCTTATTACAAGAAACTCCCCACCCCTTTTAGGGTCTGAAAGATTGGTGAGCAACATAAAATGGCAACATGCCAGGAAACTAGGATTGAGCTTTCAGCTAGACATCTCATTCAGTAGCACAGGGCTGCCTTTGACCATCGGTGTGTGTCAGGGAAAGATTCCAACATGTGCGACTTGAAAATAATTACAGAGGTTGGCTAAGTAAGTTAAATAAGCCTGGAAGTCATAATTATAGCAAACTGTAGACAAGGTGGTGAAGTCTCGAAGTTTATCTTTGGCTTTCCTCCAAACTACCCCGAGAGCTCCTCTCTCTGATTTTCCACTCTGTCCCCTCCCCTCAAGCTTGCCCAGGACCCTGCCTTGGTTTCTCATCCCTCCATGAAAGCTCATTTGGGTTCTTTTCCTCCGATGGAAACTTAGTGCCAAGAGGCCAATAGGCTCTATTCGTTATGACCAGCCAGCTCCTAGGACAACCTAACTTACTTAAAAGCAAGAGTCCCTCACCTGGTTCTAAAGAGCAGTTTCAGAGGGCAGGGAAGACCCTCAGATATTAAATTTGCATATGTATTTTCTGCAGAAAAGGCTCATAGAGTTCATCAGGTTCCATAATATGTCCATGACCCCCCAAAAAGGTAGGAGCCACTACTGATGAATATCAATAGCTCATAATCACAGGTGGCTTTTCTTCTTGGATGATGTTTGCATTTTAACTACAGTGTGAAGTAGAAACATCTGATAAATATCTTTGCCTCAGGAAATAATAACAGGAGAGTTTTCAGGCCAGACATACGGAAGGTAAGAACGACTCTTTGGGGAGAAATCAGCCTCGTATCGCCTTTGAGATCACAGCAACAGCCTCCACCTAGGATTCAGGGCAACTCCGGGGGTTGGATTGTGTTTCTTTGAACGCAAATTCTTTCCACTCACATAAAATGCAGGGGGCCTTGTTCGTTTGTTTTTTGACATCTCAAAGACACGCATCAGGCTCAGGGTATGGTGAAGGACAGGGAGGCAGAGCTTTAGTCCCCTCTGCCCGTCGCTGGCTGAGCAACCTTCTAAAATGGCCTCCGAGGCCTCAGTTTCCTCATTTGTAGAATAGCTGGGCAGTCCTCTCCAGCCTCAGGAAGCTGCCCAAAGTCCGCTATAAATGAAATTCCTGTGCTGCCCCATGATTGATATGGAGAGGTTGTTTTCACATGGCAGAGGGAAACGCTCACCAAACATCAAGTTGTTTTCTTCCTTTTTAATATGTGAGCATCTGTCCGAAGCAGCCAAACCTGCTCTTGAAAGCTTCGGAACAGTGTGTGGCGGATTGTAATGCTTGTCTCAGAGAGATTAATTGGAAACAAACTCTAAGGAAGAAAATTCAAAGCCCGTTTCTATGCTTCCGGCCCTTTAGATCTTCCAACATGGAAACTGAGCGTTACAAAGGGGATTAGTTATTGGGATGGTCTGCCAGAAGACCAACATTCAGCTCTGCGTTTGCTCCTCGCCAGGGGCCCGGGTGACCCGCATGTCAATGGCTTTCTTTTCGGCTTGCTGGGGGGTGAAGCGCATACTAACTCCAGATCCTGGGCTCCCCAAATGTCATCTAAGCACAGCCTCCGCAAGCTGGACCTGCTCCCTCACCCCCAAACTGCGCTTCAAATGAGGACAAACCGGTAGTGATGGTCCCTCCACTCATCCACAGTGGGGAAGTCGAATTAATTCTTTTTAAATGAAGAAAGAGTCTTTTGATCTCTGAATTTTGTCAGCCGTTCTTGTATTTTTTTTTATGTGCTTCATCTTTTTCTTTTTAAGCACTGGATTTCCCCACCCACCTCCACCCCCAGCAAAATTCCCTAGTTGAGCGCAGTTTTCCGATTGCTTCATTCTCCCCCATCACGGGTCTCCTGGCCCTTAGTCTCTTCTTCAAACTCGGAGACCACTCTTCACTCAGTGATCTCAGCTACCCTAGTGCAACTGAGGACCAGGAAGCAAGCAGGAAGCCCTACCGAACGGGCAACGTGGAGTCACCACAAAAGTTGTTAGCCTTCTCTCAAACCATGTTGTTGTGTCGCTGTTGTTGTTGGTGCTGGGTTTTTTTGGCATTGCATATAATATTATCTACAAAAAATGCACGTGCCAAACATATAAGTGTGTGGAGAAGGGGCAGGGCCAGGTAGGCACAGGAGAGGGACAAGCTCTGACAACTAGACCGTCGCCCAGGAAAATGCCAAGGGACAGCCAGCAACCAGAGAGGACGTAGGAAACAGCGAAAAAATAATGAAAGGGGAATAAAGGAATCTTTGCAGTCTGGGATATCCAACGGTGAGACAAACAGACCCATTGAGCCTACCGCTAACTAATCAGCTTGTGGCATATCTAGAATGGGACTGGAATGGATTATCAATTTAGCTCTGAAATAGGACAGAGGACATAAACTGAGCGGAAGAACTATTTCACGTAAGCCATTCATCCTGATTCTAATGTAACAGCAGAGCAAATGCCTACTCAGAATAAAGACTGTTTTTGCTGTCTTCCCTCGCAGGTGGGTACGGCCAACGGGATGTGCATGAAGCTGATATGGACAACTTCTTGGTCGCCCTTCTTTGAAGGGAATACTGCTGACCTCCTTTCTGTCCTCTGCTGGCCTGGATGTGGACATGGTGCCTGGAGTGTCAGGGATGACAGGGCAACGAGAGAGAATCTGGGTCACGGACACGGTGGGGCGAGCATCTTGTACCACACAGGCTTGGTCTGCCTCTTTGGGTTCTTTTTTTTTAATCTTCACCTGAGGGCATGTTTATTGATTTTAGAGAGAGGAAGGGGAGGGAGGGAAAGAGAGAGAAAGAGAGAGAGAAAAGAATGACATCGATGTAAGAGAGAAACATTGATTGGTTGCCTCCCATATGTGCCTCAACCAGGGATCGAATCAGCAGCCTAGGTATGTGCCCTGACAGGGAATCGAACCCACAACCTTTTGGAATATGGGATGACACTCCCACCAACTGAGCCATCTGGCCAGGCTGTTTCTTTGTATTCTTAAAGAATATAAACTTACCTTGTTTCAGCCTGATATTTTTATGTTTAGCAGCAGAACCTATATTCTACTAATCAACTAATGAAACCTCTATCTATGGATATAATTTGGGGGATCCCATTGATTATGCCCCCCAATCTCTCTCTCCCTCTCTCTTTTGGCAATGGCTCTGTGGTGAGATGGAGCAGGGTGGATTAGGAGTCCAACATAACAACCCTCTGTGGTATTATTATAATAATTATTCATTATTATCATTCTAATCTAAAAGATGCGATTAAGCCTCATTCCTAAGACCTTTCAGCTAGTGACAGGCACAGCTGGGATCTGAACCGAGGGCTTCATGAGAGCCTACAGCTCTTACCATTTCCCTCTGCACCTAACTTCCTGCACTGGGAGGTTTCACAGCCAGACGCAGCACCCAGAACATAGCCATCACTTTCCAAACAGGGGACACGGCCGGAGGCTGCTGACTGTGTTCTGACAGAGCCCCCCGCCTTGGGCCAAGGTGTGCATTGCCTGTGGACCACCTCCTTCAGCTGGAACACTCTTCCTTTAGGTGAAGGGAGTTAAAAGTCTTTGGTTAAACTGCAGTAAATCCCTGATTACTTAACCATAGATACTTCTTTCTCCTCCAGTTATAATTTTGTCAAAATCTCATGGTTCTCAGTCTGTCCAAGGCCACAGTTCAGCACCGGTGTTCCCTCTAGATTACTTCGTGCATTTGCTCCTACTTTTCATGTCTTTGGTGTTGCTGCTCATCCCTCCACAGTTAGGAAGCACTAACTATGTCCAGTTGTAGGATGTGAAAATGTGGCTCCTCCTGGCATTAGGTTAGCAGACTGATGGAGAAGACAATGATGGACCACGTAAGGAGAGTCAAGTGTTAACTTATGACAAGTACTAGGCAAGAGTACCTGCCAGCACAGTAATAAACTTCATGCACAGGTGCTAGTGCCAGCTGTGCCTTGGGCGCCGGGCTCAGGGCTCTACCCACAGTATCCGAGGAGACAGGAAGCAGCTGTCAGTGAGAGGGAGGGTGGGGTCAACTTGCAGATTTAGCAAATAAAACTATAAGCTCCCCAGTTAAATTTGAATTTCAGAGCAACAGTAAATGCTTTTTTAGTATGTCTCATGCAATACTTGCACTTCTATGAAAACATTACTCATTATTTACCTGAAGTTCAAATTTGACGGGGTCCTGGCAAGTTGAGGTGAGAAGGGAGCTTGTAGAGGGGCAAGGGAGAAGACGTGAGGGAGAAGTAGAATATGATTCCT
This sequence comes from Sturnira hondurensis, assembly GCF_014824575.4. Taxonomy (NCBI): domain Eukaryota; kingdom Metazoa; phylum Chordata; class Mammalia; order Chiroptera; family Phyllostomidae; genus Sturnira; species Sturnira hondurensis. Next base: position 38,093,330 of record NW_028087015.1, read on the forward strand.
AAAAAGGGGGGGGGCTCGAAGGTGAGTAGTCTGTCTCTAGACTTGGGGGAGTGGGGAAGGAAGTAAGGACTCCTGAACCTCTACCCTCACAGGAATCTTGGCCATAGGGCAAACATAAACTTACAAAAGACCAGCAGAATTGCTTTCATAGGGATGTGTTAAGCCACCTCAAAATCATTTATTTTCTGAAAATAAGTGGGAAATAAATTAAAACATGTATTCAGTCACTTTGTAAATGTAAGGTCTCCCACTGAGTTAGGTAGAGGTGGTACGTCAGCGAGGAAGCTCACGGTTGCCAAGCACCCACTCAACCTCATCATGGGTTCCAGGGGTGCTGTGCTTTAAAGGAACACCCCCGACCCCCACGAAGAAGGGTCAGAATAAAGAGGAGGTGGTGTCGTGGAAAGAACACTTACCTCCCTCCCTGTGACTGGTCAGGTGACGTGGGCTGAGCTTGTCCCCCCTTGTCGGTTGCAGCTTCCTCCCCTGGGAAGTGGCAAGGCCCCTCTGACTGATCTCCAAGGACCCTCACCCCCCAGAAGGATCCAGCCATAAGGAGCGAGGCAAAGCCAGCTCTCAGGCCAACACGGGGCACAGCTTGGTTCCCAGCCTTCCTGGCGGTTCTACAAGCTCACGACATTCCTCAGCACATTAGCCTTCCCCCTTTTCCAGCTCTGGTTTGTTTCTACTGCTTTCAACCAGAGAACCAAAGAACTCAGACCACTGCAAGCCCAGCGGGGTGGGTGGGGTGTCAAGGGCGATTACCTTTGTGAAACTTGGGTCTTAAACAAGCTACACTTCACTGTTTACTGCAGGGCTTCTCAGGCCCTTTAACAAGGTCAAGTCTCTGAGACTCTTCAAAAGAGAATAGAGTGTTGGGGTTTCACAAACCACCTTGATCAGGGGCCCTTTGTCCTGGGGTTCCTGGCACGAGCTTTTTGACCTGAATCTTTAAGTGTGTGTGTGTGTGTGATGTCTGACTGACTAGCCAATTTCAGGGTCTTAGGTGAAGAAACGAACTCTTCCTCTTCTTCACCTCGGCAAGTTACTGGACACAAACCGATGACTAGAGCGCAGCAAAACCGAGAGCTCACCGTGCACCGGCCGTACTGCAACCGCAGTGTGGTTTAATGTGCATGAAGCCGCAACACATCGCAGAGCTGGAGGCCAAGGGAGCTGACCCATGTCCCGTTGCCAAAGGCAATTTTCCTGATTACTTTCTGCCTGTCTGGGATTCCTGTGGTTTCCCCTTGTAAGGGGATCCTCTACTTCCTGACATCGTGCTGTTGCCGGCGCTGCATCACGGGACCCCTGGGAGGGCTGGCTGCTGGACAAGGAGGATGAAAGGACGCAGTCTTCAAGCATGGCTAAGTGTTGGTCGTCCATAGGTAGTTCAGAGGCAGGTACCTCGGCAAAAGGTGGTTACCAGTGACTTGATTGCTCGCACTAAGGACATTTGGCTGAGGCCAAACTAGTGGTGAATCAAAAGTTTTTAGCCCTGGCTAGTGTGGCTCAGTGAACTGGGTGCTGGTCTGCGAACTGAAAGGTCACCAGTTCAATTCCCAGTCAGGGCACATGCCTGGGTTGTGGGCCAGGTTCCCAGTAGGGGGCGTGTGAGAGGCAACCAATCAATGTTTCTCTCACACATCAATGTTTCTCCCCTTTTCTCCCTCCCTTCCCATCTCCCTAAAAATAAATAAATAAAATATTAAAAAAACAAGTTTTTATTCAATGTGTACCACACGTATACCATGTGCCAGACTTTTTCCTATCCTCTGATACTTTGTTTCATTCCCAGCCCCTGTGACGGTGCGCTGTAACTCCTTATGAACTGCAACACAGAAACTCCTCCACTGTGTTGTTCAGAGAGCAGGGAGGCCGGCCAAAAGGCCTGCAGACGCCCACTCATCCAAGTGTCCTCTGGGTATCCTGGCAGGAGCTCCTTGCTGTTGTGTGTGTGAACGACATAAATGGATGCTCACAAAAGTGCAGGACACAAAGGCTTAACCTTGTCAGCAAAACTGGAAAGAAAATTTATGATAAAAACATGTGGTCCAAGTTTGGGCTAGAAGTTACTAACTCCTAGAGACTTCAATAAAGAAAATTCAATTAATGCAAAATTACTATTGACTAAGATGACTCAGGAGTAACAACCAAGGAGCTTGCTGAGGGCATTACATGCATACATTACATGCACATTTTTACATGTATTTTTACAGATACGATATATAGGTACTGTTTTAATTACCCTCACTTTACAGAGGAAGGCATTAAGACAAAGAAGGGTTAAGAGCTTGTCCAAGGTCAGAACAAGAAGCAAAGCTAGGGCTCACGTATGGACTGACTCCAATGCGTATTGTGTGCCCATAACTACTGCGTCGTGTTCCTGACAGCTTTGCTGAGACGCTGGTCCCATCAGACCTCCTGGGGCAGGTGGGGTCCCAAAGCCCAGTTGCCTCTAGACAAGAGTGGTTGTTTCTGTTTAACCCTCCTCTCCTCACCTCCCCCCATAGCTCTGAGCCGTACAAACCACCATCATTCACCAAATGCCACAGAAAATGGGAGGAAGCATTCATCCGGCCACCTAGAAATTCACTTTCCAATGAAAAAGTGAAAGTCACGGGGTGGGAGGAAATCCAAAGGCGAGGGGCCCCTCTTTCCTTTAGACAAGGACAACCAGGCTAAGAGGTCAGGGGCTGGGGGGTAGGCACGGAGCAGAGCTGTCCTCCCTGTGCAGACTTGATCGGGTAATTAGCCTAAGTGCCCGGAAGCACCGAATGAGAGTTGCTGAAACCCAGAGGCTCTTCACGGCCATGGTCAGAAGGCTGGAGGGTTCTGTGGAGCCAGACCTGAGGACCACACCTCGACCATGGCCTATTTTGGGGCAGTCCATGAGCTGAGCTTGTTTCTTACGTTTTGAAGGAGTTGTAAACAAAACAAACAGCATGGGACAGAGACCGTCTGTGGCCCTCGACGCCTAAAATATTTGATATCTGGTCCTTTACAGAACAATTTGCCAACAAGCCCCTGGCCTGGAATTCACTCTGGGGTCAACCACAAGGAGCATGGGCCAATGAATGTGAAGCCAAGATAAAAAACATGGTAAAGTTTCAGTAGCTTCACTTGCAATTTTATAGCTTTTATGTAACTCTTTAAGACAGATTTACCTTAGCACTTGGGAGCCAAGTTCCAGCATTTGAAGGGGAAGGACAGACACGGGAAGATAGCCCCGTGTCCCAGTTTACAAATTCCAGCTTCACGGATCTCCAGGTACTGCGTGAGCTCTTTCCAGGCAGACGCTGTGCAAGTGAACAGCTGCAAAAAGAAGTTTCCAAAAGGGAGCATATGGGATCTCAATCACAGGGAAGAGAGAAAGCACTTACGTAACGCCTACAACACACCAGGAACCTTGTCACCTGAGGAGCCAAAAATCCCATGCACTCTGCCTGCACTTCACAGACAGCACCTGGCCCTCAAAGGGGATCAGGGGCCTGTCCGAATCAAACAGCAGGCGAGGGCAACCCTGGGACGCAGTTCTCAGTTTTCTGACTCCAGGTCCAGGGTTCCTTTTTCTGCACTCGGCTCTCAATAGCAAATGTGAACACGTTCTGAATGGAGAACGTAAAACCCAGAGTCCCTGCTGGGCCTGATGCCTCATCTGATTACGAGGGCAGCAAAATCCCTCCCAGTTCCATCCTTTTGTGATTGTTTCCAAGAAGCAACGCAAGAGAAATGGAGGAGGAAACTCAGCCAGGCAACTTAATGCTCTGGCTCTCCCAACTTCCATGGGGTGTGAGGTCAGTAGGGGTTAGGGGAACTCGCCCAGGTTAATTTAAGTGAGAAGTTCAGGACAAACAGACATACGTGTATGAAAGTCAATGCCGACAGCATGGCAGGCTGATTTAACAGACTCCCTCCCACTACAAACCTATCTAAATGATGGATAAATATTTTAAAACTTTAAAATACATAGCCTGAAAGAAAGCCAAGACAGTTCCCAGGTGCCAGAAACAAAAAGGAAATTCAAAACCAGAGATGTGGGCTCCGGCTGACATGCTCGTGGAGAGGGAGGGAATCAGGCCTGGAGACCAGGCCCCTCAATAAGTGCAGCCTGGAGGCCATTGGGGCTGGAACGGAGACTTCTGGTTAAAATGGACACTCTCAAAAATCCGTCCGGGCTTGAAAGAAGAACCAGAAGAATTCTGTCTACTGCCCAGAGAAGCAACAAGGAAGCCAACTGCCTTTTCTGAATTCTGGGTGGGAAAATACATGCATCCTATGATGTCCCAAACCCAATCTGGATACGGGGTATGAACTGAAGCATTCTGCAGGTGATAAGAATTTCAAGCTGTAAATTAAGGTAACCACTGCTCCTGACCTGTGGAAACCACAGGAATCTGGAGAAAAGTATAGACCAGACTGCTCAGTAGGGCCTTATCCACAATCTGGGTACAAGGAACTCTTAGCAGAAAGAAAAGGAAAGGCTTACAGTAAAAAATCACTAATGATGCAATAAAAAAGGATCAGCTGATAAACCCAAGATAATAAAATTGTCCATTTAATCTATTTAATCAACACAGGAACTAGAAATAATAGAAAATCTGAAAGACAAAGCAAAAAAAGTATATCTAAATTGAGGGGATGAAAGAAGGCATAGTAAGAGTCGGAATGATAGGACTCTCAAAAATTGAAGGGAGTGATTTGAAGAACCATCAAAGAGAACTTCTACAACCAAAAACTATGATCGTTAAAGCTTTAAATCCAAATTCAGTGCCAGGTGAAATACATCTCAAAAGAACTCATGGACTAGTAGGTTGATCTGAGAAAAAACATCTGGAATAAAACGCAGAAAGATCAGAACATAGAAAACATCAAAGAGAGTTTAAGATACATGGGAGTTAACTGATATATTTGGAATTTTAAATCTAAATCAAGTATAAGTTCCAGAAAGAAATGGAGGGAAGGGAGGTTGGAAGGAACTCAAAGCTGTAATGGCTGAGAATTTTCCAGATTTAAGAAGGCTGGTGAATCCCAGGTAGCAGAAAAGAAAACAAAGACAAACAACCTACACAGCTATAGAATTAGAGCTAAACTTTTTTTTAAAGGAAACTCATAAGAGCTCTCAAATAGAGAGATAACCTAAAAAGAAGTGGTAATTAGACTGACCACGGAATTCTAACCAGCAACAATGGAAGAGTTTCTCTTATACCCAACTAAACTATTGTTACAGAATGAAAGTGAAATAAAGGTACTTTCAAAAATAATGCTCAAAGCATTTACCACTGACATCAATTGCTGAAAAAGCTATGATTTTGATATATTTCAGAAAGAAGCCTAAATTGAACCCTAAGAATTATGAAGCAACAAATGATGAGCAAAGAAATCAATAAACATTGACTTAAAACAACAACAGTATTAAGAGCTAATTTGGCAGAGCCAAAAGCAAGTTAAATATAAATATGAAAAACAATAACGTAATATGGGAAGAGGTTTTTTAAACCTCTTGTATCTGGGGGAAGGAAAACAAAGAAATACTGAATAACTAGTGAAGTACACATGATACAATTTTTGCTGTAGCCAGTAAATATTTGAAATACAAAGAATACTTTCAAGCCCATTGAGGGAGATGGGGGCGTAGTGCAATAAAACAAACAAGGTAATAAAAGCAGAAAGGAAGAATAAGGGCCGGGCGGAGGGGAGGAAAGGAGCTTTGTGTGAGCAAGATGTTCAGAAAATCCCTTTGCAGGATCAAGTTCTCAGTTCAACCCAGTCTCTGCTGAGATTGCACGCCACCTGGTGGTGGCTGTTGACTCTGCCGAGGGTGGACGGAGATGGGTGGAGTGACTGACAGGGACCTGCCTCTAGAGACTCCGGGGCCTGCCATTGCACCCGTGCCCAGCCCTCTCCCGCAGGAGATGAGAACTTGGATCCACCTCCTGATTAACAACCAGGGCTGGGCACACAATAGGGGCCATTATCAGTTGTGTTAGGCCAAAATTCATGTCTTGACCAGGATTTATCACATGCAAAAAGAATAAAAGCCGAAAATTAATATTGAGCATTCAACTCAAAGAGTTAGAAAATGAACAGGTTATGCCAAGGAAAGCAGGAGAAAGGAGATGATATAGGTAAGTATAGATTTAATAAATTAGAGAATCAACAAAAAGGCCAACAAAATCTAAGTTTTTTTGAAAGATCTATTTTTAAACGATTTTATTTATTTATTTTTAGAGAGACAGGAAGGGTGGGAGAAAGAGAAACAACAATGTGTGGTTGCCTCTCACACTCCCCGACCTGGAGACCTGGCCCCCAAACCAAGCATGTGCCCTGACTGGGAATCAAACAGGCAACCCTTTGGTTCGCAGGCTGACACTCAATTCACTGAGCCACACCAGCCAGGGCAGCCTTTTTCTTTTAAAGTGAGTAGAATCAGTATCTAGCACTGAAAAGAAAATCTATAACATTTTAAAAAATTAATGAGATATAACTAAAGAAATACATTTTATTTATTTATTTATTTATCTTTAGAGGGGAAGGGAAGGAGAGAAAGAGAGATATATCAATGTATGATTGCCTCTCGTGCGTCCCCTGCTGGGAACTGGCCTGTAGGGAACCCGCCTGCAACCCAGGCATGTGCCCTGACTGGGAATCGAACCAAGATCGTGTGGTTCGCAGGCCCACGCTCAATCCACTGAGCTACACCAGCCAGGGCTCTAAAGAAATACATTTTAAATATGTAAGTACTATTATATCAAAAAAGTTTAAAATAGATTAGTGAACAATTTTTTACCTTTTCTAATATGTAATCATGTATTTGTTTTCACACATATGAAAACATAGAGCTATGTATGTGAATGATCACATGTGACCATACGCATGACATTTTAAGCCATCTTGTGTTTGCTTTCTGTGTCTTGACTTACTCCTTGACCCGCATGCACACACATGTGCCCTATGTGTGTGATAGGACACACATTTATTACGAGTGAAAACAAAAGGCACTTGGTTTTCTTCTCGTAATGAGAAATTGCAGGGCTGCTTTGCCTCTGACGATTCTCCTGGCCTTTCCTTCCTGGCCTCAGGATGGTCACCTTATCGTCACCCGCTGAGCCCTCATCCCAGTCAGGATGCAGGAAGGAGCCAGGACAACCGGTTGGATTCTCCTTATGTCTCATAAGCCAGAACTGTGTCCATCACGTGGTCACCCTGGCTGGAAAGTGACTAGAAAGGAGGGGACCAGGAGTGGGCGTGGGTCAACAGATCAACACTATCTGCCATGTATGTTCACAGACTGATTTGTATTCTTCCATATTTGTCTCCATGGTCCTATAATCTTACAGAGATGTGTTTACACTCGTGTGTATAGTCTGTTACAATGAGGCAGGGAAGTAGCAGGTCACACCTGTCCTCCTGGCTTCCTCCTTGTGTGAAAGCAGCCCACCTTGTCCTGCAGATCAGCACCCACATGGCAGAGAACATTCCCAGCAGAATTCCAACCAGAAGGAGTTACGTGCCTTAAATCTGCTGGCTGTTCAATCTGAGACTGCCCTTCCCACAGGCTGCTCCTGGCGAGGAACCAGGCACTTCAGGGTCTCTGTGGTGGGCCCTTCCCAGAAGACAAAGGCCTCCTCTGACGGCCGACTGGGTCCAGGCCTCCCACCCAACCTCCCATCCCTCTTCACTTCACTCAGCATCAGACTCCAGCTTGACCATTCTTTCAGCCTCATGAGTCTAATTTCCTGTCCAAGGCTTTTGAGCCAAAAAAATCCCTGCACGTTTAATCCTGTCTTGGTGTCTGCTTCTCAGAGGACCCAGACCGACAGTCAATTACCCCTCCATATGGTGACTTTCTTCTTGCCTGCTGGAACCTGGACAAAACTCAACTGTAACTTGTAGTTCAGTGGGAACCCTGCTGTGTCCCCTGGCAAGAGTGCCCCTACTCTGGGGACCAGGGCCTCCAACTCTACAGACTTCGGATGCAGAGGGATAGAACGCACAAAATCCACCAGTGGAACCACTTCTGCCCGCACCCGGGACTCCCAGCCCCATTTGTTCTTCCTCCTGCTGCCACAGCCTCATGCAGAGGTCTGTGGTTTAACACACACACTGCGCGCTGAAGCGTGGCACCTCATTATCAGGCAGGGCTGCCTCTAAGCTGGAGCGCCAGCTGCAGCTGTAGATGTCCCACCTTTCCAACACACCAGCTGCTTCTGGACGGGGCCACCGGGTGTGTGACACAAAAATGGGCCCCAGTGTCATGGCCCTTCCCACACCTTCTTCACTATCACATGGATCCCTGGTCAGATACCAAGTTGTGTGGGTCTTTAAACTCCTTGAACATAGAACCTAGATAAAGATTCTGCAGGCAGCTCTGGCTGGTGTTGCTCAGTGAATTGAGTGCAGGACTGCAAACCAAAGGGTCACCGGTTCGATTCCCAGTCAAGGCACATCCCTGGGTTGCAGGCCAGGTCCCCAGTAGAGGGCATGTGAGAGGCAACTATACATTGATGTTTCTTTCCCACTGTCTCCCTTCCTTTTCCTCTCTCTAAAAATAAATTTAATTAAAAAAATAGATTCTGCAGGTAGAAAAGACACCCTTATACCTAAAGCAGGCATCTGTGGTAGTTGGCCTCCAATATGGACCCCCAATGATTTCTCCTTCTTAAATTTACACCCTGTGGGGTCTCTTTTGGCTTTAAAAGGACCGACCTGTATAACCAACAGGATATTGAAAAATGATGTGCGTGGCTTTGGAAGCTGTGCCATGAAAGATGGGACTTCTCCCTCGTGCCCTTGGATCACCCGTTTTGGGGGTAGGCAGCCACCATGTGCTAAGACACCCAAGGGGCTTTATGGAGATGTCCACGTGGGGAGGAAATGAGGCCTCCAGCCAAGAGCCAGCATCTGAAAACGCACGCCGTCCCCCTAGCCAGAGCTTCTGAAACCCCTGACCTTCAGAAATCACAATAGAAGTCAAGATACAGGAAATGATTTTCTTGTATTAAGCCATTTAGTTTTGAGGTGATTTGTTAGGCGATGTTAGATAAGTAAAATAATCCCCAAACCAGCCTCAGTCCTGGGGCCTCAGTAGTTGCCTGACTCCTGAACAGACGATCCAACTCAGTGTCCTACACAGACACCAAAACCACTCTAATCACTTGCTACGATACCCTCTATAATGAATCTGATTGTTCATCATGAATCCTTCATGTCTGGACTATATACAAATTACAGAAAAAGGTAATTCAGTCTCCTGGTCACTGAAGAAGGATAAACGTTCTTCCCACAGTGAACGTACTAGACAAACTAAAACGAACTGCTGCAAAGGCAACCGTCAGGGAAAGAGCCAAACACGGTGCCGTTAACTGCCCTCCTGCACCCTGCTTTGCTCTTCGGACAAACCCGAGTTCCGGTGGGCTGCCAGAGGATGGCAAACACTATGACCCTAGGAGGTTTCCAACACTAAAAGTCTTTTTCTGATTACAATAGTGGTGATATTGACAAATGTGATGATTTGATATTACATAATAAAGTATAACATTTGGAAAATCAGCATAATTTGATAAACCAATATTTCCCAAATGACTAACACATGCTGTTTCAAAATTATACATGGATAAAAGGTACATTAAGAGAACTTGATAGAACAATATATTTTACTGTAAAAAATATGAAAGTATATTGATATGGTTTCGGATTCTACAATGAAACTAATATTTAGTACACTCTAACTTTTCAAGTTTTATGTAGCATCAAAAAAAATATCTACAGCCCAATTAGGACAAAAAATCCAAAAATGTGTATGGAAACACAAAGACCCTGAATAGCCATAGCAATTGAGAAAGAAGAACAAAGTTGGAGGTGTTAGGCTACCTAATATCAAACTACATCATAAAGCTATAGTGACCAAAACAGCATGGCACTGGCATAAAAACAGACACATAGATCAATGAACCAGAATAAAAGAGCCCAGAAATAAACCCACACCTATATAATTCATTAATATTTGACAGAGGCAAGAACATACAATGGGGTAAAGACAGTCTCCTCAATAAATGGTATTGGGGAAAATGGATGGATACGTGCAAAAAATAAAACTAGATGACCTTCTTACACTATATGCAAGAATAAAGTTAAAATGGACTAATGACTTAAATGAAAGACTTGAAAACATAAAACTCCTCGAAGAAAACACAGGCAGTAAAATCTCAGCCATTTCTCTCAGTAATACTTTTTCTGATACATCTCCTCAGGCTAGGGAAGCAAAAGAAAAAATAAATAAATGGGACTACATCACACTAAAAAGTTTTTCCACAGCAAAGGAAACCATCAACAAAATGAAAAGACAACCAACTGATTTGGAGAACATATTCACCAGTGATGTATCTGATAAAGGGTTAATATCCAAAATTTGTGTAAAGATCTTACCAACTCAACACCAAAAAAATAAACAATCCAATTAAAAAATAAGCGCAGAACTTGAATGGACACTTCCTCCGAGGGGAACATAGAGATGGCCGATAGACATATGAAAAGATGCTCGATGTCACTAATCATCAGAGAAATGCAAGTTAAAACCACAATAAAATATTGCTTCATACCTGTCAGAATGACTATTATTAATAAATGAACAAACAACAAGTGTTATGGAGTTTTCCATGACATTTAGAAGAATGCACCCCTATGCAATGTCATTTACAATAGTCAAGCTATGGAAGCAGCCCAAACACCCATCAATAGACAAGTGGGTAAAAAGTAGTGGTATACACACACACACACACACACACACACACACACACACACAATGGAGTGTTACTTGGCCACAAGAAAAGAACAAAATCCTACCATTTGCCACAGCATGGGTGGACCTAGAAGGTATGATGCTAAGTGAAATAAGTCAGTCAGAGAAAAACAAATACAATATAATTTCACTTATATATGGAATCTCAAGAACAATATAAATGAACAAACAAAACAGAAACAGATGCATAGATACAGTGAAAAGCCCAGTGGTTGCCAGGGGAGGGGGGTTGGGGGACTGGGTGAAAAAGGTGAAGGGATTCAGAAGTAGATATTAGTATTTACCAAATAATCACAGGGATGTAAAGTACAGCATAGGGAATATAGTCGAGATATTGTAATAACTATATTACACTATATTAACTATAGTTGACGATCTTGTAGTAACTATGTATGGTACCTGATAGATACTGGAACTATCAGGAAAACATTTTGTAAAGCATGACTCTAGCCACTATGCTATATACTTGAAACTAATATTGAATGTGAAATGTAGCTGAAAAATAAATTAATGAAAATAAAAATAAGATCTTTCAGAAAAACCAAGCGGTAATTTTCCTTTTTACCAATACAGAACTCATTCCATATTTATATGAGTACTTAACAGAGTCAGAACTCTCTGGTTTCTCCTTTCATTCCTTCTGCTTATCTGTTATTGAATGTTATATCTCATTTACTTTTCCCATCTCCAAAGAGGTCCTATTCCTTTCTTACTGAATATTTAAGCTGTGTGATTCTCTGGATTAAGATCAATACTTTGGAAATAAAGCATCCTTATTCTATATGATTTCACCCTATTTAGGTTTCTCCCAAAATTATCTTCCTCTACATCAGCCAAATGTACTACAATGTGCAAGATCAAATGCTAAGCACTGGTTGAGAGGAAGGTAACAAACTCTCTCCATTTGTGTTTTCAAGGGGTTTATCCTTCTGGTCACACCCCTTCTCATGTCTTAACAAGAAGTAGAAGACAAGAGTATATGCACACATAGCAATGTCATTAAAAGCCCACATATCAGCACATCAGTTTCTCACATACTTTTTCAGTTCTTTGTACCATGGTATGATATTTTCAGAAGCTTAGTAGAATCTTTAAAAAATGAAAAGAATAAAGAGTGTCTGTTGGGAACTACCCTGCCTGGTTTCAGAAGATGTAACCCCCTGTGGCTAAGGCTGAGTGAGAGATTTTGAGACCCTAAGCCACTAAGAAGATAAAGCTTATTCCCCTGGCAGGACCACTGCCTCTGCCCTCTTTACTTCACTCTGATTGGCCCCGGGCAGATGACTGGTTAGCCAATGCTGGGTAAGATTCATCAAGGGAGGGATGACCTAAGACAGGCATGGTCATGGGGAGCCATCAGGGAAGGACTTGGGGGCTATAGAAAAAGGGGGTGATGGACCCTTGCCCCTCGACTTTGACTTAGCCTGAGTCCTCATTCTGTCTGCAGAAAGTCTCCTAATCTCTTGGCTGCCTTACTTCCCCTGCTTGACCTAAGCCTGAAACAATGCCAGAGGTGGGTGCAGCCCTGTGTTGGAGAGGGCAGGTTCCTCGGGGCAATCAGGCCTAAGGAAGAATGCATAAAATCCTGTGAAACCTGCTTTGCTGATAGCTCAATTTAAATGATAAGGGTCCAAGCAAAGAAGGAATTTGTTTCCCCCAAAGTTTTATGGCCCTTCAGCTATTTGACCCTGACTCAAAATAGGCCCTCAGAATTCTTTGAATGTTTTCTATTGTTTGATCCTTACTGACAATGATTGATGAGCTTCCCATATACACCCTGTATTCCTATGCAAATTAAAGACAATCAAAGCCTGCCAGGGCAAGCTTCAGCATGTTCTCCTCTTGAGAGAGTGGCCTTGCCATCCCTTTTCCCCCACAAGACTGGGTAGTCCACGTGAATCTGTCTCTCACAGCCACAACACCGCGGATCCCTCGAGCTGGGGTCCAAGTGTGCACAGCTAGCACTTTTAAATGAAACATCATGCCATGAGGATACCATTGAGTGGGGTGTGTTGAACAGTTTGCCTGGTCACTTAGGTTCCTATCACTTTGCTTCTCTGCTATTTGCTGCCTGCTGATTATGTATGAACACAAGCCAAAGATATAAAAGTTTCAGATAATAATGACCGTGGAGGGTGGGGTCTCAATTTTGTCATAAAATAAGCAATGGGTTTATAAAGGTGACCCATACAAGGTGAGGCAAAAGTAGGTTTATGGCTGTGAGTACATGAAACACAAGAGTTTATTCTTGTACTATTATTTATTAATGATTTCATTCTTTTCCATATGAACAACTATAAACCTACTTTCACCCCCACCCTGTATAAAAAACCCCACAATTATCTAAAAAGACTACGATAATGCACATCTCTTTTCCAATGAAATACCTGAGGCCAGATTTTCAGCACACACTTCAACCAAAACAGCATGTTTTAACAGATGAAATGCAGGAATGGAGATGGTAATCACGCCGTCTTCCAGGAAGCCAGACAGGCAACATATCTGCAAAACTGTAAAATAATGTCACAATTTTTGCTAGCTATTTTTTATTTTGGAAAAATATGGTGATTTTCAAAAAAAAAATGTGTTAATAGGTAATGGGTTTTTTTCATTATAGTTAAATTAATGTTCTAAGGCTCTTGTTTTTAATTTCTAACACAGTATTAGATAAGTGGAATAACCTCCAAATCAGCCTCAATTTGGGGGCCTCAGGAGCCACTGGAACAGGCACTTCCTCCAAGGAGGACGTACAGATGGCCAGTAGTCATATGAAAAGATGCTTGGTGTCACTAGTCATCAGAAAAACACAAATTAAATATTGCTGGGTTTAACTCAGAAAAACAAAAGTTATTGTGTATGCAGCAGGGCAGTTGGCAAGTGGTGGCGGGGGGGGGGGGGGGGGAGGTGTTCTTCATTAATTTTCAAGAGTACAGAGAAGACCAAAGAGCTTGAGAGCTGCTGACCTCATGAAGTTGGAACTCTTGATACCGTCCCCATGCTACAGATGAAGAAATTTAAGTTTAGAGAAGTTAAGTAATTTGCTCAAAATTATGCAGAAGACACTTGAGTAGCAGATCCAACCCAGGCTTCCTGGCATCAGAACCCAGATTCTTCGCCACTGTACCATATTTTGGGGTTTGGTCAGACAATCCAGCTATAGTAGCCCCAAGAGTTGGCATCACATTCACCCTTAAATTTGCCCATTCTCAGTGGAACGAAATCCCACCCTTGCTCTTCCAGGGCTACTGAAAAAGGCAGCAAAATCATTTGCAGGATAGGACCTCCAAGAGTGGAAGCAGGCTGGTGAAAGTCAAGGTCAATGCCATGCTGGGTACTGGGAGGGGTGGGAGAAGTGGTCAGTGCTCACCTAATCTCAGGTTGTTCTATGTGTACGTCCAGATTCTGCTGGCTCTTAGACTTGGTATTTTCCAGTGGGGTTGAAATTGGAAACAGTGATACGATCAGGTTCTTCCTGCCTCCTCCCTCAGTTCTGCCCTACCCAACACTGTAGACGGGACTCGTGGAGCCATTTAAATTCAAATTGGTTAAACGGTAATAAAATGAAATGTTCAGCTCTTCAGTCTCACTGCCGTCTTTCAGGTGCTGATGATTCAAGGTTCATCCGTGGACCTTGCAGCTGCTGCCGTCCTCAGAAACCCACGGGCGCTAGCAAAGAATGTGCTGGCTTCGCAGGGAGCTGAACCTAGGCCATCAGACAATGACTATTCCTCAGACGGTGGTGGCGATGGTGGTCAGGGTGATGAAAAGTGCTGAGAACCAGCATCTGCCCTTGGTAGTAACAAGTGTCGGGTTTCTCGCATCGGTCTTTAAACCTTCTGCATCTGATTCCCCGGGGGGTCTCAGCCCTGCGGAGCCAGGATCTCTGGAAGCAGCGTCTTGGCCACACCGACTTGGCTGTCTCTCATCAGCACTAGGATTTATCACATCCCGGAACCAAAAACCCTGAAGTCTTTCCATGTCCTCTGAAGAGCTACCAGCATGGGCCTCAGTCTTTCCTGGGTTAGTGTGAAATAGACTGAGGCTGAGATTCTTAAAAATTTCAGGAGCGAGTCTGTGAGAATCCAGTTGCCTGAGCCTCTCCTTTTATCTCTCTTTTTGTCCCATTTCCTCAGGAATTCTTTGGGGTGTAAGGTCCGAGTAGCAGCTACCACAAAGAAGTGTATGTTCTCCCTCCCTGAGGAGATGAGGGGATGAGGTTCTGGCTGGAGGAGGAATCTCATGAATCAAGGTGGGCGGGACTGGCAGAAAAGCTCAGAAGACTCACAGAATTTTCCGAAATTCTCTTCAAAGCGTACAGTTGGGTATTCTCGTTTCACAGGACCTTGCTAGAACACGACTTTCCTTGGCTCAGAGGACAGGGTTATGGAGGCCCTCGCTGGGCCCCAGCCAAGAAAGTCAGATTAGCGGAAAGTGCCAGCAGTATTGTGTGAGAATACAGTATCACTTAAACCACGGGTCTGGAAAAGGATTCTCAGGGGCAGGGACATCGCAGGGTTCTAAGCCACAGCCGGCCCAATAGGGAACTTCCTGATGAGAGAAGATGCTGGACCTCATGGGACCAGGTAACTGTAATGCAGGGTGAACATTCCAGAACCGAGGCAAGGCTCACACAGGCAGAACTGGACACCTGGCCATACCCAGCTCCTCGCTGACACTGCCCAGGAAAGACACAGCCCATGAGACGTTCGTGAAGCATCTGGTAGGTGCAGAGGACCATACAGGAAACAGAAGTTTCTCTGCCGTGAAAGCCATTAATGTTCAATCAGAGGTCACGGGTGCAGCTCTGAGGTGTAAAATAAATAAGTAAAGAAGAAAACATGGAATTATCTGTGAATGTGGTACACAGATAATTGTCTGTGGTTTAAAGAAACCACAGATAAGGCTGTGGTTTAAAGAAAGGGACTCAGAAACGCCAAAAATTCATGGTGATTATACTTTAAAAGAGGATGATCAACACATACAGTATAAAAATTAATTTTTGGCTAGCTTGCAAGGGATTGACAAAGAGCATACACACCCCAGAAGCGTGAAAGCTGAGCCACAACCCTCTCTCCCGGACTTGTTTTCTTACTACAGAATTTCCCCCTTTCACTCTTTCTCCCCTCTGCCTTCATTCTTCCCTCCCCCAATGCCCACACAGCCACTGATGACTTCACTGATGAAGGGATTGCAAAACAGACCTCGTATCCCCTGACTCTAAGTTCTCCCGTCACGCGCACCCTCTGCTCCTTCCCTGCCCGAAACCCCAGCCTCTGGTCTTCCTCCCGCTGTCTGGGATGACTTCCCAGGGTGTGGTAAGGAGAATTCCAGGGCCAGCAATTCCCTGCCCTTCCCGGATCCGAATACATTGGCAGCTAAAGTAATGACGATCGATAAAACAGAACCTTCAGGGAGCCCA
This sequence comes from Sturnira hondurensis, assembly GCF_014824575.4. NCBI lineage: Eukaryota > Metazoa > Chordata > Mammalia > Chiroptera > Phyllostomidae > Sturnira > Sturnira hondurensis. The sequence continues at coordinate 38,109,550 of NW_028087015.1, forward strand.
CTGCTGTTGGGTCGCTTCACCCTCTACCCTTGTTTCCTTCACTGCAAAAGCAAATGAATTACATACAGACTGCAAATGGAGGTCCCGTGACTCTTTGTTCTCTGGACCTTGGATCTCCCCAGGACCTCAGTGGCTGTTCGGGGCAGGTGGTTGTTCTGTGACAGAGTACAAGGCACAGCCCGCTGTGAGCCAGTCTCAGTCAAGTGAACTAGAGGGTCTCCCTGTCTCTTGGTCTCCCTGTTGGGCACACTCAGGGCCTTGCTCAGAGTTCCTGTGCGATGACACTGGTCTCTCAGTCACATGGCATGGGCTTCAGTGATGAGCCAGTACCCCAGGAAGAAGAAGGTCCCCTCTCCCACAGCTTGTCAACATCCTGGAGCATCTGAGACGCTGAGAGATGTCAGTGGTTGTTACGTCACTGTTGCTATGGTCTGGGGAGACAGCACTCACTGGTCAAGGGTCCATCCCCAAGAGGCTAGCAGGCTTTGAACAAGGGAAAAATGTGCCGTGCAGCCCTGACGCCCTCGTCCAAGGTCAAGGGCTGTGGAGTGTGGCCTCCATCTGGCTGAGGCGGAGTGTAGGCTGATTTAGGTCATGTTCATCCTGGGAGATGGGGAGGAGGGAGACTTCAAAGGAAACATCCACCAAGGGTTAGCAGCAACAGCAGGAAAATATAAAAGCAAGCATGTGAGCGTCAAAACTCTTTCCTCCTCTGCTCTCCCCAAGCCCTAGGCAGCCTTTCACCCACAGTTGACACCCACCTCACTGCTCCCCGAAGCCCCTGGGCCACTGCTCCTTCATGAATTTTCTTGCATACGTCCACTTGTCTAAATGGCACCAGGCACAGAGAGCTGCTCCCCCACATACCCACACACGGGCTATGGGACCGTGGGCAGGTCACCCAGCCTCTCTGAGACTCCAGATCCACATCCATGGGTGACAATATCCACATCACAACCCCACACTGTGGCAACCACACCAGACAAAGCACCCGAAGTGCTATGTGGATTGCGAATTGTCATAAAACTGCCATCATTGTTCCTCAAGTAGATTCCTGCTTCAGAATTAAAAAGAAGCGTTTTCCAAGTGCTTCTCTCTGTGGTTAAAAACACCCTCTCCAATCCATGGGAGTCAGGGCCGCCCGAAAGGAGGGCACAGGTGGCGCTTCTCACCCAGATGCGTGGAGAGTCATCTGGCAACGACCTACGGAGTCCAAGCCAGCACAGCGGGCTAGGTGTCCATACGTACTGTTTAAACTCCTCAGGTAGTTGCTGAGGTGGACAAGCCCTGGACCAGCACAGCCTCTCAGTAGTCCCACAGCCCACAGCCTAGGACAGAGCATCTCCAGCTTTCCCCTGGGGTCCCTGCTGAAAATACAAATGCCCACGCTCCCTCCCAGGTGCTCTGGATCAAGTCGTGGGGGCAAAGGCCTGGAAAGGAGGTGAATTTTATCATCTGGCCATTGGGAAACACTGCCTAAAGCTTCTCAAATGTTTAATGTGTATAAGAATTACCTGTGAACCTTGCTTTTTAAAAATAAAGCAGACCAGGCGTACCCACTCTAAATAATTTAATTTGGAAAATCTGGGATGGGCCCTGAAATTTTCACTTTTAACGAGCACCCTCAGTTGATCCCCAAGGCTGCTACTTCACAGGAAACCCTCCCCAAACCTCTGCAGTGACCTCGGAGCACAGAGGATAAGTCCTACACAATTGCCAGCCCCAGCTGCCACATCCGGACCAGACACTCCTGCTTGAACTCCCTGGTGGCCATTGAGGAGGGTGCCTCATTCTGAGAAGGGACACTCCTGAGCCGCTCCAGGACTTGGCAGTGAAGGCTGTCCAGTGGGGCGTGCGGATGAGATGCTGAGACAAGCCAGGAAATGCTGCATTCCTGGGACTGCTCCCTGGCACTGCACAGCCTTCGGGCTGTGAGCCAGCCCACACATGACATTGCCCCAAGGAAGGGCGCTCCTGCCCTGGCACTGTGGATGACTGCAGGGACCTGCCAACTGTCAACACACCTGGGAAGCCAGGCGGGTTTCCCTTCGTCCCCCAGCCTCGCAGAGCCCGCGCTGCTGCCATCTTGGACTCCATCCCCTCTGGACCTCGAGACCCCCTACCCAGAGTAGGCTGTGGATGAGGACCTCTTAGGGTTCATGATGTGTTTGCATCCCCAGACAAGGAGGCATTGGTTATGGAAAATGTTAAGGATGGGGCATTTTCTCCCTTTCCCTAAGTTCCTGCCAGCACACACTCGAGAATTTCTGTCCTCTCCAATGTATTGAAGAGAAGGCTGCTGCTTCCTTGCCACCTCTCACTGGCTTCTCCCTGGGAGATAACAGGGGCCCCACTTACCTGTGTAGGAAGGGGGCGGAGGGTCTCTGCTAGGCCTCTGCCCTGGCTGCAGGCATCTCTCCGGTGGGTACCTTTTACCTTCTTCCTCTGCTTCCTGGACACCCTCTGCCTTGTCCCTTTGACAACACAAATCTTAAGGTGTGGATCCAGAAAAATTGTCTAGAAAAGCTTGCTTCAAAACACAAGAGGGTCTGGGGGTCCGCTACTTGTTCCTAAAGATGAAGGGGTCGTCTTATTTCTGCACTCCCACCTCCCATCTGCTTTCATCTTTAGAAACCAAGGTCAACTGACAAATGTTATGACAAAAATGGACGACGAATCTTGAGCAGGGCAGGGGGGGTCGGTCCTGGGACACTCATGGACAGACTGACCAACCAGCTGACTGTTTTAACTGGAGAGACTCCCGGTTAAACACTCACATCCCACCTGCACTGACTGCAATAGCTGATTCTTCACAGTCTCCAACTAAGATTGTTTTTAAGGGGGAGGAAAGTGACTTTAGGGAAAAGCTGAAGATTAAACACAGCCACCTGCTTTCTTCCCCTCCCCAAACACATTTACTGCCACTAAACGTGCCAGTAAAGAGATTCCTTTTTCTTCATACCTACATCCAAGGCCTGGTCATCCATGAGAGGAGGCACTAAGTGCAAAAGTTTGGGAGACAAAAAAAAAAATGTATCAATGTATCCTGTACAGCAGAAAGCTGAGAGCCAGTTTACCCCAAGAAATCCTCAGGTCTTGGAAATCGGCAATGACAGGTACCTCTGGAAGCGAGGCTGACAGACAGCCAAAATAAACTGCAGTGGGTGACGGTCTGTATTTTAGAGACAGGTCCCCGAAGCCCCTCCTGGGACAGTCGTGGTAGATGATTTGCTGCCTTTCTCCAGCCAGTCTTATAGGCCTCTGTAACCCCTAAACTATGTGCATTTATTACCTTTTTTTTAATGAAGGGAGGGAGGAGGAGAAGAAGGGATTCTCCAATGAGGAGTGTGTCAAGGATCAATTTCCTCTCTCTGTCGGCTCATGGTTCCAAACCAACTCTGTCACCGTGTGAGGAAATTCTGCTGAGAGCAGGAGCTCTGTGGCCTGTGTGGCACGTTGTAGCTTGGCTTCAGTTTAAGGCATTTAAACGTCTCCATCCAAGGACTCCTGTCTTCCTTCTTTCTGCCAGGCCTCGGACCCCTGCTGGCGGCCCTGACCCTCAAGGCTACCGCCCCACCAACCAGCACAGCTGACTTCCATTATCTCTGGCCAAGGCTGAGGTCATTCCTTCGGCCATGAAGGAGAAGACCCTTTCTCTCCTTGGCCAAGGTCTGCTCGTTGAACTCAAAGGCTGCCAAGTCACACTCCGTGCCACCTCCGTGCCGGAAGTCCATTTTTTCTCAATCATTTCTGCCTGCTCTGATCAAGGTTCCTCTGGTCCACCCAACCTCCCACTGTCAGAAGGCTCATTCCAGTTTAGCTCTATGCTCATCCTTTCTAGGAATTTCTTCTTCAGCAAAATGGATTTCCTCCCCGCCCCCCCGCAGCTCTGACTCAGGCCAGCCCTAGCGTTTGGGGTCCTATTGGGGGCTCTTCTGCTCCAAAACCCACTTCCCTCCATTATCAAGATAAAGACCATGATCTGGCCCTGGGAAGTGCGGTGGACCAAATCACAGCCCTTCATACTCTTGGTCAGAGTCCTGTTTCATTTTCATTTTAATGCAGAAACCCCGTTGCTTCTCTGACCCTAGTTTACACCTTTGGGAGACCAGGGATTTCTAAACTGGTTCTCAAAGCAGTTACCTGACATAGGAACTCTGTGGTCATTTGGCTTGTGGGGACTCTACTGCCTCTAGATGCTTGTCCTCAGGAAGTCCTGGATTCTAGGTTTACATCTGGAACTCTAGTCCACACACTGCCAGGGCACCGACGGAGTGTAGTCTATTTTCCACCTGCGAGGCCCCGGAGCATCCCACTGAAAGTGACTTCCTGCAGCACTCACTGTGCAGTCACTTACACTGCACGCTCCGGGGTCCCGACTCCTGAATCAGCAGTGTGATCTTAACAATATGAATCTTGAGTTACTTACCATGAATACTTAACTGTCCATTCACTTGTCTTGTGCATTTGTGTATTAGTTAACACTTGTATGTACTTAGAATGATGCCTGGTATACAGTATATGCTCAATAAATGCTCTCATCATCAGCCCCTCCTGCCCTTGAAGAAGGATCCAGCTCGGTAACCATCCCCTCCCCTGCTGACCATTGTCATTGCATTCATCACTCTGTCATGTCCCCCACTGACCAGGAGAGAAGCTATACTTTAATCATATTTCCCAGTAGCTGGCCAAGAGCTTGTCATTTTGTAGCTGTGCAATAACTGTGGATTTCATATCTTTTAGAGGAGAAAGAAGAGCAAGCAGTTCAGAATTACTCAGAAGCCTTGACCAGCTCAACTTTCAGAAACCCAAGAGGAGGTTATCTCTTTGGCCACACCGTCTGTGGCCCTGGGAACTTTCCTCATGTAATCTGAACGATCTGAACATGTTTCTTCATCCGTGGAGGACGGGTGAACATCTGCAGGGAAGAGGGGTTCTGGTGGGGCAAGGGGGAGGGAACTGAGTCAATGCAGCTGATCCCCATCAGCAAGGCAGCCTGTCCCATTGCTCTGTGCTCTATGACCTTTTAAAGATGTAATTTTTCAAGACTTTTCCCAGCAAGAACACCCTGCCTCCCTGCAACTTCCCCTTAGCATTGCTGTCCCAGCCCAGAACCTGTTCATTAGAGAGTCCCTATGGCAACCACAGGGACTCTGGCAAGTCTAAAGGAGCCTGCCAGCCACAAAGCACAAGGCTGCAAGCGCCAAAGCCCTCCGACTCCCAGACTCACTGGTAGGGTTTGAGGATGTCTGGTTTAGGTTTCTGAGCAAGTCTTACACCATGACTTTCAGGACATTTTTCTCCTTCACAGGCCTCATACTCCTGCCCTAAGAGACATTGCAAAAACCCATATTTCTTGCCAGCACTACAGTTCAGCTCCGGGGCCTCACGGAGGGGATTTTCATCATTCTTTTGGTGTCCTGCTTTTAATGGGATAGCACATCAAATGTGCTTTTTCACTGGCCACACCCCCTTCTCTTTGGCTGCTTGGTTGTTTACAAATCTGATGTACTGTAAGGTTTCAAGTGTAAAGAGCTTTGGGGGAAGGCACTTCCAGGAAACACAGAAAAAAGAGAGGGTAAATGAGGCAGTAAGGAGACACCCCAAAAATAGCTTCTGAGAGCCCCGACTTCCGCTGTGCATAACTGGAACATGGATCCATTTAGAAACACAATGAGTCAGTTAGCCTGTGTACCTCAAAGTTACCAAACCCAAAGAGAAAGTGTCTGTAAGGATTTGTACACCGTTTTTTTGCAGACATTGGTTGAGGACTGCTGGTGGGACCGATGGGACCAATCCCCAGGCACCTTCTTTCAGCTGCTGAAAGAAGCCCTAAGAAGTGGAAGAAGACTGCCACTACAATGTAACCCCAGAGAGGATGTGGGCCAGGCACCTACAGCAACCGCTAGGTGGCCCCCTTTTGGCCCTGTGCCCAAGGGTGGAGGACCCTGGCTTTTGCACTTGGACATTTTATCTTTCTTATCCCAGACAGGACGGTTGCTGGGAATATGCCTACGAGATTTGTCCTTGGCGGGAGCTCCTTTCCCGCTAGCTCTGGGTCACAACTGATTGCATGCGCTGCCCCCGTATGGTACTAGAAAGAGGGTTACGTCTCGTTCGGGTTAGCAATCCAACTGACGTGAGAAAGACTCACAGGAGAAAACAATCAGGTTTATTCCGGATGTGCATATGGAGGTTCTGTAAGAATACGGGACTCGAGGGCAAGTCAGGCTTGTGTGCCATTCAGGACTAAGGAGAGGGAGGTAGCGGCCTGGGGCTACCTCACGGGCAGATGAGAAAGATCAAACATTTGGTGAACTCATTCTTGCCGGGTCACCCAGAAAAAACCAGGACACGGGGCAGAATCTGACAAACAGACTCAGCAGGTTCCTCTCTGCCTACCACTCTCGCTTGGTATTATGCTAACATAGTAATTTCCTTTCTTTAAACAGGTTTTTCCATCTGAATTCCTTCACACAGGTAAGCAGAAGGGTCAAAGTTTCTTTCACAGTCTTTTGTTTCTTGAAAATAGCCACCTTAAAATAATCAATATCTGTAAAAGGCGTATTTTAGGGTGGCAAGCTCTACTTTCCCTCCCTAGTCATCGGCACCACATATCTCTACCCTTTATTTCAAAGCTCTTTCAGAGAGTCAACCATGGCTACCATACGCTGCAGTCTTCACTTCTCCAGGCCGAACATCCCCGGATCCCCTGAATAAAACTTAAGGGGTACTGCATTATTAGTAAATCCAATACGGTAACACCAGCTGGCATTGGAACAACGCTTCACCTCCTTATGAACCACAGAACATGGTCACACCATGGTTGCCGCTCACTCCGAGTTCTCCCAGGTCCCCTCCCTCAGTCCTCCATCTCTGCCACTTTTTATACCTTTGGGTCTTGTTGGTATAAGGAAGCATGGCCAAATTGCCTGCAACCTAGGTAAACGTGTTCTATTTTACTGTAACAAAACTGTGAAGAATCTAGTATTTTACTCTCCTTGCAAGCAAACAATCTAGCCTGACCCGTGAAGGTAGAAAACACAAGGTTTCTTAGTAAGAGATAAAGGACTTTATTACTCATGGTGGAGCAAACAAGAAGAACATCAGAATACTTGTGCCCATTCCCCAAACCCAAATCCCCACAAGGCAATAAAAAGGGAGCCACGTGACCCCTGCACCTTTGGGGGGGTTGCTGTGCAGGAGAGTCTAAGGATCCTGAGTCTTATAATGGCCAACAAGCAATCCTGTCCAGCCTGATCTCCATTGGGACATATTTTTTAATACCAGACAATAGGCAAACCTGACTTCACTCAGGAAGGAGATTCTATCTCTACCTTCCAAGCTGTTTGCTGTACAAACACCTTTGAAAAGAGAGCCCAAACAAAGGTCACTCTGCTCATAAGACATCTCTGCCTGTCATAAGACAGGCAGAAACATGAGAAGTGGATTACTTTCTCTCCGTATGGACATAACATTTAGGTAGGTGAGTGTGGCTGAGCAAGTTAATTTTTATAAATAGTTCTCTACAACTGACTTCTACTCTCATGTTGGAGGTGCTTCATTTCCACTTTAAGAAATGACACCTGTTATGTTAGCTCTCCGGCTCCAGCCACCAGCCTCTCTGTCAAGTTTCTTAGTGAAAGAAATATATAATTCTTAAAGCATAATAATGAAGTTTTTACTTAAATAAACTGAGTTTAAAAAATTAAACAAAGGATTGCACAACTTCCACTGAGTGGCAATGAAGTGACATGGACCACAATTACCCTCCCACCTGAAATCAATAAAATGCTGGAAAAAATATATAAAACAATGGTTTGCAAGACATGGAACATCAGGTAATGAAGGACAGTGAACACTCAAAGATGAGAAATAAATGAGTTCCACAATTGTCTCAGTTTACTGCCTAGAGAAAGTTTTTGGGATATGGAACAGGAAGAAGAATTTGGGGTAAAACCAGCCTTGTCCCTGAGTTGAAGAGACAAGTGAGAGCCTGAGAAAACCGAAGTGGCTGGAGTTTGCAGAAGGTACTGGAAAGAACAGGGATGCCCAGAGAGCTCTTCAGGTAAACGGATAGTCCACAAGTCTTCAACTGGGTGTTGAGCAATATGTGTGAGGAAACGACCCAAGGCAGGGGAAAAGTGAGATTAGATTAGAGGGAACTATACCCAAAGATTATATGATATCAAAATAACCAGTTTCTGCCCTGGCTGGTGTGGCTCAGTGGATTGAGTGTCAGCCTTGGAGCCAAAGAGTCGCTGGTTCAATTTTCAGTCAGGGCACATGCCTGGGTTGCAGGCCATATCCAACTTGGGGGCGCACAAAAGCCAACCACACATTGGTGTTCCTCTCTATCTCTTTCACCCTCCTTCCCCTTCCTCTAATATTTTAAAAATAAGTAAATAAATACTCTTTAAAAATATATGACAACATATTTTTTAAATAACCAGTTTCTGTTTCCACAAAACAGAGAAGAAAACTTCTGTAATTCATGGTTACTCGGTAGCATATACTCAAGGGTTTTACCTTGGTAAAGGGGAAAAATTAGCCCTAGACTAAAAGCCATTCTGGTCTTGCCCAACAAAACCTGAAAGCAAATCCCAAGAGGATCATACAATTAGATTAGTTAACGTAATGATACTATAACAGAAACTGTTCAAAAAAAAGGAAAGAAAGAAAAAACAGTAAACAGAGCATCAGTTGGCCTACAAAATGTGTAACTAGAGTTCCTGAAGTAGGAAGAGAAAATAGAAATAATGGCCAAAAAAATAATGAAAACTGTAAACTCACAGATCTCAGAAATTCAACAAAACCCGAGTACAAAAAACATGAAGAAAAAAAAAAGTAAAGGATATCATGAGATTACACAAAACCAACAATTGAAAAGAAAATCTTAAAAGTAGGGAGAGAGCCCTGGCTGGTGTGGCTCAGTGGAGTGAGTGAACCCAAAGGTCTTCAGTTTGATTCCCAGTCTGGTCACATGCCTGGGTTACCGGCCAAGTCCCCAGCTGGGGGCATGCGAGAGGCAACTGATTAATGTTCCTCTCAAACGTTAACGTTTCTTTCCTCTTTCTCCCTCCCTTTCCTCTCTCTAAAAATAAATAAATAAAATCTTTTTTTAAAAAATCAGGTAGAAGAAAAAGGGTCATTGTATGCAAAGGAACAATGATAAAAATCACAGCGGACTTCTAGTGAAAACAAAGCAGTCAAAAGGAACTAGAACAACATGTTAAAAGTATTGAAATAGAATTCTATACCCAGCTAAAATATTTGTAAATATGACATAAAGACTTTTTCAGAGATATGAATGCTAAAAGAGTGTATTACCAGCAGACCTCACTATAAGAAGTGTCAGATAATATCCATGTCCTAATTTTGGAATCTGTAAATAGTTTACTTTATGTGGCAGAAACCACTTTGCAGGTATGATTAAGTTAAGGATGCCAGGCTGGGATTATCCAGGTGGGCCCAATGTAATCACATGGGTTCTTATAAGAAAAGGGCAGGAGGGTCAGAGTCAGAGAAAGCCACAAAACAATGGAAGCAGGGATAATTAAGGGGATGTACTAATAATATTAGGCCCTCAGCTTTGGAGATGGAGGAAGGAACCATGAGCCAAGCTCTCTAGATATGAAAAAAGGTGGGAAAATGGACTTTCCCCTAGGATCTCCAGATGGAACTAACCCTGAAGTCCCCCCGATTTTAGCCCAGTGGGACTGTGTTTAGACTTGTGACCCCCAAACTGTAAGATAATAATTTTGCATTGTTTTAAAGCCTAAGTGTGTGGTGATTTGTCGCAGCAGAAATAGGGAAGTAATGCAGATGATCACCATGTTAACACTAATCGAAATAAACCTATTTTAATACCAGACAGTAGATCTTAGGGTAAAGAATATTGCCAGGGATAGAGAAACTCATTCCATAGTGATGATGGAGTCAATTCTTCTAGAGGACATAACAATTCCAAAGATGATTGTATCTCACAACAGAATTGCAAAAATGCATAAAACAAAAACTGATAGAACTTCAGGAGAAATCGTCCAAATCCACAATTACAATTGCAGATTTCAATGTCCCTCTCTCCAAAATTGATAGGAAAAGTGAGTGGGAAATCAGTAAAAACACAAATATCTTGAACGACACTGCCTAGTCACTTGACCTAATTGACATTTCTAGAACACTCTCCACAATGACGCAATATACATTCAAGTGCATACAGAACAATAAAACAAGTCTGTATCAATTTAAGAGGATTCATACCATACAAAGTATTTCTCTGACCAAAATAGAATTAAATTAGAAGGCAATAACAGCAAGATATCTGGAAAATCCCCAAATATTTGAAAACCAAGTACACTTATTTTTTATAGCTTTATTTAGACCTAAGTGACAAAAAATGTACATATATATTTAAGGAGTATAACTAATACACTTGTAAATAACACATGGCTCAAAAAGGAAATCAAAAATAAATTAGAAAGTATTTTTAAATGAAAACATATCAAAATGTGTGAGATTAAAGCAGAACTTAGAGATAAATGCATAGCAGTAACTACCTATATTAGAAGTCCTCAAATCAATGATTTCAGCCTCTAAAGAAACAAAAAAAATGAAAAGCAAATTAAACTAAGAAAATACAGTAAAGCAATAGGAAGGAAGTAATAAATATCAGAGCAAAAATCAGTGAACAGAAAAACAAAACAAAATCAATGAAACCAAAAACTGCTTACTGGAGAAGATCAATAAAATTGATGAATCTCTAGGCAGAATTAGCAGGAGAAAAACAGAGAAAATAAAAATTAATATTAGAAATGACAGGTGACTGCATCTTAAATTCTACAGACATCAAAAAAACCATAAAGAAATATTATGAACAACTTCATGCCAATAAATTTAACCACTTAGATGAAATGGACAATTGTTCGAAAGATACAAACTAATAAAGTTCATTCATCATAGATGAATCTAAAAATAATTATGCTGAGTAAAAGAAGCCAGATGGAAAAGAATACGAATGTATGACTGCATTTATATAAATTTTTAGAAGATGAAACAAATCCGAGAGAAAGCAGATCAGTTGTTGCCGGGGGAGTTGTGTGGGGTCAGAAGGACAAGAGGCAACTTTTAAGGTAGCTAATACACTCATTATCTTGATTGTCATAATAATTTCTTGGGTATATATATATATATGTCCATATATATATGTGTATATATATATATATATATGTCTAGACTTTATCAAATTGTACATTTTATATCAATTGGTAAATCAATTTCATTGATAAAACTGGGTTGGTTGGTTTTTTCAGCTTGAAGGGTTGTTTTATAAATCTCAACTCAATCTACCCGTTTTTAAAGTTTGAATTTGCAGGACCATCCAGCTATATTGAAAAATGAGGCCCACTTGAAACAGGGAGCTCTGTGCCTACCATACATACATACGTGCACAGAAAGAGTTCCATCCTGAAGGGAACACTGGGAGGGAGGCTGGGATGGAGGAGGGAGACTGTGGGCAGCAAGCTTTTCTGGAGCTCCCCCAAGTGCTACCAACACAAAAACTGTTTACTTACCCACTGTCTCCCCAGGCAATACTTTGTGGACCAAGTGAGTGAAATCACTTTTCTTTACTCCTGGCCAGAAGCAGGAGAGCTTGTCCAACTAGCTCATTGGTTAGTTGCACCATCTTGGCCTGGCCATGTGTTCAGCAAACTCTCTTCCAAGTGTGTGTCCAGCTAAGCCCCCAAGGGCATTGCTTGGGATCTTGCTGTAGGCATCCAAAGATTTGCATTTTTTTTTAAAGCTGGGGGTCTCCACTGAGGGGATCAGGTCTGGTGTCTGGAACACAGTGGTGTTTTGTTTGATCTATTAAAGCAATTGAGATGTTGTAACTCACTTGTGACTGATTTGGTTTCATTCCAGAAGTATTTCCCTCCAGGCTAGACTTGGCTTAGGTGTCCTGGAACTCAGTAGAACTAAACATGGGTAGAAAATAAAGAGGTCTGATGGGTGAAAAGAACTTAAGTTCTCTCTGTATAGGAGTATTTTAATTACTTGGGAAGTCACGCCTTCCCCCATTATAGTCAGAGGAGAGGTTTCCTTCCACCGGGGTGGGGAGCGGAGCTGCCGGGAATGCCGCCCGGCGCCCAGAAATGCCACCGCGGTTGCCATTGGCAATCCCTTATTGTGCAATGGCCTTTCTCAGGAAGATGAATACAAGCTGTACATACCAAGTGTCAATCAAACACTCAGCAACCGCCCATCTCATTAAGCAGAAACTGAAAGGACCCCAGGAAAAAGAAATACAACTAGATCAGGAGTTTGGGGGAGAAGGGAGCAAGGGAAAGGCACTTCCTGCGAAAAACCCAAAGCTGAGTATGGTACATTTGCCTCCCATTCAAGGCAAAGGATACATAGGTACGTACGTACATACGTGTGTAAGCACATATCTTTCCACAGCCCTTCACTGCAGCCAGGGCAGTCACTGGTGCTTGTTGATTGAGAACATTAACCAGAAAACGCCTGCTTTATGGCCAGTCCTTCCCAGCAGCTCAGAAACACAGGCATCAATGCAAACCAAGCGCATAAAATAATAAAGAAACAGACGAAGGTAGGTGAAAGAATATTTTGTATTTTTTCTAGGTGCTTATTATATGCTTTATATTTTTATACATCCTTACACTCCATAATAATTTGACATTATTTAGACATTTATGCCTCTTTATGATTTATGGCAAAATGACCTAACATTACCTTATAGTTTTTAACGGCATAGTTTGTGTAGGAGGTTTTGCCTCCCAGATCTTATCTGACATTCCGAAGAGCTCTGGAATGGTAATAAGCGTGCTGGTAGTGGTTCTCCCACCGCAGTCCAGGCAGCGTGGGGCACGGCGGAGGAGCGCACTGCCCTGGGGCCAGACTGCCTCCGTAGGTCGCTTGGCTGGTTGGCTGGTTGACTTCCCCCCAAATAAGAAATTCCAATAATTCATTTCTATAGCTTCCATTTTATTTCGTTTTCACTTTCTATTCCCCTCCCCTTGGGCAACCATCAGATTGTTCTCTGTATGTATGGATCTGTTTTGTTTTATTTTCTTTCTTTCTTTGTTTTGTTTTCTTAGAGTACACAAATACGTGAACTCATGATATTCGTCTTTCTCTGTCTGCCGTATTTCACTTAGCATAATGACCTCTAAGACAATTCATGTTGTCACAAATGGCAAGGTATCATTCTTTTTTATGGCTGAGTAATATTCATATTACTGTGCAAAACCTTTTTAGTTTGATGTAGTCCCACACACATGTACATATCACATCTTCTTTGTCCACTCATATGTCTAGGTTGGTTGTATACCTTAGCTACTGTAAATAAAGCCGCAGTGAACATGGGGGTACATACATCTTTTCAAATCAGTGTTCGTTTTATGAATAAATGCCCAGAAGTTGTACTGCTAGGTCATATCACAGCTCTATTTTTAACATTTTGAGGACCCTCCATACGGTTTACTATAGTGGCTGCACCAATTTACAATCTCACTAACCATGTACAAGGGTTCCCTTTCCTCCACATCCTCACCAGTGCTTGTTCTTCGTTTTTTTTTTTGTTTGTTTTTTTTTTTGATAATGGGCATTCTGACAGGCATGAGTTAATATCTCATTGTGGTTTTAATTTGCATTTCCCTGATAATTTGTGATGTTGAACATCTTTCCACATGTATTTTGGCCATCTTTAAAGAAATATTTATTTGGGTCCTCTGTTGATTTTTTAATGGGATTGTTTAGGTTTTTTTGGAGTTAAGTTGTATGAGTTTCTTATATATTTTGAATATTAACCCCTTATTGGATATATCACTATAAATATCTCTGCCCAATCGGTAGATTGTCTTTTCATTGTGTTGAAAAGACACAATGGTTTCCTTCTGTGCAAAAACTTTTTAGTTTGATGTAGTCCCATTTGTTTATTTTTTATGTTGTTGCTGTTGTCCTGGGAGACATATCCAAAAAGGTTAGATGTTAAAGAACCAATGTTAAAGAGTTTATGGTCCGAGTTTTCTTCTAGGGTTTTCATGGTTTCAGGCCTTATATTTAAATTGTAATCCATTTTGAGTTTATTTTTAAATATGATATAACTTCATTATTTTCCTGTACTTGTCCAGTTTTCCCAGCACTCTTTATTGAAGAGACCATCTTAACCCCATTGTACGTCCTTGCCTCCTTTGCCACAGATTAATTAACCATATAAACAAAGACTAATTTGCGGGCTCTCTGTTCTAACCCACTGATTTATATGGCTGTTTTTCTGGCAGCACCGCACTGTTTCGATTGTTGCCGCTTTCTCGTAGTGGATTAAAATCAGGGAGCACGATATCTCCTACTTTGTTCTTTCTGAAGGTTTGTTTCTCTGGCTACTCAGGGCCTTTTTTGTGATTCCATATAAAATTGGGATTTAGTTGTTCTAGTTCTGAGGAGAATGCCGTTGCTATTTTCACAGGGATTGCAGTGACTCTGTGGACCGCTTTAGGTGGTAAGGACGTTTTAACACTAACCTTTGCAATCTGCGAGCGTGGGATGTCCTTCCAAAGGCCATTTTAAATCCTCTCTGTCACCCGTTTCCCTGGTAAAACCCCTCATTTGGGAGCCACAGGCAGAAAGCCTTGCCATGGGGAAAGTCTCCCGGGCTGAACAACACAGTCCTGGCTTCTCTCAGAGCAGGAGATGCCCCCGTGGAAAGAACTGAGCGCTAGGAGTTTTCTGGTCCTGACCTGCCTTGTCGGGCGGCAGCAGGGCATTTTCCCTCTGTCCTTCTGAGCTCTTAGCTGAGCCCCCTGTAATCAGAGATAGACTCACAAGACCAAAAAAAAAGTTTATTAACATGTATGCCTCGTGCATTCATGGGAGATACCCAGGGAAAAATGATCAAATCAAAGAGATGGCATTAGAATTCCAGATTAAATACCCTCTTACTAAGGAAAGGGGAGGAGGAATGTAGGCCTCACAGGGGAAAGTAACTGAATTGGGGGAAGGAGGACCAGACCCTTAGAAGAACAGCTGAGAGTTTTGATCGTAAGCACAGAGGTCGTCTGAGTGCGGTGTGGACTTCCGGTCTCCTCTCCTGAGTCAGAGCCCATTCTCCCTGCCTATGAAACTCCCAAGGAGAGGATTTATGGCCACTGAGTTCATTTTAGAGGATCTGCCTCCTGGCAGATAAGGGGACACCAGACGAGGCCTCTTTCTGCATTTACTGTTTTTCAAATACCTACAGCTCAAAATAATCAATATACCCAACAGTGTATTTGGGGATGGCATGTCCTAAACCTTTGCAGTCACAGCCGGGGTGGCACAGTCTGCTGCCCTTCAGCCTCAACTAGTTGTGACACCTCATGCAAGTCCCTTTACCTCCCTGGAACTCCATTTCTTCACCTGCCAAATGATATCACACTCTGGTGTTCCGTTTTTGAGGTTCTACAGTCAGACATTTAACAATAAAATCCACTTCTGGTTGCTCCCTGGATCTCAGAGCTCTTAGAAAAGGAGTCAGAATTCAGAAGAAAATAAAAGTCCACTAAGGAACACCATTTACTTGGATTTGCTTTTGAAGCATTTCACCTTTTATGTACCATACTTAGCACATACTGACAAAGACACAATTACCCTGAGCTACAAAGAGCCCAAATTGTAAGGGCAGAAATGATTTAATAAGAAAAACTTTTATTGGCCCTGGGCCCAAAAACTCCTTGCAGGGTACAGTGGTCAATCAAGCCGCCATTGAGTGTTCAGACTCTTGGTAGAAAGAAACAAATTTCTATTTTGAATGTCGCATGCAGTCCTTGGTACTAGGCCCTACACAGGTGATCTTAAAGTTTATTGTTATTGCTTTGATATATCTGGTCTTAATTTCTTGTGATCTAAGAATCAGATTCTTAGATTCTATTAACATAATAAGCATCATACAGCAAAACATCACTTCGCAAGCATCATAGAAGTACTACTGCCCAACATTTGTAGTTGCTCACCCCGGAACCAACACATGCCAGCGTTAGCTGAAGAGAAATGTCTTTCTGGAAGGATGTCACTGTGGGATGGATTTTTTTTTTCCTGAGACCTTGAGGTCAGGGACATTATCCAAATCATACCATCAGACTCCTGAGGCCGTCGCCTGGGGAACCCAGTCGGAGAATATTAGTCAACCTTTTCTATTTATTTTTTCTAACTTTATTAAGGTGTAATGGGCATATAACATCTATGTTTAAGGTATACAATATAATGATCTGATATTGGGTTGGCCAAAAAGTTCGTTTAGTTTTTTCTGTAAGATGGCTCTAGTAGTGCTTAGTTGTCTTTAACTTCATTCGAAACAATTCTGTTACATTGTATTATGACAGCTGCCACATCAGAGTGCATTAAAAAAAAACTTACCAAAATTAGTGAATTTTTGTACAGCCATTTTAATATTGAAGATGGAAGAAAACACACAACATTGTCAGTGTACTGTGCTTTGTTATTTCAAGAAAGGTAAAAACACAATGTAATGTAAAAAAAAGATTTGTGCAGCGTGCGGAGAAGGTGCTGTGACTGAGCAAACATGACAAAGTGGTTCGCGAAGTTTCTTGGTACTGTTAACATTTGGCCAAATAATTCTCTGCCAAGGGGCTGTCTTAGGCTTTGGAATATGTTTAGTAGCATCTCCGGCCTTTACCCATTAAAACTCAATAGCAGGAGATAGCCAACATACTCAAAGTACACAAATCAATAAAGTTATTGGTAAAATAAAAATGTGACTTTTATTTTACAGAAAAAACATAATGGACCTTTTGGCCAATCCAATATAAGTCAAATGATTATCACACTAAGCTTAGTTAACATTCATCACCCTCTGCTTCCCTCTTGGCCTTTTAAGAATCTTTGGGGTTACATGGGGTTCGTCCAGACAATCTAGGATGATGCCTCTATCATCCATCTGCAATCTTAATCCCTCCGGATCCTTACTCCGTCAACCACACACCCTCAGGCGAAGTTAGCATTTCGTGAGATCATTTCAACAATTTCTGTCACCTCCGCTAGGAGCTGAGCTCCAGGAGGAGGGGGCTTTTCCCTGCCCATCGCTGCTGTGCCAGAATCACTGCCTAGCTTAGCCCATACCAGGGACTCCATGAGTGTGGAAGGAATGAAAAAACGAATTAGAAAGATGAGGTTTTCTTTCAGTAAGAATAGGATAATAACATCTCGCAAACAAGCACTCCACGTACCCCTTTCTCACGCAAAATTCACCCCCGTTGTATTGCTTAAGCGTTAGAAGCAGATGTAGGGGACACACCACGCAGCTCAGCTCACAGGCTGTGTGAGCTTCAGCAGGTTACTTGCCCTCACTAAGCCTCAATGTCTTCATCAACAAAATAAGTATAATAATATAATTGCCTCAGAATTTTTATAAAGGTTAAATGAGATGTTTAAAGCCCTTGGCACAGTGCCTTACATACCTACCTATCTTTTTTTTTATCGTTACTTTTTTGCAGATGAGGAAACTCAGCCCCAGCTATTAAGTGGTAGAAATGGGAATCTCATCCATCTGTTTGACAGCAAAACCTAAAGTCATTTCAGCTACTGACCGCCCACACTGCCTGTTGGAATAAGGGCCCAGGGTTGGCCCAGCAGAAGTGGGCACAGTTTGTGTCCAGAGCAGCAGGAATGATGCAACAAAAATTTAAAGGTGTCCTTGGTTTGGAACAGTTTGTGAAAAATACCAAACACATAGGGAGCTAATAAAAGATAAAAGGTCGGCAGAAAGGGGAGAGCATAAGGTTGGCAAAACTAAGCAGTAACAATCCCATGAAAACTCTACACAACGAATCTGAGATGAGCACATAGAGAGTCCTGGAGACATCAATGTGCCGGAGGAGAGTCATTCATACAAAACTATGGCTTTGCCTATGGGTGGGAGGAAGCTGGGAAGGGCACTGACGCAATCCGGGCTTTGTGCTTGTCCCACCATCCCACCACCTGGGACCACCCTGGCCTGGGGAGTCACGCTGCTCCCTGAGCTTCCTCCCAGGATGTGGGACTCAGTCTGAAGCCTCAGTGTCTGCCTCTTCCCAAGGGACAGGGACTCCCAGGCCCCCACTTCTATGTCAGAATCCTGACCATGGTTGATGACAACCCTAATAACACTATTATTCCTCTACTAATCATCGAATTCCCTGGGTCCTGCACAAATGCTATATGAACACAGAAACAAGATCCCAACACAGACTGGTTGGCCACTTCCTAGTGGCCAAGTGCCCCCTCCTTTTTTGAAAGTTGTTATTTCTCAGAAAAAAGTGACAATATATTCACGTACCCCAGTGTGGACTCTTCTTTGAGAACAATCAATAAAACCAAAGGCTGTTTGTTTTTACTGTAAAATTTTATTGTCAAATTGATAACCATTTAGATAGGTATATCAGTATAAAAAGTTAATAAGGAAATATTACAAGCAATTTCTCAATATGTACAAATTTTGTCAAATTCAAAAAGAAATTCCATTGGTATTTTAACTGAAAATGTCACAGTGTAGGTATTTGGGGAGAGTTGGCCTCTTTGCTGTAGTGCACCTTCTAGAAGCTATTTCTGTGTTTAAGCAAATGTTCTTCTAGTTCTCTCAAAGTGTTTCGTTTTCTTCCTTTGGACTTACGAGTTTTAAAGTTACTCCTCGGTATTTTGTATTTGGGTTTTTTTAATTGTATGATTTATTTTTTATTCCATTTCATTTTCTAACAGAAGTTTTATTTTTACATTTTACTATCTAGTCAACCTGCACATTAAATGGGCTTATAGAGTAAGACAAAGAGCAAACTCTATTTTCCCCCAAAATGAGAGGTAGTTTTCCAACCCGCAGCCTCCCTGGAATAATGAGTCACGAAAAAACACAATACACAGCACGTACACGCTGTGCTCATAGTTACATAAAATAGGTTGACAGGGTTTACCAAGAACATGGAAAACTGAAAACCAGTTTTCTTCAAAATGAATTATTTTTCTGTTTAAAATCTATGTTGATTTTCTTTATAATCCTTCACAATTAATGTAAACTGAGTGTGAGTTTATCCTTCATCCTTCTCACCTTTCCCTTTAAGTCCTTTTCCAATAATGATAATTTTAGTGTGAGAGCTCCTTGATATTTCACATTCCTAGTGCTCGGCATATGTTTTCCTCCGGGTGCTGATGGGAGTGGCGTCTCTCACGCTAGACAACCGGTGCGTGTTTAGCATAAGCACAGGTGAGGGGAAACCCCTACGCGTCCTCAAATAGTAAATTTGGGGGTAGATACACTATTTTATAGCTTGAGCCATGCCATGTTTTTTTTCCTTACCAAGAAATCTGAAGCAAATATTGCTCGATGTGGCAAAAACATGAAAAGGTTTTCAGAAGAACCACAGCTTTGCTTAGCAAGTACCTGCAGGTCCACTGTCCAGATAGACCTCGCTCAGCCCCTCAGGCGGCCGGTCTCTATTCAAAACAAGAGCTGCATGTTTTAGCATCTAAGCATCACTTCTTGTCGCTTTCCTTTCCTTTATTTTTTATTGAAAATTTCTGATACAAACATGCGTTACTAAATAGAACTCTTTACGAGTTCTATTTAGGAGAGTATTCTCCTCCAAAGGCTGGCCACGCTACAGCCATCGAGGAACATCGTGCCTTAGGTTTTGTGAAGGAAAAACAAGCCAGGACACCACTACTCCCACCCACACCTGTCTAAGAAAGGCAGCAGATCTTCCGAAGAACTCGGAGACATGGAGTTAGCGAGCCCAAATGTGCCGACACCTCAGTGCCCAGCGCCACGTGGAAATAAGCTCATCACAGAAGTTAACGGCCCACATAACTGAGAGTTCTCACGGCCGACGCAGGTCCTACATTTTAGTACAACATAGGGACAATCTCGGTGCTTGCAAAGTCTGCAGGGTAATAGCCTCACTCCTACCCCGGGCTAACGTTAGGCCTGTTTTTGCCGGACTGCAGGTTCTTCCCTTTGTCTATCAGCCAGCCTCTCTCTAGCAGCTCCCCACCTTCCTGCTCCAACCTACTTGCACTTTACAGCAGCAGAGAAACCCGATGGCCACACCTACTGAACTGTGTCTCAGACAAAAGCCTAGGGGAATTCTGGGACATGTTCCTTAGTTGTCTCCCTGCTATAATTTGGGAGGGTCAGCCACCTTTTTAAATCTTTCTTTCTAGGCATGGTTTCCTAGGAAAAGCATATCATTCATTTGTGTGTTCATGTATTCATTCCACAAACAATTATCATGGGCCTCCATGCTCCATTCACTGTTCCAGACCCTGGACATACAGCGGTGAACAGAGCAGACACCCAGTCCTTGCATGAGTCAAGTTTAAAATCTAGCTGGATAAATGGATATTGTAAAGAGAGCTTCAAAAAGGACTGTGAAAGCAGGAAACAGGGAAATTAATCTCTATAGATAATTTAGAATTTAAATTTGAAAACAAACAACCAAAAAAACGCGCACTACATTTCAAAAGGACAGCTTTGCAGCCAGGAAACCATAACAGTCCTACTAGGGGCCTGTGTCAGAAGCTCTTCAGGGAATGAGCTATTTCCGGCAAAGGGTAGGGTGGGGGTGGGGATGGGGAGGGTGCAGTGACGGGAGTCCTGTTTGGGGAGCAGGCCTGGCCCCATGCACAGCCTCACCTTCTGGGACTGTAACAGGAGACCTGTCCCCAGTCCCTTCGACCCTTCCTAACCATCCCCTCAGCTGCTATTCAGACGGCATCCGCAGAAAGCTTTGTGCTACTGGGGAAAGATGTAACAGGTTGAGGGGCTTGAATCTGCCCCACAGCTGGCTGCACCAGGCAGGAGGAAGGTGCCAGACACTGGGCTTCCCCTCCAAATGGTTATAGAAGTCAGTCAGCAAGCCTTGTTCTCAACAACAAATGAAATGGGGGGACATAGAGCCCCCTCTAAAGAGTCAAATTTGAAGAAATTTGGCACAGCGAAGAAAGAAGGATGAACACGTGCAGGAGGTGACTACCATGGTCCCTG
This sequence comes from Sturnira hondurensis, assembly GCF_014824575.4. Lineage (NCBI taxonomy): Eukaryota > Metazoa > Chordata > Mammalia > Chiroptera > Phyllostomidae > Sturnira > Sturnira hondurensis. Next base: position 38,130,578 of record NW_028087015.1, read on the forward strand.
GTAGAAACATCAAGGTCGCAAACTAGTCTAGGGAAATCTGGGCCAGTATTTCTATTCTTCTTTCCTTATAGTTCTGAGCTTTGTGCCAGCAAAACGAAGAGCCCTATGCACCCCTCCCCTGCACCTTCCCAAACTTCCCACTTTGTGTTTATTTGTGAAAAGAATATAAGCTGTTAGCTGTTTCTAACAACACTTGACAATAAGCAGGGCAATGGTCTAAATTACTCTAAAATGAAAAAAAAAAGTCTGGAAAGACATTTAGCAAGCTAACGGTGGTTCCTGGTGTGTTCCAAAGAGAGTGGATTTAAACAGAAGAGCCTCCTTGCTTCCCATTCAAGGAGGAGCTCAAGGTATCAAACCCCAAACCAGGGCCCCCCAGCTCAGTGCGATGAGGTCAACAAGGACCATGTGAGTGGACCTTAGCCAAGAAAACTCTTTGAACGTGTCTCTTCTGGTGACTGAACAGATTGTCCCCTGAGGTTGATGCCAACACAGATTTAAGGAAAAAAAACACACACACACACTCAGGAAAACTACTGCACACGGCACAGGGATGATAACCTGCCTGCTGGCTTCACCTTCTGACCGTGGGCTCCATGCTGTTGTTCATTAACTAATTCCCCTGCTCACCCTAAACTCTAGATCCTTCCATCGTGACGAAGAGGCTGATGGGTGTCAACTGAGTTTGCTTATCATAAAAATGATATGAAGGCTTCCTTCCACTTCACAAGAACCCAGGAGTTGAAAATGTATATATTTATAATCAAAGACTCCCAGGTCTCTATTCACCAGAAGAATCTTCCTAAAAAGTCAGTTTTACTACCTGATGCTCAGAAGCCAGCGATGTCTCCCCATAGCACATAAAAATGCTATATAAATCGCCTCTCTGGCATGAGTCTTGTCCTGGACAGAAGCATTCCGTTCACTGGAGGCCAGCTTCACACTTTTCCTACCAGCACACCTTGTTATAGTTGACACCTATGCCTGAGCACGAGCTATCTTCTCTGCTAAGTGGAACTGCTCATCCCTACCTATACTTCAAGGTGAACTTGAGTCCTATCCTTCTCACACAGCCCTCTTTCCCATGGTTGACAAACATTTTATTTCCACCCAGCTGTTCATGGAAGATTTACTAGAGAGAGCTGGGGACCTCTGCATGCATCCGTGACCTAGCAACCTGCAGGAACCTGGCTGCCTGAAACCTGATCCAAATGCCAGGATATATTTTTAATCAAAAATAGAGATGATGTAAAAATAACTCACAGGAGTTGGGGATATTTCTGTGAGTGGCCAATAGATCAAGAAAAAAATTAACAATACAAAAAAATACACTGGATTGAAAAGTTACTATATATTAACAACTGCCCAAAGAAAATAACAAATACCTTTCTTCTTATTCCAGAGTTAGAGATCCAGTCTTATCTGCCCATAGACACATCAAATTCAGTATGTTCAACACTAAACTCATGATGTCTTACCCTCCTCCCCCAGACTAACCTGCTTTTTTTCTTATATGCCTTTTCTTGGCCAGTCCACCACTACGCATCAGTCTCTGAAACCTGGGAGACCTCACCCCTAACTCCTCCCCATCCCTATTCCTCCTACCCATCCAGCCAAGCCAGTCCAAGATCTGTGGAATTTAAGACCTAAAATATCTCTTTTATCTATGTCCTCTTATGCAAATGCATCACCCCCCACTTTCTAGGCCTTACAAGTTCTCAGCTGTTCCACTCCAATGGTGTTCCATGCGATCTTCTGTCTACAGTTCATCCTCCACAATGCTCCTAGAGAGAGCTTTCGAAGACGTAAACCTTAACATGCCACTTAAAAACACCCTATGGCTCCCTGTAACTCAGATTACAGTCTGAATCTCTTAACATGTCATTCAAAGCCTGCCACAATTTAGCCCCCCACTTATCTTTCAAGTTATACCTCTGTGTATTTTCTAATATAGAAAAACTTCCCAGACCTTCTCCGGGTGAGCTCCTTCTTACACACCCCATAGCAATCTGTCTCAAACACTGACATCTCTAATTAGGTTCCTGTCCTGCCAGACTGTGCACACTTTGTTTATTGCCTAAAAGTTTTACATGAAGACATGAATGAGAATTCTCCAGCTGCCTTCCCATCCAGCCAGGCTGCTTAGGAGGGAAGTAACAGGGAGTAGGAGGGACAATGGAGGAGAACGGAGGGACAAAGAAGAGGGGAGTCCTGACATTGGAGGGGGAAAGAATAGGGCATCGTGGCCTCTGTTATTGCGTGAAGAAAAACACTGTCCACAGCACAAGCTTGACCACCTGACCCCAGCAAGGATCAAGGAATTTAACCCTTGATATGAGTCATCTTCAAACAATATAGGCAGCAAGACTCCCCCTGAGGATGTCTGGAAAAAGTGACTAGACAAGCATTTGCTGGATGGATATGGATTAATTCCAAGGAACAAAAGTTTCCTTGTGAATTGTCTTGATCACAGGCCAACAGGTGACTGCATTTAAAGAACTACAGAGTTTTCTAAAGATTTCTTAAAATGTGCTCATCATTGAAATCTCCAAGGGCAGATAAACATTTCAAAATGAATGGCCCCAACACAGTAAAAACAACTAGTAAATACAACCATTAAATTTAGTTCTCTGTGTTCTTCTCTCTGCACAAACATCCTTATCATTGGTCTCAACATCTAACCAAGCCTGTTTATAGCATGAAAAGTAAGACTTTCTAAAATCCTACCTTCTTCAGGAAGAAGACCTGCACACATGAAGATTTTGGCCACTTAGTAAACCTGTTCTCAACAAAGCTCTCTGCCCCAATATCTCCAGTGTTTGTAGAGAACAAACCACAGACTACAGTTCGAGTATTGTCACTGACTCTGCCACTTGCGATTTCAGATCCATCTCTTAGCTTCTTTGTGTGATTGACATGTTCTTCTTTACCAACATGGGGTATAAAATAAGGCTGTCTTTTTAAACATTCACATTCAGTAGCCAGCCTCCTACTCCTCCACTGTGAAAAAGTACTGCCTCCTTCTTCACAGTGTCTCACCTCTCGATCCAAGAGAAAAAAAAAAAACAAGTCTTACGCAGCCCAAGCGGTCAGTCCAGTCATTATCCTGGTGCTGTAAGGAGACTGGACTCAATGAGAAGGCCATCCTCTGACAAGTGCCAGGATCCGAGGCAGGTGCTGTGGACGGCATGGCTGTAGAAAGAAGGTGGTTTGGTCGTTAAGATATAATACTTGGTCATTGTTATGAGAGCAGCAGTGATTCATGACACCTGTGCTGCCCACCCATTCCCCTGGAGAAAGGGGCCTGGATAGCAATCCACAGCTGCACCACTGATCTGGCAAGAGTTTCTCAAGGTAGGATATGAAAAAATAGAAAGAAGTGTTAAGGTCGGTGATACTCAACAACACAGCAAGGGCACACTTACTAGTTACCTGGCTTGTTCTAAGTGACTATATGCAACTGTCTTTGGAGGTATGTCCACAGGGCCAGGAAGGCAGCATCAGGAGGAACTTGCAGCCTTGGCCACATGCTGTGCTCCAAGCCAGCCCCTTTCTTGCCTTTGGTTCCTTTCCCACAAAGGGAATGTCCCCACCCACCAGCGGACCCACACTCTGAGCCTCCTCAGGTTATTGGAGAAGTGGTCTGTGAAGACTAATCTCTAAAACACAGGGTGTTGCCCTCACCATCCGAATCCTCCTATAAGGCTCCTCAGACCTTTGCACATTGCTCACTACCGCAACCCATACACACATCTTAACTGAGGCAGGTGTCTCCATCAGAGCCCTGGCAGCAAAGAGATGGCACCCATACCAGCTGAGGATAGTCAAAAAGGGACTATTTGACATTGTACAGGCAAGAAAATGCAATGCCATGATTGGGACAAAGATGTAAGAGGCAAGGGGATGGAGCAGATACTGGAACCTAAAGAGGGTAACTGTAATGAGAGGGCTACCCAATAGGGCCTGTGGCCTTCAGTAGAGGGACAGAGACACAAGCAATCCTCGGCATCCCATAGAGCTGCAGGAATAAGCACGCCAACCTTGCTCTTCTCCCGCCCCTCCATTTCCTGCTGGTTGTATCTGTTGGCCAAATGCCCCAGGAAGCTGGAAGGAAGGAGATCACAATCTCAATGTGTTAGCCTCCTGAGGACAGAGCAGAGCAGAAAGAACAAAGAATAGCACTGGAGGGTGGAGGCGTGGGGGGCAGACCCAGCCCAGAGAGTAGGGAGAGAATGTCTCGAGTATCAGTGGTCTTCACAGTGCGTTTCACGGACTGGTGCCAGTCTGTGAAATGCTGGCGGCCAAACTGCCGTGAAATAAGCACAGAGTTGGAGAGCATATGTTTAGAAGCCAGGACAGTGATTTGCCACGACACTTAAGTACGTAATCTCGGACTCAGCTCATTAAATAGCAGACAGAGCAGTTCAGGGCCATTGGTTCTGGTGAACTGCATGTGTCATGAGCTACATTCTGGTGAAGCACAGGTGGGCTCAGGCCAACACACGAGAGACTTTCAAGATATGTTTGTCAACTGTAACCCAAACTTTTATTTTAAAACCTGTTTTTACAACTTACTGGTCTATCATTTGAATTGTTAAGTGTATATATAAAAAACAGACACTTTTCCTTTATGAGATAAATTAGAAAATAGTATCTGTATAACGGTTTTCATATCTGATATTGGACAAGTAGCTCATGTTTTTCTGCTGATAATGCCGAGAAAGTATTTTAACACAACCATTTGAAGGGTCTGGAAGGCCATCAAAAGCAGTAGAAACTGGAGAGTAGTCAATCTTGGGAAGAAAACTAAATTGGAGGAAATTTGTGTATATATTGCTCTTTTGCCTGGGGACACTTCCCAGTCCACACAAGCATAAGGTAGCTGGACCTTACGCAGAAAAAAAAACAGTTTTATTGATCTCAGGACTCAAAGTACGGAGTTTGAAAACAGGGTCAATGAATTTATTAACAGATAATAGAAATTATCCAGTATAAAAAGAGGGGAAAAAGGTAGAAAGGAGATGAACAATATATTTACAGAGTCCCAGATGAAGAAAAAGAATAAGAATAAAAAACTATTTGAAGAAGCAATGGCCAAACATTTCCCAGATTTTGTGAAAACCAACATACAAATCCAAAATGCTTAGCCAAACCTCAACAGAATAAATACCCCCTAGAAGAGAATCCTAGGAGCAACAAGAGAATCCTAGAAGCAGCAAGGAGACAGTCACCTACAAAGAACTTCCCATCAGACTATCAGCTGATTTCTCCAAAGAGACCTTACAGGCAAGAAGGGGCTGGAAAGAAGTATTCCAAGTCATGAAATCCAAAGACCTACAGCCAAGATTGCTCTATCCTGCAAAACTTTCATTTCGAATGGCAGGGCAGATAAAGTGCTTCTCAGATAAGGACAAGCTCAAGGAGTTCATCATCACCAAGCCCTTATTATATGAAATGTTAAAGGGACTTATATAAGAAAAAGAAGATAAAAAATATGAGCAGTGAAAGGACAGCAAACTCACAGTTATTAACAACCACACCTAAGACAAAAGCAAACCAAGAGGACAGCTAGATCAGGAGTGGAACCATAGAAATGAAGAACACATGGAGGGTTAGAAACAGGGGGGTGGGAGGGGGAGAAGAGGGGAGAAGGCACAGAAAATAGCATAGACAGTAGGTAGAAAATAGATAGGGGGGAGGGCAAGAATAGTGGGGGAAATATAGAATCTAAAGAACTGGAGACACGTGGTCATAAACTAAGGGGGGGAGAATGGTGAGGGAGGGAGTGTGCGGGTGGAGGGGAATGAAGGGGGGGAATAGAACAACTGTAATGGTATAATCAATAAAATATATTTTAAAAAATCAGAAAGAAAAGAAACTTTAAGTATACATACAGTAAATCCTCACTTAACATTATTGTTAGGGTGTGTGGTTTTAAGCAAAACTATAATGAAACCAATTTGAGCACAAGCTAACTGATATAAACAAGAGTTAAATTTCTGGGGCATCTCATCGATGTTTTGGTGAAGCTGAGCAGAGTGAAGCCAGGCCACTCCAGGGCCCACCGTGTTCCAGCGGGACTTTAGGGAGTGCGAGGGGCAGGGAGGAACTCACAGGAGAGACAGAAGTGCTCCTCAGCTTGAAAACGGTTGTGTTACACAGGTACGTGCATTTGAAAAATCCCATCCCAATGTACACTTAAGATTCTACTCTTCACTATGTAATTTTTAACTAATGAAACTACAAATATGTGTTAAACTCCAGTGAGTAAGTTTCTTTTTCACAGTAGTATGGTGAAGTGATTCTGAAGCTACTTTCTATACATTCTAGGTATGGACAAATGAGAAATTATGTCTTATAGAGGGAGGTACTAGAATGTATCCTGTGGTGTTGGATTGGACTGGATTAATCTGCATATATTCATGGAGAGATTTACATATGTATATGTGTGTATGAGTGTGCGTGTTAGCACTACCCCTGAGGGGGCCTACAAGCAATGACATTAGGTGTAACTATAACCACACCTAGTTCTTTGATCTTAGTTTACACCATTATTTACTAAACAGCCAGGGTTGCTTAGAGAAAAGGCCAGTTCCAAGCTTGAAGAAGAAAGAGTACAAGAGGATCCTATAAATTCTTGTGATGAAAATTAAAGAAATGCTTACAGAATAAAAGACCATATCGAAAGAACAAGGAGCCAGTTTGAAGGAGTTCCCATTGGTCATATTTAGGACAAACGCTAAAATCAACTGATGTTAAATATAGTGGGTAAAAATTTGATTTACATAATCTCCAAATAACTCTCACAAAATACAGCTCCACTTTTCGGGGAAGAGGGCTGGTGGACACCATCTACCCAGGAGATCTAAGACGACGTCACTAGTACTGGGACAAAGTGCACCAGGTGTCTCCAGAGGTGATTTACTGAGAAGGAAACTTCCCCTGTCCCCACCCAAAACACATGGCCTGAAAGTAGTCATACCCACACTGAGGGACATGTCACAAAGCAACTCGCTCATTCTCTCAAAAAGCGTCAGGGTTAAGGAAGACAAGAAACACCGAGGAGCTATTGCAGGTTAGAGAATACCCAAGAGACCCGACAAGTCCTGCTCTATGTGGGAACTGGATGGGATCCTGGAACATCATTGAGATAAGAGATGAAATTTGAATATGAACTACAGATTAGTTAACAGTGATAGAGTAATGTAAAATTACCTGAATTTAATAACTTCATTTCCAGAGTATCCACATGAAATGAGAGGGATGGAACTTACAATCAAATACTCCAGAAAAAAAATATATAGCTAAACACATTGATCTGAGAGAAAAAGAGAGAAGGGGAAATGCTAAAGTAAATGGACCAAAGTGGAAACTGATGAAGAAATACTGGATCTTCTTGTACGATTCTTGCAAATTTTCTGTAAGTTTGAAATTGCATTAAAGTAAAAACTGAAGATGAAAAATTAAAATTATGTAATATTTTAAATGTTTATTAAGTGACCAACAAATCAGTGTTATTTTACTGGAGAACATGTAACTTATTTTTTTTAGAAATTACTTTCAAAAATAAAATTCTTTCTTAAAAATTTAAAATAATGTATGAGTATTTTAAGACAAACCTTTTAATTCTCCTTTATATTATTTGAACATTAAAAATAATAAAAACAAAATAATTACTTTTGGTTCACACTCAATTACTGAATCAATTTTTTTATCTTTGTCTATAATATCATGTCACTGGTATTTTTGTGAAGAATTTTTAAAATATAAAGTTATTATTTTTAATTTTCTCATAAAATTACCTGCAACATTATTCCTTATTGAATTTTATAATTAATAAATTTGAAATTCATGACAGCTTCAACTGACCCCCTTTCCTTTGGCCATAATATTTTTATTCAAGAAACCATTCTCTCCAAGCTGCTGGAAGCACTGAGCAAAGTCTGCTAAATAGCACCTATTCTCAAATTTTAATTTTTAGGTTGAGATCTGTAAATTTTTCAACCCAAATATTTTTACAAGTACTTTTCCCCCCAGAGTACTTTCTTCAACAAATATTTTTACAGGATAAAATTTAATTTAAAAGCCATCCTATTTATGATTCTTCTACATGTTTAATCAAGTTGAGATTATATAATATCATAGGCCTTCTAGGTCTCAATCCATTCCAGAATGGAATATAAACTTATCAAATTAAAAATAAACTTTTTATCAAAAGACTTCTATCACATGTGAATAAATAACAATACGTCCCTGTTTATAAGCTTTGGTTTTAATAATTGCAGTTTGCCATAAACTTTAAAAGTTAATGGTTTTGTTGCTCCCTTTGTTGAATAACTTGATTAAATATTTCCAGCCAACTTTTAAAAAATGCAATAAAAATTTAGAGGATTTCTTTCCCATAGTTGACATTTAAGTTGACTTTCCGTGTAATTCTTCAAACATTTACAAGATGTTAAAAGCTCAAACATTTATAAGATCCAATTAATAGTGCAGAGAAAGTACATACTGACAAGCTAAAGTTTTTGTTTGTTTTTTAACATCAGTTTCATTACACATAACACCCAAAATTATAATTCAGTTACTCTGTGTACTTACAAAAATATTTGCAATATTTAATCACTATCAGCTTCTATTGTAATTGGCAAAATTTGTTTGGATGCAATTAGGAGTTGTAAGTGCACCAAAATCAACTATATTTCTGCTCCACGGGTTTAATTAGAACATAGTTTTTACCATGGTTCCAGACTCTGACAAAATTTGCATTCATAACAGCACCACAGCAACAATTTCATCTTCAACACTGAATTTTTTAAAGATTTTATTCATTTATTTTTAGAAAGAGGGGAAAGGAGGGAGAAAGAGAGGGAGAGAAACATTGATCAATGTTGCCTTTTGCACCCTGCCAAGTGGGGACCCAGCCCGCAACCCAGGCATGTGCCCTGACTGGGATCAAACCTGCAAGCTCTCGGTCTGCAGGCCAGCGCTCAATCTACTGAGCCACACCAGCTAGGGCTTCAATGTTGAATTTTTAACTGAATTTATCACAATATTGCAATGATGTCAATAGAAGTTCAATGACTTCTGAAAGCTTTACTTTGATTTCATGAATTTTTCAGATGGAAAAAGAATTTAATCATTAACTGGAATTAACTGGACTGATTTTCTACTTGAAGTATCTGAGGACCTTGACATAAAACTGGAATTATTTAACCATTTGCAAAATTCTTCTATCACTAATGAATCCAACACTTTAACATCGAGTTATGCATGAATAAGAAATCTTGAAATTGATAATGATTGAAATTCATTTAGAAGAACAGACACTCGATCTAAATGAAAAGTCCCACTTCAAAGAGTAATGTGCAAATGTTATCTTTCCACAACTGCACAGGTTAAATTGTTTTCTTTGGCCACAGCGTCTTAAAATAACGTTTAACTTTGAAGTGGGTGCTGTTGCTTCTTCAGCAGGTGTGTGTCTCTGCTTTTTGTGTGTTAGCGATACCACTAAACCGCTGGAGGTCAACAAACACTTGTGCAAGTTTTGTACTTGTGATCAACTATCTTGAGAAAGGAAGGTTCGGGACATTATTTTTCATGAAATACGCTCTTTCAAGTCTTTGGTTTTACTTGGTTGTTGCAGCTTTTGCCTTTGAGCTTGTTCACGCTGAAAGTACTCATTGCACATTTCGAAGTAGCATTTCCTTTATGGCATATCCATGTTCGTACTGTTTTCTGTACATCAATCTGTCTCAGGACTGTTCAGCCCTTATATCCAACATATATTTTATGTATACCTAACCTGTAATTGCCTATGCTTCCCACTAATGGACAGTCCCATGGCTTCATGAATCTCTCTGGCCATGGTACATGCCTGGGCGTGACTGGATGGTTGGTTGGCCAAGTGGCCAGCAGAGGCATCCACTTGTCAAAGAGCATAAGGAGTTAGCTCCAGTGGGGACGCATTTCCTCTCCACAACTAGCCCTCTGCATGCTGTTCTTGACCAGAGGTTAATTGCATTGCACCTAGAAACAGCTGGGAAAAGAGATATCAGTTATCATTTGGCCTCTTTCTGACTTAACCTCATGTCAAGTAAAAACTGTTCACTACGCACGTGTCTTACAATGTGACATGGCAGAAGCGGAAAGCACAAGGCAACGGGCTACTCTATTTGATATCTGCGCTGTACAACAAATTTCCCTCATCCATGGAATGGGAGTAACAATAGGTCTACTCATGGCAGTGTTGTAAGGAATCAGAGTTAATACATGTAAATATACCTGGGGCAAGGATACTGTTTTATCAGAATTAGGTTGTTATTCTTATTGCTTTCTAGGAAAAAGAAAAAAAAACCACTATGATTCCTTCAACAACTTCTCATTGTTGAAATTGTTACAAACCAGCACGGTTTCCAGACCCTTCAGGGCCACGAATGCTCCCTTAGTGTTCTCTGGGCCAGTTCCTGCCCCCTGCAGTCGTATTTCTGCAGATAATACTCCCGTTGCTGCATCCACAGGAATTCGCTTTCAGGGGGAGCCCTGTTACATATTTGCTGGCTCATACTAAACCTAAATTTTTTTCAAAAAGTAAATGTATTTCACATAAACTGTTATAAGCCATAGTTTCTCCATTTCAAACTCAAATAGCCAGCTTTATGAAGGAATACTCAGAATTTTCTATCTACCCCTGAATTTTTCATTTTATCCAATCTTTTTAATTTCCGTCCATAGTTCTATTTCTTTCTAGATCTTGTGATCATCCAATTATTAGCTTTGGGTTCTTTGTCATCAAGAACGTAGGTTTTGATTCAAATAGTTGTAGGCTTAAAAACCGGCTCTACCTTTTATTAACTATGTGAACTTGACCAAGTTCAACCTAAGTCTCAGTGTTCTCAACTGTCAAATAGGAATAATAGTATTTTTGCATCACAGGATTCTTGAGATGACTAAATGATAAAATAGCTGGTATATCTCTTGATATCTTACTGTAGAATAAAGTACTGCTATAAATATATTTACTACAGAAACATAACACTAAATGTTTTATTTACTACAATAATTAATAAAGTGCTATGATGGAGCTCTATTCACCAGGCTAAGGGCGATCCCTGTGGAGTTCTAACAGAGACTCTCATCCAGGGAGGCAGGTGACAGTTGAACAGCTACAGAGGGACCTATCGACCAATTTCAGAAGCCTACCAGGAAGAAATAAGGTCACTCTGTTGAAAGAATCAACACAAATTTTCGTTGGCATTTATGCTCAGTTCTTTCATTTTTGGATGTGTTATTTTTGCATTCCTTATTCCCATTTTATTCTTCAGCTCTTTGTGTCCAAGTCAGTGTATCCACCCCAGAAAGTAAGCTCCTGGGAAAAAAATATGTCTTCAGTCCAGCGCAGTAAATAAACACAGAATGGGTGTTCAGGAAGTATTTGATATGAGATTTTCCTGACAGCAGGTAACACTTATTGAATTCCATCTAAGAACCAGATGCACAACAATAATGTAAGCACTTACATGTCTCTTGCCCCGTGCCAGGCAGACATCTCAATGCTCCACATAAACCTGTCTGATCCTCTAACAGCCCTACAGCTGACCCTCCTCTTATCCCACTTCACAAATGAGGAAACTAAGTTCCAGGAAAGTTATGTTTTTGTCCAAGTGGCAGAGCTGGGTCACAACCAGAGCCCATGGCTCCAGAGTCCACGGTTTCTGCATCTACCTAGGCTGCCCTTCTGCTGGCACGGACACAGTGCCTCACCCAGCGAGCTCACCAGGCCAGGCACGGACGATACACTGGAGGGAGCACACTGAGATGGAAACCTGTGGTGTGCAAAGCATACATAGTAAACACATTGCAAGAAACACATTGCAAATGCTGCAAATACTATCCCAGTCAAAAGGAAAAAAAAGCCCCCTCTTTCAGCTGTTCACACAGAGCAAGCATTCCTTACACATGGAGAGAACACTCACTGCCCTGCTGGCGGATTTCCTCCCCGTTCTGGGGCCCTGTGAAAGTACGCTAGGGTATCACACATATTCCAACTCTCTGAGCCCACGTTCTCTTGCCATCTATGTTGTTTTCAGAGCACCCTACACAAGTGAATCCTTCCTTGCTCCCAATGTCTGGGTGGACCTTGGGGGTGGTAGGGAAGGTCACACTGGATCTTGTGCATTGTGTCTGAATGCACACAGCACAGTGCTTCTCAGGGCATTTCTCCCTCACTGCACAGGCCAAAACACACAACGCAGTTGTCCCGTTCACTACTGTCCTGGCAACGCCTGCTTGGTTTATCTTTTCCTTGCCCTACTTTTTTTCCCCCAAAACCCTTTCAACGTAGCTTTTCCCATTGCAATATAATGAGAAGGGACGAGAGATGACTGAGCCTTGTCACATTCTCCACAGTGCTGGGTGACCTGCACCTCATGAGCAGCTACCCCCATCCCTAGACCCAAGCTGCCTGAGTACCCTCCCCCACTGTCACTGGGCCAGTCAGACTGTAGCGTGGTCAGCTGTCACTGTCCCCCTTCCCCTTTGCTCCATTTCCCTTTCCTCTGAGTGCTTTTGCTACTGCCCCCACAGCTTCAGGCCCTGTTCCAGCAACTGCTGTGGACAGTTCCCTTCTGCCATTGAACCAGAACGGCTGGGAAATGCCAGAATCTTCCTTAAAAAGCCTACTGGGAAAGTCCGTTCTTTAGGATTCCAACTCATACCCCCCCCCCCCAGCAGAACCACAGCAGTGCTCTGGCAGTGCCGGTTCTCCATACTTAGGGCTGCATCGGTGCCCCTTCCCAGAGAAGCACACTGCAACTCAGACCTCGGAGTGTGTAACCTCAGATGGAAACACCAGTAACTGGAGGGAGGGAGAAAGGACCATCTTCTTCAGTCTCTCACGGATACTCCAGGTCTCCCTGCGTGGTCTCCAGGGAAGAACTGCTCTGCTGTTTACTGAAGCCCACAGCTACAACCCTGGTCCCTCCAACTCCAAACCCAGCGTTCTTCCCACCGAGCCAGAAAGAACACTTCCCCAGATCTCTCAGGAGGAAAATCAGTTCCTCCTCAACTCTCCCACAGTACATTGTGGAAATCCTCCCACCTCCCACAACCTCAACTACTGTCATAGCTGCTTTTCTCCATTGCTCTCTGGAGGGTGAGGCCAATGTCTTGTTCATCTTTACAGACAACCCCCTCTCTCCCACCCCGGAGGTCCTCAACAGTATTTGCTGTATGGGTATATAGTAAGACAGATGAGAAAGCTTCCATTAATATTCAGGACCAGGCTCAGACATAAAGGGGGTTGGGGACAGTTTGCCTTTTTCCAAGGTGATCTGGTGCTGATATGACCCACCCATCCAGCACCACTGAAAACGTAACAGGTATCTCCTCCTTCTGTCCTTCCGTGGGATTTAGTAACAGCCTCTATTATAGTACTTATCACAATATGTCAGTACAATTTTTGTCCTATTTCCATACTGGACTGTGACTTCATGAAGGATAGAAGAGCATTCAAGTCCTGTGTGATAATCGAATAATAGTGTTGGATAAGTGCTTCTTGAATGAATGAATGAACTGCAGATTGCATAAATGAGGTTCTCCACTTTCAATAGGAAGTAGGGTGTGTTGATATCGGAGGTTGTCAGAGACTTAGATCTGTAGAATGCTGGTGTTTAAAGGTTCTTCAGAAGTAAAGCCCAGCCCTGGCTGGTATAGCTCAGTGGATAGAGCGTGGGCCTGTGGACTGAAGGGTTGCTGGTTCAATTCCCAGTCAGGGCACATGCCTGGGATGTGGGCCAGGTCCCCAGTAGGGGACATGTGAGATACAACCACACATTGATGTTTTTCTCCCTCTCTCCTTTCTTTCCCCTCTCTATAAAAATATAAATAAATAAAATTTTTTAAAAAGTGAAGCCCAGCCCTCATTTAACTCACAGAGAAGCCTAGGGAAATTGAGCAATTTGCCCAAAGTCACACACTTAGTCATGAGAAAGGGACCACAGGCCTTCCCAATTCAGTGAGTCCCTTCGAGAATTTGGAGGGAAAAAAGGGAAGACAAAGGAAGCTCCAAAGTGACCTCTTTTCTCCATCAGCCCAGGCGTCCCTAGAAGCCAGCCCTGAACTGCTGTCCTTGCCCACAGGCCGGGCGGGGGAGGCAGCCCCAGGAGGGAGGAAGGGTCTGCACTGAGATGGAAGGGGAAAACGCCCCCACTGATGTCCTCTTCCTTTTCCCTAATAATTCCTTCCACTCTTAGGACTCCTCCTGCATGTGAAAGGCAGACAAAGTTTTTTAGTCAAGGAAGTTTCGTGACAAAATTATTTATAATAGGGAAAAATTTACCCGATATAAATGTCCCACATAGGGGAACAGTTCAATAAACCATGATATGTTGTACAATTACATATTATTTCCTTATTGAAATATCATACTTGGATAGTACAATGAATTCATGCCTGACATGAAAAATATTAATATTAGCTAACATTTAATGAGTGGTAAGTCTATGCTAGACACAAACTAAGATACATCTATATCTGATCTTATAGGTATACATCTTATATAGAGATACGCATAATCTTATTAGTCCTGATAGAAATCTTGTGAAGTAGACACAAGATTTGGGGTAATGATATTACCCCATTTTATAGACAGGGACATGGAGGTTTACTTGCCCAAGCTAATACAACAGGTAAAAGCAGATTTTTTTCTAAAATCTCTAAGAACTGGAGATTTTAGAAAATGTTTTTATTATAATGTTAGGTTTTTAAAATCAGATGCGCAACTTTATGTATTATATTACTCCAACCACCTATGTTATTAAAGGGAAATACTACCAAAGGTAATTGTCCATGCCTAGTGGAAGTATATATACCTTTTGTTTTCTAAGGGTGCTCCAGGTGTTTCAGGTATTCTACATGAATACATGGCTTCTATTATTGTTTATCTTGTTTATTTATTTAAAGACACAATAAAAACTTATGTAAAAGTATTGTTCCTAGGAAAAGGGCAGGTGAACCACCAGAATTTGAGAAAGAAGAAAAAGGGGAATACCTCAGAGAAAGCACACGGGAAAGTGAGGGGCTGGGCCACTCTGGCTGCCTGTACCCCATTCTCACCTCTGCCCCAAGATCAAGTTCAGGCCCTGCCCTCATTAGTAAGAAGTATCCCAACATGGGACCTGGAGGAGGCAGACAGGAAACCTACACAAAATAATCAATAGCATAAAAAGTGGTAAATATGAAGATAAATATGAAAGCCATTTCTTAATATTTTAAGTTTTTAAATAATAATTGACTTTTAAAACAAACCAAAAAAAAAGTACTCTGAGGTTTATACCATTTGGAGAAGTAAAATCCATTGCATTAATAGAACAAAGAAGGACAGGGGAAAGAGGAAGTGGTATATTGATGTAAAGTTTTTCAATTTAATGGGAAGTAGTATAAAATCAACTTCTTACCTAACCCCTCAGCCTCAACACTTTCTTATTCCCTCCAGTCCAATGAACTCAGTCTTTTTCCTCATCATCACTTTCATTCCCTGTACTTCAACTCTGCTGGAATGAACGCCAATCCAGCAGGACCCCGTGACCACGACACAGAACCACAGATGCTGCAGTGCGAAGAGCTGGACATCATCCACTGCAAAACCTTACCTTATGGGTAAAGAAAAGAGAATTCAGACCTTCAGCTCCTTTCCCTGCAATGATGCGCTTCCCATGATCCTTTGCCTCCATGACCAAGGCTCTGCTTGCCTTGCCAATCCCTGTGCAAGCATCTCCACTCACTTTCTCCAACTTCATCTTTTTATACTCACTGCTGCCATCAATTGCTTAAGAAATTCACTAATAACATCAAGAACCTCTGTTGATATTTTCTGCATCTGACCTCAGCCAAGTCTTCGAGCAGTGCTTCGCATTCCTTTTGTTCACCTCTACTTAACTTCTTCGTGGAATCTATAACTTCAGTCTCAGATGCTTACCTTTCGGTTTTCCTGTATCTTCTCTTATTCTCTTTCCTCCTGCAGCAGACTTTTGTAAAGGTTTTGTTTTCTGACATTGGAATCTTCCATACACCCTTCTATGTTGGGGGTTTTCCCATTGTGGTAGGCAGACTTCTAAAACAGCCTCCAAGATTCCTAGCCCTTGATACACACACACCTTCTCCCAGTTGTTCAGATGCAAAAGCTATGAACCCCCAGTTATTTCAGCACCAATTTCAGCTGTAATTAAATTCTCACATCCATTGACTTTAAAATAGGGAGGTTACCCAGGTCAGCCTGGCCTAATCACGGTAACCCTTTAAACCTGGGTCTAGAGATCAGCGAGAAAGGGAAATTTAAATCACTGATAGGTATCCAATGCTAGAGATGCTCTCCACTGCTGGTCTTGACAGTGCCAGTAGCTTCTGCTCTCAGGCTGGTCACTAGCTGACAGCCAGCAAGGAAATGAAGACCTCACTATGACAACCACAACGAACTGGACATTTTCCACAGCCACGTGAGTTTGGAAGAGGACCCCAAGCTCTAGATGAGAAATCAGTCTGACCGATACCCAGGTCTGAGTCTTTAAAACCCTAAGCAGAGAACCCAAGGATTCTGACCAACAGAACTGTGTCGTTTTCAGCCACTAAGTTTGTGGTAGTTGGTTACACAGCAGAAGAAACTACACCCACCTATTTCCTTCAGGTGAAAGCAGAAACCAGTTCTCTGTAGGATGCATGCATGCGGTTTGGGTTCTGTTAAAAACAAGACAACGGGCCCAAAGTAGAGTCCCTTATGCTAAGCCTCATGTCACCAAACTAAGACTTCACTAGTTTTTTGTCTCCTAGAAATGGAATCTTAAATCAGCCAATCAGAAATTGCCTGATCAACACTAGTTAAGGTCCTCTACCTGATGGGACCCCACCATCCCCTAAAAAAAAAGTAAATTTGCAAACACCGACCTGGTATTTTGCTTCATATGAATTTCTTGTTCCCACTCTCTTCTGCCGGTCTTTTGTTTTGTACAGCCCTTTGGAGTGCCCTTCTGTCTGCTAGATAGGATACCACCAGATGCAAATTGATTCTTGCTCAAATACACTCTTAAAGTTTTAAATAAGCCTTCGTGTGTCTTTCAACAATTCCAGCATCAAAAGAGGGAACTGAAGGAGACTCCTGTGGCCCCGAGGACCAATGACCAACCAGGCAGAGACACCTGTGGAGCCCCTTCCACTTGTTGCTTTCTCTCTCTGCATCCACACCAGTGGGGAAGTCCCTCTCGGATCCCAGCTCTGTAGGTTTTGCATTAGAACATTTCAGGCTTTACTTGAACATTTCTTTTTCCGGACTGGTTCCAGAAACCAGCCAGAGTCAGATTGGGTCCGACTTAGAAACTGGTCCGGGTAGGACTGGGTTCTCCTTAGAAACCGAACTAGGTCCAGTGTGAGACTTCAGGTGAGCAAAATTTTAAGGCTAAAAAAATAGGTTAATCTTACCGAAAATAATCTGGAATTTCACAGGCCACAGTAGAGAACTTTTAACCTAGACCAGCTTGTTCATTTTGCCCTAGAGAAAGGGTGCTCTCAGCCAGGCATTCCCTATGGAGGGAAGAGGGAAAATTATTTTTACTCCTCTACAGTTTTGCTGACCAGTAGGAGACCCACTGAAACACCCCGCTCCCTCCGGATCCTGCAGACGGCATTTTGGGAAAATCTGGCAGGAGCCAGCAAAGGGTGAAAATTCTCAAAGTCAGCTTTCCTGACCATAGCCTCATGTACACTCACTCCTAACCAGGTTGGCATGAATCCACCAGAGGAGGCTAATTTTGAATCATAAAATGCCTCCTGGTAATTCCTGTTTGAGTCTCTGGCTCAGGACTGGAAAGAGGACAGCCATGTAGGTCAATGAAATTTAAGGGTCTGTAGACCACACTATTTCAGTTACCCTTGCCTTGTGTCCCTTCCTCTGTACAGAGCCTAGATGTAAGCTTTTGCACATTTGGATTTGTGAGGCTATGATCAGGAATCTCTCCTTACTTAACTCTTCAGACATTGCAGAGTCTGCTGCTAAAGCAATAATAGCTGCCCAGGAAAAATCTCTAGACTCTCTGGCTGAAGTTGCTCTTGATCCTGGGATAGCCCTTGACTGCCTTTTACCTGAGCAGGGATGTGTTTATGCTATGGCCAACACCACTGGCTGCACTTTGATTGGCATTTCTGGGGAAACTGAGGCTCAGCATAACAAGATCACTGAACAGGCCACACGACTTAAGAAAGTGACTACCTCAAATGGAGTCTTTCTTTGACATACTTAATTCTGATTGGTTTAGGTCTTGGATGCCGTGGCTTTGAAATTCATTCCAGACAATGGGAATAATCCTGCTTCTGATAATCATAGTAGTCTTCCTGGTGTATTGTACTCTCTCAAAAGTTTAAATGCTTGTTCATGACCACTAACCACTAAGCAAATGATCGCCCTAAGAATAGAACATCAGAAAAGCAACAAAGAACAACCAACTTAAAGAATGTGATGACCTGTGAATATCACACAGGAATTCAGCAAAAACACAAGAACTACAGAGCAGTAGCTGGAAGTAGCATTTATGCCTTAAATTTACACATTATCTCTCAGTTATACTGAGAGTCTGTTCCAAAGGGGGTAATTGTTAAAGATGAAACAAGAGGCCCAAAATAGAGTCACGTTTGCTAAGCCCCACGTCACCAAACTGAGACTTAAAGTTTCTGCTCTGCGTGAAATGGAAACTTAAGCCAGTCAGTCGGGAACCACCTGATCAACACCAGTGAGGTGACCTGCCTGCCTGACCTTTGCTGCTCCCTAAAAAGAAGGTAACTTTGCAATAACCAACCTGCTCTTTTTGCCTCATATAACTTCCTTGTTTCTGCTCTCTTCTGCCTATAAAAGTTTCTTATTTTGTACAGCTCCTTGGAGTTCCTTTCCATTTGCTAGATTGGATGCTGCCCAATTCGAATCAGTGTTTGCTCAGAGGAATGCTTTAAATTTTTAATATGCCTCAGTTTATCTTTTAACACCTCTCAGATCCACTTGTGCCGTATTCAGGAGCCAATGGCCTACGAACAAGGGACTGTGATGGTCTCCCTCTCCTAGGGGTGGCAGCGGCAGCTGTAGAAGTGAGAGAACCATATGCGGTCGGCTAGTGGTAAGCGGTGAGAGCCGACATTCCTAATCTTTATCCTGAAAATCCGTGGCACCGAAACATGTCGGGTTTCCTCTTTATTCACTTGTTCTATCAGACATGTGAGTGTTTGAGATAATTCCAATTCTAGTCTTTGTCTGCCTATAATCGAATGAGACATCCTGAGTGAAGACCACCTCACTTAACTCAGCCAACCCTATGAACCATGACAACTAACAGTAATAAATGATTCTTTTGGTCTGTTTTATGCCACAAAGTTCGAGACGGCTTGTCATGCAGCAGGTGAGGTTAGTGGAGGAGAGCCACCATTCAACAATCATCAAAAAAATTCAATTATAAGGCACCAGAAAAGTCTCTCATCCCCTGGCTCACAAGACACTTCCTCCTCCTGGCTCCTCTCTTCCTTTGTCAGCTTCCCTGTCCTTATTAAAGGTGTCACTGTCCTGACGAAGCTGAGGCTGATATATTTTCTTGACCCATTTTCTACATACCCACACTCGGTCACTTATCACATGCCGTTGATTCTTTTTCCAGAGGTGCCTTGCATCTGGCTGTCTCTCACTGACAGCACCACCACGCAGGCCCAGTTCAAGCCCTCAAAACCCCGTCCTGGGTCTACTGAAATGACTTCCCCAATTGGCCACTCGCCTCCTTGCCTATCCACTGCTGTCAGACATCCCCTATTGTTCTCTCCCCTGCTAAAAAACAAAACAAAACAACAACAACAAAACTGTATAATCTCTTCACTGCCTGGAAAATACAGTGCACATATCTCGGGCCCTTCATGAGCTGCTGCTGACGGACGCCCTGGCTTTGCTTCCTACACAGTCCTATTGCCTGCCACACTCGGATCTTCTGGCTTCTGGCTATGCTCTGAGCTCACCCCTCTTTGATGCCTCCAAGCTCTCTTTCTCTCTACCTAGGATGTCTTTTTCCTAGCCCAATGCAACCAGGAGTCTACCCGCTGTGATCTTCCAAGGCTCCTATGGCAGAGATTGTCGCTGCTAGGCAACAGTGATGGCTGGTGATCCACTGTTTCACACAACAGATGTGCAGGTTAGAGCTGAGGTCATGGCCAGCTAGATACTACAGTTCTGACCCTTCCAATACAGCTTGACACAGACATATGACTAAGTTCTAGAAAAAGGAATATAACCAGAAATGGTTATATGTACCCCTTAAAAAGAATAAGCATGCCCTCCCCTGGACTTTTTTTTTTTTTTTTTTTTTTTGCCTGGCTGGGATGTGGTATGGGCTGGATCAACTATCTTGATTTTAGAGGTGAAGCTACATGTTGAAAAGGAAAGAGATACAGTCTGACCTCACACCTCTGGACAAACCAAATAAGCTTCTACTATGCTATGCTACTGGATTTGGGGTCTCTTTGCTATAGCAGTTTAGTCTATATCCTAGCTAATACCATGGCTAATCTTTATATCAAGAGTTTGTTGTGTGGAAGACATTGCGAGTCACATCCTTTAATCCTCACAACAATATCATGAGGAAGATAATATGAGAGATGAAGAAACTGAAGCTCAGAAAGTGTTTGCAACTTGCCTAAGGCCACATAGCTAGTAGGTAGTGAAATTAGAACTCAAGTGCAGGCCAGTTGATCTTAAAACCTATACTTTTTTAATAGGGTTTATTTATTTTTTAGAGAGATAAGGAAGAGAGGGAGTGAAACATCAATGTATGGTTGCCTCTAGCACACCCCACACTGGGGATATGGCCTACAACCCAGTCATGTGCCCTGACTGGGAATTAAACCAGCAATGCCTTGGTTCTCGGGCCTGCGCTCAATCCACTGAGCTACACCAGCCAGGGCAGAAACTATACCTATAATAAGTACTTGTTCCTTTGCTCTGACCCACAGCCATAAAGGCATAGACAGACTTCATTGTGGTTAGCCAACTGTCCTCATAAATACTTAGGAAAATGCGTTGTATATAATGGATGCTCAATATATGTTTGTTGGATGCATGATTGATTGGTTTTAGAACAACTGTCTTTTCAAAACTTTCAAACTATAATATGATACAGTTGTCTCCGGCTAGCCAGCAGCCCTGAATCCCTATTTTATACAACACTCTCAGAGAGAAAATTTTCTCTCTGAAGAATATCATTTTTGCAGTACCTTTGGTCCATGTCTTTATCCATTCTGTACACAATTAATAGAGAACCTACGAGATTATGTCAGACAGTTGGGGAAGCATTCAGCCTGTTGCAGTCATCCGTATTTATTTACACAGCTGTTCTTCCCCTTGTTCAAGCAGAAGACTCTGGCTCAGAAATCAGAGACGGAAATAATATTAGGGGGCTTTTTGAAGACTGCTGTGCAGGATCCTACATCCTGGGCCCTCAGCAGGGGTGTTGGGGTTCAGGGACTTTCAAAGTCTTTTTGTGTGCTGTATTAAGGGTACCAGTACAAAGTGAATGGTGCTGAGGGCTTGGGGCTGTGGGAGAGGTTATTATGAAGTGCTGATGTCCTGCTGAGAGGGCTGAATGTGTTCCCTTCTTCGGGGCTCTTATCTGGAGCCCTTGGACAGAAAGGGAACAGACAGAATGCCTGAACTGTTCTAGCGTTGCCTTCAGGCCTCTCCTGGGAAAACTTGTAGCAATAAACACAAATCAAGAGGAAAGTTAAAGAATGATTTTTTTTAAAAGGTCTTCAAACAGCCAGGCTTTATTTTTTCAAGTGGGGGCACTAAAAGAAGAATTTAGAGCCAAGTTTCTTTCTAATTAGGTTCCACAGACCTCCCAAAATACAACACAGATGCTGCGGCAATGAACATGAACAAGGTCTTCAGCGGAGTTCGCTTGAACTCTGCAACACTGAGAGATGGTTTTTAAAACCAAAACCAAAAACAAAAAAACATAAAACCCAGCACACACAGAGTGAGAGGAGGACCATAAAAGCTTGTTGTAATCCCGACTTGCATTAGTTCTCTGGAAAGTTATGCAATAAAGCTGACCTGCTTTTCATCAGTACATTCAAAGATAACTCCCTCTTCTCTTTTGATTCTAATGATGTATATTTAAGATTATTCTTGCTGTTCTAGGAACACCTGCTGTATTAAGATACCAGTTTAAAAGTAAACATTATTCTGTTTCAGAACATACATTTGAGAATAAGGACCCTGCCCTGGAATTCCGTAGGCCCTGTCCCTCAGGGCTGAGCAGCACCATTTGGAGGGGTAAAGGGTTCTACCACCTAGAGGAACATGGGGCTTAGGAGGAGTTAGATGAGTACGGAAGAGGCATGTTTGACTGACGGGTGGGCGGTTTTAGTGCAGCCAGATCTCATGGGATAGGAGTAGAATGGATAGAGGGTAGATGACTGGCCCTGGCTTCAAGTTCAAAGTATCAGAGAGGATGCTGGGTCTCTCCCCCCACCAGTTCAGGGTCCACAGCAATAATGCCAGAGATACCATCAAGGACATGAAAAACACACTGTGTAGAGGGAACTATGCGTGCAAGTTGGTATTGTTTCCGGGTTAGTTGATCTGAGGTAGGAGGGTCGGGAGAATCGAGCTGGGTGATAGATGCCAAGGAAGACACATGCTGCTGCCTTGAACTTAGCACCAATGGAAATAGCTGAACTCGGTGTCCAAATTCTAACAGGAAGCAGTTGCAGTTTGGACTGAGAATTATTTGATTATTTGCTGTGAGATAGTATTCAGACATTTGTAAATCATTTCAATGAAGGAAAAAAGTCAATGGAAAAATGTATCTTTATGAATTCTCTCAAGTTTACATTGGGCTGAGAGAATATTCTGCCATAATTAATGTGGAAAATTGTTGAAGGCAACACAGGTTTTGCATGTGGAATGAACAGAGGTAGATGTCTCTTCTTAATATCTCTGGGAATTATGTCTCTCATCTTAAAAAATGAAATAATTTACTCCTATCAGCATCAAACTGTCAGAAGGGAAAAACTGTTTCCTTTCCTATGAAAAATAACTTTTCAAGGGCTCTTTCCAACCCCTCATTCACTCCTCCTTTTTCAGCAATGGAGGGAAAAATAAAGTAGACCTTATTGATTCCATTTTTCCTTGTTCTTGGAAGGGAGTGGGCCAGGAGGAGCCCTGACTCCAGAAGTCTTACCTGACAGCTCCCATGTCAAGAAGCTGTCCCCAGGCCAAAGGGGGACAGCTTGTATGTGACTCAGGCAGGAGTCAGTGGGGCGTGGGGTGTCTGCTAAAATCTGAATGTCAGATTTAAAAATCCGAGTGTCAGCCCATAAGCCCATTTGAAGGTCATTCTTAGCTATTCCACTCAACCTTGTTCTCTATTATAGGTTACATTTTGGATTTCTCATATGCCTAATTCTCTAGATTTTTTTTCTCAATTTGTTCAGACCTGGACACAGAAAAGAAATGATACATTGTATATTGAAAAAATCCCAATAAAATGTTAGGATTTAATGAGATATTGTCATGTATAAGTTGATTTGGTATAAGTACATGTGGAAAAATAATTAAGCAAGAATAGCCAAGACAATTGAAAAAACAAGAGTAATTAAAGAAGGTCTTAAGAAAAAGACCATTTTCATGTTCTCTACCATTAGGTGTGGCAATCATGGTTTCATGTTGATTTCCACTATAATCTCAAAAAATCATGTCCTCATTTTTTAAAAAGATTTTATTTCTTTTGGGGGGGGGGAATGGGAAGAGAGAGAGAAAGAGATGAAGAGAAACAATTGATAAGTGAGAGAAATATCTATCAGTTGCCTCTCTCATGCTCCCAACTGGGAACCTGGCCTGCAACCCAGACATGGGTTCCGATCAGGGATTGAACCAGTGACCTTTCAGTTTGCAGACAAGCACTCTACCCACTAAGCCACATCAGACAGGACCATGTCTTCATTTTTAATTGCTCTATAATTGGCCACTTTCATTTATTTTAATAAAACTTAAAAAAAAGGTCTTTATATTATAAAACTACAATAATTTAAATTATGATATTGGCATATTGAATATGTGGATAGATTAGTAGATTAGAGTGAAAGTCAAGAAATAGACCTAAATATATGTGGAAATTGAATAGTTATAAAAAGTGGCATTCAAATTAAATTTAGAAAAGAAAGGTTATTTAAACAAGTTTTATTGGGGCAGCTGAGGGGAAAAATTAAGTTGGGCCCTTACTTTATAAACAGATAGCTCCAGATGGATTAAATGTTTAAATTCAAGGAGTAACACAATAAAAATTCAAGAAGAAATCACTGTAGTCTTTTTTATTATCCTACAGCAGAAAAATTGTCTAAGTACCTAGAACTTCCCAGAAATCACAAAAATACTGATCATTTCAATTAAATAAAAATCAAAATTTATAAGTAGCAAAATCCTTCATGACCAAAACCAAAAGAGAAATGACAAAGTGGCAAAAATATTAGAAATTTAGATCACAAAATAAAGGTCAACATTCTCTAATACATCCATTCTATAAAACAGTGTGGGGGGTAAAATAATATTAGTTCTTTTCCTCCCACATTCTGAGTTCTTCTGGCTGGGCTAATCATCAAATTGATAGAGACAGATTAACAAGATAAAATCAAGGTTTTAATACACGCACTTGGGGAGTTCCCATTAACATAAAAATTCCAAAGACAGTGAGGCAACTCTGGGTATATAGGGCATTTTGCACAGAGGGGGAAAGGTGGTAATGAAGTGTTCGATTTCAGAAGTGAGAATGGATGGTTTACAGGTAGTTGAGGAAGAGGGGACTGTGCATGGCAGGGAAATTCTTGCTTGGGGACTCAGGACAACGGGACTGGGGTACCTAGCCAACAGGCCCTGGCCTGAAGCCTTCTATTTATCATATTTAATTCAAGTGAGGCTAAGGTAGGCAGCATCCTAAGCTCTTCCTGAAGCAGGTTTCTTTTTTTTTAAGCACTTTTTAAATTAATGTTCAAATACAATTGTCTCCATTTTCCCACCACCACTTTCCCCCACATCCGACCCTCAACCCGACTTCCCTTTGGTGAAGCAGGTTTCTCTGTCTAAACACCTTGGGGAGGAAATGGGGGAAGGTCAAAGTTTCTTTCTGAGTTTTGTTTCTTAATAAACAACTTAAAATCAATATCCCAAAAAGACAAATTCAAGGTGCCAAATTTTAATTCCATTCAACATAAAAAACAACAACAACAAAACCTAACAATTCGGTGGGTGAACAATCAAATGATATGAAACAGAAATGGTTCTTAAAGATAGGAAAGGAGGCCCTGGCTGGTGTAGCTCAGTGGATTGAGCACGGGCCTGCAAACCAGACGATGGCGGTTCCATTCCCAGTCAGGGCACGTGCCTGGGTTGCAGGCCAGTTCCCAGCAGGGGATGCACGAGAAGCAACCATACATTGATGTTTCTCTTCCTCTCTCCTTCCCTTCCCCTCTAAAGATAAATAAATAAAGTTTTTTTTTTAAATTTTTTAGATTTTTTATTTATTTATCTTTAGAGGGGAAGGAGAGAGGGAGAGAAACATCAATGTATGGTTGCCTTTTGTGCGTTCCCTGCTGGGAGTTGGCCTGCAGGGAACCAGCCTGCAACCCAGGCATGTGCCCTGACTGGGAATCGAACCGCGATAAAGTATTTTTTAAAAAAAGATAGGAAAGGATGCCCAGTATCATTCATCAGAAGAAACTTATAACTCTACAGTGACTTGGGGTTTTTTTGCCTATTGAACTGGCAAAAATTAAAAACCTGCGTAGAACAGTGTGTGGAGGAACCAGCACGACCCACGTGTCATGGGCTGGAGCATAAATCGACACATTCTCTACAAGAATAATCGGATCATATCTCTTATAAATGTGAGTATCCTTTGACCCAGAAACTTCTCTTCTGGGTTGTATTCTACAAATGTGTTTGGATGTGTGCAAAATACATAAGGTTTTCACTATAGCTCTGTTATAAGAGCAAAAGATGGAAAACTACCAAAATATTCATTATTAGGGAACTGATTAAATAAATTATGACAAATCTCAATAAAACATAAGCTCTGGGTAGAAAGGAATTTTTGTTTCTTTTGTTCACTGACACATCAGAGCTTAGAAACGTGCTTTTGCACGTAATATTTCAATAAATATTTGTTGACTCTATCCGTACAATAGAACTTTAAGTAGGAATAAAAGAGAATAAGGAATCTTCTAAATACAGATATTAAATGATGTCAAAAAATATATTAGGGAAGAACAGAAGGGTGAAAAACAATGTATATTATATACTATTTTGTATGTGTGTCTGTACAGTTTGTGTATTTGCTTGTATATACATAAATGTTTCCATTTACTCAACCTCTTGCTTACCATATTTTAGCAGCTTTGTATCTTTAAATTGATTTTTTTTCCTCACCAGAGGACATGCTTATTGATTTTAGAGATGGGGGAAGGAAGAGGGAGGGAGGGAGAGAGATGGTGAGAGAAACATCATTGGAGAGAGAAATATCCATCAGTTACCTCTCATATAAGCCCTGATGGGGGACTGAACTCGCAACCTAGGCATGTGTCCTGACCAGGAAGGAACCTGCAACCCTGTCAGTTTATAAGACAATGCTCCAACCAACCAAGCCACACCATCCAGGGTTATGTCTTTACACTGTGAACCATGTGTACGTATTCACTATTCAAAAGATAAATACAATTTAAGCTATTAAAAAATAATAAATAGTTAACCATCTTGATTGTGGTCGTGGTTCCATGGGTGTGTGCAGATGTCAAAACTTATCAAATTGTACAATTTCAATATGAAGTTCACTGTGTATCAATTATATTTCAGTAAGGCTGCTTTAAAAATGGCAAAGGAGGAAAATATTGACCATTCAGTAAGCGATGTTGGAATATTTGGCCACCATTTTAGATCGATTTCATGTGATGTTAGATCCTTACATCACAGCAGTCATGCAAACAAATTCCAGTTGGATTAAAGTGCCAGATGAAAAACAAAAACAAAACCCTATAAAAAATGTTGGGAGATGCCAATGTAAGAAACCTCCAAAGTGGTAAGAATTTTTATGAGTTTACTCAAGCCAAATTGACAATTGCCGGGAAGCAAAATCTCAGTGGATTGAGAACATGCTCCAGAGAATGGCAGTTTTGCACCTTATTTTATACATCACAGTTTCCAGAGGAGGTATAAAGGGTATGTGAAGTTCATTAGTGACAGATTAGGGAGGGGGGAGAAAGCAAAAAAAGGGGGGGGGGAATTTCTGGGAATGGGTAAAAAGTAAAACAAAAAGACACATAATTCTCTTACAAAGGTGAGTACAGTATAGTTAACAGTTAACAATTAATAGTTAACGATAACAATAACAATGCAGGGCTTGGTGGTCACCTGTTCTGGTGGCAGACTGTGCTCTGAGGGGTCTGGAAAAAGGAAGTTACCCTGACATTCCAAAGGTATGATGTCACAGATGCAAAAAGACAATAGTCAGGCTCAGTTAGTAAAGACTGCCCTTTGTCAAGAAACCGCCGGCCCAGGACAGGATACCTGCCATGATCTGTTTCATTATGTGGCCAGCGGACATGAGGTCCTCCCAGAGTCACGAGAACAGCATTTCCAGAGACCTGCACATGGGAGGATGAAGTGTGCTCACAAGGTTCACTGAAGCTGCAGCAAACTCAAAGGGCCGCCCTCAGGTGCCTGGAGTCTGCGACTTGGCCCCTCCACACGGCCAGGTGATTCAGCGCCGTCCTGCTGTGAATAAGTCCAGCCTTGTCTTCACCAAGCCCAGAAGGGCCAGGGTCCAGAGATTCTGGGCCATCAGCTCAGTCCACGTCAAAGCTTAGTTCGGCTCAGTCTCTGTCCCCATCCAGGTAGCTTAGTCTCTGTTCCCAGCAGTGCTCTGCTGTGCCCAGGCCCAGCTCGGAGCCCAGGCTTGGGCCCCTGCGGGTGCTAGGGCCACGTGGCTGCTACGGAAGGAGATCACATGAATGAACGTCGAACGAACACATGTTACCAAGAGAGGGGACTTTGTTAAGCTTTGATTATATTACTTCAGGCTTTCATACGGAGCACTCTCCAGTCCTTTGCAAGCTTGTCCCCAGCCGATCCAGTCTTTCGCCCAGATTAGACACCTCCCTTTTCTGGTTGCCATCTTGGCTCCTACTGCGCATGCCTCAAAGCAGAAGGCCCTCCAACTGAGCTGTCTTGGCTTTTACTGGGCATGCACCCAGCAAAGGGAGCATACCTTCTCATTCCCCCTATAGTTTGGGCCAGTGGACCAGTTATGCCCTGGGGAGACTGGGAGGCTGATCCTTCCTCCCCGTGGAAGGGGGGATGACAGAGGGCTGTTAATCCCCTTGGCAGGACAAGGCTGCTGTTCCGTGAATGGGGTGAAGCTGTAGCTTCCAACCTAATTCAACAGCCAGTGTTGCCCCCTTCTCTTCTACTAATAAGTAGCTACCTATGGTAGCAGAAAGTGTTCAGACTATCCTGTGTGGTTACATTCGGTTTCTGAGTTTGTAAGGCCTCTGTGCAGGCCTCCCCTGAGCTCACCAGGGTTAGTATGTGGCCCTGTTCATCCACAAAGAAAGCACTGGAGAATATAGTACTTTTGTACCTTTAAGCAGGGGAAGCTCTTTTCAAGAAATACTCAAAACACAGAAGCCATCGAGAAACAAGTAACGATAGCAGACTTCACTGCCTAAAATTTAAACTCTCAGCTGAAAAAAGACACCATGAACAAAGACTGTGTCACTGACCAAAACCTCAGGATACCCAGTGGAATACCATTGCCCCATCCGTGAGAGGCAGGTGGTGCCCAGAAGGGAAGTACATGGAAAGAAACCGGGAGACGGCAGGGGTTCTCCCCCTTTCTGCACCATTTTCCCTTCTAACAGTCTAATGAGGCCTCATTTCAGAATAAAATTAAAAATATAAGTACATAAAAGAATACACAGATAACAAAGGGAACCAAATAGATTGAAATATGATTACACATTATATATGTGCTTTTTTACAAGCACAAGAAAAAGTTACAGTGTCAGGTCTAATAATTACTGCAATTTTACAGTAATGAAGAGCACAGATAACATTTTGAGATAGTTGAAACAATTGGAAAGTGATATACTATCGTGTTTTTTATTGGGGGCAAGGTCCACAAACTGCGAATACTAATGTGGTTTGTGGCCTCTGTTCCTAGCTGAAGAAATTACTGAATTTTGATGAAAAGTTAATGAAAACAATGTTGTGATGTTTTGTCCCACCTAAGTTCACAGACCCCTGGGTGCTCTCCCCAGAAGCCCCTTCAAAGGGCTTCTCCAACCTGAGCTTCAGAATTCTGAGGAAATATCTTGACAGAACCTCAAAA
This sequence comes from Sturnira hondurensis, assembly GCF_014824575.4. NCBI lineage: Eukaryota > Metazoa > Chordata > Mammalia > Chiroptera > Phyllostomidae > Sturnira > Sturnira hondurensis. The sequence continues at coordinate 38,160,022 of NW_028087015.1, forward strand.
GACAAAGTCATGCAAAGTCCATCAAATGCAGTAGCTGCCCTGTGGTTGCTTAAAAAGTCCAACCTGATTTGAATGTTAGATTAAAAAAACAAAAAAAACCAGCCCTGGCTGGTGTGGCTCAATGGGTTAAGTGCTGGCTTGAGAACCAAAGGGCCCCTGGTTTGATTCCCAGTCAGGGCACATGCCTGGGGTGCAGGCCAGGTCCCCAGTTGGGGAAAGGCAACCACACATTGATGTGTCTTTCCCTCTCCCTTTCCCACTCTCTAAAAATAAATAAATAAAATCTTAAAAAAACAAAACAACTTCTGGAAGTCAAGTTATATGACCACCCTGCCTTCTACTTTTCAAATTCATGACACAGAGACTGTAACGAGCTTCCCAGTGTGGCAGTCAGGGGTTGAAAAGCCATGCCTTGACACCTGTAACTTCCATGTCATATCCAGCCTAAATCTCTGGTCCATGCGCAACACTGATTAGCTGGAAATGCAGAGTTGGAAACAACTCCAAAATATTCCTTTGGGATAGCATCCACAAGTTATTTGGATGGCATAATGATTTTCTTAGTACACAAGTGTATGTGGTCCTGGGGAGGTTTAGAATTAAAGTCAGAGACGGTATAAATTAAACCTATGGAACTCTACACTCATGCCAAGTCTAAAAAGAATCGGTGACCGCTTGATATTTGAAGTCCTTGCCATGTTTAAGATAATTTGACATATTAGGCAACACTTCCGCGTTTTCGTCCCTTTCTTCACTGCCTCCCTCCAATTCCTCTGCGTCTTCTCTGCGTGGAGACGTTGGAGAGCTCCCAGGCTTCATCCTTGCTATCTGTCTATCCTTCATTATCTGCTCTCACTCACACCCTGTCAAGATGACATCCCTGTCATTAATATTAAGCTTTACAATAGCTTTAAACACTATCTAGAGGTTGATAACACTAAATCTCATCTCAAACCAGACCTCTACCCTGAATTTCTTCTCTTATATCTAACAGGCTATTTAACAGCTTTACTTGATTATCTCAAATTTTGATTTTCTGCCCTGACCACATCCCACACAAATCTGTTCCTGGTCTTCTCCAATCAGTAAATTACAAGTACAGTCCTACAATTTATTGGGCAAAAAGACCTTGCTGTCCTTTTTGAGCCAATAAACGACTATAAAAATGTGGCTAAAATATGGGGCAGAATAATAGAGATTCCATTAGATATCATTCCAATTTTGTAATCATGTCATAGAACCCTCTGCAGTAATGTACTAGCACGTACAATGTTCAACAAAGTAACTGCAACTCTAAGTTTTAGTTGTCCCATTCCATTTCCATGATGAATCTCCTCTGTCTTTATTTTACCCATTCTCACGCATTCCCTCTGCAAACACATGTGGAGCTGTAGCTTTCAATTTCACGTGTGTGAAAGGCCCCAAAACGTGGGGTTGCAGAGTCCTCTTGTTACAGCACAGACGTTGTGTGTTTGGGTGGGGGAACAATATATTATTACCAAAGAACCCTCCCATTTCCCCCCAGGGATTTCTCCCCCATACTAGGTTCGCTTTGCCCACCGCCAGAGGAAAGACGTCTCTCAATGCCAGAGATTGGTGAAAAGGAAAGGAATTATTTATTTAAAAGTTGTACAGATTTAGAGTAATGACTTAACATCTTCATGAAAATACTAAAGTTCTTTAGAACACCCACAAACGCACGCAGTCCTTTCTTCTCCCCTTTGCCCAGTCTGGGGTACTGTATCTCAGGAAAGGAAGTAGAAGTCCGTGATTCAGGCTTCCAGCACCATCAGCTGTGTCACTGCCACAGTCTCCAGTTAATCCAAAGCCATGGGGCACCTTCTCCTGGCCCACCAGCGAGTCCTTTCACAGCTTCAATCCAAGGCCATGTCACTCCTGCTGCCTAAGCCCCGTGGCAAAAGGGAGCACCCCAGAGCTGCGTGGTCCCAACTTTCTCTCAAGCTGCACAGTCCTGACCTGGTATGGCTCCCATGGCTGGGTTTAAATCCCAGGGCCAATCTTCCTCTGCAGCCCCATTTCTGACTCCCCCCACAATCAGTTACACCTGCCAGCTTTCCCCAATTCGTCCAGCTTCACTGGGTTGCCATAGTGAGTCCAGGCAGGTCCGGCCCCATTGCATGGAGCCAATCATCTCTAAGCTCTCACGCAGGCGCTGTAACCAGGGGGAGTTGCTTCCTAGTTACATTCTGGGTTGAAGTCACTCCTATCACCCTGGCTCAAAGTATGGCCACAGCTATTTAACATATCTATGAAACCAGTTAAAGGCTATAAATATGTTAAATGACCATGTCAGAGGTTAGCTGCAAAGCTGTTGTTGTACAAAACAGCTCTCAATGGCCCTGTTCCATGTGTCCCTTCTCCCAACTCAAACTGGTGGTGGTGAGGACATGATATATATTTTTTCCTGTAATATGTCCTGGACACCCTGAGTTCTGGTCCCCATTACAAATCCCCAGTTGGGGACCCCCACTTCTCACCACCTCTCTGGTTAGTTGCCTTAACCGAAGCCCCTGTTGTCTTTCATTACTGCTTTTTCAGGAATCTCCTAATCTTTCACCTTACGAAGCATCCTTCATACAGCAGCCAGAGTTACCCTTTTATTTTATTTATTCGTTATTATTTTGTTGTTGTTGTTGTTCCACTTATTTTCGCATTCATTAGTTGATTCTTGCATGTGCACTGACTGGGGATCAAACCCACGACCTTGGCATATCAGGATGATGCTCTGACGAACTGAGCGACCCATCCATCTATCCTTTTGAGGATTATCAGTGCCCGAGCCCACTCTCTTGTTTGTTCTTCTTCCCTTTGTCACCCTAATCACACCAGTCTCAATTTGTGCAGCAAACAGGAATTTTCAGGTAAATTCATGTAAATCTTCAGGCAGCCCTCCGCAACTTCAGAGGAGCCTGGAAGAAGAACCTTCTTCCTTAAAGCCCCGATATCTCAAATAATGATTGTGACCTCATCGAAAAGACCCAAGAGGTCCCCAGTCTGGGGTGTGCGAGAAGCAACCCATCGATGCATCTCTCACACATTGATGTTTCTCCCCCTCTTTCTTCCTCCCTTCTCCTCTCCCTTGCTTTAATGTATTTATTAAAAGTATATAAATAAAGCTTTGTTTGAAAGTATTCACTCTCTGTTATACCTGGCAAAAGCCGCTTTTTCTAATCTTTTCTACCTGCCACATAAATGCTAGCACTTGTTATTGTTACTGGAGCTCTGTTCTCACCAATGCAGTCAAGAATTACAGATCAGCGAGATAAAAGTGGGTGAGAATTTTCTTAGTATGTCCTCATGGGAGAGGACAGGTCCACTGACAACGGCGAGAAAGGCTTAGCACAGAAGAAGCAACAGGAGAGCCTCGGCCCGGCTGCCTTAGCTCACTGGGAAGTCGGAGAAAAGGGGCCTCCGGGATGGGTTCAGAGGATAAGCTTGGGACAGGTCGCCAGCTGCCCACTGCCTCAGAGTTTAGGAGATGTGTGCCTGTGAGGAAAGGGGACTAAGGTGGGGGTGCAGGGGAGCAGGGAGAAGAAAGGAAAGGAGACGGTGCCAGCTGTTCCCCAGAGGGAGAGCACACCTTCAAGGTTCCTTTGTCTAGGGGCTCTTATCTCTTTCTTAGGGGCAGGAAAGGTCTCAGGGGAGGGCTTCAGGAGGATGTTCATCAGTTCTCCAGGGTGGCCCTTTCAGGGTTGTGGTCTCCACTGATTGGGCGGTCACAGGGAGTCTTTAGTTATTGCAACTGCTTTTGGCAACCTCCCCCTCCCCCGCCTGGTTTTGCTGCCTTTCTGGGCCTGGAGCTGAAACTCAACTGAGGCCTAGATCTTATCTATAGGGAGGAAAGGCCGGGGAAGGAAAAGTTACCGTGGGGGTGAGGTCCCTGTTTTCCCAGTTTGGCCCTCTGCCAGGCACTGGTTAACAAGCTGCACCTGGCTATTGATTATTCGGCCATTGTGTTCAGCTGTCTGTTGAGTTCCCCTATTCTACTTGCAAAGGAATCCTCCTAGCTTTTTATTATCCTGTCTCTCCCTTAGTGAATCTGAAACCAGAAAACTCAGCATTCATGCTGCCTGTCACTACCAGAATTAATAAGCAGAGACAAGGATTGAATCTTCATGGGAGCTTTATTCAGATGCCAGCCATCTGAGAAGATGGTGGCTATGTACCTTCAAAAACCAGCGTAACATCTCATTTCACACTGACCATTTTATAAGGAGAAGAAAGGGTAGGTAATTGGTTTGGAAGAAAGTTTAATCGGATAAGAGTTGCTATCCAGGCAGTGATATTCCTAATATTTGTAGTATTTCTTTATCTAATGATCAACAATTCTCTATCTGCGTTAAGAAGTTCCCTTCTTGGAACACAATACCTCATATATGGCTCCATCACTTACAGACCCCTGGGGCATGAAGGTTGAATTTCTGGTCAACCTCCTGGAATCCTGTAAGTCATATATTCTAGTTCCCAGAATAACAGCTTTCTGCATGCATTAATCACTTAAGCCTATCAACTGAGGCTAAAATCTTTAACTCTTGAGTTATAGAGTTAAAGATTTCATGGGCAATCAAATCTATTGCCCAGGAAACAGATCTCCCTCTAATGGAATAGAAGAAAACTGGGTTTTTTGACCAGAGTGTGGATTGAGGTGGGGTGGGAAGGGTAAGAAGGCATTCTGTTTGTTTCTGCTAACACAGGTGCTGGAATATGGAAGAATGAGGCCACCAGGGGATTGCTCCCCTGCCGTCTTTGTGACATTTGGAGATACTCCTTTTGGCTCACAAAAACTGGGCAGCCCTTGGAAGGTCTTAGGGGCTGATTCTATTGTGTCTGGTGTTATTGCTTGTTACGACAGATTCTAGAAAATAGATTGAGTGTTCTGTAACATGTGAACACAAGGCCTCTGTTCACATCAAAAGTCCCACCTAAAGATTTTTCCAACCTAAGATATGCTGTTTCCAACTTCTCTGCTTGTCCCAAACATCGTATGCTGTATTCCTTTGGTCTTTTCTCCCACCTTTGCCAAGTGTTCACGGCCAACCTGGAGTCCCTGCTGGTCCCACTGCGTCTGGCCTCCCTCGCTATTTTTAACTGTGGAAAAACTCCCTCATTTTCAAAGCTTCTGCTGAAATGCTGCCTCTTCCATGAAACCCTACCTTCCCCCCAACAACTGCAGTGAATCTTTCTCCTTACTGTCCAGAGAGTTTCATTTTTTAATCTCTCACCAGGTTTTATTTCATGATATATTTCACATATGTTTTCCCTACCGTATTATAAGATCCTTGCAGAGCGCCACCACTCGGCCCCTCTCCGTGTATCCTATCTCCCCTCCGGTGCCTTCAAACCTGTGAGTTTGTAGAATTCTGAGGGTGGTTTTTCACTGGGTGTGTGACTTTCCGCAAAACTGTGTGGCACTTGAGTGCCTGAGCTTTCCATGCAAGTGGTCTGAAATGGAATGCTGGTCCAACTGCTTAACCAGCTTGTGACCTTGGCTGGTTGCTCAGAACCTCAGTTCCTTCATTGGTCAAGTGGGAATAATAAAACTTAGTAACAATAGGGCTGTTGTGACAAGGCAAATGTAACACACTTGCCACAGTGCCTGGCATAGAGAAAAGACTGAATAAATGGTAGTCATTTTTGTTATTATTACTCTTACCATTAGCATTAAGCCTCTGTACAGAGACCAAAATACTCTCACCACATATTAATCCATTTAAATAAATTAGGAGAGAATTAGCTGGAGAGGGGATTTTGCTAGTTCTGCCGATTCCAAGCATTCCCCTGTAAAGAGCAAACACCTCTAGGAAGAGTAATCACTATAAAGTAATGCTACCCAATAGAAATATGAGTCACCTGCATAATTTAAAATTTGCTATTAGTCCCATTAAAAGGAGTAAAAAATAGATGAAATTTATTTTATTATATTTTAATAATATATTTTATTTAACCCAATATCTGAAATATTATCATTATAACATATAGTCAATATAAAAATTATTAATGAGATACTTCATGTTTTTTTGGATTAAGTTTTCAAAATCCTGTGTACTTGGCACTCACAGAACATCTTTATTTGCACTAGCTACATTCAGATGCTTAATAGCCAGTGGCTACCATATTGGACAACACAGCTTTACAACCCTGAAACATCGGTCTTGTAAGTGAATCAAATCATCCCAGGCTTTCACTGAACATTACTGGTATTATAAGACAATATGTTTCTCCCAAAATGATTGGGGCTGGAGTGAGCACTGGGTTCCGGTCTTAACTTTAACATTCACTTGTTTGGGCAAACCATTCAGTGGGCCTGCTCATCTCCCATACCTCTCAGGGGGCTTAATTGGGTCACAAGGTCATATAAAATATGACCACCATCCCCACACTCCAGGCCTAGGGCTGAGACCTGAAGCACAGATTGCCTGTGGTTGAGCTTTCTAAAAGAAGTAACACTTCTTCTGTAAGACTTACTGAGGCATCCCCTGTACTGTGTGGGTTTCTTAGAGCTTGTCTCTTCCTTAGAGGTTATTCTAGTTTATGAGAATGTTATTCTTAGAATCTGAGAACTTTTGAGTTTTCTGATCCAGTCGTTTTCATATCTTGCCCTGGGAACCGGCTCCAAATGGAGGTCGAGATGCTAGCAGTGGAACCAAGGAAGAGGGACAGGGAAGGGACACCAGTAAGGAAGGGCAAATCTGGTGGCGGAGGGCTCCCTAACCTAGGCTTACCTTCGACGTGCCACACTGCTGCTTTGTTGGGAACCACTCTGCCTGGTTTCAGGAATTGTAACCACCCCCATGCCTAAGGCTGAGTGAGTGACCTCTGGAATTCGAGCCACAAAGAGAAAAAGCTTGTCCTTGGTAGCAAACGCTGACTCTGCTTCACCCCACCCTACCCCCAAAGGATAGTCAGATGGTCAGAGACAGGTGAGACCCCTCAGAGGAGGGGCAACCTAGGCCAGACAAGATCACTTGGGAGGCCACCATGGAAGGACTCAAGGGGCTGCGACAAAGAGGGAGTGATGGACCCTTGACCCCCGGTTCTAATGAAGCCCATGTCCCGGTGTCCTCTGGGAGAAGCACCTCCTGGCTCTAATCCACTTAAGCCTGTAGACCTGTGATGGGGAAGATGGTGCAACCTTTCATCAGCTAGCTCAGGGCCCGGGTAATCTGGCAAGATAAAGAATTCTTAACAATCCTGTGAGACCTGCTTTGCTGAGAATGCTTTTAGTTAAATGATAAAAGCCTGAGCAGAAAAAGAGTTTATGTTCCCAATGTTCTATAGCCTTTTAGCTGACAGACCCTGACTTAGGAGAAGCCCTAATGGTTCTTTGTATACTATCTACTGTTTACTGCCTGACAATGATTAATAAGTTGCACAGTTGTACCTGTGCAAAAAAAAACCAAAAACAATAAAAGGCAATCTAGGCAAGGGACAGGGCACTCTCTCTCCTTGAGAGAGAGTTACCAGGCCGCTCCAAGACACTCTCCCCTCGAGAGAGTGGCCAGGCCATTCTGAGGCTCTCCCCCTTGAGGGAGTAGCCATGCCGTCCCTTTTCCTCCACAGGACTCAGTATCCATGTGAATCTGTCCCATGTCTCATCCATGCCGCCGCTGCGGGCACTGCTGGTCAGTGCACACATCACTGCTTGTTTCATCGTGAGATGTTATTTGAACAAAGGGTTAAAACCAGTCTGAAACCCAGTTTTTATTTCACCTTTCATTTGGAGGGGAGGACCATATTTGCCCAGACTCACACAACCCAGTCTCAGAGTATTTTTCTTCAATGCCATATTACCTCCTCTGCTTTCACCTGTTGATGTTAAGTGATTTTTAAAGAACTTACCGGATTTACTAACGGAAACATTCTTTTTCTTTTTTTTAAATTTTTAATTTAATTCTTGTTCAAGTACAGGTTTCTGTCTTATATTCCCAACCCTGCCCACCCCCCGCCCCATGCTCCCCGCCTCCCTCCCATTTCCACCCCCCACCCTTAGTTATTGTCCATGTGTCCTTTATACTTGTTCATGTGGGTCCAGAAACATTCTTTTCCAACTGAGTCCTGTTGATAGGAATGAACTAGCCTCCCTGAGTGAACTTCTCTTGAGCAGGTGTGATCTTGTGTGGGAAGGCAGGTGGATGAGGAAGAAGGCTTGCCTCTGCCTCTTCTGCAGCCGGGAGGTGACCTGCCTCACCACCTGACAGCAGTTCTTCTGTGTGGCCCCAAAAAATCGGATCAATAGGGGTCTGGAGGCTTTCTTCCCTGGTCAATCAATCTATAAAAACATTAGCAAAAGATGAACGTTAACTCAGGAGCGCAACAGAAATCCTGAATGTATGTTTCAAAGCATAAAATAACTTTATTCTGACCTTCCCCTAGATGACTATAATAGCATCCAATAACCAAAACCTATTTCAGCCGTGAAGGCTGATTTGTATTAACGCCTAGACAGTTTCTACCATTCACCCGGTTTTCTTAACTCAAAGCTGCATTTTCTCTTGCTTAAAAATTTGCATATTTTCTCAGCGCCTGTTTCTGACTCACAATAAACAATGCCTAGACCTCCTGCCAAAAAAATGTCAAAATGCGAAATAGTTGCCATAATAGTCGTTTTTGTGATGGCAACTTTGAGCTGCGTGCTTTTAAATTATAATTACTTTTTTCCTTACAAAAGATGTGTATCTGTCTTGATTGCTGTAATTATGGGTCTATACGAGCAAACACTTACAAAAGATTCATGCCGTCGCTGTGCTTCATAAAACCTGTGCCCTTCAATAAGCTTCCTCTGGTGACTGTTTATATGTTTGTGTTTAATTTGTGGCAGAGAAATTTAATGAGAAGCTGTTAATCATTGAGTGCGTATAAAAACTTGTGTCTTTAACTAAATAGACCAAAGTGAATAGGGCAAGCCCATTATTGGCACGACAGGATTTAGAATCATTCTAAATCATGATTTAGAATCATTAGTATGGAAAGTGACTTGAGAGAAATAATCTAATCTAATCCATTAGTATGGAAAGTGACTTGAGAGAAATAATCTAATCTAATCCCATTTTACAGATAACATTCAAAATGGAGAGGGAGAAATATGTGGTTTAGTGATAGAAAACCCAAGCTCCAAAGCAGGACCTGGCACAGGTTTAGGAATCAATCCAAGATGACCTGACTTCCTCATTCATCCTCATTTTCAAGGATGATGAGTTGAATCCACGAACTGATGAGGAGCCTCAGGGGCCTTACCTATGGCTTTGATCACCACCTTCCACCCCTTCCATTAGAGCAACCTCACTTAGATCTACTTTATATTGTAATGATTGAAAAGGAATCCCTTGGCTTCCTCTCGAACCTTCTAAAAGTCCGATGTTATTGAGATCCTTTCTCCAAGTCCTAGGATTGGAGATGAATTGATGAACTCTCACAGTAGTTACACATGCAGGCTCTGCTCTCAGAGATCCCATAGCCTAGGAATGGAGAGTTTCAGAACTGGGTGGTAGCTCTGGAAATGCAAGTCCAGGGAGCCTTGGGAGCCCACAGGAGGGGCAATCGACCTGTCACAGATTTGAGGAGGAGGAGTTTAGAACTGACTTACCAGAAGAAATAACGGATGGAAGACCTTCCTTTTAATGTTCTTTACTTTCTTTTCTATGTGTCTTTAAAAAAAGTTACCGGGACTTCTTTAGGAAAATGATGAGAAACCAAAGTTCCAAAAAGTGTAAAGAACGCTGCCTGGAATCCTGGGCAAATGGCCAAATAAATCCCTGGAAAGCTCCATGTGCCTCAAAGCATGTCACAAGTTTAAATTAGGTAGTATGTGTAAAATTCCTTGTAAAACTATCAAGCCTTATACAAATGTTGACTGTTACTGTTGCTAGCACTCTGCTGAAGGCTTTAACTCTAATTAACCTATACAATCTTTCCCAATAAACCCAAAATTCGTCTCCTTCAGAGTGTTGGCTCCTGTTGAGTAACTGGGGAAAACGCCGTTTCCCAATGTGACACATAAATAATATCAATAACGTCTTCACTAAAAAGGAGACCCTTTTAGTTTTAATATAGAGAACACGTGTTTAAATTTTCTTAACCCTCCCATTATGTCCGACTCTTAGCTAACTTGTGATAAAATGGTTAGCACAACTTCTCACCACGTGCGGATCTATTTGGGGGTTCCTCTTCTTCTTCCCCTTTATGTTGGGGTCTACCAGGTCCCTGCCCTTGCTCAGACTGCCCCTTAAATTTCACCAGCAGTCCCACACTAGAGTGTGCCAAGGGAACAGGCTGGTCACTACAGTGAATGAACTGGGCCGGCCAAGTGCCCTGGTGAGCACACAGCACATGTAATGGAAGTAGTCTTGACTTCATGCCAGCCTACCCCTCGAAGGGCTTCAATATTGTGACGTTGTCTACATTTTCCTATGGGATTTATTTTTTTTTAAATAAATAAACTGTCCCAATGCACAAATGCTCCTCCTTTCCCTTGGCTTCCTAACTCAAGTCTTATTTACTTAAAGGGTTTGCATCAACCTACGAGTAAAATGACTTCTGTTCTTAAATCCTGTGGCTCCCTCTTGCCTAGCAACAGAGTTCAAGCTCTTTACTTCGGCGTTTGGGGTCTTCTGTGCATACAGTGTGCAGCCAGGCACAGTTCCTCAGGAGCCCTCAGTCTCGAAGGGAACTCGGTATACAGGCCTCAGCACACAGCGCCGCGACCCTCCGTGGGGCGCTCCCACGGCACACTGCATGACAGTGTGTTTGTGGGCTCCTTGAGGAAAGGGACTGATATTCAGTACACGGAGCACAGTGCTTGCTTATGGTTTGCCAAATGAATGAATGAATGAATGAAATAAAGGTTAATTATAGTTCACTTCTACTTGGGTTTTTCGGGCTTCACACAGGCTTAACATAAACCCAGTCAGTTCAAAATCCAACTAACCAGAGTTCACTACAGATTTTTTAAAATATTCAAACCCAAGAAAGAAAGAAAGAATTTTAAGACAAAATGAAAAACCGATGACCCCAAGCGCTACTTCAGTCTCAGTTTCTAATACTCCACTGAGGTTAAACCTGGTCCCCTCCTCTGTGGTAACATTCTACAATTTCCAACTTCTGGAAGGAGAATTGACATTCTTTATAACGATTCTAAAATGCAATGTGATTCAAGAAATGACAAGGTTCCTCATGAAATTAAAAATAAAAGTGGCAAATATCCAATGAACGTTAAAAGATGTGCTAATCCATTTACTTCCTCGAATTCCAGAATTCCCTTATCTTGAATGCTGAAATTTGACTGTGCTGTGCTGTGTGATAGTTGTTAATTATCCTCACTCACACTTTAAACTAATGAATGGCAGAGTCCATTTAAGGATAGGTTGGGTTTGGTTATTTCTTGTTAGAGTAACATTTTTCCTCAAAAAGAAAATTTTACCTACAACAAACTTTGTAATAGTATTGATATAGTCAAAGAAATTTCTTGAACGATTTTTCCAAAGGGGCAGTATTTTCCAACATATTTTTTTTCACTCTGAAATAGCAAAACTAATGATTCCCTGACTCTGTCTCCTCCCCCAAGTAGCTTTAAATGAAGTGAAGTATACAGAGCCTTGTTCACAGAGGCTTGCTTGATCTTTTTACTCATTTAGTATTTCTGTGAAGGAAAAAATGTTTCAACGCTCAAGAATTTTATTTAAAAGTAGGGCAGAGGTAGAAATATGTGTTGAGTAACCCCAGGTTGCCCCAAGGGCATTATTGTTAGAGTTTTCCAAAAGAGAAAGTGGAACGTAAAAAAAAGTAATCCCCAATATTTCTCCCAGACTAAAACCTTGTAATTCCAATGGACTCTGAATGGAGACTCTTTGCATCTCATATTCTCATTAGGTTTTATTACAGCCAACAAAACTTTCAGCAGTGAGTTACTTCCCTTCTCAAGGGTACACCAGGCTCCCATAATGTCTGTGCAAACCAACATAAAGAAATGGCTTTTAACCGAACTTTAGGGATTAAAAAAAAGGAGGAAAGGGGGGTGCTAGAGCCTTCTCATCTCTGTGCTAACCAACATGTGCTTTTACTAGTCCCTTTTCTGCCCTATGAAAAAAACAGGATTAAAAAGCAGAAATGCCACTTGGCTTGTAACTCCATTTAAAATTATTTAAAGATTTCTCTTTTAAATCCCCTCAAAATACAGGTCATGTCCACAAGAAAGGTAGACAAGTTAGCTTGAAACCCATGGCCCAGAAGAGACTTTGTATAGTAAATAAATGCTTTAAAATGCAGTCACTGTGTTAAGAAACGATATCGGCACCACACACCTAGACGGCAAGTGCCAGTGTAAAACCCAGTGGTTTTGTTTTAGCACAGAAGGTTGAAAAGCATTTTCTTTCATACCCTTACATTATGCCATCCTTTTATGAGTCACTTAATGTTTACTGTATTTCAGGCATAAGACTGGTTCTTGTCCTCAAAGAATTTACAATCTAATCAAAGAGCCAAAATTTAACAGGATTTTCTAAAGAGAGGAACAGTAGAAGACAGTATAATTAAGCGTTGAACAACGTGGTACAGATGCTAAGTGACCTAGGATATCAGTGGAGGAGAAAGATTGTTGAAGGATGAGGCTGTTAAGAGCATGTATTTTCAGCCCTGGCTGGTGTATGTAGCTCAGTGGATTGAGCGAGGGCCTGCGAAGCACACGATAGTGGTTCAATTCCCAGTCAGGGCACATGCCTGGGTTGCAGGCCAGTTCTCAGCAGGGGACTCATGAGAGGCAACCATACATTGATATTTCTCTCCTTCTCTCCTTCCCTTCCCCTCTAAAGATAAATAAAATCTTAAAAAAAAAAGCAGCCGATAGATTCAAAAATCTTTTAAATAAAAAAAAAAAAAAGGCCCTGGCTGATGTGACTCAGTGGATTGAGCTCGGACCTGTGAAGCAGGGGGTCGCCAGTTCGGTTCCCAGTCAGGGCACATGCCTGGGTTGCAGGCCAGGTCCCAGCAGGGGACGCATGAGGGGCAGCCACACACTGATGTTTCTCTCCCACTCTTTCTCCTTCCTGTCCCCTCTCTCTAAAAATAAATAAATAGAATATTTTTTAAAAGAGTATGTATTTCCAATAAACTTTTAAAATTATGCCACATTTAAAAGTTGTTATACTTGTTGCTAATTTGTCGTTTTAAAGCATTTACGTGATCCACCATTGCCTTCCAACTGTTCGAAGGGGACATGGACCTGTGGAAGCAGGCAGGAGACATATCTTTAGAATCTCCCTTGGATTTACCAAGGAAGGAAAAAGCCATGCTTTCTTCTTGGGTAAGAGATACAAAGAATAAGTAGATCTTGCCTGGGGAATATGGGACTTAATGAACAGGAATACAGACCTCTGGCTGTAAGTTTTGGTATGAGCTTTTGTTCCTATTAAACTTTTTTCTTCGAGTTAAAGTTTTATAGCTGAGTCAGGTTAAAAAAAGTTTTAATCTATTTTCCTTCTTAAGGCAATGAGAATTTTCTAGTTCCTAAACATGGTGGGAAGGGAGCATCCTTTAAAACTGAGCATCCTTTAAAACTGAGGCATCTATCGGCACAGCAACGTATTTTTCGAAGTCACAAAACCTCCCATGTGTATTTACATTCCTGCTCATAAAGTAATTCTGACCACAGTTTAGGAAAGAGCCTGGTCTCTGTGTGTCTAACCATTTTAGTCTTTGCAAACCAGATACTTTGAGCTAAACTAGCCTTGTTGTAATAGAGTTTAAACTGCTTAAAAAGAGGCATGTCTCCTCTTGTGTTTTGAGAAACTTTAGGCAACTTTAGAGAATTGTAGTAGGCATTTTTCCCCTCCATACTTGAGTGCGTTCCGAGTCGTCCCAAGAAATGCCACTTGTTTCCCCAATTCTAAAGAGGGACTCTTTCGTAACAGTTGTACAACCAGGCAAAAGAGCACACTCTCGTGTTTCCTTAAAGGGAGGAAACCTGCAATAATGCGGCATAATTAAATTTAGCCTCAGAAAAGTCTTCTTTGAAATGTTCTAATCAAGACTTGCAGCTTTCTGAGTGTGTGTGTTCGCTTCATTCTTCAATTCTTCCTGGTCCCGGTTTTGCATTTTTAATGAGCGCGAACTGGCAAAGCGTGAAAGTGGTCCAAGGAGCAAAACAAAGCCAGCAAGCACGCTCCTGGTGCGCCAAGATTAATCAATATTCCAGAAACCTCGGGCCCCGGCTCCGTCCCCGAGGTGTTTTCGGTTTTTCCCCACTCCGCTGCCCGCGGGAGCACAGGCTCCGCCCCTTTCCTTAAGCGGCCCCGATAGTAACCAGCAGTCGCAGAGCACATGCACGCCTGGCTCGCGGCGCTGGGTCACTCCGCGCTTACCTGCCCGGGAATTCGCCGTGTCATTGCCTGGGGTCCCTCTCCCACCCGTCACGAGACCGGGAAAGGTGAGTCCCACGTCCTGCGTCTCGCCGGGGTGCATTTCTCGTCCCGGTCTCTGCCCATGGATTTGGGTTCCCAAGCGGAGGAGCGGCGAGAGTAAGAGCTGGCCATTTTGGTAGCGACGGTCCGTGTTGGCAATGTAACGCCAGGCGCAAGTAGGGTCTCTGTGTGCCGTGTCTAGTGCTAATTTGGAGTTTAGTCATTCGGGGAGATGAGGGGCAGGCGGCGGCTCGAGATCTAGAAAATAATCAAGGCTGAGCTGGTCTGTTTCAAAGCGACGGACTGGTGAGGGGAATCCGAGATTAAGGGGGGAACTCTGACCTCTGGCGTCTTCTGGTCCTTGTTTCTCCCTAAATTTTGCATCTGCTGTGAGGTGTTTAAAAAGATTGTAGGTCTTATTATTCGCTGTTACCCACCTTATAATTTTATTTGAAAGTCAAATCTGTTCCGCGAGTCTTCTTCCCCAGGAGATTGCTTTGCTGTTACCTCCCCTACTGTTGCACACTGCACACGCTGGTAGCTTGCGCTGCCAGATAACGCGTCCCGGGCACAACTGGCTTTTTCCTCGGCTTGATTGTGGTAGAGATTAAGAATTAGAAATCTTGTAAAGCCGCAGGAGATATCCCTCGATTTTTCAAAACAGGACTTCCACCTCTGGAAAGAATTACTTGGATATATTTTAATAACCTAGGAACACTTTAAAGAAACGAGAAACCACACGCTGTAATGTCTGGAGTGAAAAATTGGCGTCATCTCATCTGTTCTAGAAATCCTACAGTTTAAAATACAAGTTGGTGATAGTTTCCTCAGAAGACTTCAGTGTGTTTGCTGCAAAGACCAGTACTACTTTGTACTTCTACTTGAAACAAAAATGAAAATTAACTATGATTTCAGATAACTTATAAATGTGCCCAGAGTACTTTTCTTATTTCACAAAAAAAATTTAAAAGTTACCCTGTGAAATAGTCAAATGTGTTTTGGCTACTTGTGTCCTTTTCATGGCCATATTTGTTAGTTGATATTATCATGATTATTTTAATGGAGAAAATAGTTGTTTTATTATATATAACAGAAATCTCCAACTGAGGACTATCAATACTCATTTCCATTGGCCTGGTTGTGCCTCCCCCATGCATACAACATAAGCCATCGAGTAATCACTGAGCATTTCCTGTGCATTCAATTCCATTGGATGTTTACTGAGGGTGAATATTGTGCAAAGCATCCAGCTAGGTTCTGGGGGAGGGGCTACTCAGTCCACCCAGCTCTGATGAACACTTTACAGCCTCCCGGGAGGGGGAAAGACACATTTTTAAAAATAGGGCACAGGTTTCTGCTCACATATTCTGAATGTGTGCACAGTTCTCACACGTGGTCTATAAAATAAGCACATTCTAGGCACCGTGACTCCAGCCCTTGATTCCTACTGGAATTATGCAGTTTGCCAATAGCTTCTGCGAGTGTGGAGCTCACTGACTTCCCAACCCCAGAGGGCTAACTCTTGCCTCTTTCTCTCCCCTCTAGCTGTGTCCTCCAACGTCAAAGAGGTCTGGCATTTTGGGGGTGATCCCTAGACATCGAAGTGCAAAGAAGAGACACTCCTAGAGAGATCAAGGATGACTAAAAGCAACGGAGAAGAGCCCAGGATGGGAGGCAGGATGGAGAGATTCCAGCAAGGAGTCCGCAAACGCACGCTCTTGGCCAAGAAGAAAGTGCAGAACATCACCAAGGAGGATGTCAAGAGTTACCTGTTTCGGAATGCTTTTGTGCTGCTCACTGTCACTGCGGTCATTGTGGGTAAGTCACCGCGTGACGACCGAAAAAACTGGATCTTGTTGCTCTGGGGCTTCTGCTGCCTGGGAATGTTATCAGATAGACTGATGGTGGCATTCCAACTGGTAGCCCAGCCCAGGCTTTTCGCTGCCTTTGAAGATTTTTTTCCCCCGTTAAATGACTGTCTGTTGGCCTGTTCGGACCAATAAACTCCTGGGAATCTGAAAGAGGCATCATTAGGCATCATGTAAATCAATTGATAATGTGGAAAGGGAAGTAAATCAAATGTTTTCCTATCTCATATAAGAACAAAAGAGTAATCATTTAATCATTAGGCCTCAGCAGTTAAATAACAATGAAAAAAAAGCAAGCTAGATTTGGCCAAAATGTCATTATTATACAGTGTCACTTTCAGTTAAAACTAATTTACACCACGAGCACACCCAAAATGAGATACAGGTCTCTGAGAGTAATTACTACCTAAATGGTGCTGACTTGAAGCTGAGTAGCCAGCGTTTCGTCGTGAGTGTTGAATCTCTCCATGTGCTTGCCCTCTCTCCGAAAGTGACTGGGAAAAGGGAAGTAGGAGAACTGTTAACACAGGTCTCTTTCATTCACTGCCTTGGAGTGCCTGCCATAAATAGCTATACCTTTTTGGAAACATTTTATCCTCACAGATTTAGTGTGGTTGACAGCAATCTGTACTAACTAAACATTAGTGCTTTGTTTGATGTATTGGTATCTGCAATAATAGTTTATTACTTACGGGTGGCATTGATCCTACATTGTAATGTAGCTTTAAAAACTACTTACATATTTGGAACTTTTGACTGAACCCACATAGAAATCCTTTGGCACATAAACATGCTTTAACTTAACTTTCTAATAATTTGTCAGCAAAAACGGCATTTGTGTACAGTTTCAGTCTCTGCTTCGGTGTTTGCCTAGATCTCCAGCAGATATAAAGAGTAAATGACAATAAAAACTAAGAAAATTCTGTAGCATGTAAATGCATTTATGACATTAACCCCCCCCCACACACACACACAATAGGATTCTCAAATTACAGTTAAATCAGAATATGGCAGAAGAGTAGCTTGTCACAAGACTTTAGATATATTCCATTTCAACATCTTTGGCTCCCTTTTTAAAAAATTCTTTTTCTAAAGATCTTATTTGTTTATTTTTAGAGATAAGGGAAAGAAGGGAGAAAGAAATGAAGAGAAACATTGATGTGTGAGAGGGAGATTAGTCAGTTGTCTCTGACATACCCCCTACTGGGGACCTGGCCCGTAACCCAAGCATGTGCCCTGACTGGGAATTGAACCCGTAACCTTACAGTTCACAAGCTGGTGCTCAATCTACTGAGCTATACCAGCCAGGGCTTGGCTCTTCTTAGTACTTGTTGCTGATGAATGACTTTAGTTCATTTCGAAGACAAAGTGTCCTGACTGAATGAGGGAAGTAATGGCTTTCTTTTGTAGGTTCCCAGGTTCAAGTACCTTCCTGGAAGAAGAATTGCAGGACTGTGTCATTGCCTTGAAAGTTGATGTGAAATGTTGTACACTCACCTTGTTTTTTGTTTTGACTTACAGTCCTTGTCAAGACAAGAAACAGCTGTATAATAATAGTGCACAGTTATATGTAGTACTATTCCAGCTACTTTCTAGGGGTCTGTACAGATTAGCTTACTTAATCCCTAAACAAGGCTATGACATGAGTGGGTAGGGAGGATTACTGCGATCTTCATTGTATAGATGAGGAGACTGAACAAGAAGAGATCAAGTACCTTGACCTAGGACATGCAGCTAGTAGTAAATTCTGGAGCTGGTCCAACTCGGGCTGTCTCGTGCCAGAGGTGACACTCTTAACCACTGTGCCTTCCCGCCGCGCTGCTCTGCTGACTAGGTGACATCTTGTTATAGGTGCCAGGCCAGGGAACCTTGCTGCTTCTTGAGGGAGGCCGACCAGCAAGCAGCGCTAGATGCTGTAGCACCATCATCTTACTACATGATTTGTCTGCTTAAACTCGGCAGAAAACTTACAAATCTCCTACCAGTGATTAAACCGTATCCTTCTCATTCATGAGACAAAAATCCCCACTTATTTTGTGATCCTATATGTGTCATAATAGAGCTCAGTGGTACTGGAGTACGTTTGGAAAAGGTGCAGAAATGCTGATTCAAAATGGTATTCTGAACACCAGAAGAGTTCCGTCTCCAGAATAAACATGTTTCAGTTAAATATTCCTCTATTTCAGAGGAATAAAAAGTGGCAAAAACCTGAGCATAGAAAGCAGACTGATGGTGAAGGAAGTTTGTGATTATGCAGAAATAACGGCCCTAATAGAAGGAAGATAATGCCAGGATTTAGAGAATCCATTTTCTCTGTGAGTTCTGGGATCGTTTCCCAGCCCAGTGCGGACTTTCCTGGGATCTGTGAGAACCACAGTGAGCTGGCTGGGCTGGAGCAGATAACTTGGCAGGATGCCCTGGTGGTTGGCTTTTCTAATGGAAACTGAGGAGGCAGAAGTAACTAGAAGAAGGCACTAACAAAGGAACCAATAAAAAGAGCTCATTGACAGTCAGAGAGACCACTGAGCCTACACCAAAGACTTGGAATCACAAATAGATGACTTAGTAGCAAACAGATTTAGGAGAGAAGGAAGAACCCTTCAGTTATCTCTCGGAGCATCTTCCGTGGAGGGCCCAGGGGAAAAACAAAGGCTCCATTTAGCTTGTCACTGATTACATGTCTACATCAGCCCTAAAAGAAATAATAGGGAAAGAACATGTCTAAACATTGACCCTCAAAGTAATATTGAAACAATTAAACATGAAATAAATGTAAAAATAAAAATAAGTTGACCTCAATTCCCTAATTTATTTGCTGCAGTACAAGAATAAACTGAAAAGAGGCTAACAAGGCAGAATAAAATAATTATTTTCCCCAAAGATGAGATGAGAAGGACTAGAGCAATTTTTTTTGTTTCAAATTATTAAGTTTTAATCACTTAAAAGTAAAGATAGACTGGGAAAACCTGTATGTTGGGGTAAATTTTTGTTCGATCTATTTTGTTTGTCTTTTAGAAATAAAGTGAATGCGCCTTTAGTGTAGAAATGGAAACTAGAAAACGTTATGGAGGAGTGCAGACATGAGAATCCATATGTTCAGAATAAAGCAGAGAACTGTCAATATTGTATATCAGCTCCTCTGCGGGCACAGGCTTAAATCCACGTGTGCAATTTGGTGTCATCTCTAAGTGATGTCAAAGTCTGCATGTGCCGTGCCCACGTGACACAGCCCGTGTAGTCGGAGCAGGTTAGCTCAGGGCCACGTCCCTTTAAGGGGTTTCAGTGCTAGAGCAGTAGGTGCCTTCCGTGGCTGGTGCAGAATCTGCCCGACAACCACGCTGAGGAGAGCGGTTGCTGTCTTTCTTCCTCCAGGAAGCACATTCTTATTTCACATCGTGGTCAGTTGTATCCACGTGACCTCAGACCTCTCGCTGGAAGACACGGAAGGTCCTTTGTCATGTCCCTGTCACAGAAGGCCTCCTCTTCCCACATCCAGGGAATCAATTGCACGAGAGAGATGAGATCTCAGGCCACAGAAATGGCTCATAAGCTCAGCTGCAAGGGGAGGGAATCTGTAAATAGAATCCCATGGAACTGGATGGTGGTTTTACCTGCAGGAGTTCACTCTAACGTGGCAGCGAGCACCTTCCTCGGTTGTTGGTACACACGTGCACACGCCTGCACACACGCAGAGGTTATGTCTGGGTTGTCCTTAAATGGAGTCAAGAGAAATTGGTGAATTTTCAGAAAAGAAAACTTACTGCCTGAATGTGCATTAGCGCCTTTGGCAACTAACGTCTGGCTTAAATGGCACTGAAATCCAATGCAATTTCATAATGTCTCTGAAGGACATGTGTATGAGGAACGAGTCACCGTGGCTGCCTCTCAGGGTAGGGGTTGGGTGCTTGGGGGACGGGATGAAAGAACTAGTACTTTCTTCTAAACAGTTTTTTCTTACAAGTTTGACTTAGTTAACCACATTCACGTGCTATCTTCTATTATCTATTACCTGCTAAATAAATAAGTTTTTAAAAAGATTCAAATGCTATTCAACAATTTAACAAATACTAAATGTGGTGTGTCCGGCCCCGTGCTGCTAGGCAACGGGGAGTTTACCCTTAGGTAGTTGAGTGGGAGAGATGGATGCAAATGAGATGACAAAGGAATATACAGATTTGCAGGTGGTACTGGGGGGGGTTGTAATTCACTCGAAACATCTTTTTTCAATGAGATCATACTATATGCACTGTTCTATATGCACTTTCTGTATTGGCACTTCAGAGGTTCTACTTTCTCATTAACAACCTAAGTGTGCCATGTGGAAGAAAAAAAAAAAGATATTGCTTTAGGCCTGGATTCATGAGCCAGCAGTATTATTTAGTAGCTGTGCACTCCTCGAGAAGGCGTGTCACCGCACAAAGCCTTGGTTTCCTCGTCTGTGTTACACGTATAACATGTACTGCCAACTCACAATGCGTGCCACGTCCTGTTGTATGTGTTGTCAGTGCATTAGTTTATTTAGTCCTCACCACAAGCCAGGGAGGAAGGTACTTTCATTCTCATCTTACACTGAGGCTCAGGTTCTTATCTCACAGTCGCTGCACGCTGACTGGGATTCAGATCCACCGTGCTGTGCCCCGCATTCACACTCTTGCCCACCACACGGTCCTCGGGGCACGCCCCGTCTTGTTTTATTGAAGCCATTAACCAAGGGTGTGCACCGACCTGTCAGCAGGAGAATGGAAAGGAGGAGTGGGAGGATGCCTCTTCACCAGGGTCTTCCTGAATCCTGGTGATGGAGCACATGGATTGACAGAAAAAGCGCCCTAACCAAGCAGGGGTCCGACTTCCGGCTTAGGTGACCAAGGGGTGATGGTGCCACCTGTAGGGGTAGAATACAGGGAGAAATGGGAGGGGGGATGACAAGTTCGGTTTGGGGCGTGTTCTGAGACGTGCGTCTGAGCAGTGCAGATACAGTGCAAGACGCTCACCGTACAGATCTGTGAGGTATTCCCGCTGTCTCTGAACATTCACTGAATGACGGTCAGTGAACAGGGATCTCCTACTGCGCGCACTGCCTCGTGAGTCAGTGCTCAGGACCATATGAACTCCAGGGCCCTCGATGACGAAGAGCAGTCGTCTCCTAGGAATGCCTCCACGGTATCCTCTTTCTCCGACACACGTGCAACATTTCAGGTTCACAGATGTGGTTCACTATCAGCTGCTGCTTGGAAGGGACGGGCACCGGGACCAGACTAGCCAAGTACTTGAGTTAGTGGTGTGGGTACAGAATGGTGCCCTTGCTGACATCCTCTCAGCTTACCCCGAAAAGGCATCTGCACAAGGCTACACAACAGGAATCCAGAGAATGGCGAATGGGTTTCCAGGTTCGAATTTATGGTTTCCTCATTGCTTCCTGGAGATGAGAAGGGACAGAGGGAGCTTCAGGACCAGGCCAGGGCGTGGGGTGGCTCCCTGGCAGAAGGCTGGGAGACAAGGGTTAGGCCTCCGGAGCTGAGAAGTGGTGGATGCGCACTGCCCTGCTCTGGAGGGATGAGTCAGGAACAGGGTGTAAGAACTGGAGTCTGACCGACCTTCCTCCCTCCCTCCCTCTCTCTCTCTCTCTCTCTAAGCCCGTAAAGCTCCCAGTTTTCTCCCTTTCCCCACCTCCCCCAGACCCACCTTATCCTCATCCTCAGCCAGTCCCCACATTGTTGTCTGTGTTCATGGCCAAGTGCAAATAGAGCCTGATGTCTCTCTGCTTGGTCTTCTTCCCTCCCCCTGGGAGCAGAAACACAGGAAAAGTGTCAGGGACAGCAATAGCTGTCATGCACTCCTGGCACACTTGGACCCCAGCCTCTGTCCCTCCTTCTCCAAAAGCGTTCTGGGGGGCCGCCCCCTGTCATAGGGGTGTGGTCCAGTACAGCCTTGTGGGGTGGGTCAGAGCTTCGGATCCTGGAGTCAGACTCTGAGGACTGTGTCCCAGTTCTAGAACAGCCTCTGGGTCTTCGTGTGTGAGACAGAGTAATTGCAACACCTCTCTGCCCAGGTGTGTGTCCCAGGTCTGCCGCTTACAACCATGTACCCTTAAATAACTCCTTACATGCCTGGCACACAAAATGTCCGTAGAAACTGTAAAGCCCTTGTGTTTCTGCCTCTGTCTCTGCTCCGGTATGGTGTGAACATACGCACTAATCTGAAGCTGCCGGTCTGCCAGGGAACTGCAACCCAGGGGCGAGGGGAGAAGAGGGGGCAGGACGGGGAGAGGACAGTCACCTGGTTTAGGGCTAGAAGTGGCTCCTATTTCCTCTGCTAGAGAAGAGAGCCAAGAGGGTTGTCGGAAGGGACTTAATAAGTTGTAAAGGGCTTTGAGAAGCAGAGATGAAAGCCACAGAGTAAGTGATCCTGTCATTATCTGTGTCTTCCCTACCTGGCCTCCTGGGCCAGAGCAGAAAGTGGTCCCCAGGCAGCTGCTATCACAGCACAGACGGCTCCAGGCTCCATTGGCGGGAGCGCCTGGCAGCAGATTCCTCTCTCAGCAACAGGGGACATCGCTGAAAAAAATGTTTTAACATATTCACTCGTTCGTTTTCGTTCATGCCACTTGGGACGAATGTGAGAGTCACCGCCTCCCTTTCTCCTTTTCTCCAGTGTTTCGGTGTCTGCTGCTCCTTAACTGCCACCCCCATCAGATGGGATGAGGGGTTTGGGAAATTTGGGAGAAATGTTCCTGGTTTCTAGAAGAATT
Source organism: Sturnira hondurensis (assembly GCF_014824575.4). Lineage (NCBI taxonomy): Eukaryota > Metazoa > Chordata > Mammalia > Chiroptera > Phyllostomidae > Sturnira > Sturnira hondurensis. The sequence goes on from NW_028087015.1 coordinate 38,183,049, forward strand.
GGTAAACGTTATTTTGAAGGCTTAATGTTCTGAGATGATCTCTGCATTTTATTTTGCTCTATTTTCTTCCTGCTAATTCAAATAATGAGAAAGCAGAGTAGGTGATTTTAAATTTCTTTTTCAAGTAGATAATCAAATAAGCAGGTGTGTCCAGAACAATCACCTGCCGTGATAATACCTTCCGTTGTCACAGTGTTACAGTTTGCAAAGCACTGCCCTCTAGAGCAAGGCAAACCCTTGGCCTGTGGTCCCCCTCCTCACTGGTATCTGCGAGTGTCCGGGACGCAGCTGAGAACGTGCAGAGAGTCTGGAGTCCTGGTTACGGATCGAGCTCTGCCACCCACTGACTCACTTTATGACTTCAGTCAAGTCTCTGGGCCTCGTATTTTTTCAACAGCAAAGTACACTTGGACTTATGTCTGCTTCCAACTGCAGAATTCTCTCACTGAAAGTCGAATTTGCTTTGCTCTAAAGTAGAATGTGTGGGGTTAGACTGACAGGTGTTTTCTAGTCCATGGACCGTACCATCAGAAGGACCCTCTCCCTCTGCCCAGGACCCCCCAACCCGTCCTGTCCAATCTAACAAGCAGCCTTTTCCTCCTGCTTTGAATTCTTGAGGACCACCAAGTGCCTGACTCTGGAGGGGACAACCACAGTTTGAGGACACACATGAGGGAGGCACAGCTCTCCAGAAGCCGCTGCGGCCTGCCAGCCTTCTGCCAGACCCTATGAACCAGGGGAGGGAAATCGTGGGCCTTTGTTTTTGCCATCAAGTAAACAAGGTTGGGCAGAGCCCACGCTGTTTGGAAGAGGCTACTAGAATGTAAGCACCGCCTTTTCCAAGCTGTGCGTTCCAGGTATTGGAGCGCTCGCTCTTGGTGGAACCCTGGGATGCTATCAGTCATCAATGGGATGCTATTGGCCTGGCAGCTAGGTGAGCGCGTTGGTGCTGAGAGACGAGAAAACACATGGAGCCCTTCGGGACACAAAGTTCAGCCCGTGTGCTCACTGAGGATAAAAATTATGTTTTATGTCAAGCATCAGTGCTATTAAAGTTGCCCAGAGCTTATCTCCCAGACCAAGAATATTCCTACCACTGTGTCCAATCAAGAGAGATACTCAAGCCCTTGCCGGGGAGTTTAGTTGGTTGGAGCATCATCCTGATACGCCAAGGTTGCAGGTTTGATCCCTGGTCAGGGCACCTAATTGATGTTTCGCTCCCCTGCCTCTCGTTTCCCCCTTCCTCTCTCTCTTCCCTTCCTCCCTCTCTAAAGTCATTAAGTTAAAATTTTAAAAAAAGAATAACATTAACAAAAAGAGATATACCCAAGTGGTTTTGAAATGAGAGAAGGGTAAAAAATGCCAGAACTAGAGAAAGGAAGCTGTACCCTGGATGAATTGAGATGAGGTGGGGAGAGGCAGTCCTTGTATTCTCTGTGTACCGTATCAAAGATTCGAAGGTAAATTTAGGAGCAGCAAGTTGAAAGGCACACTGAAGTCTTGAATTTCAAGGCTGAGTTTCTGTCTCCAGAGAAGGCTCCTCCATTCTTCTCGTCCCCAAGGAGACTTCAGTTCTCTGGCAGCGCTTCCAGCCCGCAGACCGCTGCCACTTCCCAGGGAGAAACCAGTGGGCTGTCAGTGAGTGACTTTGTACGCACATCTTGTCCGACGAGGCTCATTTCTCCCTAATGAGAGCAGAGGTGGACAGTTGCTGCCCTTCTCGCCCTGCTTTTCGGCACATCACATCACTTGAAATTCCATCTTTGAAGCAAGGAAGGCAAAACCCCAGGGATATATATGCTTGCCAGTGTCTTCAGTTTACTGATGACTCTGAAGGTAAAGGAGGTCTTTCAAGAAACTGCTCCTGACCAAAGTCCTCTTCTTATCTGTTTTTTTTTTTTTTTTTGGTTTCGTGTTCTTAGATTTGCTTTCTTAAGGCAAACAAAGTAGTCATGCAAACAGAGCTGAGATTCAGTACACTTCCCAGGGCGTTGCACTGCTCCGGAGGAGGTGATGGGTGGTGGGTGAGCCTGTTCTCTCCGCCCAGTGGCTCACGGCGTGCGTTTTCAGCTCCGTGTTCTTGGAACTCCAACAGCAGACTGGTGGAAGCAGTACATGAGCCTATAGGGACTGAGTTCAAAGTTTCTTTAGATTCACTTCCTTGTCTCCAGAAAAAAGCTGTTTGGTCAGAAAGCAGGACCCGCTCACCATAAATTGGAGCACGCATGACCTTCCTCTTCGTGGCCCAAATAAAGTAAACTCATTGTTAAAGCAAAGTAAAGCAGGGTTGAAGGAAACCAAGCCAGACCCAGAGTGACTTTGTAGAAAGATCAAAGTGTCTAGTATAGAATACAATTCAGTCAGATTTGTTTTTTGGTCATGGACCATTTCCTTTTACTTATTTATTTTGTTGTTTTTTATTATGCATTTATTTATTAGGAAATAAATGCATTTATCTGCCCCAAATCAAAAAGCACAAAGTGGCACAGAACAAAAGAGTAGGATTGTCCCACTCACCCCTTCCCGAGTATTTGGTTCACCCAGTTGTGTCTTGTGTGCCTTCAGAGGTATTTTATGAGCACAAAAGTAAAATACTTTTTTTTTGCCTTCTGTATACAAATGGTAGCATGTTGCATACAGCCCACTTCACACCTTGTATTTTCCATAGTTCTTCAGTATTATTTCTTATTAGCACACAGAAAGCCTCCTCATTCTCTCTCAGGGCGATGTTGTATGGGTGCACCAGGCAGCATTTCAGCAATTCCCCATTGATGGACGCTTAGGTTGTTCCCAACCCTTAGATATTATTTTTTAAAAACAATTTTGTGTAGAAGTTGTTTATCTAAGTAACTGAGACACATTCCTAGAAGTGAAATTGCTGAGGCTAAAGGTATACACATTTGTGATTTGGATAAGTATTGCTAATTTACACCCCAAAGCGGTTGTAATTTACTCTCTTAAACTGTGGGATTTAAAAAATAGGTTGGTCCCCTGCTGCCACTGCCGCAGGTGAGGATGAGTGGACTTCATCATTCATGTGGGCTGCAACCAAATGACACAGATAAAACACATAAGGGGAACTTAGCAGTTTTACTTAGATTTTATTTCCAGTTTCTACTCACTCAGAACAATATTTTTCACCAGAAAGGAAGGTAAAGAGGTTCTGATGATTTTATTTCTGATAATTTTTGTTTCTCAAATAGAAGGGTTTTTTCAAAGATTTTATTTATTTACTTTTAGAGAGACGGGAAAGGAGGGAGAAAGAGAGTGAGAGAAACAGAAATGTGATAGAGAGACAGTACATCAATCAGTTGCCTCTCACATACCCCCTACTGAGAACCTGGCCCACAACCCAGGCATGTAGCCTGACTGGGAATCGAACCCCCCAGCCTTTCAGTTCACAGGCCAGCACTCAATCCACTGAGCCACACCAGCCAGGGCTAGAAGATTTGTTGTTGTTGTTGTTGTTGTTTTCTTTTTTTTTTTCTGTCAGCAGTTTGAGTTTCAGCATCATGTAGAAGATTTTTTAAAATGACAGTGTCTTGGGCCTTGAAAAAAACTGTAGGATTCTTTGTAAATTAAATTACCGTTGCACACAGCCTATGTTAGTGCAGTTGTAGGAAGAGAGCACCAGGCCTTGCATTTCCTCTGGTAGAGTTGTCTCTTGGGTGGCATGCCCCGTGCACTTGGTGGCATGCCCCGTGCACTTGAGGCTGCAGCTGCGTCCTGCTTGGCCGTCAGTCACTCGGGGCTGGTTCTTCTGGGCACCACGCACGGGTGGAACAAGGCTGCAGCAGGTGGGAACACCTCCAGCAACAGGAAATACCAAAGGACAAAAGAGTGAGCCAAGCCAGGGCCCAAATCTCTGAAGGACGTGGGAACTGGGTGGGGGTGGGGGTTGAACGGTTACCTCAGACACCAGCTTCTCACCAGAAAATGCCTGGAAGTCTGGGCTGAAACAAAAGACCAGGGGCCGGCAGACTCCTTCTGCAGGTGAATTCATTATTAGGCCCTTGACCTCCCTGTAAAAACAATCTAATGGAACTGTACATCCACCAGCCTCCTGAGGCTGGCATGAGACAGGCTTAGGACTTCTCCAAACTGGGCTACAGTCTAGTTCTGAAACAACACTTTTACTCACTCTCTCAAATAGTTATTGATTGCCTGCCTGTCTGAACAACTGTAATGGCAAACTCGACATTTTTGACTTATATGCTTTCATATGCATTATCCAGGACTTTAGAACTCATTAGTAGACATAAGATGAATTCTTATGAATGAGATAAAGAATTCTTCATAAGATAAAGAAGCTAAGCTTTATAATGCTTTTTATGGTTTATATGGTTCTTTTTGACTTAGAACATTGAGCTGAAAATATTGAAGTTCAGGAAGATCTTAGATACTGCCTATTTATCAATCCCTCCCATTTTTCAGATTTTTTAAAGTGGCTCAAAATGATTATGTGATTGGAAGATAAAGGCCGTGGCCACAGGCACATCAAAATTTGGGAGTGCATTCTGCCAACTTCACTTAGTGGCCGTGTAACCTTGGAGAAATAGCTTATTCCTTCTGGGGCTCAGTCTCCTCATCTATCCGATGCTGATGTTAAATCCTGTGGGTTAGATATGATGGTTAAGTCATTTCAGTAAAGTATTTACCAGCATAATTTACTGGAAGTATCAGGTCCAGAAACCTCGTTTCTGACTCTCAGTCCATGATCTTTCTACAGCGTCAGTCACACCGGCTGGCCTTTGTGTTCAGAAAACCCGCCTTGTGAGAGTTAGGGATCGAGAGCTACCACGCCTAGTTTGTGAACCCAGAAATCTAAGCATGAGAGAAATCACAGTTCACTCAAGAACCAGTTTCATGGATCGTGACAGAGAAATCTCAGTGTGGAAGAGGGGATATTCTAGGAGCCGACCCCTGGCTTGTGGCGGGCAGTGGAGAATGAGATCGGCTGGGGAACAGAGCGCCCCCTCTGTCCAGGAAACTGTTCGACAGCAGCTGGGGGCCAGGCTCTCATGGATACTGGTCACCCCAGAGGGAGCGGTCCACCTGGCTGTTCGATCGTTCAACAGCGTATTAGTACCCACTGTGCCAGGAGCTGTTTCAAGGGCTCAATCCACAGTGAACGAAGTGGAAAACACAAACAATCAAAACCTCTGGTCTCGTGGAGCTTATATTTTAGAGACAGAGATAATAATAAATAGTAAGTGTAATAAATTAGAAAATTACATTGTTTTTTGGAAGGTGGTAAGAACTACTGAAACAAAGCCAGATGAGGGAGAAGAAAGTTCAAAGGAGGCCTTATGAAGAAAGATGATGTTTGACTTGTTTTTTTAATCATATTTAATGGATGACTCCATGACTGTTGCCACAATTTTCCCCCCTTTGCCCTGATCCACAAGCACCCCCCACTCCCTCAGGCAGTCCCCACACCTTTGTCCATGTCCACAGGTCATGCATATAAGTTCTCTGGCTCCTCCATTCCCTACACTGTACTTTATGTCCCCACGGCTATTCTGTAACTACCTGTACTTCTTAGTCCCCTCACCTCTTCACCCATTCCCCCACACCCCTCCACCTGGCAACTATCAAAATGTTCTCTGTGTCCATGATTCTGTCTCGGTTCTTCTTGTTTGCTTAGCTTGTTTTTTAGATTCAATTTTTGGTAGATAATGTATTTATTGCCATTTTATTGTTCACAGTTTTGTTTTTCTTTTTCTTCAATAAGTTCCTTTAACATTTCATATAATAATGGTTTGGAGAGTGATGAACTCCTTTAGGTTTTTCTAGTCTGGGAAGCTCTTTATCTGTCCTTCAATTCTAAATGATAGATTTGCTGGGTAGAGCAATCTTGGCTGTAGGTCCTTGCGTTTCACGACTTAGAATATTTCTTGCCAATCCCTTCTAGCCTACAAAGTTTCTTTTGAGAAATCAGCTGAGAGTCTTATGGAAACTCCACTGTAGGTAACTAACTTCTTTTCTTTTGCTGCTTTTAGGATGTTCTCTTGTTTCTTTTAAGATTCTCTCTTTATCTTTAACCTTTGGCATTTTAATTATAATGTGTCTTGGAGTGGGCCTCTTTGCATCCATCTCGTTTGGGACTCTCTGTGCTCCCTGAACTTGCATGTCTATTTCCTTCACCAAATTAGGGAAGAACAAGAAATTCGAGATCTATTTGAAAATAAATAAATAAATAAAACAAAACTTCCCTAATTTGGTGAAGGAATTTGAACTAAGTCTTAAAGGAAGTAAACCTCGTGACTCTATGGGAAGAATGTTCTAGGCAGAGAGAAGAGGCAGTACAGGGTCCTAAAGAGGGGTCACGTCAATGAGGAGGCAGAAGTTGAAACAGAGGTGAGGGGAAGGGGAGAAGGAGATGAGTTCTGGGTATAGTGGAGCTGGGGAAGCAGGTCAGGTACAGAAGTTTTGCATGGCCTAAGGCTTTCACTCCATGTGAGACAGGGAGCCACTGGAGGGAGCAGAGAGGAGTGACACTCTGACCTTGGCTTTAAAAGGGGCCCTCTGGGTATTACGTTGGGAGTAGACTATAGGGGGACCAAAGTGGGAGCAGGGAAACCAGTTAGAAGGCTACTGCAGTAGTCAGGCAAAAAAGAGAGTGACGTGTAAATCTTGGAGACTTCTTTGTGTCTGAGTTAGGAGGGAGAACTGAGGCATGCCGAAGGTCACATAGAGAGGAAAAGGCAGGGCTAGGACTAGAGTCCAAGCTGCACTCACTCCTCGAACATCTAGAGAGCGTCTTCTCCAGGATTTTGTCTATTCCACAGGAGAAGCAGCTTGGTGAGGAGGCCTGGAGACTTTGCAGGTTGACAGACCCCTGACCATTCTCTGCAGCTCACTCGTGAGTAGGTGGGACCTGTGACTTTGCTTGTAACGGAGGGAAGATGGCAAAGGTGATGGATGTCACTCTGGTGATTTTGCTGCATCATGCATTGTATCTAACCCATTACATCTCATGATAGCTGTAACCTTGAGACAAATTAGTGCTAGGTGTGTGTGTGTTGTTGTTGTTACAAAAATGAAAAAATTCCTAGCTGGGAAATAGTAGTATTTTTTCGTATAAAACCAGTGGTCCACATCAGCAAAAATATTTGGTACTGTTACTTCCTCCAGCCATCTTGCATACTAGTGGCAGCCTGGTGGCCTTTCTGGCTAAAGGTCAATAGGCCAAGTTTTTTGTCTCAGTTTGAGTGCCTGTTGACTGGTTTGCAGTGTAAGGCTGGCAGACTAGTGGGCCCTTCTGGGTGGGCATTTGGTAGTTTTCTTATGGCCAGTCTCAGAATGTGAGGTCTTTCAAGATCAATGCATTATTACTTTAGATTCTCTTCTGGTGTATGACCTCTTTGGGGGCATCATCTCTTTCTGGAGAATTTTGCATTTCAAGTAATAATTCTAGAAAGCATTGTTCTGCCAATCTGTTCATGATACAGTTTGGAGATGAGGTAGGAACTTTAGTAATATTTCACCATTTCAAACTCCAGCATTTACTGAAAGATAAATTGGATGGTTTGGTCCAAATTTTACTTCAAATTGTGACGCATTCTTTTACTTTTAAATATTTTCTGACTTTTTAATATTTTCAATATTTTTTTCAGATTAAATATGGACCCTGTTTTTAAAATAAGTCTTAACTTTTAACTTGCGTGTGTGTTTGGCTTCCAACAGCAAGCCCACGAGGCCTCCTTGCTGGGGCTCCAGTGCACATATTGTGTCTTGGTTCAGAAAGTGGAGTGATATTTAATCTTCCAAAGAAGCGTTTGTTGTATAGGCTTCCCAGGAGAAACAGTAAACCCCTGAAGGACTCTCTTCTTGAGCTTTGCACATTAGAAGAGAAAAATAAAAATACATCCTATTTTTCATAGCATTCAACCGGCAGGGTTAATTTTGAGCACGTTCCAGTTAAGATATTCCTCACACTCTAGAAATCTTGTTAGAATGTTAACATGGGCATGAGAGGAGACTTGACCGAGAGTGCGCCGTCTGGCCGTTGCCCGTGCGTCTGTGTATTGTATAGTGTCACTGAGATGGAAGCTTAGCGAAGTGTGCTTCAGCCCTAACAAATCCTGTTGGGAAGTCACTCTGATTATTATTATGTTTGCAGAATAATCGATACTAAAGCATCCATTCTTTTGCACTGAAGAGCTGGTGGCCACAAAGGTTTCTATTAGCTGTGGGAACAGCAATGTGTGAGTTTCAGGTGCATGCCCACTCGTCCCTGCAGAGGTGATGAGGCACCGCTGAACCCGGCGGAGCAGGCCTCCCTGCGCACACAGCGCCGCCAGTGGATCATGAGGACAGGAGGGGGCTCTGAGACACTGCATATCGGGCTGTGAGGACGTGTGTCAGGGAAAGTTTTTGTCATGGCTGGCATAGAACGTCATGAGAAACCCGAACGGCCTACCCCAAATAAGCAGCCTTCGGGTGCCGAGCCCTGCCGCTTGATCTGCCGCCCGTAGCTGGCTGACCTCATCGACCCGCTCACAGTGCCTGTTGGAGCAGAGGTCTGGGGGGGAAAAAAAGACTTGTGTATTCATGGCACAGATGGGTTGAAAAATGCTAGGTGTTGACTTCCTTAAAAAAAATCAACAAAACCGTTTCCCACTTTAAGCTGTGCATTTAGTGAACCTAATTCAAAATAGATTAAAAAGCCAGGCATTCACTGGGGCCCTTGAGATTAGTGCCATGACCGTGGAGAAGCGGTGAGCCTAGCGTGGTGAGGGCCAGCATGGGGCCTGGCGCTGGACAGCACGGGAGGAGGTGAAGATTACCTGGGCCGGCCCTGGCCCAGGGGGGAGCAGCCCACCCCTCTCTGTGTGGTTTGGGCAGTGTGCCTGGCCTCCGTGGGGTCTGGGAGGCAGCCTCCTGCACATACTGAGGACCAATAGCTGCCGTCATTACACACGCAGAGCACATTTTAGGTAATATCCCTTTCACTTTTGCTGCTCACAGTTTCCAAGAATTAAAGCGTGTGCCCTGGAGGGAAAAGGCAGGCTACTTCAATTAACACATTTTATATAGGTTTAGTTAAATCATCCCTTTACAAGGGATTTAGTGTAAGCCTTGTCAATAGTAACCTGGGACAGGTAACCGTGTGCTGAAGTTTGCATGTGTAGGAGCTGTGGTGGGTCCCAGGTTGTGCTGGGTGCCTCCCAGAATTTTGATGAGATTATTCCTCCAGCGCTTCCACAGTTTAGAGGTTAGAGATGCTGGTGACCCAGGAGCCAGGTTCGTTTGAGGATTATTCTTGGGGCCCAGGCTACGAGGATATGTTGGTGTTTGAAAGGCGCCGAAGTGGCTTTGTTCAGAATCCCTCTTACTAGCTCCGTACCCTTGAGCGAGTATCCCAGTGTCTGAGCATCAGTGTCATCATGTTGCAAATGGACACGACAATATCTGCCTCCTAAAGTGGCGAGGAGGATCAGGCCACAATTAACCCATAGTGAGGCCTCAATAAATTTTCCCTCCCCCAACGGGATGTCTTCCCCAAGCATGGGCAGGGCTCACTTGGTAAACCCAGAGATAGTAAACAGGCCAAAAATATAGGCAGAAAACTCATTTAAAGTATTAACATTGTTTATTACTCTCTAAACAACTCCATCTTCAAAGCATTTGACTAGAACTACCCCTTATAAATAAATGATGTCTCCAATGCCACTTCCACTATGAATTGGAGCTTTTAGAAAATGCGGGTTCTGCCCTGGGGAGTGTAAAGAAATGAAGGCATTCTAGAGTCGTCGGTGTCAGGGCTATGCTTCCTAGCAAGACCAGCTTGTTGGCTGGAAGAAGACAGAAGAAAAATATCACCACCTCTTGAGCCTTTGGCTCCCTGACCGTCTTGCTGTTGCTCTGCTCAGTATGTAAGAGATATTGTCCCTCCCACGTTGCCCAGAAAGTCACTGAGCCGGCGACTTTCACTCTAAGACAGGGATGAAAAGCCGTTGCCCTGAGTCAGTGTGGGGCTTGCTGAGGGGAGAGGAGGGGAGGTGCAGGGAGCACTGGAGGAGGGACAGGGGCTGCACACACACGGCCGTGCTGTGGTGGAGAGGGGAGCAGAGTCCGTGTGGGCGAAGGCGAGACTTGGGGATGGGATCAGGTGCCCCTGGGATTACAAAGAGTAATCCCTCCCTCCATCCACACTGACTTGGCTCTTGCTCCTAGACTCTGTATGACTAGTAGAACAGCTATCGATTTTTGTCTAAATTGTAACTTAAACAGTTTTACTGAACTAGCCTGGATCCTGTCCACCCCTGGAAATGTTGTATACAAATAAACACATTTCTAGAAATAGCCAATGTAGAGATGAATTTGTAAAACCAAACCTGTATTAAATTGTTACTTGGAGGATATCGAAAATTCCTAATGGCTTGATGTGTTCAAATTCCAAATGACCAAAGGGAGCTTCTTGTGTTTACTGTGCGTATTTTTTGTTATGAGTGAATGACAGAAGTCTAAATGCATTTAAGTAGAGGTCAGAAGACTGTCAACTCTGGTGAAATTACACTTGACTAGAAGTAAAGTAAAATTTATAAACCTTTATTGATTTGCTCGCTGTAAGGTGAAGCACTGATCTCACTGAGACTTGGCCTTTGTATGAACAAGCAGGGAAGATGGGGATATAACCAGAGCCTCATGTAACTCCTGTGGTGCAGTGCTGAATATGCTCACTGTAACTCAGAACTCAATGCCATCCTAAACCAAGTCCAGGAAGATCACAAGTTAAATATGTTAAAGCAAGCAAACAATCAAAAAGGGAAAATTAATTAAAGGTTTATTAAACTTGGAGAGAAACTAAATTTTATAACTCTTTTTTCTCCCTGGGGATCAAACTGCCAACCTAGGTATGTGCCCTGACCATGAATTGAACCTGCAGCCTTTTGCTACCCAGTCAGGCATTTATAACTCTTGAAGAAATCATCTAGTAAAAAAAGGTTCACTGATATTATTTAATGAAAAGGAAAAACTACCTGCATATTTTTAAAATAATAATATATGGCAGGCAAATTAGAAAAATAGGTTTAGCAAATATTTTATACATAGGCAAAGGGTAATTATGTTGATTATATAAAGAGTCTATACCAAATACATACATACATACACATATAAACAAACTATTTGGATTTAGAAAACACTTGGGGAAGATACAATTAGGAGAAATGGTCAACATTATAAGATGGCAAGTGAATTCAAAGGAAAACAAAAATGCATTCTGTTTACTCATCACACTTACAAATTTTGCTTGTTTTAACCATTTTTTGTGATAATACACCTAGCTTCTGAGGTATCGGAAAGAAAGCCTTCTCATTCTCTAATGGAGCCCGAAACTGCTGGGGCAACCTATTGGGAGGCAACCTATTGGGAAAGCAATTTGATAACGTGAATTGGGGAGGTCATGTTAGTTAATTCACTGGTTCCCTTTCTCTAAACTACACTAAAAATATATATTCCTAGATATAAAACAGCTTATATATATATATAAAATATATATAAATATATATTTATATATATATATTTATATATATATATTTATATATATATATATATATATTCATCGTGGTGTTCTTTACAAAAGGTGAAAAATGCTTAACAACCTAACTGTTCAACAACAAAGTATCAAGTAAATTTTAATACAGTCTTTGGGTCTGATGTCATGAGGTTGAAGTTGATCATGACCATGCGTGGAAAAGTGTATTGCCTGTGATTTCCATGGAACATTCTGGAAAGAAGCTCACAGAGGCACTAACAGTGGTTGTCTTTCCCCTACTTGGAGAGGTAGGAAGTATGTGAGGTGGTCCAGAGTGAGATCTGAGTCCAAACTGCCTGGGTTTGAATCCCAGCTTTGTCACTTGAGTAGCTATTTGACGTTGATATTGAGTAGCATTTGGAACTGGGCAAGTTTTAAGTTCACTGTGATGAGATTTCTCCACTGGTAAATTGGTGACTAAACAGTACTTACCTCTGGGATTTTTTGTGAGGATTAAATTTTCCCACACAAGTGAAGTGTTGCCAACTGTGCCTGGCATATACTAAGAGCTCAGTGAAACATTCGCTATTTGCTATTTAAGCAGTAGAACCAATATGGGCAGACTTTTGCCAACACTTTTCTACATTTTCTAAATAAACTTTGCTCTCTTGAATGTAGTACTGTTAAATTAGGCGGGGGGTGGGGGGGAAGGCAATATTTTTCTAATTTTTTTAAGGTCCTGAAAAGTGGGTCAGCTAGGTTTTCCAGTCACATAGATTCAGACCCTTAACTGGAGTGTAACAGTATGTAATCAAAACATAGATACTTCATGGTTGCTGTGACCCAAGAGCTGACACTGGATTTTTTGCAGTGACAATTAAAATGAACTTGTGTCCCGTTTCATAAGAGAAGCAGCCCATTTCATAAGAAGTTGGGATTGTTCAGTGTCCTTAAAGGACAGCGTGCATTCTTTGGAAACACTGGTGTTGACCCAGTATTCTCTCCCCATCCCCTAACCAGTGCCTTCTAGACAACTCAATACTTCTCTGTAACACACATTTTAGTAATAGCTCTGCCGAAAAAATTGAATATATTTACAATAATGGAATAACTACATTTTCTAGGGCAAGGAAAGTAAATTAGGGAAAGGGGAGAAGGAGTAAATGTATTCAGTACCTTTGTTAATTTCCAAACATTTTAAAGATAGCATGCATAATTTGATTTACATATAAAGTTATTATTTTTAAAATATTTTTTAAATTTCTAAGAGCAGAAGGGTAATTAGAAAATTGCTTTCTCTTTCCCCTAATTTCCCCTAAGTTTTAGAGAAAATTTTGGGGGCAAAAGTCTCTGCACATTTTGCAGTCTTCTCTTGCCAGCAGCTGACAAGTCTGTACAATACAGTTGCCAAGGTGACATCAAGACCGTGAAGACAGACAATGTAGGGTGCAGGGAGGGAAATGATGAAGATGGATTAGCAATGTGAATGAGAAGAGTTTTTTTTTAATGGAAAAAAATAAAATGATACTACCCTTTATAAGAGGGCACGCCAGGCATTCTAACACCCATGGGCATGAAGGGTCTTCACTATAACAAGGCTTTTATTCTTGTGTGTTGCCTTGTTCAGAGATGCATCATTCTCTACAGCGATGCCCCAATCTTGGTAACTCTGTACTGACCCATGTCAAAATTGATTCCACTGCATTCAAGTTAGATGAAGAAATTTTTCATTTGCTAAAACCAGGAAAAGTTGAGGTTTTTCCCCTATACGTTCTACTTGATGCCCTGGACTCAGCCAGACCCTTCCGGACTGACTGATAACAAAGGCACACCCCTTCCTCTGCAAATAGCACGGATACCTGCTGCTTAAATAAACCGACTCTTGTCAGACAGGCACAATCGCCGGGCAAGCACTGTACTCATTTTTCTGAGACTGTTACTCCGGTGTCAAAAAAGACTCCACTTTTCTTCTCCTTCCCCCTCAGGTACGATCCTGGGATTTGCACTCCGGCCGTACAAAATGAGCTACCGGGAAGTCAAGTACTTCTCCTTCCCCGGGGAGCTCCTGATGCGCATGCTGCAGATGCTGGTGCTGCCGCTCATCGTCTCCAGTCTCGTCACAGGTACCAGGCAGTTCTGTTCAAAGTGTGCTCCAAGATGGCTTAGACAAACAGAGAGCTTTAGGTTTCTGCTGGATGCATGCTCTGTTCTAGAGAAAAAAAAAAGTCCCTTCACAATGATGGAAAGGCAGCTTTAGTAATGCATGAATGATAATAACTTGTATTTTACCAATCACAAGAGGAAACATTTAAACAAGTATGTAATCTGGTCTGCCTCCCTACGGAAGAGGTGCCCTGCTAAACACCACACAACCAGCCTTCTCTGACCACAGCGATCTAGTTGACAACAGCGTACAACAGGTCTGTTTTCTCACCCTCTTATCCCACCCAGATAACATCTGGTTGGACAGCCTATTAGCTATTGATGCCAGAATGCTTGTTCTCAGAGCCACCAGGACTTGAGCGGGAGCCTTCTTGGAAGCCTCATCAAGAGGTAATGCTCACAACACACCCACCAACTCTGCTGCCACCAACACTGCCTTTTCCTGGTGAACCCGCATGATTTCATGTCCTTCTCCGGTTGTCCCCCACCTCCCACCCCCCGTCACCTTTTATGCCTGTGGGAGAAGGGGGAGGGGGTGGGAGATTTTCCCATCCTGATACTTGGTCAGTTGACACTTGGATTTTCAACCAGTGCAAACTTGGCAGGATAGGATTCTATTTTCTGTGACAGCAAGATAACAATTCACGCCTGCATGGGAAATGGTTATTCATTCGTACGTGTGATTGCTGAACACAAACGGAGCTGAGAAGTTGCAGGAAAATGTTACTGTACATTCCTTTCTGCTCACTCTTCTCCTTCCCCACAGCCCATCTCTGGCTTAGAGGAGGAATGCCGGCAGGCTGGTTTCTGGGTGTGTAGCCAGAGCCCAGAACTCAGGGATTACTGACCCTGCTCTATTCCCCACCTTTGGCTCACTGTCCCCCCTTAGGCAAGCCACTTCACCCCTGTGAGCCGGCTCTGCACACCTTTTCTTCTCGCAGGGAGTTCTCAAGGAGATGTGTACCCTCCTTTCAAGATCTGTACATAGTAAGAACTTCAGAGTCCCACTCAAAAGTCATGGAGCAAAATTCCAGGTACATTTCATGCCTTAGGGGACTGGCCATTATTTGGACAGAAACCATGTCAGATTTTTCCTTAATGCCTGGCAGATCGCTGCTGGCTTCCACTTGCCCAGGTCTTTAAACAAGTGATTGCATGTACAGGAAGTGCGAACAAGGGGAAGAATTGCCCATGAAACAATCGTGTGGACAGGAGGGGGCGGGGACAGGGGGCACTGGTTTTTGAAACTGGCCTGGCCCAGTGCTAACCAGGGGTGATCTTTGCAGACTCAGTTCTTATCACAGAGACTAGATCACTGCTGCTGTGAGGGCACAGCTTCATTTTATTACCCACATGCTGCCATTTTACCGGGAACAAGTTCTTTGCAGGAAGCCATTAGAGGACAGAACTCACATCGCCATTTTCTGTAGAATAGGAAGTCCCTCTGCACCCTCTCACTGGTCAGCATCTGAGTTGAGTCCTTGCAGTTCTCCAGGACGGAAACTAAGGGGTCCTGCATTCTTCATCCTATCTCTTCAAGGGTGGGGCCGGTGTTTAGAGGTTTCCACTCTCTGGTAATCGTGCTATAAAAAACCCCCTGTTCCCCTTTATAAGGGGCAAAGCCCTCATTAGGTATCATTTGAGGAAATATCATGAACACTTCCCCTTAGAAGCAATCCTGGTTAATGGTTACCTTGAAGTGGGATTTCCCGGTGTTTTTGAATACTTAATACACTAAGTTTATTGAAGGAATAAGAGAGTTCACTGAATAACTTTGCAGGAAAAACTACTTGAATGCAATCCCTTTTGCATGGTTAAGAGAAAATTTGTGGGCAAACCTCAGAGAAGCCATCAATGTTTATAGTACTGTTGTTAAAGAATAAGGAATTATAAGATGCAAACAACCACTATGAAACAAGCTTTTAAAGTGTAACCTAACCCCAAGTTGGGAATACTGTCACTCGGGGCCATTAAGAGGGTGTCAGCTTTTCCAGGACTATGTTAAGACAAGGGGCATAATTATTTTGTTTGCTAAAGGCCTTTTTAAGGTATTGGTTTTCAAGGAGTAATTTTCAAGCTACACAGCAATTTAGATACTTATGATCAATTGGGATGCATGGTTGATTCAATAAGAATCCCCTTCAAAGTTTTAAGTTCAGTGATTCTAAACCAAAGTGGGGTGTGACCCAATGAGAATGAGAAGGAGGGGTATTTCTGCAAATTACACAGACCCTGGAGGATCCCTGGGTGTGCTGGGAGATGTCACTAGCAAACGTGTTGCCCAGGGAGGGTCAAAGTCAAGGTCCACTATTTTGGAATGGAAAAGCAAACTCAGATGCCTCCACTGGCCAAGCAGGTGACCTCTATACGTGAAACTGTCATTTCAGGCCACTGCTTGTTTTCCTCCTTTGCTAGAGTCATGGATACAGGGAAATATTTCTCTTCAGCAGGAAAAGTGACATGGACAAGTGTGATGATAAGTGGGAGGTGACCCAGCTTGCAGAACAGAGTAGACAAAGGGAGGCAAGGAGACTCTTGTGACTGGAAAATGACCAGCTCCAGCCACATGTTTCCAGGTGCCAACAAGCACCAAGTCTTCTAACTTTTCAAGAGAATCCAGAAACCCAGAGCTTTTTAAGAACCTCTGGATGTTCGTGTGCTGGTACAATGAACAAAACACAACACTGCAAGCGAAACAGCGCATCTGCAGACCTAAGGCAGCCCTTGGGCCACCAATGTCAGGACACAGGCTGGAGTGTCAGGGCTGAGGAACCGAGAAACGTGTGCCCCCGTCAGGCTCATGTGGGGTTTCTTATGTCGCCTTTTCCACTGCTGACAGGTCCATGTCAGAGCTTAACTCAACATGGAACAGCTGTCGGACACCACACTTACTGCTCTCAAAACAAACAGCCATTGGAAAACCTCTCCCCTCCATCCTCTGGGTTTCGCCATGCTGCGTCATGGCTAAGCTGGTCTTTTTTGGCACCGGATAGGAATGCCAGAATAAGAACTCAGAGGGCACACTTTTACAGAAAGTATTTCCCAGTGGGACGGTGCTTGACAGACGTGTGCTGAAGTTCTGAAACCCCCAGGGGGTGCGTGCTGACAGACGCAGAAATGCAGGAAACCCTCATCGCATTTCTTGGATCAGGCGTTGGGTTTAGAAGATTCTGCACACTTAATTTTACTAAAGTCACATTTAAACCCTGAGAAACCTGGGTTAGGTGTTTGTACTTGAAACATCGCGTCTGAGTTGTGGCTCTGAAGCCCCCGCAAGCCACATCCTCTCCTTCCTGGGTGTGAGAGTTGAATCCTTCCAGCAACATCCATGTGTATTGGCGTTCCAGAAGCTGCCAGAGACACCTGGGAGAAAGCCTCATGGCAAGATTGGTGACTTTTTTCGTTAAACAAGAAGAGTATGTCTGTGCCAATCCACCACAGTAAAATGGGAGTTTGGCACAAATTTCTATTGATTTGGTCAGGATAGACAGCCAAACGAGATATTTCATGCCAGAAACATGAGTTGGTTTGGCTGGCTGTGTCTGATCAAATTCCCTAGATAATAAATTCCGGTTCAGGCTGTGCTGTGCAGACGTAGTTATCGACTCCCCTTGACTCCCAAATCTTCTCGGAAAACTAGTGCTGTCTTCGTTTCTCAATCTAACTGAACATTCCTCCCAATCACTCACCGAAAAGGAAATCCTCTGTGTCTCCAGTTTTCGGAAGGCGGGTCTTCACTTTTGACAAGCAGTCACTGTGGAGTTGGGCAAATTTGTAAGTAAGAGGTTGGTGGGGGGCTGTCAAGAGCAGCAGTGAAGGGAACGGCAGTGTCCGGGTAAGGTGCACTGGAGGCAGGGTTACAAAATGCGTGAAGTTTATCTTCCAACATTCACTCATTCACGTCAGACACCGAGCTAGGCACAGGGGACACTTGAGCCGAAAGGTATCATGATGCCCAAGAAGATGTATGTTTGGATGTTGGGGGGGGAGCTTCCCTGCACCACTTCAAACACACAATATATGTAAATGCCAATTTCACCTCGAAGGGGCGGAGTCAGGCGGGTCCTCTGTACTCCCAGCCAAAAAGAGGCAGCTTGATTGATTTTAAAAACATGATCCCTAATCTGATTTTTCCGAGTCATGGCATCTCCATCATTTACTGAGAATATTCTTTACATCAAAATACTCTTCCTCTGGTGCCTCCGGTTGTTATGGGAAATGGTGCCTCTGCCCCCTATCTTGTGAGGGAGATACTAGTAGGAGATCATCGCAGTGGACGTCTAGATGACAGTATTGGCTGAGACCTGAGGGGGACTGCCGATGTTGCTGAGGCGTGGAACGCCCATGAGCACCCAAACGAGACTTTGTTTTACCTGGAATCCAAGGCATTGAAAGAGAGCCCAGCAGAGTGATTTTGTGTGGTTTAAGATGAAGGAGGGGTCTCTGCACCACCAGCGTAAATAAATACCATTGTATTCACCCCAGTTTGCGAAACAGTGATCTCGTCCGACCTCCTTTCCCAGTCATTGTTCAGCTCCTGCCTGAACATTTCCAGGGATAAGAGGTCTTTGGGACTCATTTGTCCTTGGAAACCTCTTAGGGTTCTGTGTTGTGTCCAAAATGAAACAAACACACTTTAAAAAATCAGCAAAATAAAACACCTGCTGGCCTGCCTGGAATCCCTGCTCCATGGGTCAGGCTCAGGGATGTGTCGCGTATTCCTGAGGCACCTCCCTTCCGAACCTGTGACGGGAGACTTAACTCGACTTGAAGACAACAAGCTCCAGTCACCAGCAAAGGGCTCCCTTCCCTAGGTGAGAGTAGAGAGTAGTGAGTGTGCCTCAAAGGAGGACCCTTGGCCTCAGAAAAAATGGCAGTCACAATAAGAGTGCCGTTTTTCTCATTTCATTTAACACAAGAGGGCAAAAAATGAGCTTGACCATTCTTAATTTGTGGACACATGAAGGGTTTGTTTAGGACTTGCCAAAACTTAAGAAAAATTTGATATATTAAACTATACCTTGCCTGGCTCCAGTAGATAGCGGAGGCCTGTTTGAAATGCTCCAGGCACTTCTGTACAAGAAAAGGGACTGTCAACTGTCGATTTATCCCCTCTTCCCCACATGTAGATTTTATTGGAGGAAAACAAAAACTGAAAAGTATCTGTTCTGGGTGGGGAGGAGGTTCTCTGTGCCCCCCTTTCTTTCTCTGTGAAATGAAGGTAGACACAGTACCCGTGCCAGGGGGTTGTTGTACGGATTTACACCTGGAACACGGTACCTGCTCAGTTAGCGGTCGCTACTGGCAATAAGAGGCGCTGCAGTAAGAGCTGCCCTGGTGGTCCGCATCGCATAAACGAAAATTCTAGGGCAAGTAGAGAGAGCTCAGTTCTGGGGCCTGTCACCAAGCCTCCTGATCCCGCGTATCTCGTTTGTCTGTGGTCCTTGCAGCGATCACATTCCTATTAAAGAAACCAGAAGTTCATCGAGTAACAACATGCGGGCCAGAGAATTCCTTGCTCGCCACTCACTGGAGGGGACCAGTTTCTGCCCTGCAGCATGGGGTGTGATCACCTCACCACCGCTACGTATTTCTAAATGTTATCTTTTCTTATACAACTCCCCCGTCTTTCCTGAGAAGTGGCAGTCCCAGTGAGTAGCACCTGGAGTTGAGGTGGCAGCAAATGCCACCCACTGCTCACCCGCCTGGAGCAGAGCCCTTCCGGCTTGCTAGAACCTCAGACGTACTGAGTCTGTCTCAGCGTGCGGACGCTGGTCCTGGCAGCCTGGAAACAGGCCGGAAGGAAGCTCTAGCCCGCTCCTTTGAAGCCAACTGGCTGGCCCTTCTCTGTTTTCTCTCTAGTGCTATTCCGAAACCTGGGAGGGGAGGCCAGGCAATGCCCATGCGGAGAGGGAGGTTGTAGGATAAAATGGGAAGATCCATCTGCAGGGTAAAGAGGTCACCTGGCTTTTTCACATCATATAAGCAAGAAAATCTGGGGAATTAAATGCTTTTTAAAAATTCTTTTTTTAAAAAGTGGATTTGGGCTCTGTTATGGTATAGACAGAGTCATTTAATTCTAGCTGTCCTGGAAAATGCCTTTTCGTTGCAGACAGTCTAATTCAATGAGCATCGCTGAGGACCAGCTGGTATTCACAGAGGGCTGGGTCCAGGTCTCTGTTCCTACCCAGTCACACGACATCTGGGACATTGGGTTCAATTCTGGGAATGCAAAGGGGTGCAGGGACCAGCACCCCTTTTGTGGACCAGCCACTTTTCTAGGACCCGAGGATACCGAAAGGAGGAAGTCAAGGTCCCTGACCTCAAGGAGTTCAAAGTCTGGTTGGGACATAGATTTGTGGCCAAAACAGCACAGGGTAAGGGAGATCCAGGCAGGAAGCAGGAAACAGGCAATGCCACCATCCCTCTTCCTGACTCTGGTTTTCTGCCTCTGTAGTGAGCGCGCAGCTCTATCAGCAAAGAAGGAGGTTTTGTTTGGTTTCGGTTTTGGGGCCTGCCTTGTTTTTCTCACACCTGCCTTTTTCACTATTGAATACAATAAGAGCCAGGGTGGGACCCCGTGAAGTTCCCAGCAAAAGTCACCTCAGGCCATGTGGCCTCCCAGATGGGGAAGTCGGAGAGAAGGGGTTCCTGATGGGGCTTCAACCCTGGAAACCTGCCCTTTTGGACGGGAGCCCCTCGACTTTTAGGAAGAGAGCCAGGCAACAGGAGGCTGCCTGAGCTGGAAGGCAGGGAGGGGTAGAACTGGAGCTTGGCTCCTGGCATCCAGAGTGGGAGTCTCCTCTCCAGCACGCCCGGAAGGTGGCCGTCAGCTGCCACCTGCACGTTCCATCCTTGGTTAGTCTGCGCCCTCTAAGGCCTGCCAGTGGTCCTGCCTGCCCATACGGAGCAATAAGAACCATGGCTCTTTAGATGCTTCGAGGGCACCTAAGCACAGCCCAGGCGTGCCCATTCTGGCCACGTGCCCGATTCCTCTGGGCCCTTCACTACCCTGGTGCACTCCCCTGCACCCCTTTGCATTCCCAGAATTGAACCCAATGTCCCAGATGTTGCATGACTGGGTAGGAACAGAGACCTGGACCCAGCCCTCTGCGAATACCAGCAGGGATTGGACCGGCTGTTGTATAAACTGCCGCAAACCATTGGCTCAGAGGATTTCAGCCTGTGGTCACCTAATCCCTCGGAATGGATCATTGACGGGAAAAATTTTTCTCTGGTACAAATGGAATTGTTCTTGGGTTGAAAGATCAGAAGGCCCAGGCTCAAGGGTCTGTGTGAGATGAGACTTGCCAGAAAGCTCAGGCCTGCGTGACTTGGGGTTTTCTTATCGGCGAATTGTAGCAGCTTCAAGTTTGCCTGTGGTTCTGATCAGTTCTGGTTTGAAAGAAATTTCTGGACGCTTCTTTAAAAAAGAAAAAACACAAAGGAAATGTTAAAGCTTCCTTTAAAATTAAATTATAATTTAATTTAATTATCTTTCCCTAGGAAAGATAAGAGTTTACCAATTTGGTGATTTCCTTCAAATCACTGTTGGAACTGCATGTTGGGCAGAGCTGCGTTCCTTCTGTGGATGCAGTGGTGGTGGCCCGGAGAGCGAGTTGCCTGATGGATGCTGACTGGCCGTTTGCGTTAAGGACTAGAAGTGGTGGGTGGTAGCTTGGGGGGGTGGGGGGAGGCTTCTGCAGGAGCCACCAACTTATGCATTTCTAACTTCTGGCATTCACATGAGAATTTTTACGGTCCGATTCAGATCAGTTACAGTGCGTGGGATGCAGCCCTTGGGCTCCACCACACACCCACCCCAGAATTCTTCAGTCGGCCTGAAGTGACGCTTGGGAATTGAAGTTTCTGTATAGTTCTCCAGATGCTGTTCCTGTGTACCCAGGGCCGAGAGCCAGCGCTTTACAGCTCTTCTGTCATTGTTCTTTGGGGTGTCACCACTTAGTTCGGGTCCTTATTAATTCAGATACCCTCTCTCCCAGGAAGCCTTCCCTGGCTTTCTTCTGGCCCCTACTAATACATATGCTTCCAAAGGAAGAGCTTCATTATTCCATACGGTTTTCTGAGTGCTTACCATTTGTATAAGTAAAACAACATAAAACACACAAAGCAAACCACAAAGCTACTCCCACACACACACAGATACCAGTCTAGTGACTCAGATTCAATGGACTTGTGCTAGGGGACCTGCTGATCTGGGGAATTGTTGGGAACCTACACTTACTGTAGACTTCTCTGTGTCTCATAAGGTCAAGTAAAAAGCTGCTGGGCTTTCTCCCAGCAGAGAGACAGACAGACACAGAGAGAGAAGGTTCCACAGCCAGACAAGGCTTTCTGTGACAAGGTCATGGGTTGTATGTTTCCCCGGGGACAGTCCCCTGCCTTCCCTGTGTTCCAGGTGTAGTGGGCGCTTCAGTAAGCAGAAAGGGGGTTTGGGGTGATGGTGTTCTCTGCTGGAGGGTTGATCTGCTGGGATGATCCAGCCGGTTTTGGGTGTGGGTAGAATCTAGGTTTCTGCAGATTCCTGTCTCCAGGCAAGATAAATTTCTTGGTAGCTTGCTTCCTCGTGGAGAAGGTCTTTGCAATAATCTCAGGGCCCCAGGCTGCAAGGCAGTGCCCTGCCCACAGCTGAGCTTGTTTTCCTCACCCAACAACCTCACCCCTGTGGGACTCTGCTTTCCAAAGTTCATTTCCTGGGTTTTCTCATACAGAAGAGATGGTTCGCCACCTTTGTATTTATTTTTTAAACAAGTATTTGAGTTTCCATCTGAGTATTCTTTGGAGAGAAGACACTTCCCCTAATTTACTAAGGGGGTTTCCTCTCACAGGGCATTGGATTGAGAGCGGCCAGCACCCAAGCTCTGTCTGGGGGCAAGTGAGACAGTCCGAGGGGGCTGCTGACTAATCCTTTGGAATGAGCTCTACAAGAAGAGCAGGGTGATGGAAGGCCTCCTACGTCCAGCCTGTTGAAGTGACTTCCACATCACCAGGAGTTGTCAGTATCGCATTACTGCATGTGTGTGCATGTGCACACGTGTGCATGCATACATACACAATCTTGTTTGATCTGTGATATCCCTAGGCCCCCTTCCACACATACGTCCCCTCCAACCACTGGATTATTTTAAAGCAAATACCAACTATTTCATTACACTTCTAAAAGCAAAGGAAACATAAGAGAGGCGTGATATTTAAATGATTTTAACATGTTTTATGTTTTTTTTAAAGATTTTATTTATTTTATTGTTAGAGGGGATGGGAAGGAGAGAAGGAGAGAAGTACCAATGTATGGTTGCCTCTCATGAGTCCCCTGCTGGGAACTGTCCTGCAACCCAGGCATGTGCCCTGACTGGGAATCGAACTGCGATACTCTGGTTCGCAGGCCCATGCTTAATCCACTGAGCTACACCAGCCAGGGCATGTTTTATGTTTTTTAATGTCCTCACATACACACACACACATGCTTCAACAGCTCAGTCACTTGAAGAAGGTCTTGCCTTCCGAGTTCTTTACTCTCTTTCCATTTCTGGTGCCTACACCCCCACCAGTGTGTCATCTCAGTTATCTACACTCCCCTGCGGTTTGAGCATGACAGGTCTTTAGTAGGAAATAATGCAATAAAGTGTGTATGCTATGACATTTGGGAACACAGTGTGCCATTATGACATGGTCTCAGTGTGTGTTTGTGCACACATAGCTGTGTGTGTGTGTTCTTTTCCCAGAGTTCTGCCATCTCTGAAAAGTACTGTAGCCTGACTGTGTCTCTACTGTTGGTGATTCTTCTTGAATGCACAACTTTTCTAGAATTTGTTCCTGTACTTTATAAGGTTTCACAACTCAATTATTTCTAGTTAAGCTGTAATTTGAGTGCATTGTTCTCAGAGGTGTTTGTGCTGAGAGCTCAAGTTTTATTATTTTGAAACTATCTTCCTTGAGATATATTTCAAATATTTCCCCAAATTGTAATATAGTGACACATACAAACAATTCTTAATATCAGCATACCCAACCTACCCACACTGAGTATTTAAGGACAAAAAATGGAAATGTTAGAGTTTTTACACTGGGATCTTGGAGTCTACACTTAACGATGTCCCTGGGAGCGTTCCTTTGGTGTGCACCCCAAAGACAGCCTAAGGGAGAGACATCAATGCTGTCGTTCTTACACATATTTAGGAACAAAACTGAACATCTACAACACTGCTCTAGGTGCATTGAAAGTGTGTGCATGTTGGACTCTGACATAGAAACACATTTACTGTGAGATGATATGGCTCTTACGCAGTGTGAGAGCAGAACTACAAGCACATTTCCGTGAATAGCGCGCACTGTGACATCTAAGCATGATTGACAGTTTCAAGTTCTCTAATATCAGTGAGGTGTCCTATTTTCAAGCCCTTATCCTACTATTCAGATGAGTAGAAGGCAAGAGAGGTTTTAAAAATGTGTGAATTATGAGAATTCGTTCTGTTGACTTTCCTCGATTCCTGTTTTCCCTCTGAACAGGACACACAGGGTCGCCATTTGTTTTAGTAGAAAACATTTGGGTTGAACTTGCGGAACACAGATGTTCTATGGGAACACAGCTTGAATTCACTATATAAGCGTCCAGTAATTAAACATCTGAACACTAACTTAACAGCTCCCAGTGAGGTCAAGTGCCTGGAAAGTGCTGTGTACATCACGGAAGCACGTGTTCCTTCTGTGAAAGGCGAGGACATAGCAATGCATGTCAGACTTTCAGCGTCTTGAGGCCTACTTCCTACCCAATCTTGCCATTCCCTACTAAGCTCCTTATGTTCCTTGGAATGATAGAAACTTATATGATAGTAGAAGAAGAGGTTCTCTCATTTGTATGAGGTCCAAAGTTATTCCTTGGAACTGGTAGACAGGTTTATCTTATTGCAAGATTGCACTTATTTTTAATAGCTTTATGGAGGTATAATTCACATGCACATAATATAGTCATATTAAGTGTATAATTCAATGGCTTTATAAAGTTGTGCATCCATCACCACAATCAATTCAGAACAAACAGTCTTAGCTATGAACCCTGAAGGACCCCATTCCCCCAGCACGAGGCAAACACCAATTTTCTTTCTCTATAGATCTGTCTATTCAGGACACTTCATAGAAACAGAACCATACAGTATATGGTTCTTTGTGATGGCTTCTTTCACTTAGCATAATGTCTTCAAGGATCATCCAGACTTTTGCATGTATTAGTGTCTCATTTGTTTTTATGGCCAATTGTGTTCCATTGTGTGTGCAGAGCACATTGTATTTATCCATCCATCAGTTGGTGGACATTGGGTTGTTCACTTTTTTTGTCTGTTGTGAGGAATGTTTCTATAAACCTGCTGGACATATGTTTGTATTTCTCTTGGGTATGTACTTTGGAGTGAAATTGATGCATCCTATTGCTTAACCTTTGAAGAACTGCCAGGCTGTTTTCCAAAGTGGGTGCAATTTTTCCCTTCCCACCAGCAGTGTCCGAGGGCCCTAATTTCTCCACACTCTCGCCAACACTTGTTTTTAATCTGTCTTGTTGGCTATAGCCATCCTAGTGGTTGTCTAGGAGTTGCCATCCTAGTGGTACCTTACCGGGGTTTTGTTTTGCGTCTCCCTGATGGCCCAGGATGCTGAGCCTCTTTTTCAAGTGCTCATGGAGCACTTGTGTGTCTTCTTTGGAGAAATGTCTGTTCCAGGGGTGTACAACCTTTTGGCGTCTCTAGGCCCCAGTGGGAGAAGCAGCGTTATGTTGGGACACACATTAAATGCACACACAATAATGAAAACTGATGAGCAAAAATAAGGTTTTAAGTAAATTTACGATGTTACATCAGGCCCGTGGGCAGCAGGTTGGACTCT
Organism: Sturnira hondurensis; assembly: GCF_014824575.4. Lineage (NCBI taxonomy): Eukaryota > Metazoa > Chordata > Mammalia > Chiroptera > Phyllostomidae > Sturnira > Sturnira hondurensis. Next base: position 38,208,589 of record NW_028087015.1, read on the forward strand.
ATTCAGATCTTGTGCTCATTTTTTAATTGGGTTGTCTTTATTATTGAGCATTATATATCAAAATTAAGCTTCCTAAATGCTCTAAATACTAGACCATAATAGTGATGACTATAAGTTTGTCATAAATCAGAGCTCGGGTCACTCTTGAGAAAGATCATTTACTGTGATTATGTCCTATCATAGATAAGCGCTTTATTTTATTTTTTAAAATATATTTTATTGATTATGCCATTACAGTTGTCCCATTTTCCCCCTTCATTCCCCTCCACCCTGCACACCCCCTCCCCCACCATTCCCCCCTTTAGTTCATGTCCATGTGTCATAAGTTCTTTAGCTTCTACATTTCCCATACTTTTCTTGCCCTCCCCCTATTTTCTCCCCACCGTCTATGCTACTTATCTCTGTACCTTTCCCCCTCCTCTTCTCCTCCCACTCCCCTGTTGCTAACCCTCCATGTGATCTCCATTTCTGTGGCTCCACTCCTGATCTAGCTGTCTGCTTAGTTTGCTTTTGTTTTAGGTGTGGTTGTTAATAACTGTGAGTTTGCTGTCCTTTCACTGTTCATATTTTTTATCTTTTTCTTAGGTAAGTCTCTTTAACATTTCATATAATAAGGGCTTGGTGATGATGAACTCTTTGAACTTGACCTTATCTGAGAAGCACTTTATCTGCCCTTCCATTCTAAATGAAAGCTTTGCTGGGTAGAGCAATCTTGAATGCAGGCCTTCGGATTTCATGACTTGGAATACTTCTTTCCAGCCCTTCCTTGCCTGTAAGATCTCTTTAGAGAAATCAGCTGACAGTCTGATGGGAAATCCTTTGTAGGTGACTGTCCCCTTATCTCTTGCTGCTTCTAGAATTCTCTCCTTCATTTTAATCTTGGGTAATGTAATTATGATGTGCTTTGGTGTGTTCCTCCTTGGGTCCACCTTCTTTGGGACTCTCTGAGCTTCCTGGACTTCCTGGAAGTCTGTTTCCTTTGCCAGATTGGGGAAGTTCTCCTTTATTATTTGTTCAGATAAGTTTTCCACTTGTTGCTCTTCCTCTTCCCCTTCTGGTACCCCTATAATTCTGATGTTGGAGTGTTTAAAGATGTCCTGGAGGTTCCTAAGCCTCTCCTCATTTTTTTGAATTCTTGTTTCTTCCTTCTTTTCTGTCTGGTTGTTTCTTTCTTCCTTCTGGTCCACTCCATTGATTTGAGTCCCGGTTTTCTTTCCATCACTATTGGTTCTCTGTGCATTTTGCTTCATTTCACTTAGTGTAGCCTTCATTTTTTCATCTAATTTGTGACCACAATCAACCAGTTCTGTGAGCATCCTGAACTAACAGTGCTTTGTTTCTGATAGGTTGGCTATCTTTTGGTCTCTTGAAAGTATTGGCTCTGTGGCTTTGATTTGTTCTTCCATTTAAGCCATAATTTTTTGGTCAGGTCGCACCTATTATGTATGAGGGGCGGAGCCCTAGGTGTTCACCAGGGTGGGGCAACCCAGTCACTGGGTTGTGATGCTGTATGTGGGGGTGGGGTCAGAAAGGGTATAATGGCACTTGCTCTGCTCTCTCTTGAATTTCAGTCCCTCTGCCACTTCCCACAAGCAAATTGGGCCCTTCTGGTGCTGGTTCAGGGTGGGTGGGCTTGTGTACGTTCTAGGACCCTGTGGGTCTCTCCAACAAACTCTCCTGTGAGGTTGGGAGTCTCTTCCGGCACCTCAACCCCCACAAGTGTTTTCAGTTGGTGCTTTTAGGCTTTATTTCCCGGTGCGGGGGCCCTGGGTTGTGTGGTTTGTCTCACCGCCTGTTTTTTTTTGCCTGGTTTATCCGCGCACGAATGTGTGTCTGGGGTCAGCCAGCCACCTTGCGAGCCTTACTAGATCTGCTCGTTTCATCCCGCACCCACCCGGGTCCACTAACCACCGCCTTTTCCTGCCAGGACCCCTCGCTGCTGGCCACCGACTCCACCCTTCTTACTGGTCTGAATGAATGGTTCATTGTTGTCAGACTTTGGTACAGTTCAATTTTCTATTTTGGTTGTGTTTTTGTTCTAAGTCTTTGTTGTCCTTAAATTTGGTTGTGCGAGGAGGCACAGTGTTTCCACCTACGCCTCGCCTCCATCTTGGCCAGAAGTCCTGCAGTCCAATTAGAAGCGAGCTGCTCCTTCCTCACTCCCTCAATTGGTGGTCTAGATAAGCACTTTTAAGTTCTTATTTCAAAAGATAAAGCAAATGATAAAACACTGGTAAAAATGACTAGTTCTATAACACTATATTCTTTTGAAATAAAACTTCTCCCTCCCCGCCAAAAAGGAAATAGTTGGGTGGCATTTTCTAATACAGGGGCATTTTGTTTGTCTTTGTTGTAGGAAGACTCTTTTACCTGCAAATGCTTGTGTTTTAACTAAACTTTTAGGGTCATAAGATACATACTTATATTGTGTTTGTACTGGGTATTGGGTGCTGGGTATTTGTACTTACTGTTGTACTGGGTGTTACAATTGTGCATGTTACATTTCACAATGGCCTTAATATTTAAAATTCAAATATTAAGTCTTTGGCTGTAGTGAAATAATTGGTGTAATCCTTTAAAATCAATTATAAATTTTTGGTACATTAAAATACAATGTGTTCATTTCTTTAGTTATAGTGAGTAAAAATAAAGTTAAAAATAAGGCAGGCGACAACACTTCACGTTTCTGAACTGTGTACATTTAAAAGTGATTAAGACAGTAAATTTTATGGTTTTTTTTACCACAATTAAACATTTCTTTCATTGAGTTAGGTGTTATATTTTCATGTCAAGTCTTTTGACAGGGGCATTCCAAACAGTTGTTTGCTTATCGATGTAACCTCCCACAGTTAGAGTTTTTACACAAAGCTGTGGAAGGGCATCGTCATACACTGCTCGAGTCCCGTGGCACTTTTCCCATTTTCTCTCTAACTTTCCCTTTCGGAAACCTGTGATGCAGGTACTTGGGTTATCCTGAGTGTTAGTTCCTGAGGACAGTGATCAGATAATTTTTCTAAGTGGAGACCTTCCTCAGGGGGCCCCTGTGGTTTGCCCTGAGGAGATGGTTGGGGTGGGGGTGGGGGAAGTGACAGGAGAAAGCTCAAGTTCATCCCAGGTCGCAGATGCTAAAACTGGAGTGCTGATACGAATCTCACTGCTAGGAGGTGGATTTTAGGGGCTCTGCAGGGGTCGGGTGCATTTCAATGTACAGAAAAGTCCTGTGACTGGAAGGGGGGCTTTCACAGGGCTGTTGAACTAGATAGATGTATTATGACCTTTTACAATGAGCTCTGATTCCAAGTCAGTTATTTCCAATTCAGAAAGAAAGTAAATGTGTACTCTCCTTAGGTGTCAGCACCTGAGTGACTGTAAGAACCGCCCCTCAAGTTGCGTTCTTTTAGGACACCCCCCCCTTCTTAAAGCGCTCGCTAGACCTCAGATTCCATTCTTGAAGGCTGCATCATTGAAGAAAGACTTCTGCTGCCTTTTCGCCGTTAGTAAGAGCCAAAGTGAAGTTTGCAAACTGACCGTTCTCAGTAATTTGGGGTTTTTTCATTCTGCTTCTATCTTGTGTCTGGAAATCCCAGCAGTAACTTTTACTTGATGGGCCATTTTATCATGGTACTGATTACTGCTAACTTTTATGCCTAAATATGGCTCTAGTCCAAGCAACTTCTTGCATTGATTGTTGACATTATCTTACAGGTATCTAAGTAACACAGTCATTTAATTACATTCTAATTACATGTCAGTTCTTTGTGTAAGTTAAAGAAAACCCGCGAAGACTCTTTGGTATAAGCTAAATGTAAGCCACTGAATAGTCTGTAAAGAAACCAGACTGTATTGGTAGGGGAAACCAAAGACAGCTGAGTCTTCCGAGGTTGATGCCAAGGAGGGCAACATTGGTGCTGGTGCCAGAGGCAGGATGGATTATTGTCTGACGAAGGAAACTGGGATTCTAAAGAACACTGATACAGTACCACACAGGCTATCCTCGAGAACAAGGGCTGGCTTTTTTCACTAACAATTGGTTTCCTCTGTTTATTTTGCTGTTTCAGATTATCCTTTCTGTGTTGAAATCCACACAAGGGTCATAACGTTAAAATCCTCAAAAAAAAAAAAAAAACTATCCCAAGCTTTTTGGAAAACTAACTGTTGCACATTGCTCAGTAGTGTCTGCCCCTTCCTCCATGATTGGACAAAACCACACTCCGGTATGTGTGTTGGCCTTATTCTTCAGCCCTGTGACTTGCTCTTTGGTCACTCAGGGCCAAAGGTCTACTCCAAGTGCAAGCCACATGAAGGCAGACAGTGCGTCTCCGCTCGGATAAAGCTTTATAGTCAAGTTCCTCAATACGTGACACACTGGCACGGCGCCACTCAGTGCAATGCAGCTGTGTGCACGTGTTAACGGTGACAATTTAACCTCCTTCCTGGGCAGTGGGGTTTGGATATTAGAAGGAAAGTGATTGTCAGCGTCATATCTGTGGTCTCTTTAAAGAGAAAATTTTAACTAGTGGTTTCTAAATCTTTGAAAATGTCTTATTTCAACATTTCTAGTTCAAGAGTACTCACAAATAATGCTCAATGGGGTATTTTTTTTGGGAGGGGGAATATTCCTTGAAACTCTGCTGGTACCAGTCATTCCTGCCTGTGTGGCTTGTAAACAGGAGAGACTTTACAACTACACTGTTGCCCCTCATGCTGTTGGGATGTCAAGTTCAAGTCAGAGGTAGAATTGGCCCCATGGGAGGTTTCTCATGGAAATCATCTCTTTCCACAGCCTGGTGTCACTAGCCATGAGGTATGTATTGTAATAAAATGAGCTCCCATATGACACCACTTTATAAAACACATACTTGTGAGAGTTGTAATGGAATTGCACTCTGCCCACCCCACGCTCACACACGAGAGATGCAGAGAATGTTTCATGATTCTGCACAGTTAAGTTTTAGGTTTTCATTGGCTTTTCTTTAATTACCCTACTGGAAATGTGTAGGGTTTTTGTTTGTTTGTTTTGTTTTGTTTTTAGTAGTTTCAAGTAAGAGTCTAATGTGATTGTCTTCCTCTTGAAATACTCAGGGAGCCCTGCGAATATTCCACAAACACTTGCTGTTAACCATTTCCTGTTTTCAGCTGCATGCCAGTCATAATGCAACTTATTAAGAGGACTGACTGAAATCATTTAATCATTTTCAATGTACAAAAGGCAAAATTAGCTGCCATGAATTTCTCAGGAGCAAAGCATACCTGATCTTTCCAAATAAATATTTTCATTTTTCACATTCAGTCAGCATACGCTCAAATTCAAATATATCTTTTGTTAAGTAGGATGTTTCTTCTGGCATTCGAAATGATTCCTAACTTTGCTCAGAAAAGAGAGGAGAGATCAAGTGTATTAAAGCAAATGTAATCCATCTTACTTTGGTATTTAATTCCTGCCAGCCTACCCACTGGTCTGCTCACACCAAAGAGTACACTATGTATAAAAACTAAGACAGAATCAGTGATTCTTTCATGGACAGAGGTTTTTGTCAGCACCAGAAAAAGGCAGACTTCGGTCAGATTTGACTGAAAGACTATTTTCTTAACAAATATCCAGACGCCAGTTCTTCCTTTTTATTTTTACAACTGAAATCAGTTTTTGAGAAAAGGCAGTGGTTATAATCGTGATACTTTAAAAAGAGCAGTATTTTTTATTGCAATTTATCACATTAACTTCAGGGCTTTTTTTGCTTCTTGTTTTTAATTTATCCCAACCATTATGTGGAGGAAGCTGAAGGAGGCTCCAATTGCCATGAGTTTGTAGTGAGAGTTTTAGGGCCCTGTTATTGCATCATCCATTATTTCCTGTAGCATTAGAAAGTCGGGGCTAATATAAGCTGTTCTGCATTTCCATATAATCACTTAGAACTTTCTTTTAATTAAGGCTTTAATTCGCATTAAATTTTCCACTGGTTTATAGTTATCCTTTGTGCAAAGGTGGGGGCAAGGACATGAACATGCAAGAAAGAGTATTTTATTCTTCTGAGCACTTCTATTATTGTTTCTTAAAATAACTGTACTGTCTCAATGTTGAAAGGAAGTAAAAAAGATGTGTACGTTCAATTATTTTATCCACAGGCAGGACTATGCCACTCTGATCAACAAACTTAAGTTTAAAGACTTAGGAACTTTTCAAGGAAAGTTGGGATTTGTGTCAATGAACCTCTCTTACTGATGACCAGTGTTATTTGGAACACAAATTAATTGGAGCCTGAGAAAGATACCATTTTTGCTCCCGTAATTACTCCCAACTTTAGACAAACTCCAGATGCATTCTGTACCGCACCCCACACTGTCTTCTCTGTACAGTGTGAGAGTTCGGCTTTTACAAGGTTTGGTAGCCCCTTGGGAGGTATTTCAGGCTTTGGTGAGCCGTGTTTACACAGTGCGTTTGTAGGATAAACCCTCGGGCCTTCTTGTGACACTGAGGTACTGAGGCCAACTTCCCCAAGCACAGAGAGTCAAAATCCACATCCAAGACCTGCAGCCGCCTTAGCAGAGGCCTGAACAGATTTGCTGAGGCTTGAACAGGCCCAGCGTGTGACTGGCCATGAGAGAGAGCGGATTCTCTCTCCATTTTTCCCTTCAACCACATACTTGAGAAAAGACTCAGCTGAGGAATGTGTAGGGCTTGATGTCTCGTGGCTCTAACTACATGAATGACCTGTGTGGTTCAAGGGTTATTAAGACTTCAATGGATGAAAACAATACCAAAAAAAAAAAACATTCAAAAGGAAGAGCACAAATAGACATTTTTTTACTACATGTAATGAACAGCCTTACTTGTATAGCTTGGTTATGTTCTTTATGTGTGTTTAATGAAAGTCACAAATCTATCCTAGTTAATGAACTTATCTGATTAGCTGTGGGTAAAAAAATTCTCTGAAAAGTTAATTATGTCTAGCACAAAAATGGATAATAGATTAAATTCCTGTTTTTTGTCTTCCCAAAGGAAAACAGAATTTTACCTTCCTTTGGTTGATAAGGTTGAGATTGGAAAGTGAGGGGCGCTCTAGCCTTTCTCCAGCTTATTTGTCTGTTGAAAATGAAGGTTTTTCTATCTCTTTCAGGAACTTTTTCCCCAACAAATTTCTTCTAAAACAGTTAACTGTGTTGAAAGACAAGGTACAATATATACAGTTCACGTTGAGAAAATGCCCTAAAGAGAAGTCTAAATCAAGGTTTTCAATATTTTTCAAGTCCCACCATACTTGAGTGATAAAAATCACTCTTTTTAGTAAGTTAACAGTAGCTAATACTATCTCTCACTTTTGTTTTTAGTGGTGTGGGGAGGAACGTGTATAGTTTAGAAGGACTCTAAAGATTTTTCTGATACCCTAAGACTAATGTGCCTCACTCCCCAACCCCTGAGGGAAAGGTACCTTTCCAATTGAGAATAATTTTGTGAGTTTCCCAAAAATAAAGAATCATAAAATGCTCCACATGGGTTACATCAGTGCATTTGAAATTTGATTCAAACTCTTAGGGATATTGATTTACTTACGTTCACTTTCAAGAATAAATTTCTGGACAGATGTGAAAGTCAAGTTTGGGACTATCAGTCTGCCGCACTGTTTTTATCAGGGGTGTTCAGCCCTTAGTGTAGAGGCGGTGGGGAAACTAGATTAAATGGGTGGACTTGTCCACTGTCTCTACCTTGACCTCCAGCTGCAGGATGAGTGGAAGCCTTCTGTCCTAGATACAGGGTAGGGATTTCCTATAGTCTCAGGGGAAGACTGGTTTGTGTTGCAGTCATTGATGTCTAAAAAGACAAGGATTCTTTCTCCCAACTATGGTCATAATCTCTGTTGTCACTTGTTTAAAAATTAACAATAATCCGTTCATAATATTATCCAGGCAGTTTTCAAAGATCCCCGTTTCTTTTTATCTCTCTCTTTTTAGTTTGTTGGTTTGAATTACGCTGCATGTGTATTGCTTTCCTCATCCTTTCAATCTCTTCATCTACAGGCTCTTTCTCTTCCTCTTCTCTATCTTTTTCTGTGTCTTCCCCACCCTTTTCTTTTGCCGATTGTTCCCCACAACCTGGATTTTGCTAATTACAGCCCCCTAGTATAGCTTAACATCTTTCTCTGTCCCTGGGACCAACTTCTTTAGACTCACAAAAATTCTTTTGTTTCAAAAGGAGAGGAAGCTGCATGACGAGTCAGTATATGCTTACCTGGAGTTGTCTGCAAAGCATGCTTAGAGACACACTTCACGCTTCCTAGTCCTAAACCCTTCTCCTTCCTAGAAAGGACCTACTGGTCTCTTTCAAGGTACGAAGATTTTACAGAGCTGGTTCGTTACTGTGAAGATGATGAGTGCATGTAGAACAAAAGTAAATTCAGCTGTTTTGATTCAGAAAGAGTAGGAAAACTATTGAAAAGTTTTTTTATAAATTAAAGGAAAGGCAAAAACTAGGGCCAAAGCCAGGACCTTAGCCCCCTGCTCTGACTCCTCCCCATCCCCGGGCTGGTTGACTTGACCTCCTGAGCCCTGCCTTCTGACTATGGCCGTTGCCTCCCCCTTGGTCCACACAGTCCCATCTCAATTCAGTGCTGCAGCAGCAACTCCCTGGCCAGGCCCCATGCCTACCCCCTCTCTCCTAGGGACTTGCCCTTTTCCAGCCTGGCTTTTCACATGAAGGCAGTATGAACTTTCTCAAACTCAACTCGGAGCTTATCCCCCATTGCTTTTGCACTAAAGGTCATGTCTCATATGGCTCCTGCTTCTCTCTTTCCATCTCACTTCTCACCGCACCAGCTCATTGCTTCCTGGACTCTCCTCCAGCCTCTTCCCCTGACACCCCTCCCCTTTACCCTCAGGTCTTACTCTGGAAGTCACTTCTGTCAGGCAGCCTTCTGACCCCAAAGGTGTCCCCACTGTCCTCCTCCATCTCCTCCAGCCAACCACAAGTTTCATGAAAGCAAGGGATCATTTTGCTTGGCGCTTCATCTCCGGGGGCGGGAACAATCATTTTCTGAGATCCCAGAGAGTCCTCAGTTATTTTAGAAAGCTTCATGAGAGTCTCCACTTTCGTGTACAAACGTCTGATACACTGCCTGACATGCTTCAGAGAGGCGAACAAAGGTCCGGCCCCTCCTGAAACTGTTACACTGCTTCCCTGCGCACCACCAGACCAGAGGAGCCACCCTCTGGACTCTTAACTTGGAGAAATGTCGCACCCTACTGCCAGTTGATGCATTTGGCTTATTTTTTTTCTTCTTTTTAAACAGGCAAAGAGCTTTGCCATGCTTTTTCTGGAAAGATCACTGATTCACTCTTTCCGTTAATATTTTGTGGAGTGCCTGCTAAATCCACGGCGTGCAATTCTGCCCTCGGACGTGTGTGCCGTTTAACACAGTGAGCATTCCGGGGGCGTTCTCTGACTTCCGGACAGTTTGCCTCCCTGATAGGCATTTTTGGATTTGAAGAAAGATTTATCTGGGCACCCTTAGCTCCAACTGGTATGCACGTGCACACACACGCACTCACACTCACTCCCTATTTTCTCCTTCAGTGCCTAAGACCATCTGCTCAGAGTTCGGAGAGTGAGTCCATACTGCAGCAGAGTAGCTTAGCTGGCTCTCAGTAACTTTCAAGGAGAGAAAGGGCATCTCTCCCTCCCCTGGAACTCAGTGCAACAGCTTAAAAATAGAACAATGTGTGTTTGGTGTTTTCTTTTTATCCTCTGCATCAATAACAGGTGTACAGTTACAGACACAAAGAGCTAGATTCACGTTTTCTGCACGCCTCAGGAGAATTCCCAGAGTTACCCGGGAGCAAGATCTGGGCCTAAAAACGTTTAGTAAAAAGAAAGTAACCCAATATAGCTCTGTGATACTGACACCGCTGGGTCACATGGCTTCATTATCCTCCCCCACAGGGACGCTAGGGTCCAAATGCACGGTGGGAGAAAATGTCCCCGAGACTAATTCCTAGGCACCAGAAAACAAAATACAGTGAAAACCCCTAAAAGTTGAATTAGAGAAACTAACATGTGAATTGCAGGCTTTGGACTGGTTAGGTAGTAGTAGTAGTAGGGGGCTGTGAGTGCACAGGCTTCCACCAGAGCGTAGGTCAAATTTGTAAACCAAAGGTGAGGGGTCAGATTGATTTGCTAGCTTGCTTTCTAATGCCTTTTTCCTTCTCAGGTTGTAATACAACCTCTTAGAAGCGTTGACCTCACATGCTCTTTGTGATTCAATTCCCTTGTCTGCTTTGTGGGCTTTGTGGCTCGGCTGTGATTAGTGATTAGTAACCGGTGTTAATGAAGAAGTTCACACGTACTGTCAGTTTGCAGAGTGACAGGAAGTGGCATCCTCTGCTAGCACACTTCTAGGCAGTGGCTTCCAATTCTTTCTCACTCACTCCCCAAGGAAACGGCTCCTAATTAATTTGAGCAGATGCTAGGTGTCTGGCAGCGTTGTGAAGGGCACTAGTGATCAAATTTGGGGTTCCTTCATGTCTCTTAATGAAAATTCTACGTCTATGCCTTTGATGTGTTCCAGTGTTCACATAAATAGCTAACGTGTGACTCCACACTTACCCCTCCGGAGTTCTCCTAACCTATTTATTGATTCTGACGCCACCGCTACTAAATCCTTGGCTCTCAAAGTCCAGCTGGTAAACATGCACAGGCGGATCCAATTTGGCACTAAATGGGACTCCTTCTTTCTTAGTGAGCTTTTCCAGTGGCCCCTGACAGCCAAGTCAAGCGTGGCCAGAACTCAAGCTTATCGGTCATTACAGGTTATTACAGTTCCCCAAGCCCCCTCTCCAGGGCTCCTCTCTTCTGCCAGATACGAGTCCCCCTATCCCAGCCCCCAACGTGGCTCACCCAGCCCTGGAATGCTGTTCTCCCAGGGGCTGAGCACAGAGAGCAAGCCCTGGGTTGTAGTTCCGTCTACAGCCCTGGGCCTGGCACATAGTAAGTGCTCAATACATCTGCCTCAAATGAGCCAAGGATGATTACCAATGAAAAAACAAAATGATCATGTGTTCTTATTAACCAGCTTTAATGTCAGAAGACAAAATCCACTTCTGAAGGGGTCCTTACACCCCTCCAGGGCTATCAGGGAGTGTACAGAAAACTGAGCACCGGAGAATCCACCATGAGTTGAATGGACTGGTAGAAACGTTCTCAGGCCTCAGAACACTCCATGGTATGTGAACGGGTGGGTTTGTATATCCCGCAGGCCAGTTCCCTGTGAATGGATGGATGCCATTCATCTCACTTCCTTACACAGCTTATCTCCCCACTTGAAATACTTGGCATTTCTGCCGCTCGGAGAGTCAGTCCACCAGCATCCCTGTGGCGTCTACACAGACTGCAGATTCACTACTAAGGGCTCCCCTGCTCCGCCCCCTTTACATTCCCCGTCACACCTTGCGGCAGCTCTGGGCTCTCACTGCTTACGCAGGAAACAGGCCTGCAGCGTCTGTTGTCTGTCTCCACACTTCACCCTCTACCTTGTCCCCACTGCACCCACCGTGCTCTGGGGCGTGCACTGCTGTGGTTATTCATTCATTCCACGTTGGGCCCCTCCAGTCGGCTGGGCTTGGTGCTGAGGAAGGAAGTCACAGAGCTGTTACACCACACAGACCCCAGACCCCTGGATAAATGAGGTGTTTACATCCGAAAAGTAGAAGAGGGGCCAGCAGGGAGTGCAGAACAAATGACTGAAGAAGAGGAGGCTCGCTCTGGCTGGTTTTTCTTGTGGTAATCCCTGTTTGGGTCTTAAGAACACAAACTTTGGAACTTAAGAACTATAAGATTACTTTCTTTTTTTAAAAATATATAATCTTTATTATATTTTTCTATTACCATTTAGTCCCCTTATGCCCCCCGCCCCCCAGCAGTCACCACACTGTTGTCCATGTCCATGAGTCCTCTTTCCTTTTTGCTCAATCCCTGCACCCACAGTAGTTGTGATCTGTTCGTCATCCTACCAGACTCATTTCTATGCAAGTCACAGCACTGACTAGCTATGGGGGAAGTCGCTTCAGCATTCAAGGTTCATTTATGGAGTGGAGATAATAGTGGTGATAGTAATAGAATATTTGTCATCCATGCCAAATGGGGGCCCCAAAGGGACATCAGTGGCAATCATGGCTGTAAGCATGGTGATGAGAACCACAGGTGCTGCACCCATGTTAGTGATGATGGCCACTCTGAATGATATTCCGCTTCAGTGCTGTAAATGTCAAGTTCAAAGGCCCTTTTGGCTTCCTTGCTGGAGAGTGTCAGTGGTCAGGCCTGTCCTTGCTCATGCACCTGGGGTCTGCCTAGAGAGGATCTTTTCCTCAGTCTTGGCCCAGGCCACATAAGGGCCTTCTCCGTGACCGTGCTTTGGCCTTGTCACCAGTTGGTAGCCTGTTTCTCAGATCGTGTTGCTTGTTACTTCACCTCCTTTCGGCTGACTTGCTGCTTCTTAAGTCACATGTGCGGCAGCTTGTTGGTGTTTCTAGACAAGAAAGCTGCTTGGGGATGACCCTGAGTAAACAATTGAAGTCACTCTATTTGTCCATATCAGAATAAAAAACCCACTTGCCAAGAAAGCTCGTGATCTCCTGAGACTGGGAAAACTTCATCTGTGGTAAACCAGTTTCAAATTGGTGTGCCGAAGTGACGCTTGACACTGCTTTGCAAGAGACCGCGGTGGAGCTTCCATTCTGCCCGAGCCTCACCACTAACTGCTGGTGTCATTCTGTCCATCGTGGAACCTCTCGATTTCTTGGCCTTGCTCTCCAAAACCTGGACATCCTCAGCCACGACAGCCCCAGTTAATTTTGGCTTTTTGATAACAGACTTGGTTTCCAAAAGTGTTTGCAGATTCCCTGTGGGATCGGGATCTCTGCAATCAAGGTTCCTTAGTTACATGGTTCCCTGAGCCTGGGACAGGGCCTGGCTCATGGTCACTCCTCAATAATGAGCTGTAAGTGTGTGAGAACATTGGCATTGCCATTCAGACTGCGTTTACTCTCTTCCACCCGGAAGTACTAAACATGATCATCTTGATTACAGATTTATTCTTTGATTAGTGACTTTTTTACATGCACTATCATCGCTAGCAGTTATCAAGTATAAAGGGCATTCCTGGCACTGAGCACACCTACTGGTTATTCCTTCTGCAACCTCGTTATTATCTCTGTTTTACAGACAAGGAGACTTCCCAAGGTCTCCCTGCTAGCGAGTGGCTGAGCCTGAATTCACACTCAGAGCCATTTGTCACTAAAGTCCCCCTCTCTGTAATGTTGGGCAACCCCTAATGCGTCACGGCCTCTAGATTTGTACTGGATCCATTGCCTTAATTTATGCCTATGATAAAAAGTCTATTCTCCACTTGAGTTAAACATGTTCCACAACTTTCTCATACTTGTGCTCTAATGTCACGTGTAGTTGAACCTTTGGTTATTTGGTGAGAATATGACTTAATCCACTCAACCAAAGAACTTTTTGAGAGTAGGAACTACTGTTGGTGTATTCACATCCCAGTACTAGCTGCAGTAATGAGCTCTTGTTACAGTGGATGTTACTGAAATAACCCATGGGTTCATGGGTTGGTTATAGTTGCTTCATCATTCTCATCCTCTGAACTTGCAGTTTGCTGTCATCCTTCATTGGTCACGTACCTATTGAGTCGCTGCGGTGATGGCCCCTGGCATAGGGAAATAAATAGAGACCATCGTGTGCATTTGTCATTGAAGAACTGTAATCTGGAAAGTCACAGCCTTCCACACAAGTTGTTGTGTGGAAGGAGTAAAGATAAATGAAAGGCATTCCCTTTTTTTTTTTTTCAGAGTTCAGTGTTTTATTGCATGTGTTACAGGGGAGGTTTGGTCAAAAAGACCAAAGCCCGTGTGCTCATCGGACTCCTCAGATTCTTCTTTCTTTGCCTCCACTTTCTCCACCTCAGCAGGGGCAGCAGTGGTGGAGTGGACAGAACTCCTTGCTGGGGCAGCGCCAGCTGCTGGGGCAGGTCCACCAGCCCCTCCATTGTAGATGGGGCCCCTGGTGTTGACACTGGCCAGAGCCTTCGCAAACAAGCCTGGCCAGAAAGCCTCAACATTCACACCGACTGCTTTAATGAGGGTGTTGACCTTCTGCTCCTCGACCCTCACATCATTGCACTAAAGGATGAGGGCTGAGTAGATGCAGGCGAGCTCCGAGACCATGCACAGCAAGGAGTTGCTGTATAGGGTAAAAATACTTCCTCTATTAACATTCTGCCATACAATTCCTGATACATTTTGTTTGGATTATTCTGAACATTTTTGAGCCTTTAGTAATACCTTGACAATAAAATAGAACCTAATAAAACAGTGAAGTAGGTTTTCAACTGGCTGAACATGTGGATCTACTGAGTGTGTAAGGCTCCATGTCAACCTGGAAAGACACCTGGTGAAGTACCTGAAGTATTTTTTAAAACCCTGCTCTGTTCCATATTTTTATCAACAACTTAAAAGACCTGGAAGACACATACATTGTGTTTTCAGATGGCATAAGCCCTGCCATAGTGTTTTCTACCACATATGTCTATGATCATGATTCAGAATGACTTCAGTGGGCTGCAATGCTGGATGGAAACCAACAAGATGAATTGAGCAGGGAATAAATGTACATTTTTGCTTTTAGACTCAAGGCAATTGCATGATTGCAAGATGGGGAATGACTGAGCTTGGCAGCAGTCCATGTGCCTAAAAGCTCAGTATAAACTGATAGTGGGATGTGGTGGCTTAAAAGGATGAATACAGTCATGTGCTTCCTCAGTAGAATTAATAGTTCTCTACCGTACTCTACGCTGGTCACACTGAATTGGGGGTAATTTGTTTAGTTCTGAGAACGTTCAGAAACGACTTTGACAAAGCAAAGTGGCTGCTAAGAGGGTGTTGAATCCAATCCAAGACACATTTATTTACTGGACTCCTGTTTTGGGCAGGCCATGTGCTAAGTGGTGTGGAGAAGAAAGATGGGAAGAGACTGCCAGTCTGTAGCCTCAAGGAGTTGGGAATTTAAATACAAAGGCCGACAGGGACATACCTGATGGTAAAATGCAGCAGGCGATGAAAGCCAAGAAGCACAGGGAAAGTGCTGTGGGAGTTCAGGAGCTGGGCTCGTGGTGGGATTTCCACAGGAAATGAGGACAAGGGTAAAGGAAACCTTAAAAGCAAAGACGCAGAGACAGGAAAACTCAGCACGTCTAGGGAACATGGAGTGGTCTCAGCTGCCTGGAAGAACAGGGTCGACTTTAGTAGGAAACGAAGCTGAAGAAAGAGGGTGTGGACCAGAGTATGAGGTACCGATGGATAGGCAGGGGCGGGCTTATATGTTGGTGAGCATCTGGAAGTAATGATACATGAGGATCCTTTGGAGAAATGATGTGTGTTTAGTCTAGAAACAAGAAGACCAAGGTCCCTCTGGGAAATGTGGACCAGACTTACTCTGCATTCCTCCAGAACCAAAAATTTATCGCAGGGGAAAAGTGTTATAAAGAGTAAGATTTCAGGGTTTTTTTCTAAGCATCATTTTTAAAAAATCAAAACTGCCCAACAATGGAGAGTTAGCCTGGGCGATGGCGTCTTCATGGATGGGTGTAAGGGGAGCCTGAGACTGACACTCTGAAGGGCATGCAGGGAGGCAGTGCTGCAGCCTCACCAAGGGACCTGGGCATTCTAGGAAGTGCCCAAGGCCTTCCAAGTGTAATTATCCACAGTGGAGTTTTCCCTTCTTCTTTGTTAGGTTGTCAATGAGCGTATCAGCTTCTGAAGCTGGCACGTTATGACCCCCCAGTTCAGTGAGATTTCAGACTAACTCCAGGGCAGGTGCCCGGTGCTTTGGCCATAGCCACTCATTACCATCGCTTGACTTACCAACACATGCACCATCCTTTTTCACTATGGTGTGGCATTCTTCAAATATGAATACAGGTCTTGGGAGAATTCTCCATTAGGCAAATCAAACACAAATCAGCAATTGATAAAGTCCAGTGCAAAGAAGCCTTAATTGGCAAAGGATCTCCATGGCTGTAAGTGCAGGGATTGCTTGGTGGGTTCCAGAGGCAGAGAGGCTTGAGTTTCAGTGCCAGCAATCCCAGGGGCTAGCTGTGTGATTCTGAGCACACGATGTGACCTCCCTGTTTCCTAATCCGTAAGTGGGGATGACCCTTGTTAGTCCTGACCTCGCAGGCCATTGGGAGGATTACATGGGATAACGCATTTAGCCTGCACCTGGCAGCTCAGGGTCCAATTTTACGTATCGAGTTCTCCCATTTTACAGTGGCGTTCCCAGAAGCCCTTCCAAGCTAAAAATATTTTTGCAAACGGAATCATCACCACCCTGACGTTGCTAATTTATATGTGCCAGATATTGTTCTGAGGCTTCACACGTTGAACTCATTTAATCCTCAGAACAACCCCTTAAAGTAAACTCTGCTATTATACCTCGTGACGGAGAAACTGAGGAGTTACCTGTCTTGACCAGTCCAAGCTAATAAATGAGGGAGCCAGGATCCAAACCACGCCAAGTACAGAGGTTATTACGACCATTTCCTCACAGTTTCGAATTTGGGAAACAAACCAATTTTCCGACTTTCTTCCCAAGTTCATTTCAAATACTCTGCTGTGTAATTCCATGCAGTTTTATTTGTTCAGGACCATTTCACATTAATATATTTTCAAGTCATACTTATTATGTTAAAACACAAGGGCCCGAATGATCATGTCTTTAGCCAGAGCATTGAGGAGGTCCTTAATAAAAGCCGAATGATGCATGAATAAGTGAAAAAATTTAAATTGTAGAAGCAGTTCATATAGCCACATGTAAAGGAAGCAAGTTATCCTTAATATAACTTCTCTACCATTGTGGAGGCTAAAACAATCATTATAAAAACAATATTTTTCTTCTACCTTCTAAGTTCTTCTAGCTGAGCTAGTAATCAAGGTGACAGAGATAGATGGACAGGAGAAAGTCAGATTTTGATACCTGCACATGGGCAGTTCACATAAGAATGAAAATTCCAAAGACACTGAGGCAACACTGGGTATATAAGACGTTTTGGACAGAGGAGAAAAGGTGGGAATGAGGAGTTTTATTTCAGAAGTGAGAGTGGATGGTTTACAGGTAGTTGAGGAAGAGGGGACTGTGCATGGCAGGGAAATTCTTGCTAGGCGACTCGGAGACAACGGGGCTGGGGTACTTAGCCAACAGGCCCCGGCCTGACACGCTCCACTCTGCCCTTCTGAATTCAAATTAGACTAAGGTGGGTATGTTAAGATTTCTTTTGTGGAGCAGGTTTTTCCACCTGAAACTCTTAGGCAGGATATGGGGGAGGAGCAAAGGGTCTTTCTGCATCTTGTTTCTTAATAACCCACTAAAAATCAATGTCCCGAAAGGCAGCTGTAGGTTCCCAGAACTTGGGTTTCCTTCACCACCTCCTTCCATTGTTTGTCTTCGAGCGGTCATAGCCTTTTGTGTCACGCATTTGAAATCAATGTCTTGCGTCCTGCGCCCCTTGACCTTATGTATAACCCCCACAATTCTCTTTAGCAATGATGTCCTCTTTCTGTCTCTCTCTCTCTCATCATTTGGTGTTACCAGATATTACTCAGAAGTACCCGCCCACTACTAGTGTATTTCTCAGACACTGGGGGCTGCATTGTTCCCCACCCTATCCATAAATTCCAAGTTAAAGAATAATTTTACCAATCCAATCCATGCCTCAGCCTGAGTCTCAGGTCAGCCAAACACCATTTCTTCACCCCTTCCTTGACACCCTCCTAAATCCCTGAGGTCTATTCAGAATAAGTGAAGTTTGATGTTAGGGGCTGCCCGTAATTTTCTTTGGAGTAATTTTGGGAATTCCTAAATACCCCTCAAGAAAAACATCAAAAGACAAAACTGAGTCACATAAAAACTATGTACCTAAATGTTACAAAATTAAAGCAGAATATGCGGAAACAACCCCTTTCCGTAGAAGGAAAAGAGCCCTGAGCGTTCAGCTGCTGCTGGTGGAATATATCGGCGATCATTCCATTCTATTGCCGGGGCCAAAAATGCAGCTTTTCCTGTTCCAAGGAGAGCGAGTTCTCCTACTACAAGTGAGGCAGAGATGAGGAGAGCCAACCATTTCCAGACTTTTCCACAGTCTTTTCTACCCTGCGAAGGGGTACTGCATTGTTCGGGGTCAGGTAGCTGGGCGCGTAATCTCCCAGTCTGTGGGTGCGACTATTCCTTTATAGATTAGATAAGAACAACGGATGCACTTTTAAATACTGAGAAAACGAATCAGAACTGAAGGGGGTGGGGGTGTTGGCCGCAGCTCCAGAAATGTGCTGACTGAGATAAACGCACCTACTGAACCTTTTCTCCATCCCCGCTTCTCTGCTCTGTATTCACCCTTGCTTTATCTGTGTTCTCCTCCCGTCCGTCACTCTCTCAGTTCTCTCGTCACTGCAGTCGTCTCTTCCTCCTCTTGTCAACCCCAACTCTATCCCCGAAAACTTCATTTTGCACCCTTTCTTAACTAGCTAAAATGTGGACTTAATTTTTTTTTAATTTATTCTTTTATATAACATATAAGATTCTACATTCTGGACTTAATTTGGAAAATCGATGAGGCGAACACATGTTAGTCTCAATCATTTCTCTTTTTTTTATATAAGAAACATATCTTTAAAAAAATATCTTCATTTCAGTCTCAAGCAACAGCCTTAACCTCACTCGGTCCATTGCAGAGCTGGCAGGTTGGGTCATGGTTCTGGAGTCTGTCATGGCGCGGCATCGGGGGTGGAGGCGGACTTCGGGTCCCATGGCGTGCGTGCCTCCTCTGGCCCCGGAGACTTCTGCTGCTTCCCAGCCTCATTTCAAGGCCTGGAGTCGCACTCCCGCTTCAGCTGTTCTTCTGGGAATGCAAACCAAGCTGGGCTGGTTTTTAATGTCCACTTGTTGCTTTCAGTTTCTATGAGCCTTTCAGTTCCTTTTCCTCTTGAGAGACCTTCCGTGGGAAGAAAGGGCACCCCTCGAGTCTGCCGTGCTCCGCAGTTGACTTGAGATGCCTTTTGATGGACTTTGAACAAGCCTGGCCCAGCGGTAGAACTGGGTCCCCCACTCAGTGTTCTGCCTGCTAGGACACATGCTGTCTTCACCGTCATCTTCCTAAGCAGGTCTCTTGGGACCCAGCGCGTGAAGGTTTTGTCCAAGCAAGTAAAGGGGGGCCCTTTTGGAAACTGCAACATACTCATCTAGTGGTTGGTGGTAAATCATGATTCTTCAGGGGAGAAAGGCAGAGGAGGTTGGAGCTCTGGCCCTCGAAGAATTTCTTCTCATTAAATCAGAGCACTTTGCTGTTCTCCTCGCTCCCTTCTTACTGTGCATGAAGTCACCTTACTTCCCCATTGAGGTCACTGCTCCAGGTGGGTGATGGGTGGTGGCCCACCGCATGTTCGTGTGTCTCTTCACAAGACAGAGGAGTCTTTTCCCAGCCGGCCTTCACAGGTGTAACCAGGGGTTGGTCAGATCGGCCCTTTGCCCCCACTGCCCAAGCCACACTTGCCGGGGCTATTTTCCATGGTCCTGAGTTCCTCGGCCTTGGCGAGAGGACAGTGATGGCTTTGTGCACGGCTGTTACAATGCAGTAACCAAAGAAAGGGTCTGGTCTGGGGCTGTCAGCTGTTACTAATCACACTCCCCGGCTCCTCCTGGGTCCCGCTCGCCTCTGCCTCCTGCTCCGCTGAGCACACACAAAGAAGATGAATGACTCCCTGGTTCCTCTTCAGAAAAGCATATTGTACAGCGCATTCCAACACCGTGAGCGAAGGGCGGGCTAGTGGGAGGGGTGAATGGGTGTCTAAACCACACTCAGCGGGCCTTGTGAAGGCTGCTATGGGCCAGGGAGAAGAGAATTTTGGAGCTGGCCCTTCAGAGAGTTTCCTGAGACCTTGCTGAGCAGAAGAGGAAGTCCCTGCAGTGGGCTGTCTGGCAGATCGCCATTCTGGACCCACTGCAGGGCTGTGTTGGGCTGTAATGAGGTCTGTTGGGTGGGTAGGACGAGGGTAGAGAAAAGCAGAGCTCGACCACCCGGGACCTGGGCAGCTGGTTACCTAGGAGCAGCAGTCTGCACTGCCGAGTGAAGGAGAAGGGCCTTGGACGGTCTTTGTTATTAGAGGCACCAGCACTTGACGTAGAACTTGAGTCTCCCCACTCTGCCTCCCTGTATGAAAGTTTATTTTCAAAGGACAACTGTAGCCAGAGAAAAGAGATTGGCTTGTCTGCTTAGTCCTACCCGACAGAGGATAAAAAGTGATTCATGTGATCCATCTGCCGTGAATACTATTGTCTGCTTCGCTAATATTTTTACTTAACCATCTTTCAAAAGAGAGTGGTTCCCCTTCACCTCTCCACCCTTCTTTTTAATAGTGAACACTACAGCTTGAGGAAAGACTTTTGTCGACAAGTTTTCGGGGCTAGATGAAAAAGTCAGTTCTCCTGACAAATAATGTGCCATCGTCGCAAGCAGTGAGTTTGTGCAAGGGCTTCCTGGTCATCCCCTGCACTGCAGCCCCGTCAGACGAAGCGGCGTTACAGGAGAATGAGATGTCGAGTTCCGGGAGTGTAGGAACAGGCACCAGGGGAAGGAAACTGTGGCCAGGGTGAAAATACGGGATTTAATTGACTGTGAATTCCACAAACTCATTCTCTGCTCTCTGTGAGATGGTTTAACTCTCTTCACTAAGAATCACTGATTACTATAAAAGCATCTTTGCTCAAAATTCCAGGAAGCAAGCATTTTCTGAAACATTTTGCCTTGTTATAATGCATGAAAATGCTGGTCATGCCCACTTAATTGATTTATGATTTGCATCACAAGCACTTGGTAGAACATGCCCCTCCCTTCCTTCCCTTCCCTTCTCTGTGCTTATTTTTTAATGTATTTACTCATCCTTCTGTTAACATGTGGACAGATGGGGCTATAGCAATTACTCATACAGGCTCAAGAGTGAACCAGGTTAGCAAAAGAGGGAAAATAATACGGGGGCGGGAGAGGGAGAAAGCAGGGAGAGAGGGAGAGATGCCCCTGGTGGTAGGAGCAGAGGTCTGCCAGTCCCCTGCCCTCCTGACCAGCCTGGAGGCACCTGCCGAGAATGACCACCCAGCTCTGCAGATGAACTTCCAGTGATGCTGGGTCACTGTCTCCACAAGGTCTGTCTCTCATTCTTCAAGATTGCATGAACCTCACTATTTTGGATTAATTGGGGGAAGAGCAATTAAAATTGATGAGTCAGAATGTCAGAGTATTTTGTAACAAAAGCAACATTAGAACTTGTAATTTATAACCTAATCTAAATGTTTTTATTCTTCTAAGTGCATGGCCTCTACCCAGCACAACAGCAATAATGGGGATAAGGATGACTGTCAACACATATCTTGGGGGTGCCTCGCTGTGCAGGCATTTTCCTAGGAATAAGGCTGCGTCGATAAATCAAACAGCTGGTTCTGCTCTCTTGGCGCTCAAATTCTCGTAAAGAGAGGCATGTAACAGTCATAGCTAGCATTTATCCGGGGCCAACTTTGTGCAAATTCCTGTAAGTTTTCCTAGGCATACAATGGAGGTCTGATCAGCTTCTTGTCTGGGGCAGTGGAGGCTTAGAGAGTCAAATAACTCTTAGTAAGTAGCTTGTTTATTATTTGTCTGTTTAATTACTAATAACAGCTGACATTTGCTGAAAGCTCACTGTGTGCCAAACACTATGTATGCTAAGTGCTTTCTGTACAGAATTTTTTCATTGCAAGGAAAGCCCTGTGAGGAGCTTTCATTATTCTCCTTCTACAGATGAGGAAACTGAGGCTCACAGAGCTTATACGAGACCAGAGACAGTAGCACGGTCCAAGTATTCTACCCCCGGAGCCTGAACTCGCAGTCACCGTGCCATAATTTTTTTTAAATGTGCTTCTAAAAGTGCATGAGGTTGGCCATGAGTAATTGAAAACATTGCCTTTTAGATTAAGTTCGGAGACTATAACCTGCTTATTAATTGTGATTAAAAACTGAAATGAATCCTGGCTGGTGTAGCTCAGTGGATTGAGCATGGGCCTGCGAACCACACGGTCGCAGTTCGATTCCCAGTCAGGGCACATGCCTGGGTTGCAGGCCAGTTCCCAGCAGGGGACTCACGAGAGGCAACCATACATTGATATTTCTCTCCTTCTCTCCTTCCCTTCCCCTCCCCTCTAAAGATAAAAAAATAAATTTTTAAAAAACTGAAATGAAGTACAATCACGTCCTACCAACAATTTCTAATCTAACTTTTAAAGCTTTGCCTTCTGCTCCAGAACCCATAGAGGCATAGCACTTTCCTTTTTTTTTTTTTTTTTTTTTTGCAGTGTTGTCTTAAGGAGTCCAGAGAAGATTTCTTAGTGAAAAGAACAACCCAATGTAACTATAGACAGAGATTCTATGTGACTTGCTCGTTTCATGCTCTCTCCCAGCACCTCGCTCCCTGTCCCCTGAGCTTTCTGGCCCTCCTGCCCGTCCTCCTTCCCAAGGGCCCCATGCACACGTGCTCCAGCCCTGGACAGTTGCATTTCCGTCTGTAAATATGAAGCATATTGTAGTTTTAATGTTTAACTTTATTTTAAAGAAAAACACATCCCCTTATATTCAAATGAACGTGGTACATGTTAGAGCTCACCCTTGATTTCCATGTTATAAGCTTGCCGGTCCTGAAACTCCGGGAGGGCTGAGAACAGGCCACTCTCATCAGAGGAGTGTTTGGGAAGCCCATTGTGGAGGAGGGGTGAGTTTAAACTTATGTAAAAACTGAAACCAAACAGTCGTTTTGAACCAGCAGTTGCCATCGTCCCTGTTCTGTTTTTCCTGGTGCTGATCAAACGGCCCAGGACGAGCAATGGAACACCGTGGGGATGCCGAGAACGGCGGTTCATAACACACGACTTCCTCATTACAGTTCATGTTTCAAAACCAGGGACAGGAAGTACTGGGGGAAGTGACACACTAATGTGTAGGACATAGGTTTTCAGCAGAGGGAGAATAAAATCCATTCAAGTAATAGAGCCTTGAGAACTTGCCTTTTTTTGAGAACTTGACATTATTTATATGCTATTCTTTAACACTTGGCTGCGTACATATTTCGTTTACTCAGGAAGTCATGCAAAAGATCATGCCAGAAGAAATCTGATTTAAACTATAGACTTAGAGAGTTCCACATGTGTATTTATAAAACACTTCTTCCCCACCCCCGCCCCTCAGAAAACCCATGAATTTGGTGTATGTTTGCTGTGCTAAACTGATTGCCAAAAGACTTCATAAATAACGAGGTAAGTGAATATTTACCTGTTGGCACCAAGAAACTCTCTTCCTCTCTTTTTACAGTGACTGTTGCCTAAAATACCCAGATATTTGAAGCAAATCTTAATCCTTTATATTCTGGAAAACATCTTGTTTGATCTCCTTTAGATGTGTAGCTCATTGATGAACATGTAAGAGCTTTGCAGAAATGATTGACTGATTGCTTTCTTGTTGACTGGTTATTGCTGGGCTGGTTTTTGGAAAGGAAAATAAGACTTGTGTGCCCATGGCCAGCAAGTATTCACAGCTCTCCACACTCCAAGCTCTGGGCTGTTTTCCTGGGACAGGGAGGAATTTGATCTGATTGACCAGTTCTCCAGTTAGTCCTTCCGGTGACCAGGGTCACTCACTTCCCCTCAAGGTAGGGAATGCTGAGGAATGTGTCAGAGTTTTTCCACAGTTACCTCCTCCTGGAATTTTTCCTCCAGCCAGCTGGCTCATGTCAGCATTGAACTCAAATGCAAGAAAGTTAAGAAAGCTAGCGTGGAAAACAAGCAAATGAAATGTGGGTAGCTTCTGGCTTGTCCGTAAAAAGAGAGGTATAGTAGAAGTATGTAGAGAGGTATAGTAGAAAGTGGGTTCAAATCCTGCCATTACTATTTACTAGCCTTGCAGTACTGGGCTTCTCTGGCCTCTTGTATCTTCATCTTTAAAGTGGTATTGCCAGTATACAATATCCTGTTCTCATGAAACTAGATGAATATGCGCCATTAGTTGGAGGCAGAATTTGGTGAGTGAGTCGGTGAACCAGCATTAAAAATTCACCTCAAGATATGCAAAACAGCCCCAGCTGGTGTGGCTCAGTGGATTGAGCACTGGCCTGTGAACCAAAGGGTTGCTGGTTCAATTCCCAGTCATGGCGCATACCTAGGTTACAGGCTAGGTCCCCAATAAGGGGCACATGAGAGGCAACCACACACTGATGTTTCTCTCCCTCTCTTTCTCCCTCCCTTCCCCTCTCTAAAATAAATAAATAAAGTCTTGGAAAAAAAGATATGCAAAATATTGAAACATACAAACATGTTACTGTAATTGGAAGACCAATCACAGCACTTGTAACAATTATACAAGATAGACTTCCTTTGGGTTTCAAGCTGACAGATTGTTTTCACGGTAAAGATGTTAGAATGTCTTCAATGGGGCTAGTTTAGCTAAGCCCAGATCAGAAGAAGCAGAAGAGACCCGTGGAGATTGTTATCTTTACGACTTGCTCTGGAATGCATTTCTCCAGCACACATTTAGGTGTGACACACTCCGTAAACACCAACATGCCCCAGAAATCTCCTGTCTCCCCCTTGCCTCATGCCCTTTTCTTCCTTGTATTCTCAAGTGACAATGCGCAAAGTGACAACGTGCAAAGCAGACTTTCCCCTTTCCAGGCACGTAGGACACTTCCTGCAACAGTTCCCTTTTCTACAGAGAGACTGAGTACTTCTCTTTGTCCCCAGACACTCCGACCTTTGGTGTAGAGCTTTGTCCCCAATCTCACAGGGCTGGGGAAAGAAGGTGGTCCATTCGTGGAAGGGAGAGGGGTAGCAACGCGCTACTTGTGTTGGGTTTTGCCTTCCCGAGTTCATCCTCTGTTCTCTCCTATCACGGCCATTCTGCCTCAGGCCTGTTGTGTGGATAGATTAGCCACATCTGCCCTGCTGTTCCCCTGAAGACAGCATGTGGCCTTGTTTCTGCTGGCCCCTTTGGTTTTACAAGCCTGTCTCAGAAAAAAAGGGGGGTGGTTAGGATTGGAAGGGGGGAGGAAGAAGACGCTGGGGTACCAGGGACAGAGGCGGAGCAGCAGCCCTGTTGGGGAAGGACCTATGTGGAGAATTGGTTAATGAAGATAATCCCCGCCACACACACCCCTTCCCTGAAACCATAGTAGCCGCTGCTTTATTGTCTCTCGAAGGGAAAAAGCCAGTATGTCGAGGTTGGTGAGGCGTCTCATTGGACTGTTGAGTCTGCTTCTGGGGTCACTGCTAAAACAAATGCCTCGATAGTTGTCTTGAGCTCTTTTGGAGTTAGAAAGTAGGGAGAAAAGACTTTCATGTTGGTTTTTATTTTAAAAATTAAACTAAACCCCTGTGGACTTGGTTTCCTAGAGATGACCACCCTTTAGCTATGGATTTGGGATAATCCCACCCTCCACCCTTTGTGGGAGGGAAGGAGAGAGACTGGAGACGCCTCCTCTTTTCTGCCGTGTTGGTTCCAGTGCTCTCTGAATGGCTGTGGGTCGGAGTAGTGGGCAGGAGCAGCAGAGAAGAGCTGGAGTGAGGACGGAACAGCCCGCAGAATAGAAAGCAAGAGAGCAGGAAAGCAGTGGGAGGAAGAACATACCGCTGCCAGTACCCACTAGCAGAGTTACCCAGACCACCGTGCCCACTCTGCTCCCCGCCAAAGAGGGGCGGGCATCAGTGGTGCCAGTCTTGGGAAACAATGGGGAAGAGAGGGCCTGTTCTGAGGGAAATTACTTCAGGCACAGGGAAGCCGAGATATACTTGAGATGGGATTCAAGCCTAAGGATGAAAATGGCGTATGGGACACTGGGAACAGATTAGCTCATTTTTAATGGTGACTTGTTGAAGTAGTGCCATCCCTCAAAGGATACTTACCCCTCGGTTTCAGGAAGCCTAAGGCAAGGCTAAAGGAAGCTAAGTTCACACATTAAAGCCGGAGTTGGCCTCCTGGTCTGTAGGAGATGCAATTATTTTGGGGGGGGGGGCGCAGAAGGTACACTAAACTTAGTCACACAAGATCTGGGTTCAAGCTTCCGCTCCATTTTCTTTGGTGTTAGCTGAGGCAGGGGTGTCCAACTAACACATGCAGCCCAGGATGGCTGTGAATGTGGCCCAGTACAGAATCATACATTTACTCAAAACATTACGAGATTTTTTTTTTTATAATTACGTGTCGCAGTGTACCTAATGTGTGGCCAAGACAACTCTTCTTCTTCCAGTGTGGCCCAGAGACATCAAAATGTTGGACACCCCTGCCTTGGAGAGTTACTTAGTTGTTTTTTTAATCTGCCTTTTAGGAGGTTGTGGTTAAAAGTAAGAACATATCAGGTACTAAGAAAGTGCTTAATATGAAAATTAAAATGATATGATTCAAATACAAATGGAATGATAACTGAAGATCATGGCTTCAATTTCCACATAAGCTCATTACTATTGTATTAAGATTTTGGGGGCAAACCCAGCCAGCTGTCTGGCAGTCTGGCAGAATAGTAAAGAAAGTAGTAAAACTAACTACTTTCTCCTATGATTGGATTTTACCATTTTAGAGGGAAGAGAGAGAAGGAACTAAGAACAAGCTAATGAAACAGAAAAGCCCATAATCTTATCTTTTGAGATGTTTGTGCCCTTTACATTTTTTCCATCTCAGAGGCACTGAGATAAGTTCTGTTTGCTAGAACGGTTAGGGAAATCTTAAAAGTCCTGCCTCCTAAGATAACACCTTGCCTGAGGTAAACTCTGAAAATGAGGAGGAGAAGAATGTCTAACACAAGAGGAGGTTCTCCAGGCCTGGGGGACAAGGTGGTGGAAGGCAGGGACCAGAAGGAGAAGCATCCCATTCACATAATTCTTTAGAAAAAGCTTTGATTAAGTGAGATTAAATGAAAAAGCAGAGAAGCAAAGTGAAGATAAATTAGTAGGTAATGGGAATAATTGCTTACATTTTACAAAAATCAAAAAAAAGGACTCTCCACCCTGGCTGCTGTGGCTCAGTGGATTGAGCACTGACCTGCAAACCAAAAGATCACTGGTTGGATTCCCCGGGCAGGGCACATGCCCCGGTTGTGGGCCAGGTTCCCAGTTGGGAGCATGTGAGAGTCAGCTGATTGATGTGTCTCTCACACATCAATGTTTCCCTTTCTCCCTCCCTTCCTCTCTCTAAAAATAAACAAATAAAATCTTTTTTTTTTTAAAAAAGGACTCTGCAGTACATTTATAAAATCCTAACTCTTTTAAAAGAATTTAATGGCAGTTCATCTGTGTGAGTCGCCACGGTGCTTGGATTTGAGCAATGCTTAGATTATCCTGCCAGAAAGCTCTTTAAGTGCCTCTCTCTCTGTCCACAGACACACACACAACACACTACTATTCACACTCACAGCTCCCCCAACTAGTAGCAGCCTGGGGAAGAACTTGATTGCCCTTTCAAATCATTAGGGGGACACGTGAGATCCATTCTTAAGCCAGAACACAGGTGCTGCGTGTCTCCAAACACCGTTGATGCAGGGCCTTTCTGTGGCTTTTCCCTTTCACCTTGAGTGATGCTCTGACTACATTTGCTGCCCAGTTCTCATAATGTGTGTAAAATCCTGTGGCCGGGTGGGCTGCGGGTAGGGAAGTGTAGAGACAAATATGGTTCCCATCACCTTCCACTGGAGGATTCCCTGGACTGACTTCCTGAAAATGCCCTTCTGTTTGCCTTCCCCAGGAATGGCGGCCCTAGATAGTAAGGCATCAGGGAAGATGGGAATGCGAGCTGTAGTCTATTACATGACTACGACCATCATTGCCGTGGTGATCGGCATAATCATTGTCGTCATCATCCATCCTGGGAAGGGCACAAAGGAAAACATGCACAGAGAAGGCAAAATTGTACAAGTGACAGCGGCAGATGCCTTCCTGGACTTGATCAGGTACGTCCTTGCAAGCCCATCCCTCTGGGTATATTTTGACCATCCAGCCCCTCTGATTTGGGGGAGCTAATCCAATCCTGAGGATGGTGTCCAGTCTGAACCAGCTTTGCTGGGCTGTGAGTGAGGGTCGCATCTTTACTTCATCCTAACAGAAATTAAAGCAAGGATCCCTATTTGCTCTTAGGTGGAAGTGGTAAGAAGAGCCAGGAGTGGACATGAATGCGTTTTGAGAGCTCTGCTTTTAGGATTCAGCCTCTGATCACTCAGTTTTCTTCTCAGCTGTGCACCTCACCTTGGGACAGTTATAGTCCTTCACTCACTTTTCTCAAGTCTTGCTCTTCAAGGCTGGGTTTCACTCCAGTGCAACCTGCTTGCCGGACTTCTCTAATTTAGAACTTGTGATCTGAATCAGCATTGATTGTAAACACCAATTTCGTTCTAAAAGGGACTTTACGATCATCTGGTCATACCTGTTTTAAGGTCTTTTTTTGTTTTGGTACTACTTATGAAGATAGAAGTTGGTAGATCAGTAATAAAAGATTAAAGGATGGCTTCTTTAGCATTGTTTTATGTACAAACCATATGCCGATTACAACTCTTATCTAATATTGAAACAGGCTTTGTAATAGAGTTAACCTGACACAGAACTATGACATAAGCCAAAGTTGGAGCTGGAACCTTCCTGCTTGCTCTCTTCACCCTTGCATCAGTCAGGTCCTGGCAGGAAGCATATTGCATTTTTGAAAAGATCTTTGAAAAGGGCCTGCAACAGTGCAAGGAGGATTAAGGGAACCTACAAGGGCTGGCGAGGTACCAGAGGACCAGCAGCGATAGGAAGCTCTTTCATTACCACCCCTAGCTCCGAGGGGGAAAAGCATGAGCTGCCACTGGAACTCAGGAAGAACCGTGGCCTTGGGAGAAGGCCCTGAGGAGAGAGGCTGGGGCTCTGGTTTGGAGGGAGGGAGCTGCTGCTCCAGCTGTCAGAGAGAGAGCTGGGAGAGTAGGAACATCACTTCACTCTTTCCTACCCTGTGATTACTCAGAGCATCCCTCTACACAAACCCAGCAGGAAGCCATATGGCAAGAGAGCCCACAGGCTGCAGGCCAAGGGGCCAGCCCCCCAGGGCACAGAGAGAGTGAAGAGTGGATCTAGAAGGGCCAATGGAAGACATCCCAGCACAGGCTCTAGATTCCCGACAGGCTTAGCATCTCCCACCCACGGTGCAGCCCCACCCAGCGTGTCATCCCCAAACCCAGCTCTTTTCTCACATCCTTACAACCTACTTGCAAAGTGGCTGGTTTGCCAATTCTATACACCAACCCTAAAGGAATCCCCACTGATCATCTGAGAGAAACTCCTCCTAGAGACTTGATTTCACATACATTCAAGAGAGGTTTGGGGAATAAAGGGTCTCTTTGACCACACCTCTCAGTTCCTCCCACGGGTGACTTGGTACCACCTGTGTGTAAGCTCCACCCAGCCCCATGGAGCCGCCCCTTGAAAGCCTTGTTCAGGGAGTCAAATGAAATGATCTGAAGGTAACAAGCTACCCTATAAAATTCCATCTCAAGTTGTCACCCAATAACTATGTTTTTTACTTAGTTTGTACAATTCATTAGGGATTCTCACCATTTTTCATAACTTTATTTATCCGCAGACCGTTTGAATTAGAAGTATTTTTTTCCTTCTTATTGAATTTACTGGGGGCTGACACTGGTTTACGAAAGGACTCGGGTTTCAGGTGCACGATCCCCCAGCACACCATCTGTATACTGTGTTGTGTGTCCAGCAATCCAAGTCAGATCTCCTTCTAGAAGTATTTTAGTATATTCTCTTTCTATATCATTTCTATTCCTTGTTTGAAGAATTGGGATCTTGTCATTCATGTCTGGATGATGCTTCTGCCCTTCCTTGTCCCAGTGGCAACCATATGGCTAACCTGTCCCCACCCAGTCATTTGGCTTAAGCATCTATCCTGAGATCTCCAGAACTCACATTGCTGTCGAGGTTTATAGGAACAGATCCATAGAGTGTGGATGGGAAGGAAGAGGAAACAAGATGGTCTAGGCAGTAGGAAAAAAGGGACAAGAATTTACAGCCTTCAAGTGTGACTCTGACAGCGTGCAACTGCCAGTTTCAGGCTCTGCAACTGCCAAGGTCATGTCTTCTTGTCCCACAGTCTTCGATCTTGGAGCGCTCATGCAAGTTTAATCCAATGTCCTCTTTAATAGATGAGTCAGCTGAGACCTCAATGGGCGCCATGATTTGGCCAAGGTTATACATCTGGTTAGAGACTCCCCAGCTACAGTGTTGCTCCTTATCTCTCCCCACCATAAACTCAAACACTGCTCTGAGGAAGTCACAGATCTTGCTGCACAGGACTCAAGGTCAGATTTTGTGGTCCTTCTTCCCAGTAGTCAACAGAGGAGCCTCACAAGCTCTAGCAATACATTGTCAATGTCCCATCCCCCAGGGGACCTTTAGGAGGACTTTTCAGTGGATGAAATTCCACACTGCAACCATGACTTTTAATTCAGAATGCTGTATTTGGTCCCTAGATGTACGGCACAATACCAAAGTGACCATTATAGAATAATACTGCAATTAACCAGAGTGCTTTTGGCAAAACACATTTCCATCCTCACTTTGATTTTTCTAAGGAACAAGGTTTTAATGACAATGTCTGGACAAAAAATCCCATTGACTGACAAGCAAACAGATGAGTTGAATTTGGGATTTCCCTGAAATATATGAATTATATGGACCACAGTTAGGGATGGCCATATGTCCCATTTTAAGTTATAAAATCCACAAAAAATCTTTCTCATTTTCCATTTGTTGCTTAGTTCAATGCAGTCTTTACCATAAGCACAATGAAAAAAGTGTTTAAGGAGATAACTTATTATTTGGGAAATTTTATAAGTAACTATCATTTTCTTTGCAGGAATATGTTCCCTCCAAATCTGGTGGAAGCTTGCTTCAAACAGGTAAACACCCCCCAGCTACCAATTTACCTTAGTAAGTCTTCTTTGGCATCCAATGGAAGGTCCCACTGAGTGGGGCGCTCTTTTTTATTTTATTTTTTTCCATTTCTCTGTAATAAGAAGCACTTCTCAACCAGAAGAGAAAGTACTAGGTTTTCTAATGAATTTAGAAGGCAGGAGTGGGTCTTACACTGAAGGCCTGTTAGTTGCCAAACACGGCATGTCTTACATACAAATAGCTTCTCGAATCTTTGTTGATTTGTAAGAAGCCAGCTCAGCAGACCTCCTCTCTCTCCCCGCCCCCACACCCCACAAACAAAGCCCCAACAAGCAGGCAAACTCCAATATGAATACATCTACAAGCTGTTCTAAAGATAAAGGAGATTAGTCAAGTTTCTGGGTTTGACTTTTTAAAAACATCCATGGGCCATTATTTAAAAGTGTGTTCTAAAGGGGTAACTATATCAAAAAGCAAAGGCATCTCCGTGTGCTGAATGCCAGCAGTGTGCCAAGCACTGACGTCATACTCAGTCCTCACGTGAGTGTGACGGGTGTCACTGTCTTCCCTTCACTGACGAGGCAACTCATCCGCGATACCTCAGAGGGACCGTACGTGTAACGGGCACGAGATCTCCCTAGGGGTAACCGGCAGACCCGGATTCCAATCCATTCCTGACTTCAAATTCCTGCTCTAACAGTCTGCTTCCAGAAAGGGGTATCCCCGGTGATGAGACCCCTGCCGAGAGACCATAGTGAGATCCAGGTCCTTTGAGCGCCCCCGTATCTAAGCAACTCATGGCTCTCTGTGTTGTGGATGCGAATACATTTTGCTATTAGGGGATAACAGTGGTAAAGTCCATTCTGACGTCACTTGAATAAAAAAAAAGCTTTGTTGCCCAGATATTAAAAGGAAATAATTACACTTTCTGGGTTCAATAGTAGCTCCCCAGCATTTTTCCAGATGGTGTCATTTCACCCTCCTTGTAATTCCCTAACCTTCCTGCTAAGGATGTGTGAAGCAAACAAAACCACCTGACCTCATGGAGGACAAAGTGTTACGCGTATAAGCCGCCATTTGTCTGTTTTCAAGTTTTTAACATTCTATTGACCATGTTTGATAGGTAATACATGCACACACTGCAAAATTCAAACACAGCAGACCCCAACCATTCTGGCACCAGGGACCAGTTTCGTGGAAGACGATTTTTCCACGGGGGGGTGGGGGAGGGGGTGGTTTGGGGATGATTCAAGTGCATTACACTCAGGCTGGTCCTCTGCTGTGCAGCCGGGTTCCTAACAGGCCCAGACCAGTACAGATCCAAGGCCCGGAGTTTGGAGACTCCTCTTCTAACAGAATCCTTTCTTCATTTAAAAACACAAAAGCCTAAGAGGCCAAAACCTAACTTTTTTGTTCAAAAACAACTGTAACCACAAATAATAAACCCTTCTCAGTCTGACCAGCCAACCCCAGCACCATGAGGCTAGCTATTCCAGTTAGCCAGCTGGCTCTGGGTGACATTGAAGTGCTGATTTCCAGCAGCACTGGGGGAAGTACAGACTCATACAGATCCCTTGTGTTTGGTTTTGGATGGCATTTACAGGATTTTGAAGGGGAAGCAAATGTACCTCCCAGATCTATTTGTCTTAGATCAGAAATCACAAGCGGCTGCAATCTCTGTGCAGGCTATAAACTGTGTCTAAGGAGAAATAGTTGGAGGCAGAGGAAAGGCCAACCAGGGTTGAAAATTGACCCAAGACAATCCATAAACACATAAACACTTTAATGGAATAGAGATTGGAGAGTTGACCAGAATAGTAAACAACGAGGGGCCAGTTTCTTTGTTACTTGAAATTACCAGCAGTACCACTGACTGTTCAGGGTGATGCCCAGGGTGATAGCTGGCCATGTCCGTGGTCGGGAATAATCTGTTTCCTATTGGACAAGAAAGTCTCCCATTTATTCTTGGTGAAGAAATGGCCCAGCACTTCATGTGCAGCTGTGCTTTCGTCCCCTACTCTCCAGATCGGGTCAGTGCCGTATATTACTCTCTCTGATGCTTTACAATCACATGAAGGCCAGGGGTTCTGCTTGCATTAAAATCACAGAAGGATGGGTTTAATTGTTTTATTTCACCTCGGTAATATACTCCTGTCTGAGACATCTCTGTAGAATCTATGGGAAAAGGCCATCTCTTCAATAAGAACAGACATGCCGCTATGGACTTGAGAAGCGGGCTGTCGTCTGTTGATCAACTACTAATCAAGCCCCTTTTCTTAAGAACCAGTACTATTGGGAATGCCTTAAAGATTGTCGTCCGGAGAGTTAACATTTTTAATATCCACTGGAATTTCCAGCGAAGTCTAGTCCCTGAAGGGCTTTGTTATTGAGTACCACTACCCAACATCAGCGTGGTACTTGGACGTTTACAGGATGTTCTGATATAGTTCCTTCAGTTTGATCATCACAGCAGCCCTGTGCGGCAGAACTAGCACAGTCACCCCCATTTCCCAGATGTGGAACGTGAGCAAAAGGATGCTAGGTGACTTGCCCATAATCCCATACCAGCATGATCCCACTGAGAATAAGGGACTCTTGTGAACATTTGGATTTGTCATTTTTTTAAAGCCCATTGTACTCATTTTATTAGGGTTCCAGAGCAAAGCAAAGGCACCTGTGTATGTGCAGCCAAGCATCTTCAACCAGATATAACAAATCTTACTGTGATTTGTTATATATACGTGAGTGAGTGTGCATATGTGCGTGCGCTTAGGAAGTTGTAAGGTTTGTCACAGATTAGATGGTAGGTAGATAATAGATAGATGATACTTTTATAACATTTGAATGAAGACTAATGTATATCACAGAAAATTTGGACAACAGAAAAGTACAAAGAAGGAAAAAATATCACTTGTAATCCACATTGTGACTTTTCTTTTTAAGTTTAAAACCAACTATGAGAAGAGAAGCATTAAGGCGCCTGCCCAGCCCAACGACACGCTCGTGGGAGCCGTGATGAACAACGTGTCCGAGGCCATGCAGACGCTCTCACGGATCACGGAGGAGATGGTCCCAGTTCCAGGGTCGGTGAATGGGGTCAATGCCCTGGGCCTCGTCGTCTTCTCCATGTGCTTCGGCTTGGTGATTGGAAACATGAAGGAGCAGGGACAGGCCCTGAAAGATTTCTTTGATTCTCTCAATGAAGCCATCATGAGACTGGTAGCCGTGATAATGTGGTATGTATTTCCATTTGCCGTGTATGCTGTGTACCAGGTGCTTGTTACCATCGACCTGTGTTCTGTTCTGAGGAAGATGCCCCAGGCAGAGTGGCCTATTGCAGGGATCTCCTTCTGGTAAGCACAGGAAAATCAATGACGCTCTGGGCTGACAGTGGTCTCGAACCTATCTGCACACCTTTCTCAATAAATTTGCTTCCTGGGTTTTGAAAGGCGTCAATTCTTTTACCTCTGTGCTGATGGGATCCTATCCCTCATTCCTCCATTTTATATCTATTTAGTTTTTCATTTAAGGCCTATTCATCAAGTGTCTACTATATGCCCAGCATATAATGCCAGGCACTATGGATACAGCAATGAAGACAACATGGAAGAATGCCCTGGATCTTACATCTTTTTAAGGGAGACAACATAAAGAAAAGGGCAAATCAACTATAGGGTTTAGTCACAAGTGCTGTGGAAAAAATAAAACAGGCGTGGTGTGATGTGATAAAACGTGCCTGGGGAGGAGGCACAAAATTTGCCTTGAAAAAGCCTCTGAGGAGGTGACCTTTTCTGCTAAGGCCTGAAAGACCAGGAGCAGCTGGCCACACAATGTACAGGAGAAGAGCATTCCAAGTAGCAGGAGAAACAAATGCAAAGGCCCCTGGACCATCAGAAAGACTGAGCTGCCCTCCCCTGTTTGAGCCCTAAGAAAAACCCAGTGTGGTTCTGCAGCATGCCTGAAGCCCTCGTGGGAAGCAGTAGAGAATGCCAGACCACAGCTTATGATAAACTTCCTTCAAATAAAGTCAAGAGCAGGAGACAAAGGGAAGACTCAATCCAAAGAGAGACATTGACCTTGGGAAGTAAATTCTCTGCACTAGGGAAAGAGCCCTTTCACTGGGTTAGCCTTCATTTCCAATCCAGACCCATTCCAGGCACCTGGGGCAGGAAGTCATCCATTTCTAAGAAAAATGCTCGGCAACATGATTCAAAATATTCTTTGTCTTTATTGCCACCAAAGCCCAGAAGTTCATTTTTCAGAAGTCTGTACAAGACGGATATGAAAAGTTGGACACGAAGACGGATCAGAATACAGCCTCCACAGGAGCCCCCAGGCGGAATCCTGGGGGCCCTCCTTTGAATTCTCGGCAGGGCTGAAAGTGGACATTTATCTTCGTAGTATTAAAGTGCCTGCACCTTTCACCTCTGTTATGAAAGAGGCCCATTCAAGGCTGCTGAATGAACCTCACATGCAGCGTTTCTAGCTGTACTTTTTGCCTGCACATTCAACATTGAATTATTACATTTCTGCAAACAGGTATTCTTATAATTTCCTGGCTCGTGTTTTTAAAGGACTTTTAAAAAGCAACATTGTATTTTTCTACTTGAAATAAATCCTCCACAGTTTCCAGCAGACCAGGGCGACGGCCTCTCCAGTTTGGGGAATGTGAGTTTGGATGTAGTTTGGTGCACACGCCAGGCAAGGAGTTGAATGCTGGTCAGCGGGCCTTTAAGCAACAGGGTTGTCTCAGCATACACAAGTCATTTTGTCTCTCAGTCCTTCATTTTTGTCAAGTCTGCAGGGGAAAGATCACCAATGGCAGTAGCAGCCTGTGGGTAATAATGACTTAATTAGGACACCTGTACTGAATTAGTACATACATGCACGTTATTAATTTTAATGGCTCTGAGTTTATTTTATGGTTGCCTTCTATTTATGGCAAATGGTACTAGTTTTCCGTTTGCACTGTGACAAAATTTCCTCCTAGGAGAAATTTACTTAAATGAAAGAGTTGATTCGAAGACTGCTATTAGGTCATATTGTAAGTCATGTGTAACATGGGAAAAAAATAAAAGTGGTGCTTGAACAAGAGAGCTGACTGCAAGCCTAAAACACTGACATCGCAGTGACTTGGGCGTCGGGCTCTGATGTGGGGAAGGTCATTTTGGTGGATTCTTGAGCCCTTGGCAGGACAGCAGGAGGCAGGGCTGTGGGTGGCATCTGAGGTCCAGGAACGGGACCCAGGTGTAGTAAGAGCCATCTAGAAACACAGAGATGGGTGACCAAACCTCTGTGCCTATCTTTTCTCACAGGTTTAGAGGGAAACAAATGTGACCTATAGAAAGACTGTGTTAAAAGAAAACTTGATTCTGCAGTATTTATATTTAAGTTTCTATTTAAAAATAGAAAAGGAAGAAGTTCCCAAGTCCCAACGGTATCCTGGCAGGAAAGTTTGGAAATCAACTGTTCACCTTGTTCTGACCACGGGGTAACTTCTGCAGGTCGTAGAGCTTGTTGGCAGGCAGACTTCCCACTGTGCCTGTGTTGCTTCCATGCAGGTACGCCCCTCTGGGCATCCTCTTCCTGATTGCAGGGAAGATTGTGGAGATGGAAGACATGGGCGTGATCGGGGGCCAGCTGGCCATGTACACCTTGACGGTCATCGTGGGCTTACTCATTCACGCCGTCATCGTCCTGCCCCTCCTGTACTTCTTTGTGACTCGGAAAAACCCCTGGGTGTTTATCGGAGGGCTGCTGCAAGCGCTCATCACAGCTCTAGGAACCTCTTCCAGGTACGCGTTTGTGCGGCTTCCTCCCATTGGAAGATGTGACTCAAACATGACTTTGAACCAGAGCCCTCAGGTTCAGAATAACAGGACACGTTGGTGGGGGGAAGGGAAATTTAAACTTCCAGGTGTGAGAATTGCCTTTGGCACTTCTGATGCTAATCAGACATGTTTGGGAGTCAAGGAATGCCTGGTTATATGTGAAGGGGAAATCAACTCTCCTTCCCTGCACACTGTCCCCTCCCTCTTCCAGCTGACATTTGCCTGAGGGACAGAGGGCAATCGCTGGGCACTGGCTCTTGTGACAGAGAAATAATGGTGAGGGATGCTTCACAGAGGAACCCAGAGCAGATTTGCCAGATGACCCAGGGAGGGGCCCACGTGCTTTCCTACTCCATAAGTGCTGACCCAGTTCCTTCTAAAGGAAGAAACTGTCCAAACCACCAAACACGCAGGCACGGTAGGAACTGTCGGACGGTCAGCTGACCTGCCCTGTGTTCCTGTCCTCAGTTCTGCCACCCTGCCCATCACCTTCAAGTGCCTGGAAGAGAACAATGGCGTGGACAAACGTGTCACCAGATTCGTGCTCCCGGTTGGGGCCACCATTAACATGGATGGGACCGCCCTCTACGAGGCTTTGGCTGCCATTTTCATCGCTCAAGTTAACAACTTTGAGCTGAACTTTGGACAGATTATTACAATCAGGTACAAGGGAAGTTCTGCACAATATTTTCTTAAGAATCACTGTAAACGATGAGATGGTGATCGGGGATTAGGGGAAGAAAGTGGCGAGGAAGGGCTCATACATAAATCGGAGGTTGGGGTTTGTGGGAATGGTTTGATTTTTTGATATTTAGATTTTTTTTAATTATAGATGTGCACATTAATTAATAATGAAATTCCAATAATATAGAAACCATACGGTAAAAAGTGAAACTTGCCTGCCGCCATCTCTCCCTGTCTTTCCATAGGTGATCCCTGTTGAGGTTTGGGGTAGAAAGACCTTGTCTTGTACATAAACACACACACACACACACCCCTTTACTTGTGATTCATGGAATCACACCATCCATAGTGCATGCCACTTGATTGATTTACTAAGCAGTATATCACCCATGAATACATCTAGCTCTTTATCTTTGAAGAAATACAGAGAAATAGAAAAAATATGTCTTTCTGCAGAATATATGGTATGGCTATTTCTCTTCTTAAAAAATGTTAGCTTATCCTTGAATTTTAAAAGGCATTAAAATATGTTAGCTTTTATTGACAACATTAGAAAATAAAACTATATTTGAAAATCTAGATTAATGAGTTCTTCTGGGTTAAGTTTTAAGCAGTATAAAGTGGATGACAGGACACACTGACAAAAGAGGTTGAGAATTGTATTTCTGGGGACTATTTTTCTAGCTATTATGTTTGAAGTGTCTAGTGAAAGGTGGTTTCCCCCCATACCTTCCCTTAATCGCCTAGTCTCCCTCAGAGGCAGCCACTGTTGCCTACTGGTTTCCTTAGAATCCCCCAACGGGGCCCACGCATCTCCACATGCGCGTGGGGGCCCAGTCCCTCCGAGAGTCAGCCTGCACACAGACCAGTGAGTAATTGCAAAGGGGAGCTGGAGCCTCTGTCCAGATAAGACCCTGCTCATCACTGTGTGCGTTAAGTGTTGTTAGCAATTCATTTTGGAGATCAAAATAAGCCAGATTTTCCACTACTTTTTATTATGAAAACTGTCTCATACAAGGAAGTTGACTGGGGTGATGGGGAGGGGTGGGGGGAAAGACAGAAAACTGTACTGGAACACCAATGGAAAAAAAAGAAAGTTGAAGGAATATCACAACAAATATCCTCTACCCAGATCCATCGATCATTAACATTTTGCCACTTTTGTGCCTTCTCTCTCTCTTTCTTTTCTCCTCTCTCTCTCTCTCTCTCTCGCTGTCTCCCTCCCTCGTCATGACATTTCACTTGTACACAGTTCAGCATACATCTCCTAAGAATAAGGACAGTCTTCCACAATAACCACAATAGTAAGAATCTTAAAAATACTTCCAGAATATCTATCTAGTCTAGACATTTAAATTTCCCCAAAGCATCTTTTACAGCTTTTTTTCCTAGACCAAGATCAAATTCAGATTTATGGCTTGTATTTGGTTTTTATGTCACTTTAATCTTTTTAAATCTCTACCAGCTCCCACACGTGTGTGTGTGTGCTCGCCATCGGTTGCTTTCAAATGTTGTGTTAGAAACCAATCATGGCCGGAGGTCAGGGGCCTGGGAGCTCCGGGAGCCCCAGACCCAGCCTGGCCACACTGGGGCTGGGAGATGAGTGCCTTGGCTCTCTGTAAGCTGCTCTCGGGCAGGCCCTGGCGCTCAAGTCAAAAAGCCCTGAGCTGCAGTTGCATGTGACAGAGTGAAAAAGTAATACCAACAATCCCGACTTCAGTCAGACCAAACTGTGTTTCTCTCACGTGGAGCAGCTCCCAAGTTTGTGGTTCTGCCGCCCCTGGGGTGTTACCCTCGCCCAGATGGTCCAGCAGAGCTGGTCACCATCTCCAAATTTTAGCCCTAGGGAAGAGGAGGAGTTGCACAGCCTGCAAACTGCTTGATCGCTTTCACGCCTGCCTCATTGGCCAGCACTTTGCCTAGAGGGGTTCCTAGGGAGGCTGGGAAACGTAGCCTTCATTCCACAGCTATACGCCAGCTACAAAGTCCATTACCGTGGGAGGGGGACAGTGTGAGGGAGCCACAAACAGTCTTCCACAGACCTGTTACTTTATTAATACTTTAGATCTAGGGAATACTTTACTATTTCTGAAACATTCTCACATTCCCACCTCAGCCTGTCAAGTAGGTATTTAACAAATTGAGTCCCAGACCGGGTAGGCGCCTGACAAAGCAAGTCCACGCTATCTCCATAAAAAATATTTACAGTGCTACAGAAATTTGTTCACGATCCTTTTGCTTTTTAGTCGGTAAATCTGATTTTTTTCCGACCTCATTAACCACACAATCCTCTACTTGGACATTGGAGTTATTAGAAGCGAGTTGTTACTGAACTCGTTGTAGACCTTACGAAATGCAGGGTCCAACAGAAGTATGGCCTGCCTGAGTGTGGTTAGTGGGGCACCTGAATGTCTCACACGAGATGGACAGCAATTTGAGCATCTCACCTAAAATGTCACACAGTGTGCTTCAGTGTGATATTGTTATGTTACAGAATTACATGCTCGTGATTTTGTAATAAAATATTTTATAATAAAAAAGGGGCATTATTTGTGCCAGGCCCTGAATTTTTCAGGTATGGGAAAAGCGTGTAGCCACCAGTCCCTTCATAGGGCCATCGTAGTAGGACCTACTTCCTGAGGGGTGTTGTCAGGAGCAAATGAGATAAGCCATGTTTAGCATGTCAGATGGCACTTCATAAGCAGTTCATCGATACTAGTTAGTATGATTATTAGTTTGGTGGGGTTTCGTACAGTCTCACTTACTTTTTTCTAAAGCACATCCTCTTCTGTTAATTTGGGAAGACATTGCACTGTGTGTGTCTGCAGGCTGTCCTGTCTATTTGGGGAGATTTGTACAAATGTTTTCTGTTTGGGGATTTCTTTGAACAGCATCACAGCGACGGCTGCCAGCATCGGGGCAGCTGGGATTCCTCAGGCGGGTCTGGTCACCATGGTCATCGTGCTGACGTCTGTGGGCCTGCCCACCGACGACATCACACTCATCATCGCGGTGGACTGGTTCCTGTGAGTATGCTTGGACTGTGTCTGGGCTCTCGGTCATGGGGCGTCCCTCTGCCATTCTAGGGCACCACGCAGCCTGCCATGCCTGCCAAAAAGCCTCCACCAAGAGGGGCAGCTGGGCCAGGAATTAAATTGTCTTGATTGCTGGACCCCGCCCTCATCTGGAGACCAAGCCCCAGGCGCCATGTGCGATCACCCCCTTATCAGCCTGTGGGGCACATGCATCTGGCTGCTACAGCTCTCACTCCATAAAGCCGTTCAGGGATTGGGAAACCCGGTCTGCAAAGCCAACAGCAGTCAGCAAGGCCAACCTGAATTGCACAACGTCCCCAGAGCGGCTGGGACGGAACTGCAGGCCTCACACGCTGGCTCTAGCCCTGCCTCCTGTGCTTCCCATTCCAAAGGTGTCACGCAGCGCAGATGTTCCCCTCTGAGCCCAGCAGGGAGCCCCTGCAGACAGAAGAGAGCTAGCCTCCTGAGTGGGTCGAGTTTTGGCTCTGGGGAAGGTTCAAAAAAGTACCCTCTTGGGCCCATCCCTCTGCCCTTTTCCCCCTCACGCTTCCAGCTGATATTCTCTGCCTCTTTTCCCTCCTAAGTTCCCACCCACTTGCAAAAATAAATAAATAAATAAGTCTCTACCGGGATTTCCAAAGCGAATGCCTAGAAGGACACAGTAGATGGTGGAGCCAACAAGTGTTGACTTCACTACATCTAATGACCACATCTAATGTAGTGACCACGCAGAAGAGCCCAAGAGTGTGCCCGAGGCAGAAGTGCCAGGGGTGGGGGTAACCAGAGAGCAGGAGTTCCAGGGCCACTTGGGCCTGCTTTTGCATTGCAGCCCTGTGTGATGTGGGCAGGTCCCCCAGCCACCCGGGTTTTCTCCTCTGTAAAATGGGGGCGATAATGTCATCTGCCTCCCTGTGGTGCTGGGAGGATTGAGGTGCGTGGAGAGCACACAGTCACTGTCTGGCCCGTGGTCCGCATGCAGCTAACGGGAGGACTTCTACAGCAAGAAGCCGTCATTCTCAGAGTTCAGTCTCAGGGTTCCTTTGCACTTAAAAATTATCGGGGACCAAAAAGCATTTATCTATATAGGTCGTATCTATCAATATTTACCATATTAGAAGAACTTAAAAATTGTTAAATGTTGAATTCATTTGTGAGGTGTAATAATAAATCCCATACTTGTCAAAAAAACATTTTAATGAAAAAAATACCATTTTCCAAACCAAAAATTTAGGGAAAAGAATGATGCCAGTTTACATTTTTGTAAATCACCTTAATATCTGGCTTGATACAAGACAGTGGAGGCTCCCAACTGCCTCTGTGTTAGGTCAGTTGTGGGACCTTCTATATTGCATCACGGTCTTTGCAGAACTCTGCTAGACATTCATGAGGAACTGAGAGTGAAACAGGCAAATAACATCCTAGCATTATTATGAAAATAGTTTTGACCTCAGGGGTCCCCAGGGGTCTCTGGACCACTCTTTGAGAAGTGCTGGTGTGAAGAAAGGTGAGTTGAGGAAAGAGAGTCAAAGAGAAATTTTAGATAAAAGGAGAAAGGGAGAGTCGTTCCCCACCTGGTGGTACTCTAACTAGTAACTGAAAATTAATCATCTCTGTGTCCTTGTCACTTCTAATAATTGCTATGATAAAGGTTACATGCCTGTTATTTAATGACGAGTTTGGAGGGTACACCAAGTAGAATTTTACGAGATGCTTCCGAATACTTCCCAGGGGTTCAGAAGGTGAGCTGGCATCACATGGTGTTGTTCACGGGAGCCTCACTGTCCCTCTTCCCGCCCTTCCCCAGGGACCGCCTCCGCACCACCACCAACGTGCTGGGAGACTCCCTGGGGGCCGGCATTGTTGAGCATTTGTCTCGACATGAACTGAAGAACCAAGATGCCGAGATGGGTAACTCAGTGATCGAAGAGAATGAAATGAAGAAACCCTATCAGCTGATCGCCCAGGAAAGCGAAACTGAGAAACCCATCGACAGTGAAACCAAGATGTAAGACTAACAGAGAAAAAGAATGGCTTTCTGGAGCACCAGGCATTTGAAAACCACGACAAAATGCTTCCATCGAGTTCCAACTCCTTCTCTTCAGTAAGCCCCTCACCTCCCTTTTCCTCCCACCTATCACAGGATTTGAAAGTCTGCATCCAAAAGCAAGGGAGGATTTTTGCAGCGGCCAAAATGTATAGTTTTCATCCCACATTTGAAAGTTTTAAGTCATTTCATGTTAGTCTTATCTATGAGGTACTGAGATCAAAAGTAGTCTTGATCTGATCTTGCAGGTTCATGTGACACAATCCTGTAAATGTGATATTTTTTATAAGTCAAGGAGCCAAACGATTAGTAGGCTAAAAACAGGCATTTAAATCAACGTTCAGAATTTAGAAATTCTTTGGATTTCTTTAGAACACATTTCCGTTTTAGTATCAAAACAACACAACTTGATAGACTGCCATTGGTTAACAGTTGGATCGGGGGTGTCTTCCCCTTCCAGTCCTGATTTGTGTTCTTGTTTTATCAGCAGCAGGACAATGTGAATACACACCTATCGTGGCTGTGAACAGGTGCATAAAGTGAAATTTCCACGTGGCCAGGGGCAAGCTAGGTTTTATCTCTGGGCCTCTGTTCTCAACTGTCAAATGGGTGAGCTCCCTAAATGCCTCTGGTCTCTGGTAGCCCAGTATCCTGTGGCGTCATTGCAAGAGTCTGTCCTCGATTTCTCCTGGAAACATCCTAAAGCAAGTGTCGTCTCGTGAAGGATGGGACTTTCAGAAAGGTCTTTATGAACCCTTCTAATGAACACTTCTAAGTAAGGGTGGGATGGCGGTGTGTTTTAGTAGGTCCTGTGTCCAAAATGTCAGTTGTACAAGTCACCAGGCCTGAGGCCATTCTAGGAGTGGAAAGATTCACAATCTCCTCACTTACTTCTCCCCAACAGGGAAGTTTTCCCTTCTTCCTACCCTCTACTGGACTGCTCTGGGAAGGATGCCTCCCACCACTCCTCAACTGACAATAGACTTGTAGAAACTAAAATGTAAGACTAGCAACTAGCAAGGGTGCTCCTGGTCTTACTACGGAACACTAAAGAGCCAGCTGAGAAAGAATGAAGAGCTGTTGACGTGATAAAGAGGATTTTAAAACACCAAGGTTATATGTAGGTCATCTTTAAGGAAGAATTTTTTAATAAAAGAGGTTTATTTTTTTAAGCTGGAAACATTTTTTTCTCTTCAACTCAAAAACATTCCCCAAGGAAGTCTGCATATCAAAATATAAGGTTACTCCTTATATATTTTAAACAAGTCAAATGAACGCGCTCTCTCAAATAGAGGTCTGTGGGCTGGGTGGGTGGTCTCTTATTTGAAAAGGTTTTTGGCTATAATCAAAAGTTCTTAGGATGAGGGAAACAAGATACTTCTTTGTGTTGGAATTCCACTTACCAAATCATTCAAAACCTTCAGCCGGAGTGGGGGTTTGGTTTTGTTTTCTCTGAGTCCCTGAAAGAAGTGGTAGAAGATGAATCAGCACGAAGACATTGCCAATGTGGCTCCAACGAAAAAGAAACCGCAAGGGCATTGGTTTCGGGTGAGGCAGCTCCCAGGTTTAGAGATTCATTTTTCACCCCCCAAAGGAACACCAACTCAAGGACATGGAAAGGGAGCTGTCAGACAATGCCATCCGGGTTTGAGTTTCTGATTGAAAATGGTGAAGCATGGACTTAATTGTGCTAACAGACTGGAAATCTATACGCACCCCTCTGACACCCCGTTAGAGATATTCTTACATAGATCCCGAGCATATGCTGTGTGTGCAGAGGTCAGGTTGTGGTGGAGTAGCCCTATGAAGGCTCGGTTTGGGAAATACACTACAAAAGTCACTGTACGTGGACGTCCCCTTTTGACGCCAATAGGGCAGAAATT
Source organism: Sturnira hondurensis (assembly GCF_014824575.4). Lineage (NCBI taxonomy): Eukaryota > Metazoa > Chordata > Mammalia > Chiroptera > Phyllostomidae > Sturnira > Sturnira hondurensis. The sequence continues at coordinate 38,253,102 of NW_028087015.1, forward strand.
AATCATGTCAATTAATTCTGTTACGCAGTGTGATCTTTTTTGATACTAACCATTTCTTACGGAAAGCAAGTCCCTTAGGATGCCCCTCTCGCCAGCCCATCACAGGCTCCGTGTGTACATGCACCCGTGTGGACTGAGAAGCGTTACCTTGTAGATGTATTTTCAATAAAGGAAAAAAATAGTTTTACATTATAACTTTGCGTGTTGTGGTTATTATTCTCCTGGAAGGAAAATAAACTTTCCTTTCAGGAAAGCATTCCCATGAGCTCAGGGCAATGCTGGGAAACGATACCAGGCAGATTTGTTTCGGTTTTGCTAGGTAAAATCTCAGAAGACCCAGATGGGAAGGCAGCCACAGGAAAATAAGCAAGGCCGCACTCTCCCTGCCCAACTCCTAGAACTGGACTGGAAACCGGAGTCGGCGAGAGGAGCTCTTGGCCGTAACACGCTGCCCTTACTTGTCCACATCAAATTCACATTTCTCAAACTGAATCACTCCTAGGCTGGCATCAAAAAAGTGAAATGCCGCCATGGGTCCTTAAAAAAACAAAAGGTAATTCCCCATCTGGCTTTAAATTACTTAGATTTATCTGTGGGGTTATTATTGCCATTTGTGAAGAGTTGAGCAAGATCTCAAGGATGTATCAGAAACAGCCATTGCGCTGGTGAACTGCTCCAGTCAAAAAGGATGACTTGGGGGCGTCGGTTCTTTTCCTTTGTGCTTTTGAATCCGTAGTTGGCAGCTCACGTCATGGACTGCCCCAGCTGAAGTCTCTGGAGACCCTTTCATCCGACCCTCTGCCGGCACGCGGCAGCCTCTGCTAGGACACACAACCCCCAGGACATCCACATGGAGGTGTCAATGAATTCATATAGCCCTTGAAAATATGGGAAAGTTTTGTGCATTTGCCTTTTTCTGGGGTGGAAATCTTTCATTTCCATCCACTTCTCTAAAGGATCTTCTGACCAAAAGATGTACAACTCACAGTGCAGTCAGTGCATCCTGATGACATTTCCCCAGGCATCTGTGATGTCCGGGCGGCAGATTGGGACAGTGGAAAGAAGCTGCACACAGCCCAAGAGAACCAGACTGGCTCAGGCCACCCTACAGGGATCCACAAGGCACACCTGTGCACACCTGGGGCATCCTGGACACCGGCCTTTTGGGGAGATGCCCAGGAAAGATAAAGGTGCTGCTAGGGCATGCTTCCTGCTGCGGTCACCAGTTTCCTTGCTGCCCACAGAGTCTGAGAAACCAGTCACCTGCCTGTGGAAGATCTGTGTCCCCAAAGGGACAGGGCAGCTGTCTGCCAGTGTGTCACTTGGAGGCCGTGGAGAGAAGCAAGTGCAGACCTGGGTGTGGGAGTCACAGATCTGCTCCCAAACGGACGTTTTTCAGGTTAACATTTGCTAAATGTTTCTAATAAGTACATACCCCCCTGACAAATGTTTGAAGCCCTACACTTCTAAAAATTGGGGTCTCCTCGCTCCCCTGCCTGTATTTATCCATGCATCACCCCTTTTCCACCCCAAGCAGGATTCCCCCCGCCCAAGCGCAAAAGTCCCCCTTTCCCAGTGAACTCCTTTTCTGTGAAGTTTTCGTTCCTATGCACCAAGTGGAAAACGGGTTTTAACGCTGTTAATTGCATGGGCCTGAACAGCGCTCGGAGGGGGAAAGGGCTCATTTCCCAAGGCTGGGGGCCGGATCAAGGAGGATACTCCCGGGGGAGTTGGCGGGGCGCCAAGCGCACGCCCCCTTTCCGGAAGCCTGCTGGGCACTTGACCCGAGGTAGCTGTCAATCCTCCGGCCTCCGCCGCCGCGCGAGGCCCCTTCTCCACCGGGGTGGTCCCAGATCTGGGACAACAATGACCAACTCTGTGTGGCCTATTGGGGGGTGTCAGCCCGAAGGCAGGCTCGGAATGAATAAGCTGACAGAAAGACAGCAAGGAAGGAAGAGCGAAGGAATCGGATGGGTAGTGCTGTAAGAGGGAGAGTGGGAGAATAGATGAGGTCAGTTGCAGGGCGGGGGGGTGGGGGGAGGAGGGGAGGGGACGACGATCCCTACAATAGCCAGCAGGGAGAGCTCGGGGCTCTTCCAGAGGCAAGACTATTTCCTTTTCAATAGAATTCGCTTTAAGCGCCTGTGGAATTCCAAGTCTGCAGTGCAGAGGGGTAATCAGTATGTGAAAGCCATCAAGGGGTTTAAAATTCTTCACTGTCCCCGTTTCCCTTTTCCTTCTGGTCACCCCGGTTCTGCGACAGTCTCTCGCAGGAGCCCCTTCCTTTCTGTTTCCCAGACACAGGCAGGTGCTCAGAAAACCGCGCGGAAGCATTTTCAGAGGGAGTTCCTCTTCCTCCCCACAAGACTGCTGTCTCTCCTTCAGTTTGGGAACAGTAGCGTTTCACTGAACTTGCACACACAAGGAGGGGTGTCCATGAGGTACAAGATACCCAGTTACATTTGAATTTCAGATAAGTAACAAAAAATGTTTTAGCATGAGGATTAAATAACAATTGTTTTCATGTATTTCCCCTAACATTGCATGGGGCAACCTGTATTTTTCCTTATTAACCTGGCAACCCTTCATAAAGCAAAATGAAGATTCACTGAAGTAGATATTATAGGTGAAAGAGCCTGTGGCATTATTAAACGTGGCGATCTAATGTTTAATTTCTCTCTGCACGCAAAAATAAGCTTTCAAAGGCAGCCCAGATCTGGGACACTTCCTACTGTTTATTTGTTCTGGAAACATTACCCTTCGTTATGTGCTTGTAAACCTTGCGGCTGCACTTAAAAAGCCTGCTCAATCACCTTTAAGACTTCACAGAATGATCTTAAATAAATTGAACACTTTTCAGTTATCCGTGCTTGAAATACTTTAAGACTCACATCTGTTTTTTCCCTTCTCTCCCTTTTCCTCCCTTCCTTCTCTTGCTCCTGCCTCCTGTCCTTTCTTTCCACTTCACACATAAAATACTGTCTGTAATCCATCACAAGGCTGGAAAATTTGGCATCCACAGATTGTTTTCCAATGGTGAACACATTCTTTTTGCATTTGGGGCTCTCCTTTTACACAGGCTCCTATATATTTTTTTCATATTGGACTATTCGGAGACCATGATTTTCTAGTTGTAAAGGTGGGAATGAGACATTTTTCAGAGTCTGTTCAGGGAACTCCAGCATCCACGGATGGACACTGTGCCCTTAAAAGCCCCTCCTTTAAGCCCAAGCTGAAGAATATGAACTGGTACTGCAGAAGGGGGACAAAACATGCCTCTTCAAATCATAAACATTTTTCCAAGTGTTGCCATATTAAAGAGAGTGGTGAGTCTCATAGAAGATAGCGTCAGATGACAATCGTTGAATTTCTTTTCCAACTCAGTGGATTTAGGGCATCACATCATGTCCTGAAGGCAGCCAGCCAGGAGTGTGCAGACATGGCAGGAGAAAGCGAAACCATCCAGGAGTCCCGACAGCCCCAGAAGGAACTGAGGCCAGGGCTGCCCCACGGAGAACTCCACACTCAAAGGCTCTGTCTGCAGCCCACGTCTGCAAACTGTCACCAGATTCCCCTGCCTCGGCACTACTGTGTCTCTGTGAGGCAGTTTCACTGAAGCTGAGGACGAGCTGTTAGCCAAAGAAGTAGAAAACTCAAGAAAGCCTGAATGTGTGTTAGAAAACAAACACAGCTGCACTGAAAATAGCCCCCCGCTTCCTCAAACCTAAAGGCCCTCAGCTCCAGAGTGGAGGTGGGGCCCAAACCCATGCACAGCGCTGGGCGGAATCCGCAGCTGCTGCCCACCGAATCCGTGAGAAGTTTCATCAGGGTCCCCAGAACGCCTTGGCTAACTTTAGGGCATCTTTTGACGTCGCGGTCATGGTAGCTTTCACGGAGCTTCTCCACTGGGCAGATAGAGTGGGAAGCAGACCTGGAGGAGGAAATGTGAGTTCTAGACTCCGACTTGCTTTGAACACAGGTCGGTAGCCTGCCCTGATTGTTCCGTTTCCCTGGGCCACAGCATCGGCATCTGTGCACCCGGGGTTGGATGAGGACTGCAGTCTCCAGTCCAGCCTTCATGCCAGGCCCCTGCATACTACATACAGGAGGTGGCCTTAAGGCAGGATCCATGGCCTGCTAAGCACGGCAAGTGCTAGCATGAATCAACTTCCTCACCATGAGTGGGTATAACGATACCTTCTCAAGAGGATGGAGTGAGAATTAAATAAATGATAGTATACAATTCTCAGCACAGTTCCTGTCGCTTGGGAAGATTCTTAAGATATTTAGAACAAAACAGGCTCCGGGAAGGAGGAAGAGGCGCGGAGATGACACTGGGGGTGAAGAAGTGGTTCAGGCTTCCTCCCCGTCCACTGTCACCAGGATGGAACTCCCCAAGGGGACTGCAGACCTTCATCTTCTGAGAGGGAGGCTTTGCAGGGGCCTGTCACCCCTGGAAACTGGCATCAAGAGGAACTGCCAGGCCTCTGGCCGGGGACAGGCAGGCAGCCCCTGCCAGACTTGTCCTAGGCCTTTGTCAGGCCGGCTCACCCAGCAGTCCCACACTGCATGGAGGTTTTGTGAAGGAGACCACCCAGCTTCCTCCAAGTGTCCCAGAGAACAAAACTGCCCCTCTGCGTGCCAGTGACCTCCCCTCAGCCAGGCCCCCGCCCGTCGTCCCTGTCAAGGAGAAACGGAGAGGCGGTCAGGCCTGCTCTGTGGGAACCCAGGGCATCGTGTGCTAATGAGCGGCCCCCACCTCTGGACCAGCCCCCCAAAACCTGGGATGCTGCTGCCACCATGTGGCAAAGGGCTTCCTCTAGGCTCCTAAGGCTGTGCCAGAACAGACTTGGGAAGCACAAAGCACCTACAAGAAGCGCATTACTATGGACTCAAGCAAAGGCTACAGAGACAGAAAACAGTTCAGAAGTCTGTAGAGAAGGAAGGAACTTGAAGCATTCTGTGTCCACAGCAGTGATTCTCACCGCGTGGTTTCCCTTTAAAATGCGAATTCTCAGCTCCCACCCAGATCTACGAATCCGAAAGTGGAGGCAGCACCCAGCAGACCTGCCTTCACAAGCCCTGCAGGTGGCGCTGCCCCTCCCACCCCCCCACCCCCCCCACCCCCCACCCCCCCCCCCCCCCCCCCCCCCCCCCCCGCCCCAGTTTGTGGCCCCTGGTCAAGAGTGGTATTGCAGACCTGCGTGAGGACTCTGGGTTTTATTCCAAGTGTGTTGGGGTGGCAGGGCATCCTTTATTTCATCTCTAATTTACCTGTTTATGCTGCAGGTGGGCAATCCCAGTCTTTGTGCCCCCACGTCACCTTTGGGGTAACTTTCTATTTAAAGTAATCTGGGGTAACTCTCTACTTAAATGCTTAGCATCTTTCCATGCAATCTCCCAGACTTTCTGCTCCCTTCCCTGCTCTCCATGTGCTTCCTCCAGCCCCAAAACTTGCTCCCACCAAGGCAGGGTCTCTGTCAAGCCTGCTGGCTGTCCACCTGATGTCCCTGTGGCACGGGAAATGACAGAGGTCTCAGCCAGGCACACCACCTCTCTGTGGGCACAGGCAGCCGGCACAGCGAAGGCATGGGTCCGAGCTCTGTGTCCGTGGGGCTGTCAGCTCCTCAGCCTCCATGACACCTGCGTTGCACACAGATCCTCTCTTCTCAGACCTTCTTTTTACAGCCGCCCCCACAGCCAGGAGGGGTGTGTGTCTGCTTCCCACTCCTCTCCCTGCATGGATTCCCCAGAGAATGCCCTGTGGTCTGCTTCACCAGGCCTGGGTCTCCCTAAGCAAAGGAAGACAATGGTGGAATTTAGAAAATCTTCTCTGCACAGTGCCTGCTCTCAAGTCTATTGCCTTGAAATAAGATCCTGCTCTGAGAAGCAGAACCTGAATACGAGGGTTTCCGTCTCCTGTAATTATCCTCATTTCTTGAGGCAGATGAGTGTGCCTTTGCCTGATTTGACAGAAAGTACAGGGTGGGCAAAAGTAGGTTTACAGCTGTGAGTGTGCAAAACACAGAGTTCATTCTTGCATTATTATTATTATTTATTAATGATTGTATTATTTTCCATACAAACAACTATAAACCTACTTTTGCCCTCTCCTGTATATTCAAAAAAGCAAATGAGAAAATCATGTCAACTTTTCCCACCAAAATATTCTATGCTTCTTATAATAATAATTAATAATAGTAATAATAACTGAGGCCTAGTGGGAGAGAAATTTTATCCGGGTTCTTTTTCACTCAATGGATTTTCCCAGTGTCTTTTTCGTAGAGTGATGTTTTTACTTCTTTTAAGAAATCCTTATTTATCCCATTGAAATTCGTCCATTTATGAATTCAAACTACTTTGGGCTTATATGTCAGGCCTAGGTGTTTTTTCCTCCATTTGTCTTTCAGTGAGGTTGTGATTTGCCCCAGGTCACGCTGCCAGGTCACGCGGGGACTCCTGGCTGCATTTAGGGGCCCGGGAGAGAAGAGGCTAAGGGCCCCCGGACGAAGGAACAGCTGAGCAGCGGTCGGGCTCCACCCGGTGAAGGAACCCAGGCTGGGGCTGCCGGCCCCCGCAGCGTCGCACCTGAATTCAGTCTGGCCATTTTCCCTGGCTAAGAGCCCTCCCGAAGTGGGCAGGAGGCTGAAGTGACAATAATGGAAATGGTTTTCAAATCCACCCCCCAAAAGAGCAAGGAAAACCTGGCCATAGGAAGAAGGTCCCCATTGGTTTCCTGCCCCAAAGGGAATTCGAGATCAGGATGGCAATGACATCTCTCGGGCCCTTGTTGAAAGAAATTTAGGAATCTAAGGATCTAAGCAGAAGGGGAAAGATCCCCTCAGTCCGGTGTCTCAGACTTCCAGACTCCAAGCAGACGCTTCCCGTCGCCGCCTGGTCCCAGCTCTGCGCTCCTGAGAGCTTCCCGGAGTGGGTGGGCCGGAGCGGGAGCTCCCAGTTCGAGGAGGCCCCCTCCACTTAGGTGCGCTGCGGGAGCGCACAGGAAGTTCCCTGCCCTGAGCCGAACGTCCCCTTCTCTGATGAAGTGCCTCTGGGATCATCAAGTTTTCTGGGGATGTAATTAGGGGATGCTTGGCCCAGGCCCCGCACGCACGGGCACTCCATACTCTGTAGCTGTCCCCAGGGCTGAAATGCAGCAACAAATCAGTGCGCCCATACAGCCTCACCAGCGGCTCAGCATCCACGCGCCAGCAATTGTAAAAGATTTTTACTACCACCTCTGGCTATTGTTAGCACTGATGTTATTGTTACTTTTGTTTTCACACCGAGGGTCCAGTGTGGCTTTATCTGAAGAGACAGGGGGGAAGGGGCGGGGGAGAGAGAGAGGGAGAGAGAGAAAGGATTCTGCCACAGGATGGCAGCAAATAATCTCCAAAGTCCTTCCCAGCTTTAAAGTTTCGCGAGTCCATGAAAATGATCTATAGCTGGAATGCCGTCAGGCCGGAGGATGGAGTTGTAAAACCAGCCGGTGGTGGGGGCTGGAGCAGCGTCCTGCTCCTTCCCAGGTGTCTGCGGGTGTCCTTTGGAGAGTCTGGGTGCTACTGGGGCTCGGAGCGCTTCTCCACCTCCCTGCCTGTCTCCTCCTGAACCCCCTGCACCCCCTGGATTGGAGCAACCGCGCTTCCTCTCCCTTTCTCCATCACCGTCTCTCTCTCCTTAGCCCTCATCGGGAGGACCCAGAGCCTAGTGGTTTTCCGTTTCTCTTTCTGCTGTGACATCCTCCCTCACATCACCAGTCCCTGGCTTTGTGCCCTGCAGCAGTGTCCCCCCCAACCCCCGTGCTGCCCCCCACCAGGCCCAGAACCCTGAAACAGCAATTCCAGCCTGGGCACAGCCATTCAGGGCCCTCCTTGTCCCTAGAGAAGAGCCCTGGGTCTGTCAGCCAACCACCCACAGGTGTCTGTTGGGTATTGGCCACATGCTGGCTCTGGGTTCAAAGCTGGAAAGCACCAAGAGGAAGGGAGGTGATGTGAGGGCTGTGGGTGTGTGCCCAGTGCTGGCCTTAGAGCGGTGTATTTGAAGCCTGGCTCTGCTGTTCGCTCTGTGACCTTGGGAAAGTTTCCTAGCCTCTCTGAGCCACAGCTGCCTCATCGGTAAGATGGAGCTATAACAACATCCACCTTGCTACGGTAGCTGTGAGGATAGGTGCTCAGGCACACCCAGGGCAGGTAATCCCCAAACAACAGGCATGTATCTTAAAATGGGTTCAAGGAATTTGCAATCTAGTAGGGATGAGAGATATAAATACAGCACAAGAAAACTGTGCCAACAGTGGCATGAATTCTCATTTATGCCAAGAGTTCAGAGGAGCTGAAATTCTAGGAAATCAGTCTTTTCCTTGGGTAGCAACCGCGAGGCGCTGCAGATGGAAAAAACCTACATAAGCCGCTCCTTGATAAGCTAACTCAGAGCACCTGAGGTTAGTGTGTTCCCCTTGGACCGTAAAAGGTCTGTCTCCCAAGCTCCTCCCTCAGCACCTCACAGAGCCTGTCCACTAGAATTGTCCGGGTGGGGTCTCTGGCCCGCAATCCCACACTCATTCGTAATTATGCATTAATTCAGCCATATTTTGAGTACTCACTGTTTACCAGGAAAGCACAGAATTTTCGCAGGGGAAATCATTAAACGTTATTCATGCGGTTAAGTACCAGGAGAGCGGCAGATAGGGGAATTCCAGTAACAGGCATCAATCACTGTAACCTGGACAGACCCTCCTCCGCCCACACCTCCACGCTGCGTGATCCCAGGCCTCTGCGGCTGCCTGCACCCACGGGCTTGCTCTATGCTAAGGATTCAGTGTTAACCCCCCTTAACCCCAAAGGATCAAAGGGTTTAGTGTTGACCTCCCTTCTACATCAGAACACCTTCATCCGTTACATGGTAAAGTTCTCTGACCACGGGCCACATAAAGCCCTTCAAGGACAGATGGGCAGGGCTATGCTGAAAACCCGAGAGGCAGCAGACACCTCACGACCGACCTGTGAGGAGGCATTATTGTATCCATTTTACACACGAGAAAGTGGAGCTTCAGAGAATAAATAACCTACCTGAGGAAAAGTTGCGATTGGAGTCCACATCCAAAGCAGGAGTTTTCTCCCGCCGAATACGCTCATCCCGGCAACTGGCCATGGTCCAGCATTGCAAACCCAGGGCTTCTAAAACATACTGCGATGCATCGTCCTGGGCCGCTGCTCCCCACACGGGGGGTCATCAGTTGGTGGGTCTCCACTAGTCTTTTTTACTGAGAGAGCAGAATAGAAAATATCAGAGTACCTCTCCCATGTTGTAAAAGCATTGTCACGGGAGATTTTTATTTTAATTGTGCATCTGTACACATGGCTTAGCATTGTGCGTAAATTACATTTTATGATTTAAAGATATTTAAAGCTACAGTGCCAAGCCCCTGCTGATTAACAACCAATAACCAATCAACAATTCGCTTAGTGAATCCACGGGTTCTGGGGACTTTCGGTTTCCACAGCTGACCTTCCGCAAGGAACTTCCATCCCCCAAATACAAATGGTTCCTTGGGAAGGGACGATCTGGGCCTCGATCTTAAAGAGCCAAGTGCTCCACCACCACACCTCCTCCGAATTCTGTCCAGGCTCCGCTAGCAGAAGCTCCTCCCACCCAGGCTCCACCACTCCACACTCAGTGCATTTGAAGACAGGCTCCATGGCCAGGTTAAAATTCCCTGAGACGGGTGTGCCAGCTGCTTGCCAGATGAAGAAATTAGTGCCCCCTGGCACTGAGCCCCAGAAACAGATGCAGGGGGAGGAACTGGTTGTTAGCAATGACACCTGGTGGCCCTCAAGGGGCCAGCAGCACCCCAGGTTCTTGAACTTGAAGGAAAGCATCAGCCTGGTACCTGCGCCACAACTTTGGCTGCAGGTGAACTAGTTCCTCATGTCCCCACACCCTCCAGGGTCACATCCCTTCTCCTGGTAGCTGGGCACAGCAAGGGGGAGGGGAAGGACAGGGCCATCACCTATCACGTGATCCTGGGTAAACTACTTAAACTCTGTAAGGCCCAGCTGTAAAACTGGGATAAGAAAATGACCTACATTGGACAAGGGGGTATCTGATTTTATTTGAGCCTCAAAACATCTCCTTTGATACTAAGTTCCAAATACTTACTAAGCATTCAAAAAACATTGGTTCCCTATCAATGGTTGCCAGAGGAGAGGAGGTTTGGGGGCTGGGTGAAAAAGGTAAAGGGACTAAGAAGTACAAATTGGCAGTTCCAAAACAGTCACGAGACGTAGCGTACAGCACAGGGAATATTGTAATAACTGGGTGTGCTGTCAGATGAGGACTAAACTCACACAGCAGATCACTTCCTAAGTCCAGTCACTGTGTCGTGCGTCTGAAATTGACAGGCTGTTTTATGTCAGCTGTCATTGAAAAGTGTATCATGTAAATTATCAACAGTATATATTGGTTCTCTTCCCCCTCTCGTCATTTTATGTGTGACACTCACTGGTTGTCCCTCAAAGTCCTGCTTCCTTCCCATGTTGCTAGTCTGGCTGACTCTATTAACTAACTCTGTTAATTACTATGAACAGTAATGAAGATTTATAGATGTCTTACTGTGGGCCAGGAGATTTCTAAGAGAAATCTAAGTGTGTTCTTAGAGGGTTACATGGTTCAAATCAAGTCACGTCAGCCCTCTGAAATAGAAATTATTACTGTCACCCTTTTTCCAGAAAATGTGAAAATGAGATTTATTGGCTTAGGCCCAAGGCCCCACACTAGGGGACTAAACTTCAAACTCAACAGTGTGGCTCTGACTGGCACCTTTAATCTCTGAGCTAAACTGGCCTCTTTGCCTCCCATAACAATAATAGAAAACTTACCGAATGCTGACTAAGTGTGGAACTGTTTACATAGTCTTATCTGATCTTTATGAAAGCCCTGTAAGGTAGTGTCATTATTCCCGTTCTACAGATGAGAAAACCAAGGTTAAATGAAGAGCCAGAGGTCACAGAGCTGCCAACCGGTGAAGTTGGAATTCCGAGTCGGAGAGTTTGGTCGTGACCACTCTTCTCCCTAGACTTTAGGGCCAGCCTCCCAAACGAGGCTGTGATCTGGGACCACAAAGGTGGCATGGTCCGCCCAAAGAAGGTGCTCCTTCCCAGGTTGGCAGGAGAGGCCAGTCCTGTCTTGGGGACTGTAAGTGATGCAACCACCAGGAGAAATAGAGAAAGCCCAGGAGACTCCATGGGTTTCCCATCCAGTGTCCAAAGGCAGGTGGCACGGAACTGACACTGACGAAGTTCTCGGTTCACTGATACCGTCTCTGACTCAGGTTCCTGCCATTCCCGGTTTTAAACTCCCCAGGGGCTTCTCGCAGCCCCAGGAAAAAGACCAAGCTCCTGACCAGCATCTCAGGGCCATGTGTCTTCACACCACCAAGCACTGTCATTCCCCACCCCTCCCTTCCCATCACCTGTCCTTGTTTTTTCCACCCTCTCATCCCTGTTGCTATAGCAACAAACCCCCACCCCCACCCCCATTGCCCCAGATGTTTCTAAATGTTTGCTAGAAAGTACCTTTCCCTCACGGAGAACCGGTGTAGCCTAAAGGTGTTTTTGCTCTAGATAGACTATATTTTTTCTAAATCAGGCGTTCACCATGTGTGCTGGATTAGAGTATTCTAACACTTTTGCTTGTCAGTGACCTGCCCCTGAAGGCTCCTCCCAGCCTGGTGCTGTGTTCTGTTTTATGAGATACATGGTGTTACGCAAGAGCTTATTTCATTTATTAAATCACAGAAGACAAGTTCTCTTAATTTTGTTTCCTTCTGGGTCTTTCAGCAGTGCAGTTGATACAGTGTATATAGATTTATATATATATTTGTATATGCATAGTATATGTGCATATATAGATATATGTGTGCATAATACCAACAAATAGATTTAACATAAGAACCATTCAACAACTTTTTAAAAATTGAGGGCTTCATGACGTTTTTGACGTGAGAGGCCCCCCTAAGGGGTTGTGAAAACAAAGGTGACAGGGAGGAATCACTGGCTGCAGGGAATGAGGATGGCAGGTGGCCAACCTAACCCCTGGGTGGCTGTTTCCTTTGTGTTAATAGGCTGTATTATTTTTTATGGCTTTCTTAAGACCTAGTGACTTAACACATCACAAATTTATTCTCTTACAGGCCTATAGGTCAGAAGTCTAAAATCAAGGTGGGTGTTGGCCAGGTGGCATTCCTTCTGGGACTTCCAGAGAAAACCTACTTTCTCGCCTTCCGAGGTTCTAGATCCCCTGCCTGGTGGCCCCCTCCTCGCCTCCTCCACCCTCTGGCTCCTGCTGCCGCATCTGCCACTCACACTAATCCCGCCTCCCTCTTAGAAGAACGCTTGGGTTACACTGGGTCCTAGCACAAGTCCCCCACCTCAAGGTCATTAAAACGTCCCTTTTATATGTCAGGCGACGCAGTCACAGGTTCCAGGGTTTGGACATGGACGTGGTTGGGTGACTGTGGGCCCGCCCATCACGGAAGCCTAGGCCAGTTCTAATAGGATATACTGGCAGCTCTGTGAAGCCCCGCCTCCACATCCATGAGGCGAACCTTCGTTCTCCCCAGTGAAGCCGAAGGGTGTGGTGCTTTAAAATCAAGGTTCAGCTCTGAGTTCAGGTCTTCTCACCTTTTACCAGCTGGGTCACCGGGAACACACTGCACTTTGCTCAGCCTCAGGTTCCTGTCTGTGGAGTGGAAATGGCACCCACGCTCAGGGGTGACGTGAGGATTGAAGATCAGCTCTGGAAAGGGCCTCATGCACTGTAGGATCTCCAGGAGACCCTCTTGGATGACAGTGGACTTGAGCTTCCCAGCAGTAGCATTGTCCAGATGAGTTTGCCCGTGGTGGGGAGAAGGGTGAGAAGACCAGCAGGAACCCAGAGAAGAGAAACTGCTGGTCGCACCGCCAGGGCTCGAATGAGGTGGAATTTTTCCTTTTCCACCTGACCTACTTTGTGAAGACAATGAACATTTCCCTGTGCGTTCTCATTATCCACCGTTCACATCACATATACAAGCCGTAGGCATCGGGTCTGTGTCAGAGCAAATGGCTGAGCCCAGAGAGATGGTGTGTGTGCTTTGAAGATGGTACTGGGATTTGGGAAGCTTAAAAGCTATGTTGAATATTCAATATTGCTGATCCCCAGTTGGACTGGGAAAGCAAACAACCTTAAGATCGGTGGCTTTAGTTTCCTTCTTTGCAAATGAGGATTTTTTAAAAAACATCTCTCTTTCTAACTGGGTAGAATACAGAGGAACCTCAAAAAATTTAATTAGTGAATGTGCCACTCATCTTTCTATTTTGATGGGTAATCAGTGCTGACGTCAGGACTTGAGTTAAGTATGGGGTTGAGTATGGGGCCTGTTTTGAATAAGACTTGTGAAATTCAACTAGGGTTTCTTTTATACACTAGGCACTGATCACTTTTGTCAAAGATAAGACACCTTGCTTAAAACAATTAGCTTTGACAATGCATGTGTAAGTATTGCATTAAATTGTATGTTCATTTTCTTCTTCACTGCCACACATTTTAGATAATAGAGACAAGAAAAGTGGGTGGAAGATGATTCCAAGTAATTTCAGAGCATTACGGCAAAGTGGGGATGCTGGGATTTTGGGGGTGTTTTTGACAAATTGGAGGAAGCGGCCAAACAACTCATGTCTCAGGGGGGCCTCTTCACTTAGCTGTCCTCTAACTTAGGACACACGGCCCCCAGAAAGGAAAATCAAAGTTCTCCAACCACGAAAGGTGGTCATTTGTAAAATGACAAATTTGACTCCCAGCCATACATTCTGGACAGCTTACTAGAGCTCTGGGAAAAGAAAACAGGAAAATAAATTTGACATGACGAGGAGGAAAAAGGAAGGATGTTTCTCTAGTTAGCATCTCAATGCCTCAGCAGGGATTTTGGGGCAATCCAACAACAGGCCATTTAGAAGTCTCCCCCATTTTATGCCACAGACACGAATGGCGCTTTAACGGCGCTGCCCCCTCTAGGCCACAGAGGCATCGCTGCACTCAGTCGCATGCAGCGACTGAATGCGATTGGTCGCATGCAGACCTTCTGAAGACAGCCTGAGAACAAAAGTGAGTGACAACCTGCCTGGGAATGAACTGTACGGCTTCCCACCAGCCCTTGTTTCTGTCCTTCAGAACACACTTCTGCAGAATTCTAGCAAAGACCTGTTCTTCAGTCAGACTTCAGGTTGGAGAGCTTGTTTGTTCCCTGTTCGAGGAGCCGTGCTGTGCTATCCAAGACTGTAGTGCTTGTTGACATTTAAAATTCATTCGTGCTGGCCACACTCCAAGGGCTCCAGAGCCACAGGTGGCTAGTGGCCACCACGCTGGATAGCACACGCAGAGGACCGAGTTACCTCTGAGCTCGAGTCGCTGCAGGTTGACAGTGAGGGGCGGGAGCTGAGTGGGGGAACAGAAGGGATGTGGTTGGAGGGGGCGTTGCAGTGGGCTTTCATGAGCAACCAGAGGGAAATGCAAGTCAAAAGTGACTGCTATTTACCTACTGCTTGAGCACCAAACCCAAGAGAAGCATAAACAGATGAGAGGCACTTCCTATCCTCAGGAAGTTCAGAGGAGGACAAAAGAAACAGAACCTCATCACAAAACCACTTTAATCCAAATTGCCATGCCAAAAGGGACATGTGATAAGAGAGTTATATATAGGGGCACTCAGGGGTCGTGAACGGAAATTTAAGATGAGAATATTTAAGAGTGGCATCGCTGATGAACGCAGCCCAGTACAGAGCCAGGCTATCAGCGGGTTCAGATTCCCAGCATCATGTCCTAAAAGATGACCGTCATGACTACCTGAAATGAGAGGTGCATCTGTGTGCTTTGGAGTCAGAGGACTTGGGTTCGAACCCGAGCTCCACTACTTACCCGCTGTGTGACCTTAGGCAATTGACCTAACCTCTCTGAGTCTGTTTTCTTCCTCATGTACAGAATTGGGGACGATAACAGCTATTTCTAAGTGCTATGATGAGGACTAAATGAAATAGCATATGTGTAAATTACTCACAGAGTTCCTGGCGCACAGTAGAGCCTCAACAGGGGTTCATTTCCCTCCCCTTTCCTGAAGGTAGCGGCCAAGCCTACTGGCTTCGGGGGCAGACTGAGTGGTTCAGCTCCCGACTCTGCCTCTCACTGGCTGTGTGAGACCGAGCACACTGCATTCCGAGAGAGGTGTTCCCAAACAACAGGTGCGTGTGGCCTTACTCCAGCTTGAGCCTGGGCGTGCCACTTTTCACAGCAGGAATGAAAACTACTGGCAACATCGCTTGGTAGGACTCCATTCACACCTCTTATGTTAAAGCTAAACGCTTGCCAGTTAATCTCACAGTAACAATTTGAGAATGGTGGTAGCGATATTGAAAGAACTGCTCAGAACGATTAGGAGGGGGAAAGAGTTAAACGGGGTTCTCCTTTACTTACACTTGTACGGTCAGCTCTGTTTTCATTTACTTCAACAGTGACACCTCATGGCATTTCTTTTGGGTTTACACTTTTAGAGCTTAATTGCATATAGGTTGGGCATATGGTGTTAGCTCTTCTCTAACAGATCATCTGCTTCCTTATGATCTGTCTTATCTCCTACATCAGTCTGTTTCTTAAAAGCAGGAGCTAAGTATATGTTCTTTAGATCCCATGGGATACCTTCAGCGGTCCTTCACTCGTTATCAAAGGCAGGGAGGGAGGGAGGGAGGAGGGCAGAAGCTTGTGTTCGTGTTAAAAATCGGAAATAAACACACATTGGACAATAAAATGGCCATGTTGGGTAAGAATCACACGGCCCGTGGCAGCCTGCTATTTGGGGTCCAACCGTGGTATTATGACATCAAGTGCTCTGTTGAGAAGACGGGTCCTTTTCCATGTCAGTCTCAAATAATCAAGACTGCATCCTGGAAATACGCTAGAAAAACCCTCCTCAGGTTCTGCAGCCATGGCTTGTTCTAAATTATTTTCGAGAGATATATTGAAGTGTTTTGCTTATACTTTATATTTTTAAGTAGAACACGAGCTCATTCTGTTGTCAAAGATTTGAATGACAGGGTGACAGGAAAGGGGGTAAGCCCTAGAAGTCCCCGTTGCCTCCGTATCTCACTCCCCACCCCACGGACAAGCACTGGTAACTAACTATTGGTGTGTTTCCCTAGAGCAATTTCAACACTATTCCTGCAGCCTGTTTTGGGTGGCTGAGTTCTTTCTGGATCAAAGATTTTACGATTTTGTGATTAAGAAGGGGCCACTAGATAAATTCACTCACATAATAAATATCGACCCTGCTAGGGGAATTACTTTGGTGGGTTAAGCAGGCAGTGCTGCCTTCTCTTGCTGTTGACATAGAGATTCCAAGGACCCTCCCTGAAGGGGCGTTTGGGAGGGGGTACAGAATGGATACTGGAAGGCAGGAAGTGGGGGTGGCTGGGAAGCGGGGCTGAAAAGCATTCTGTTGTGGTTTTGTGAAATTTTGCTCTGAAAGAAAAGCTCGTGATGAGACAGTAGCTCGTGGAAGTAGCAGGGGCAGAGAAAGATTTGTTCCAACGTGGGAAGAGCCTGTAAATTCATGTAAGAAACATTGTGTGAACACCTATCAGAGCCGCCCCTAGGCTTACATTCCACAAAAGCACGTGTCACTTACGCCCCTTCGAAAAATGCCAATGTGCCTCTCACACTTGGCTGGACACCATGAAGGGTACAAATGTGCGTAAAATAACCACCGTCCATTTATGAGCACCACCAGAATGTTTGAGGGCAAAAGTGACGGGACAATCAAGCATAGAGTGAGAGGGGCTAATTCCAAGGAGAAGCTGGGAGGTGCCTAATGTGCCCAGGTGGGAAGATTTGTTTTGGACCAATGAGAGGACATCTTTTCTTCTCATAGGAGGGAGACCCATTGGTACAACTTTTCTAAAATCATTCAGGAAAATATATCAACAGCCTTAAAAATGTCCACACCCAGTAATTCCTCTTCTAGAAATCTTATCTAAAGAATCATCAGTACACGGTCAAAGATAAGAAGTACATAGTGATAGTAATTGTGTAAGCACCGTAGGTTCAAATCCTAGCCACTCCACTTACCAATTATGTTACCTTGAGCAAGTTCTTTAGCTTTATCTTCATCGATTTAAAATAGAGAAGATACTATTTATCCACAAGATTATTGTGAGGATTAAGTGAAATAACATGTAAAATATTTGATACTTGGTGAGCACAAAATGTTAAAGATTGATCATTAAAGTAGAAGAAAATGGAGGTACCAGAAATCTCTGGCAACAGTATGTGGTTTACGCAAGTGGAAGATGGCTATGCAAGGTGTGACAGAGACTGCTGGTTGACCCTGAACCTCTGTCTTCTTCTTCTAAAGTAACATGAACTCTGGTTTTGAGCTGGGCACATAATCACCTAGGATAAATACTACATTTCCCACCTCTCCTTGCAGCTGGTAGTGGCCTTTTGACTAGGTCTGGCCAACAGACGGTGAGCCAAGGTGACGGGTATACTTTCTGGGTTGTGTCCTTAAAGACTAGGGGTGCACTTTTCCCAGCTTCCTTTGCCCCTTTCTGATTTTCACATAGAAGGGGGCTGAGACTTCTTGGGCCAGGCAGGTGAGGCCACACCCGGGGAGGGCAGAGCAGTACAATACAGGAGCCTGAGACGGCGCACCGGGGCAGGGCGGCCACGCGGCTCGGACTGCCGCAGCAGAGAAACGGATGCTACGTTGTTTACGCCGCTGCTTTTGTGTCTCCTTCACAGCAGCCAACCCAACCCTACGAACACAAGAAATATTATGCAATTGTTTTTAAATGATTCTTTAAGAAGCAGTCATGAAAGAATATGCTACACTTGTGAAAAAAAATGGATACTATATTTTAGGAATTATGCCAAAGTAGAAATATGCTTAAATATTCTCCTTCTACTTGTCTATACTTTTCCAAATTTTTTGTGGTATGCATCCAATATGTTGATAATCAAGAGAGGACAAAGAATAAAAATTCTAGCCACCTGCATTTCAAGACGAAGCTGCCTCGGCTGCCAGGAATGCCCCCTCGTCTTCCGCATTCATAGGCTTTAATTCCTGCCCACGGCAGATGGTAAGCAGGCACTGTGTCTTGTAAAACTGTGTGTCATACAAAACTTCACCTCTAGTGGGCACTAAATAAGTCTCTGATGGATAACTCAACACAGTTAGAAAGGCAGAGGTGCTTGCAAATCCAGACAACTTAAAGCAATAACTTGGTTGCTTCATTTGTAGAAACAAATTGGCTTGTCTTCCCATATTGTTCCAATATTAAGAACAACACAAAATTTGTTATTGCTGTACTTGAATTGTATGCATACTTCCTTTCTTGATTTTCCCCATGACCTTATTCAGCATATATTATTATCCCCACTTTATAAATGTTAATTCGGAGGCTCAGAGGAGCTATTTGGCCCAGACGACAGAGCTAGCAAGTGGTAAGGCTGACGCTGTAATCAAGATCTTTCTGACTTCACCACATTATGCCACTGAACATCTGTCACCAAAACTTTTATTTTAGTGTATGCTTTTACGCTTTTGACCCCACAACAGCAGAGGCAATAACAGATAACATTTATGCAGGACATACTAAATAATGAACAATGTCCTAAATTGTGTACATACTATATGTGTACATACATATTCAAAAATATATACATATATACACACACAGTCTTTTTAATCCTCACCATGACCTATACAAGCATTTTTGGTGAACTAACAGTATATTTCCTTCTTATTAGCTAGTTTTTTAAATTAAAAAATACACGTCTCATTCTACTTATGAGAAAAGCAGCAGACGAATCCCAATTAGGAGATATTCTACTGACTAGTAGGCACCACTGAGCAGTGCTCCGCGGAACTGCCAAGGTCATCAAGACCAAGGAAGGTCTGAAAAACTGTCACAGCCACGAGGAGCCAAAGAAAGCCTGAGACCTACATGGGATGAGGTGTCTTGGAAGGGACCTGGGAACAGAAAAGTGACATCAGGTAAAAACTAAGGACATTCAAATAAAGCGTGAACTTTAGTTGACAATGATGTATATCAATACTAGTTCATTCTGACAAGTTGGGATGAAATGTACCACACTAATGTAAGATGCTAATAAAAGGGGAATTTGGGTATAGGTATGTGGGAACTCTGCACTCTCTCTGCAATTTTTCTGTAACTCTAAAACCCTTCTAAAATTAAGAGTGTGCTTTTTAAAAAAGAAGTGCATGCCTTTGGAAACACTTCAAACAGAATCGGTATATAAAATTAAAAGTACGTCTGCCTTTTACTCTAGACTCTTGTTCTCTTGGTTCCCCTTCCCAGAGGCAATCATGGCTTTTCCTGCGTGTCCTTTTCTACAAACACAGGTGGGATGTTAGCAATTTTTTTTTTCAGTAGAAAGATCTATATAGATGATTTCATAGTCTAACTTAAGTAGGTTCAAGTTAGGCGAGTGTATTAGAGTTCTATGACTACCATAACACATGACCACAAACTTGTTGGCTTACAGGAACAAGATGTATTTTCTTATAGTTCTGGTGGCCAGAAGTCTCAAATCAGCATCACTGGGTCAAAATCAAGGTGTTAGCAGGACTGTACTCCCTGCCCAGGCTTGAGGGGAGATGCCCCTCCTTGCCTCCTTCAACTTCTGGTGGCAGCCAGTATGTCTTGGCTTGTGGCCACATCCCTTCAGTCTCCACTTCTGTGGTCACACTGCCTTCTCCTCTTCCTCTGTGTATGTCCAATCTTTTTCTGTATCCCCCCTAAAAATCCTGTAGTGCCTACTGGATTATATAGGATAATCTTTCCATCTCGAGGCTCTTAACTCAGTCACACACCTGCAGAGACAATTTTTCAAAATAAGAAAACATTCACGGGCTCCAAGGATTAGGATCTGATATTTTGGGGGACGCTTCTTCAGCCCACCACTGTGAATTGTGTTCTGTATGTGTTCTTTGTAACCTCAAGGTGTTCATTCACAAATGAATAACAAAAACCAAACTGTGGTTCAGATCTTATTCATGTTACTAAAACTCAGAAAGGCGGGATTCTAAGGAATCACTAATATCCCACATGACCTGTCCTCTGAGTGACTTAATTATATTCCCTTTCAGGTCATCTTAAAAGATGTGGGATCACCTCAGGTCACATGCAGCTGGTAATTTACCTTCAATACCTGAAGATATTGTTTTTAATTTCCCTTTCCGTCTTCCCTTTCGCAAGGGCAGCTTAACTCTCAGGCTGCCAACCCCTCCTGCCCTGTTGCATCAGTTTTCAACTGTGGTTGTTCCAGCCTCATTGTCAGAGCAACGTGATGAAAGATCTCCGGCATCTGATGCAAGACGGGGCTCCCTGGGTGCCCTTGTGCCCCACGAGTTAGCGCTGTGCCCCCGTGTGAGAACCGGCTGCCTGTCTTGGGAACACTGCCAGTCCCCAGAGCCCCAGATTCTGGCTTTGAACGCAACCTGCAGGGCTTTACCTGTGAAGCAGGAGAACTCTGGAGATCTCTCCACACAGATGACTTCCCTGGGACAGAGAAGAAGGTAGGAAGATAATGTGCACTCCGAGAGGAGGTAAAAGCAAAAACAAAAACCCCAGCCCCCCCGCCTGCCCCCCGCCAGCCCCACCTGCCATCTTCTCCTGATGCATTTGCTCCAACCCCGAAGGTCAGACCTTCCAGAGACAGACAGCCCAGAACGTCCTGCCTACAGGATACATAGAGGTCTGGTACTTTTGTTTTCTCACACGAAGGAGCGTTACAAACGAGAGTTAATCTTCAGGCTACCAGGAGAAGTTGAGTTCAAAATTTAGCACTTTCCCACTTCTTAGGCTCTCTCGTCTTTGCTCAGTCTCACCAGTTTTTGTCTCATGGCAGGGGAGGAAGCAGTTAGATTTTAATGTGAAGCAACAGATCCCAGAACTTTCATTTACCACCAGTAATTACTGCTCAGGGAAAGGATTAAAAAATATATAAAGCATTAACTCCAATTCCCCACAGTCTGCCCACTACTTCCTCTCTGCAGCCAGCATCCTATTTACCAATATATTTCAGGCCGAGCATGAAAAAGTCGAGAACACCAGTGACTTTGCTATTTGAGTGCTGACAGAGGGCACCACGCGGCTATTAAACACGGTCTGCCCTCGCTCATTACACAGCATGCCCACCCTCCCGGAGGGCCCCTGGGGGGAAGGGGTGAGGTAATGGATCTAGGGTGCTTCGCACACTCTGGCAAGTGGTAACGGCTTGACAAATAGCAGCCCTCGCTATTATTAGCACAAGAGTGGGGCCCCCGAATGGAAACTCCATCCGATGTAGGGAGGAATGCACAGCCTGAGGTGGGGAGGGCGAGAAAGAGGAGAGAAAGAAAAGAGAGGCTGAGAATCAGACAAGTTTTACAACTTTCCCTCAGGCTAATGTCTCCCTCAGGTGCACAGTCCAACGTAATCTGAGTGTTAGAGACCGCCAAGTGGGATAAAATTGGGTAATTTTTATTTATGTCAGAAAAAAAGTTTTGCAAGAGTGGGGATTCAGCTAGCTATAGTTCGTTTATTTTTTTCATGTTTTACCAAGATGAAAGGGCCAGGCGATCATTTTTTCTACCGACTCGGTTCTGAGATTAAATCCTGGTGTGTGTGATGGATTCATGCACCGTGTGCCTGTCTGGGGTATTTGGGGAACACACCTGATTGGGGGAAGCTCCCTTCTTCTGGCCCAAGCAGCAAGACCTCCCTAGACCAACAGAGTGAGATAGGTGATGTTTGTCCCAGCCCCCTGCCCTTCCACGTGATGGAGTGAAGTACACGGCCCACAGTCGTCACCAGCATCTCCATGGGCAGAGGGACATCAGTGTCACTATTCTATACATTTGTGTCCTGCATTAATTCTTGGAGGACTTGGAGAGCTTTTCAACAAGAACACCTATAATAACGTGATGACATAATGTAAATTAGAACAAAGAATCAGCAACAGGGACCACATAAATAAAAATAGAAAGCCAAGACTGGGGAAAGCTCCTGACAAAGCTTATAGAGAGCCTATAATTGTGCCTTAAATTTAGCTACAGACAGAAGTTTCCAGGCAGCCAGGGCAGCCACCTAGGAGCCAGGGCCCATGAGGCCAACCTCAGGCCCGGAGAGGAGGGAATGGCAGGAGCCACTGGAACCACAAGGAGGATTGTGGAGCAAGAGCACCCCAAAGGGCAGGGCTAAAAGACCCTCGAATCTGGTCCGGGAGTGGTCGGGGAGCCAGATCCCTAACTTTGTTCCAATGATTATATATAACCTTACTTCACTCCAGGCCCACTAAGTGTGGCCCTATGGAAACACAGACCACTAGTTTCCGGTCAAGGACCTCATGTGTGTAGAGAATACAAGATACTGGTTAAGGCTGGATCCAGATGCCTTTGAGATCAGAGGAGCAAGGGGTGAAGTGAGTATCTGCAGGGTACCTGTGGACAAAGCCAGAATTTCCCTTGAGATACAGGTCTGCTCTAACAAGGCAGCAAATCAGTGCTAAGGTTGGGGCATTCTATACCATGAATCAGGGCTCTGAGACTCTTGGCATGGACCATGTGCAAGCAGGTGCTAGCAGTCATTTGGCAAGGTCAAAAAACAATCTCAGAAATATCCTCATGAGCAACAGTGTCCCAGGGGACCTGTCTGGTTGAATTAGCTGCACAACACACCCCTACAGGAACTAGGTGAATTCGCTTGCAGCACTGGTTACTAGATACGAAGCAATGAATTTTGGAGGGTATCTTTCAAAAGAATAATTTTTCATTTTAGAATGGTTAATGTTGAATGTCTTTTTTTATGTCTCTTAAAAAAAGAAAAACAATTAGCTAGCAGGACCACTTGCTCGTAGTAGATGCCCTCCTGGTTCCTAACAAGAGGCCACAGATTGACAAACTGGAAGCTTTTCATGTTTATTGTCTCCTGTTATCTATAGCCAGGCATCCAGATGATTGCAAAGAACTTTCAAATCATTGGAATATAATACTGCAAAAGTGGCAAGACAGAACAATCTCAAATTATCATCCAATGTCTTAGCAATCCATTCCAGCTAACCCTGCTTCATTGTACAGTGTGAAGGCTTCTTCCCATTACATCTGAATTAACATTTTAAGAGTTTTTGATACTGTTATCTCTTCTGATTCAAAAAGTGTGGAGAAAGAACCCATGGGGTGTTTCTTCCCCAGGGCCCTTGTCCCTTATTTCCTTATGATAAACAGAATAATGGCCCCCACGGATATCCACATCCTAACTTACACAACCTGTGACTGTGTTAGGTTACAGAGCAAGGAAGAATTAAGGTTGAGGGTCAAAATAAGTTGCTAATCAACCAGCCTTGTGATGGGCAGATGAACCTCGATTATCCCAGCAGGCCCAGTGCCATCGTGGGGTCCTTAAACACGGCATCAATAGAAAGACTCAATGAGCCCTTTCTGGCTTTGAAGATGGAAGGGGACCAAGAACCAAGGAAAGCAGGCTACCTTGCGAACCCAGAAAAGGCAAAAAAAACCCAGATTCTCCCCTAGAGTTTCCAGAAAGAAGCCCAGTCCTGCCGACACCTTGAGTTTAGCCCAGCGAGGCCCATTTTGTATTTCTGACTGAGACAGGAAATTTGCTTCTTTACTGGTATTTTCTTCTCACCAGGTGCAACTCTCTCTTCCCAGACTGCAGTGGCTGTTCCAGCTCGGATACATATGCACTGGAACCACCTAGAAGATTCTGATTTAATTGGTCTGGGGACAGCCCAGGAATCAGGAACTTTCTACACTTCCCACTAGTCTCATGTGCAGGCAAGTCTGAGAACTGTCATACAGGGTGTGAACCCCTCAATATCTCAACAGCTTTGGGTTCCTATTCTTCAGACCATAACCCTTTTCCATCAGAATCAAAAGCTGGTGAAAGAAAAATAAAAGACATGAACTGACATGTAATTTTTGGCAGATTTCTCTCCAGAATAACACATAGCATGGCAAATGTCAGTGCAGAAGCCACACCTGAACCTTGCTTGTTCCTCATGTAACATATTGGCACAGGACACGAACTCCTGGATCCCTTTGTGGATCAGAGGCTCCTTGCAAAGGACAGAATCCATCACAGCTAGTTTAAGCAGGAGAAATACGTGCAACAGGCTCACTATAAAGGCTTAGTGAATCGCTGGGAAACCTAAAGAAACAGCCTCCAAGTCACTCTCTCGGGAACAAAAAGCCACAATGCACAAATGGGTCACCAAAGGAGTTTCTGCCTCTTCTGTAATCAGGAAGCAGCTGGCTCTAGAATTACACTCCACGGCTGTGATCAGGAAGCCACAGCAATGAGAGAGCCATCACCCCAGGACATTGCACCAGGCCAGCCTTGACACACACCACACACCAGCAGAAGGGAGGCCCTGGGCTCTGCCCCTTAGCACTCAAGCCAACTGAGTTACTAGACACTGGTATCCATGTTGATGCTGCTGCAGGGGTGGGGGAAGCAAATCCCCCTGGGACTGTACTTTCTGAAAAGAAGTGAGCACAGCAGAAGCACAGCCTCCATGTCTCTTCTGCCTTCCCAATCTTGCTCAGTCGTGTTTGATTGGCCTAAACAGCATTCAAATTTAGCTGCAAGAGAGTCTGGGTAAAATATTTTTTTTTCCTTTCTAACTTCTGCAGGTCAGGAAAATTCACAGAAGGAAATGTGAATGGATATCAAGCACCAATCTACAATAAATACCATTGACTCTTCCTCTGGCTTTCCAACATCCATACTTGCCTTCTCTCCATATTTCAGTTTCCAAACAATACTATCATAACTGCCCTTTGTAAAAAAAATGCACTCCCTTTTGCCAAAGTTCCACAAATCTCTGCATCTATCTTTGAGTAATACCCATTCCTTCTCTAGTTCGGTCTCAATCCCACCATGATATTCCATAATAGATAAATTAACTTTAAAAAGTAACCATCACCAGTAGACCCTTTATAATATTGTGAGGAAAGGGAAAGCAGGAAGGAAAAGGGTTACTCTGTATAAAATATACATAACAGAACAAAGAAGAAATCGTGGGTGGTTATGATAGCTCCACTTTTAGTCGCAAGACTATCTATAGTTGGTATTTACAACTTTTTGCCTCCACAGCTCAAAATAGGTCACTTTTGACCTCAGTCAGCACCATGGATGGGCCAGGTGATTAACGAGCTGGTATAATCACCCAGGTCGTTATTGCCAGAGGATCTGAACCCTTGGGTACCCTGATTATACTAGATTTCTATATCCTCCCATTAAAAGTTAATATTAAATATATAATGTAAATAAATATACACATTAAATACATATTTTGATATAAAATAACCTTTACCCTGGGCACAGCACTACTATGCAATACCCCAGGGAATCCCCTGGGTTCCAAAAATACCTCTCCCTGAACCCACTGCACAATAGCAATCTGTTTCCCCTTGATAACAGGGTGTATTTACCCAGATGATAGAGTACTGGGCTATCTCTTGCTTGTTGGTTCATTTGCACAAGGTGCCCAAAATGGTGAGTGGCAATCACAAATTCCAATTTAATGAGACAAATTGATATCATGTGCCTCCTGATGTTTTGATTGAGAAGGACACGGTATTAGTTATGTGGTATTCCTGCCAAAAAATGCATAACCAGAATCTAATCATGAGGAAACAATCTGTCAGACTAGGGAAAGAGGCTTACAGATATCCACAAAACAGGTCAATGTGTCCAATTCATTTCCCAGCAAGCTCTTCTCTAAACACATTCTATTCTGAGCAAATCCATGGGTCATACATATGCTCATATTATGTGCCCATCCTAAGAGTTCAATTCACATACTTCTTTCCAGTCCTTTTTGATGTGAGTCCTCCAATCTTTTTCCTTCCAAATCTCTGACCATCCAGGCGACTTGGTGCCCATTGGCTATTACCAGTGAATCTTTGTTGACCTGGACCTTGGAACATCTTTATTTTCAGACAACATTGATGCGTTCTTCCCAATGAGAGGTTTTCTCTCCCAAATGTCCTTCAAGGTCAGCACTGAGCAGGGCCGTAAGGCCAAAGAAGTTGACTTCCAGGTGATGCAAGCATATCACATGGGACATAACAATGAAGCAGGCTTGATTTTCTTTCCCTTCTCAGGTAACATGTTTATTGGGCCTATCTTAAGGATCTACAGGTGTGGATTGAGGGAGCGTCAGTGCAGCAATAGGTGATACCCCTGGAGTATGAGCTCTCTGTTCATTCAATGTCCTTGTATCTTCAAGACTACTTGGAGATGAAGGGTTGAAGAACGAGAAGACCCGTTCTGTTAGCTTGGTGAATGACACCCAGCCCATGATGGACAGCTCAGGTGACGTGATCACTTGCTGTTCCAGAAGAAGCAAGTCAGGCCAATTTCTTAAAGGGGAAGTAATCCACTGACAAATGGTGTTCCAAAACCCCAGGGATCTGTACTGTAATACTTCTATAGAGGCTGGCTGTAGGCTCCATGCCCCGTCTTCATCAGAGAAGGATGCTTCAGTCACCATTAGATCAGCTGGGTTATTAGGGACAGGGTCTGGGCCATGGGACAAGCCTCTCCATACTCCAGGCCCCACACAAAGCTGGCAGCCTTACAGGTTACTCAGTAAATGGGTCTGAGCTTTACCCAGATGTGGTATATGCTGTCTCCAAAAGCCAAAAAACCACCTGCCAAGCTTGTGCCTCTTTTTTAGTGAAATGTAGAACAACGCATCTTTCTTTTTGGATGGGATACCTCAAAATGCTCCACCAATGGACTTCCATGAACCTGACTGAGGTGACAGAGCCTCACAGTTTTGTGCGAATTTTAAAAATATCTTCTGTCATGTGCGCATCTTACTAAGAAAAGAGCATATCACTTATTTTTCACCAGGTGCAACCACATGTCATCATCAATATGACATCAATATGTCATCATCAGCATGACGTTTTATAAAGTGGTGGGATGATCAACATCCCCGAAAACTAAAATGTGACTGAGAATCTGAGAGTTGGCACCGCCCAGAGACAAGGGCAGGGAAAGAATACCAGTAGGTTTATGAAGTGGAAGACAACTGTTTCTCTGTTTCTGGTAGTCTGTACTAACAGTTTTCAAAAGTATTTGTCCAATTTATGGGTCCATACCAGGTGCTAAGCACTGTGTTAGTATGACACGTGCAACAGCAAATACAACTGGAGTTGCCTTCTGATGAAGTTCACAGTGAGCTACCGTCCTTCTTTAAGACCCATGGTTCTTCTGTCTAGGCCAAGTAGCCGCACTGAATGTAGATAGGAGAATCATGACCCCTGTCCTTTGACTTGTGCCTTCTACGAGGGCAGTAAGCCTTGTGATTTCCTCTGGGTACTGTTTCAGTTCACTGTTTGATAGAGAGAGTCGCAGCCTTCACCTGATCCTTTCCAGTTAATAGCCCTTCCTTCACAGAGCCACTGCGCCGATTCTGCAGGGGCCGAAACACCTCCGCCAGCTACGCGTTTCCAAGTAGGAGAAATAGCTACAAAAGGGCTTCACAAGCCCACTGGGTCCACTGACAGATAAACTCAGACCCAAATTCCATCTGTCACCGTTAGAGAGCCACAGTGGTACTGTGAGCCTTAGGGGATTCACGGTATTGAGAGCTAGAACCCGGTAAGTCCTCAGAAATCTTGGTGGTTTCTTTTCCCATTGCAGAGTTCAGTTGTTAAAGAGTTACAGGTTTCTTTGAGGAAGGCTAGGGGAAAGACGTACAGTACATTTTCTCGATAGAATCCAGGGTTCTGGTGTTTCCTTTATTCAATGGCTCTAGGTTGGTAACTGGTCTGGAAATTGAGTGATGACCTTTGACCTCTCACCATTGGGACTCCAGTTGGGTTTATGTTTTTCAGATCTACAGTATTTATATATACTGTATGTGTGTGTGTGCATGTGTGTATACATATACCTATATATACCTATATATATCATGTATATATGTATATATAATGTATATATATCAATATATATATATACTGTATATGTATATATATATATCAAGTGGGGTTCTGAAAGAATGGTCCTCTATTCGTTCTTAGAAACATCACGATAAATTAACTGCCAGCAGATATCAGAAACTGCTCAGGCTCTGCTGCTACAAGTTGCTTCCTCCTTGCTTCCAATGTGTAGGTATTGCTACTCGTCCACTGCCACTCCAGGACCCCAACAGACGCGCTGCAATCAAAATGTACATTTCGATGGCAGCATCTCTCAGCTGCATTCCTGACTGACCGAGAACTCCCCTGCAATGCTTTTCAAGGATGTGTATCTCCCAGTTCTGTTTCTCAAGGCTTTGGTGAAAAGAGTATCCTCTAGGCCCCCTTAGCGAGTCACTAGTTCATACGTGAAATACCTGTTCCAACAGTCCTCTCTCGTAAGTGCTGGCATTCTCCCCCGACAGCATACCATGCATTTCCACACCTCACTTTCCTTCCACATAGGCTACCATTGAGGTCATTTCTATCCAATCAGCCAGGCCAAGAGTTAGAACCATTTCCAGCGACACAAACCAAAACAATCAATCCAGAACGTTTGGAAAACACACTCAGTAATAAATTAATCCAGAGTTAACATTATGCTTTTTTCTTTTCCGGTCTAGGTTCTCATAATCCATCCCCACAACTATTCCCTGGTGCTTTGCTGACATAAATGAGCAACATCTTGCAACTCCTTGGGTATGTACATCTTTGCCTCGTAAGATAGCCACTGTACTTGTCCTTCTGGGGACATGCTCGGTGTTTGACTTTAGTTGTAGACCTAGAACAATGAGTTGTGGGAAATGGGGAGAAGAGGAAAACTGGCAGCTCCTTGCAAGGAAACTACTGCAGCAAAGTCATTACAGAGCCTCTAAGCCAGGCTGGACCGGCCTCACAGGACCGGAGGGGTGGGGGGTGGGGGTGGACGGGGCTTCTATTGTCAACAGAGGTTTAAGGGAGTTTTGGAGATCTTGGTACTCAGGCTCTCTTGAACCCACCCGGATGGCCTCAGTTCTCAGAGTCCTAGTCTTTCCCAATTAATACCCCAACTTTTGCATGAGAGGCCTAGTGCCCTGTGAGTTCAGATTATCTTAATCATCAACCCGCAGGATCAGATGGCATTGGATGTTAGAATGTATCCGCCCTGCTGTTGCATGAAAGGAATGATTCTTCTGGAAATTCATAGGATCTTGGCCTCTGCATAGGATCCACCATAGGATCATGCCTCATTCAGGCAACTTTAAAATCCCGAGCATGTAAGTTTCTTTCTCTGAGTTCTCGAACGTAGACAGAAATAGCCACCCTACCCCACGTTCCCTGTGTTCCCTCTTCTCACCATGATGGTTCACAGGCCTTCAGTCTACCAAAGCCTTGCCGGCACTGGGCGCTTCATTCCCAGGGACCAATATTTTAAGTGACTGTTTTGCCACTCCATGTCATACACTGCCAGTATTGCATGTGCTGATGCTAACGTAACCATTGCTCCTTTCACACCCAGTCAAGTCAGAAAAAGCAAATCCAGTTTTCTAACTTCTTTAGTCTGCTGCCTGTAACCTTCCTGGTACCAAGCACAGTCATGGACAGAGTTCAGCTGCAGGGAACATAAGCCGTTCTAGCAAGCTGAAGCATGAAAGGATTTATTACAGGGTATTAAAAAGCTCACTGAGTCATTGGGAGAGGCGGGGAAACAGACGTAGGTTGTTGGCCCCTAAAGCCACTCCCGGGACTCGGAAGCTGCTGCCTCCTAAACAAAACATGACTGCCAAAGTCAGAAAGCCACTCCAGTGTGATGGCCTGCAAGAACAGGAAGCCACCTCTACACGGAACCAGACTGGATTTAATCCTTACCTGCAGAATAGGATCCCTGTGACCTGCCTCTTGACACCCACAAAATTCTGTGAATGCTGCCACAGAAAATAGTGGTTCCTCCACCACCAAACTTGTATTCTTTTTTTAAAATTTTCATCAAAGGATGTGTTTATTGGTTTGAAAGAGAGAGAGAGAGAGATCAGTGTGAGAGAGAAATATCGGTCAGTTAGTTGCCTCCTGTACATGCCCCGACTAGACATCGAACCCACAACCTAGGCATGTACCCTAACTGGGAATTGAACCTGCAGCCTTCTGGTGTATGGAATGACACTCCAACCAACTGAGCCACCCAGCAAGGTGGCTGTCCACCCACTGCCAAACTTTTAAAAGTAAAATCAGAAGCAGCGAAAGTGTGTGGCCTCTGCCTCATTTCCGCCTCTGAACTTTGTACCAGAGCAACAGAATGGCTGAACTTTGATCACAGCCAGAGCCCTGAGGGCAGGGGAATCTGGAGAGTGTGGCTCTTGGCTCTCCAGGCACCACCACGCAGAAAGGTGTACTGGAAGGGCAGTGGGCTGGACACAAGGGGCAGAGGCACCACACCCATCACAAGCCCCTGAGGGGCTGAGTTCTCATCTCCAGCTCTGATGAAGGGCCTATGTAGATGATACCCTATTTACAACCAATGAGTTCACTGCTTGCACTTCTTTATTTCCCCGCATACCTGTACAGTCCCTTGGCAGTCATAGGTAAACTCTAAATTCTAATCGAGTGGGTAGTTGGTTTAGATTAGAAGAATATAACAGAAAGGGGGATTTAGTCTTCCATTTCTGACTCATTGCTGGAAGTCGCTGGGAAACGACCCCTCCACACAGCTGCAGTAGGGCATGTTTGCTATTTGTCTGGATCCCAGTGGGTCTTCTGAATCATCTGAGTAACGGTGAGTTATACTCAGTAGCAGTGTAGATTGAAGTACATTGTACAATACACTCATTTCTGGAAACTGATATAGGGAACCAAAACACCCCCTTTCTCCATTCACTCCAAAAGCCAGAGTGTCTCCTCCTGAGAAAGGCACACTTTCATGGCCGCTTGCCTTGAGGTCAATAACGTGCCTCAGAGAAGCGCCCAGTGGGGCGAACGTCCATCTCTTCCGAGACTTCCCTTTTCTTATCCTGCATTCAGCTGTCTTGAAACTCTGCAAGTCTCTGGGGTAACCGTTTTGCCTGGAACAGAGAACATCTTTGTGAGTGTTTTTCAGAGTAACAACTCACCCAGAGAACTACAGCCCCTCCTTCGAATTCTGCTCTCAGCACCAGGACCTGTGGACTTGGGGTGTAGAAATACCTAATCCGCATAGTGTGCCAAGTGTTAGCCAGAACGCACACTTTGCACCGACCGACCAGCCTACTCGGGATTTGGGGAAGCAACGACCGTCATGTCCACGCCCCTGCCTTGAGTCAGGACTATGCAAGATCACTCCTGGCCTAAAAAAATTGAGTGTGACTTGGGAATAATACTAAACGGCCATATTATTTTCAAGTCAAGTCTTCCCTGTTACTTCCTAAACCACGGATCCAAAGAGAATAGTAGCTGATGACAGGTGAAAAGGTTGCATGTCAGAAGCACCAAGGAGACCTTAACGAGACCCATAAGTGTCCCCAAAATGATATTTCAAGGATTGCTGGGCTTTTCTCACAAAGTTGAAGATTAGGAGGCAGCCCCCGCCCAGCAATGTGGCACTCATTGACGCATGCAGACCAGATTAGTACCTGCTGATGGAGAAAGGAAATGGAGATTGTTACCCTAGTAAATCAATAGCTCCCCTTCCTCCTGAATTGCTGGAATAATTGCCTTGATCTTTAGTGGAGACTGGATGACAGCTTAGTAGCTGCTTTGGGCTTGGACCCTCAGAGCTTTGGGGTGACGCATCTGTCCTTCCCACATTCCAACTGCAAACTCCATGCTCCTCCATAAAGCATACACAGCCACCCTCCACCTACTTCTCTTAAACACACGCAAATCTAAATGTCTTGTCTAATCCTAAATTCTCAAGGCTTGTCTGTCAAGTAGTGCTAGATCCCGGGGTCCTGGCTAGGATGGAGGTGTAAGGCTTCAAAGGAGGGTGTTTCACAGGGCTTTATTTTAAAAGGGACTGTGGACAACTAGATGCCAGTTGTACTCCTTTTTAAGAAGTCAGGGCAGAAGTGAGTAAGGGAAACCCCTCAAAATCTTTTGCTGGAATCCTCTCTGCCCACAAAGCAAGCCAGCTGTGTCTTGCTGCTTTGTGACATCTGTCTGCCATCGTCTCCCAGCTGCCTCCCCCAACCCACACCAATGCAGGTTTGTGCACACCCTCACCTTTCTGAACTAATTTGTGCCCTGCACGCTCCTTCTTACAACGGTCTGCCCCCAACAAACACACACATACCACGGTCCTCTGTTGTGATGCCAACACAGTTGTGGAGAACAGTGGCATCAGCGCTAAACTGTGTGAGTTTGAATTACGGCTCCACCATATACAGACTGTTGGGCAAGTTCTATGCCTCAGTTTGTTAATCTATACAGCGAAGATAACAATAGCATCTACCACCAAAAAAAAGTTGTTTTTGAAAGTTAACATATGGTTCTGGCTGGTGTGGCTCAGTAGATTGAGTGCCGGCCTGTGAACCAAAGGGTCACGGGTTTGATTCCCAGTCAGAGCACAGGCCTGGTTCGAGGGCCAGGTCCCCAGTAGGGGGCATGTGAGAGACAACCACACATTGATGTCTTACACCCTCTCTCCCTTCCTTCCCCTCTCTCTGAAAGTAGCTAAATAAAATCTTTTAAAAATAAAGAAAATTAAACATATGAATGCTAATCAAATGCTTTGAAAAAGTCTCTGGCACGAGGTGCTACCATATATGTGTGTATACATAGATACATAGATACATATATGCATATATACATACATACACACACAAATACATATGCTTTTCTTATTAGGGACATGACATCTGGGTGGTATATAGAATAATTACATTTCCTTCCTGTCCTAATAAACGGCAACACACTGGCCGTGCCCACAGTGCTCCTCAGAGGGAAGCAGTCGTGGGTAGTTCTTCCTCCATTAAGATGCTGGAGCTGGTGGCCACCGAAGCACGCACACGTGAACGCCCAGGCCCAGGGCAACCGTGAGCACGTAAGATGAACGGGAGCCAGGCCTGTGCCAGAGAGGTCCCCTGGGTTGAGAAGCTCCCTGAAGGAAGAACTCATAACACGCAGTGGTGGCCCAGCCCGACCAGAACCTCTGGCTTGGAGAGTTGGAAAGTGAAAGCACACAGAAAAGAAAGCATCTACTTAGAAAGAGCTGGAAAGACAACCAGATCACTCGCAGGGCTGCCGTATTTGGAACAGTTACCGAGTTCCTGGGGGTACCCATGAGGCTGCGCATTTAAGCCTGGGAAGCAGAGGAACCGGCAATCGGTACTGAGATTATCTCCCGAATTCCTTCTCTTCTGGAGTGACCTTCTCTTAAAATGTATATCCTAAGCCATGCTTTTCAAACGTTAGTGCCAATAGGAATTGGTGAAAGTTACTGAAGTGCAGATTCCTGGGCCCCTTCCCCAGAGATTCTGATTCAGTAGAACTGGAGGGGGGGCCCCTCCAGACCTTTAGTTGTGGCCACGCAGGACGTTTGCTGCACTCTGCTGAGGGCTAGCTCGTTTTCACTCTGACGCAAATGCTTCCTGAGAGTCATGCAGAGTGCAACCTGCCCAGCTCCGTGCGGCTCCAAGTTCACACTAAGACACGCTGATGATTCCTTTTTCTGCCGGCTAAAACAATCCAACAAATATTGGTTCCCTGCTGAGTCCCTCCTCTGCCCCCCACCCCCGGCCTACCTAGCTCATCACCGTGACATCTACAGTTGGGAAGGGCTAAAGCAGAGAGGGGAAGGGATTAGCAAAGACAGGACCACTGCATTTGTCATTCACTAGATATAGAAAGCTTCCACGATAGGCTTGGAATCTCGTCTAAATGTGCAACCCTACTGGGTGTGCTACAGCCTGGGAAGCTATAGAAAAGAAACCAGACACGATGAGCACACAAGGAATTGTTGTGAACACCTTCCCACACCCCAAGGCACTGGCATGGTGCTCCCAGCTCCCAGGCTGGCCCTCGTCAAAGATGGGGCATTCTGAGCCCTGTTAACTGGTGAGGGTCTCGGTACAGTTAGAAAGCAAGAAGTCTCCAGGGGCCCCTGAAAGGATCATT
Source organism: Sturnira hondurensis (assembly GCF_014824575.4). Taxonomy (NCBI): domain Eukaryota; kingdom Metazoa; phylum Chordata; class Mammalia; order Chiroptera; family Phyllostomidae; genus Sturnira; species Sturnira hondurensis. The sequence continues at coordinate 38,287,249 of NW_028087015.1, forward strand.
GCACAGCCAGAGAAAAGATTTACCATCTATCAAGAGAGTTTCACTCATTAGGTTTTGCTGAACACAGTTAGGTTCTGATAGGATAAAAAAAGAATTAGAAGACTCCATCCCAATTTACACAAGGAGATGTGTTCCTTGTAGGGGACACAATGAAAACATATAAAGAAACTGAAAGACAAGGAAGAGAGTATGTCACCCAGGGCTAAGTTACGGAGACTGCACGTGCAATTAGAGCTCAGGAAACCAGGAGACCAGGGAGGCCACCCAGCGCCACACTCAGGCACCTGGAGAAGAGTCCAGTGGCCAATCTGTAAACAGTGAAGATATCAGCAGTTTGAAGGGAGGTGCAGACTTTCTCATTTTTCTGTTGACTGGCATTTCCTTTGGTCCCAGTGTAGGACTTGGTCATGTCCGTTTCATGTTCTCGAGAACTACCACTTTACTCTGGTTTTCCCGAGTGCACCCCACTCTACCACCTGCTTGCCTGGGTTTCTCAGTCACCTGGCCTGAACACCGGTGGAAACCACTCAGCACTTATGGGGACCTGGCACTGTGAAGGAGGCAACCCCTGGGGCAGTCCTCGAGCCGTGGGGCAGGGAGCCTGTGGGTGCCTGTTCCACGGCGTGTCTTGAATGTACATACCTGAGATGGCTCTCGGATCGCCCCAGAAGGACCAGGCCCCAGGGCCCCACAGCTGTGACCAAATCGATCTCAAGCTTTGTATTGCCTTTCTCCCTCTCCCTGTTCCCCTCCTCCCCGTCCCCCACTCCAGTTTCCTGAGATCACTTCCCCAAATAAACTGCTGCATACAGACCCTTGTTTCAGGCTGTCTGGAAGGAATCCTGGCTGAAGACACGCTTGGAGAGGGACGATGCTCTCTGTTTTTAGAACTCCAATATTTTATGCTCAATTTACAGAGAACTCTGACACAGGGCTTCTCCCCTGTGCACACTCATCTCAGAAAAGTCCATAATGTGCTATCTTCCTGATCTGAGGTTTTGCCAAAAGCAGATTATAGCTCCTGAAGACCCAGAATATGAGGTCAAGGAGAACAGAGGATTTTAAACTCCCCAAGCTCCCGGTTTGTGCCAGCACTGTGCTCGAGTGTATTTTCACGTCAGTTGCTACATAAACCTGATAGGGTAGGATCACTCCCTTTTGGGAGATGAGGAAACTGTAGCTCAGAAACTGTGATTCTCGGAACTGTGGGTTCTTCGGTACAAATCAGGATTTGTACCACAGTCTAGAGACTCCAGACTTCGAGTGTTACCCACTGACCTGGGGATTTCTCCCACACGCTGTTGAACACGTGGGGTTACGTGCCTCTTTCTCCAGTGTGTCAATGGTCTTCATAAATTTTTTTTTCAGATTTGGAAATAAAGATAAGTGATCTGCAGCATTAGCTGCCCTTTTAATCTCTCCAGGTTGAGGGATGGAGTTGGCCCCTTAAACGAGAGTCAAAGCCAGAACACTAGAAAGCTGCTTACGTCTGTACGCTGCGCCTGCACCTGAAAGTCTTCCTCGGTGTGACTCTGGGCAGTGCCAGGCAGCTGTCTGGCTGGTAGTGAACACAGCGCAGGCATCGGACCTAATATGGTTCTGGGTTCAATGCTGAGCACACAGTAGGTACATAGGAAACATTTGCCAAATCCCCTGTACATGAGCTCTAGGATCCAAGGCTCCCTTTTCTTCCAAGTGCCTGCTGAAGGTAAGCAGTTTGCATTTCTGAGCGCCCCTGGGACCTTGTACATGTGAACCCCCCGAACAGTAAGGATCTAGATATATTATTAAGGCCACACGATTGCACGTGGAAGCTGGGAGGCCCCCTGTGCTCACACAGCTTCCGGGGCATCGTAACTCTTCCGACTGTCGCTCTGTACTTTGCTCCTTTACAGGACTAACCAGATCCCTGCCACTTTGTGCCACCTTCTGTGCTTTTCCTGATTCTGTGTTTATTTACTAATTAGCTGGCTCTTGTTGTTTCTTATTGATTTACAAGTCAACTCAGAAAAAGTGATTCAAGGGCAGGGTATCGAAGGCTCAGATCTAAATTCTCACACGGCCTCTCTGTTCGCTGGGACCATGTCACAGCTCTGAGAAAATCTGTTCTCACCCAGCATCTCCAACGTGGTGAGGAAGGAGTCAGTAGACAAAGCCACGCTCATTTACCTGTATTTATGAGACAGAGCTACCTTATTACTGCACAAAGAGAAGTAGGGACGTTATAACTATAGTCAGTTTTCTTGAGCACTGGAGTGCCATGAAGTTAAGATTCTAAGCAGTGTCTCTCAAACTGTGGTCCGTCCAACAGCTGCATCAGAAGTCCCTCAAATGGTCAGTTGGTTAGAGCATCGTCCCAATACACCAAGGTTGTGGGTTCAATCGTGGGTTAGGGCACATACAAGAAGCAACCAATGGATGCATAGATAAGTAGAATAATAAATTCTCTCTCTCTCATAAACAAGAAAAAAATGGGAGGGGGGAAGGATATAGGTTCCTGTGCTCCACCTCAACTTAATGCATCAGAACTTTTGTGTTTGTTTGTTTCATACAAGGTAATGTTCACCAAGACATTCTCATCACACAGAGTTTGAAGACTCTGTCTGTGGAGACCTGCAGGATCCTAAGTGGCCAAGCAGATTTCACTGGGCACGTCACCTCCACCGTGTCCAGTTCAGAGCTCTCAGGCCACTTCCGGCACTGGGTCACTTAATCCTCCTTCACTCTGTATATTTGAGTCAATGTGTTGGCGGGGTGAAAAGAAACTGAGAAGAGAAGAAAAATCAAGGGATTACAATCTAAGAAGTTCACTGATAAGGAAGTGACATGAGGACATGTCCTCATGTCCAAGAGTGGACCAGGACAATTAAGTCACTGCAAACACATACCAAGGTCTGTCCAGAAAAAGTCCAGCCCTTGTTAATATACAGAGAATGGCTTATGTGACATCAGTGTAAGCTGGCAGCAAAGGAGAGTGGACTGGAATGCACATGTGTGAACAATGATGACTTCACTGTACTAGTCAGGGGCAGGCGGTAGACACCATTGAATGAGCATGTGTACTGTGTGGTCATCACATTCAAAATGACTGAGCAAGTAGAGCAACAAATCTGCATCAAATTTTGCATTAAGCCTGAATGTTCCTCCACGGGAACTCTTTGGATGATTCAAAAGGACGCAGCTATGGGCAACTGGTGATTGGCAGCTTCATCACAACAACACACCCACTCGGGCATCATGTCTCACGCAGAGATTTTTTGCGAAACATCAAATCCCCCATGTGGCTCGGCCTCCCTTCAGCCCAGATATGGTGCCCTGCAACTTTTGGCTTTTGCCAAAACTAAAATCACCTTTGAAAGGGAAGAGATTTCAGCCTATCAATCGGATTCAGAAAAATACAACAGGGAAGCTGATGGCAATTGGGAGAACTGTGTGAGGTCCCAAGGTGCCTCCATTGAAGGGGACTGAAACGCCATTGTTCTACGCACCATGTTTCTTGTATCTTGTATCTTCCTCAGCAAATGTCTCTATTTTTCATACCATGTGGCTGGATACCTTCTGCACAGACTCCTTTGTCTTTCAGTTCTTTCCCACATCCATGTACGGCCTCAGTAATTTTTCTTGCAGTTTCCTGTTTTGTTCCCCAAACCACGGTTATCCAGTGAATGCTCTGGAAGCAGGGAAGAGTTTGCCTAATTGCCTAATTTCCATTGGGAGTGTGGGAGGAAGTTGGCTTTGGAGCAAAGCCGTGTGTTGTACTGATGACACTATTTTCTTCCGTTTGCAAAGAACTGTATGGTTTCAAACAGCCTTTCAGGACGATACTCCACTTAAACTTTGTATCATTGAAGATACCAAAATTACATGAAATTACAGTTTATAGCCAAGTAAGGGTAACAGCAAATCAGGATTTGGTTGTCTTCCCCAAGTAATTTCTTTGAAACACGCTTAGGTCTTGAAAGTCAGATCAGAAAACATTAGTACCTAGAATGCAAGAGGCAGGCAAGCTGTAACTCACAGACTGAGTTTTCTGAGGCAACCCATTATAAATCTCCAGGTTATGTAGTCGCTGGCAATCAATCAATCAATAAATCTCCAGAATGAAAATTAGCTCCTCTGACTCACTGGATTTGAGTAAATACATTTTGTTAACAAAAGGACCTGTCACAAATCAGGTTCTAGGAAACACGTCATATCTTAAATCACTTCCTGAATTTATTCGAATCTTCCTGTTGAAGGAAGGTTAACGCTCAGCGTAATGCCTCGGCCACCATGTCTCCGCCACCTGTTCTCACACCAGGAAAAGCACTATTTGAGTTCAGAGATGAAGTGAAAAATCCTCTTCACATAAATCCAGGTCTCATTCTCTGATGCCAGTGTATCTGCTGCAGAAATTACAAAAGGAAAAAAACCCCAGCTTTGTTAATAAAATGATGAAGTGCATGCCCGTGTTATTCAAGAATAATGATACCTCTACCTACTTTTCCAATTTATTAACATTCACATAGGCCTTGGTTTTTATTTGTTTATTGGTGGTGAGAACTCTTCTAAAACCAGGGCTTTGGATATCAGCATTTCATCAGGCAGTGCAATACTTTGGAGAGTGGGGGGAAAATGTTTTTATTTTTATAGTTTCTATTAGCATTTTGTGTGAAATATTTCAGGGATATTTATCACCACTGAGCATCTTATTGAAGCAGGAAGACAGAGGCCGATTAGAACATTGAAGAACTAGAAAGGGGATTTTAAATCTGGTTGGACAAAAGAATCATCAATATCATGGTTGATAAAGGCAGATTCTGAATCTTTAAACCCCACCCCGCAGATGGCTTCTGGTCTGGATTCAGAGGAGGACACTTTTTTTTTTAAAGATTTTATTTATTTGTCTTTAGAGAGGGAGGGAAGGAGAGAAGGAGAGAAATATCAATGTATGGTTACTTCTTGTGAGTCCCCTGCTGGGAACTAGCCTGCAACCCAGGCATGTGCCCTGACTGGGAATCGAACCACGATTGTGTGGTTCGCAGGCCCATGCTCAATCCACTGAGCTACACCAGCCAGGCCCAGAGGGGGACACTTTTTGAGAACAAATGCATAGTCTTCCGTACAGCCTGGAGTTTGGGCCCCAAACTCTAGCCCTGCCCTGGGGAGCAGAGCTTTGAGAACACCTTCCCCCCGCCTTTTTTTTTTTTTTTTTTGCCCTTTAGTACCCAATCTGGAATAAAGGCAGGATGAATAGACTGTTATTTGGCTAATTTTTCCCTGACCCTCACCATGCCCTTGACTCTCACATCTTTCCATCCAGAAAGGAACTACGGGGATGTGTGTAAAGGTGAGCATGCCCTCCCTGCTTCTTACCCTGGTCCCAGCTTACAAGGACTTCTCAGGGAGGTGGGGATATATTCAGGCGATGCCTGGGCCCGACTTCCCACCATCCTGGGGAGGCAGGGAATGCAGGGTGGCTCCGTTCACAATCTCTTCTCTTCTCCAGGGAAGAGCCTCACCCCCAGCAGACTGGCCCCTGGAATGCAACTGACCCACAAGAGCGTCCCTCTTTGGGGGGTAGATATGAGAGGTGGAAGGAGGTTTTATCTCTGTACCTTGGAACCCTTGTCAACCCAATCTCAGGGCCACACACAAGTCAAAGGCCCTACCATTGCCTCTACTTCTGACCTCGGCACCCCCCATTCTCTCACGGCTGGACATTCCAGGCCACATTTCTACCTCTGGGTCCCAAACTAGCCCAGGTAAGTCCTTCACACCGCCTCTCCCACCTACAGCTTTCCACATTCACTGCGCCCACTCTAGCGCAGACTTTCACATTTGCACACCAGAATGCACGACCAGAGACTCTTACTGAATTCCTTCGTTCATCCCTCAGCCATTCCATCTCTCTGCTTTCACGTGTCCCTTCCCGAGCATCACTGTCTTCACGTTACACCTGCCTACCTTCGGACCCTCCCGGTACCTACTGATCCTGGGGCAGGGAACTATTAAGAACACGGACCCTGAAGCCAGTCTGCCTGGGCTCTAATCCGATTCTGCCACTTCTTCAGTCTGTTACTTTGGGCAAGTTACTCAGCCTCTTTGTGCCTCGGTGTTCTCCTGAAGTAGGGACAATATAGTACGTGTTTCATAGGATTAACTGGAGGATTAAATGAATTCATATAGAACAAGGTCTGGTATTTTACGAGCATCCAGTAAGTGAGGGCTGTTATTACTATTGTTACAGAATGTGGTCCAAGCTTCTTGGCCCAGCCTCCATTGGTCTATATGATCTGGACCAATATACAATGTCTCATGGTGGTGGACATTGTCCTGGAGATCTCCAGTAGCCTCCAAAACAAATTCAAAACCCACCGAAGGCGACAGGCATGGTGGCCAGTGAGTCATTCTCTGCTCTAACAGAGTGTTTGATTTGAGCCCAGAGCCTAGACGACGTGCAGAGAGCTGGCGAGGAGTGGTTTTCTCCCCTCTGCTGCTCCAGGGGACACATGCTATGCTCAGAGAGGCCAAAAGGGAGAGTTCGAGCTGATTATCGTCTAATGAGGCTGCCAAATCAGTTTCACTTTCCAATACAGCGTAATGACTCGTGAGCCCCGTGGGCCCTGAGCCAGGATTATCTTAACTGGTAGCATTGTCTGGGTCAGACGGGTCAGCCTCTGCAGGAACACTCTGGAAAATGTCATCTGCCAAGGCAGGGTGGGAGCAGCCCCTGCCACTGAACAGACGGTGGCACCCATGGTATTTGGAAGGCCATTTCTGGCTTCCTGAGACGCAGCTGGGGGCCCTGCAGGGAACAGTGAAAGGGAGAGGAGAAGGAAGAAGGTCAAGGACACAGCGCACAATAAGGGAGCAAAAAGAACGATACAGGTGGAATGGGAGTTCAGGGTGGGGGACAGATGACTTTTAAAGAAAAAAGAGGAGAGCTAGATGGACCTGAGGACAGGGGGACAGAGGCCTGTCTGGAAAGAGTTAGCCCTGCCAAGGGGCTTCACTGCCTAGTGGATTCGGAGGAGTTAAAATACACAAAACAAAAAATACACAAGACCACAAAGGCGCCCCTTTGTATTCTAAGCAGTGCCATTTGTAAATGTCCGTGAACACGCTTGGTGAAGGGCTACATGGAAGAACGGTCTGGCCAACGAGGGCGGCGTGCACCAGCCAGTTGGATTCTGGGAGCCTCGGAGCCTTCTCCCACCAGCACAGCAGGTGGGACTGGCCGGTGTTCCCTGGGGGTTCCCCCAACGCTCTAGTTCCTTCCTCTGCTTGGAAACAAGGCAGGTTCGATATGCTTCACATCCCCGTGGCTGTTGCCCAGAAGAAGTGCGATCAGTGTGGGGGTTTGCCCCGAAGGGCTGGGTGCCCAGCAGCGCCTGCACTCACACTGCCAGCCCGTGGGATGGAGGCGGCCTGGGCGACGGCCAATGCACCTGGGGAAAGGACTTCGCCCCGTCGCGTTCTGGGTCTCCGCAAAGTAGTCGCCGCCTCCCCACACCGCATTGTGAGGGATGGCTCAGGAGCTTCTGTTTCTGAGCTCTCTCTGCACCCCCCCGCCCCCCCACCCCGCACAGAACAAGTTCTTCGGAAGTGAATTTGCACAACAGCCACTGCCGCCCAGCCTTCCAAGGAATCTGTGACCCTCCTGCCAACAGTATAACCGTGCATCCATGAGGGAGAAGACTGGGATTGTAAATATTTTGACAAAGTACTTTTTCCAAGAAGTGGAGGCAGAATTGCCGCTGGGAGTTGACGTCATTAACCCAGAGAGCGCCCCAGTGTATCCAATCTCAGGGACAGGGTGAGCCCAGGAGACTCTGAGTGGCGAAGTCATGGGCCAAGAGAGATACCGGGTGAGGCACAAGTCTGCATTGGGTCTCATTTCCTGAGGACATTGTCCCCTTGGGAACGTGCTAACTTGTGCCCTAGAGGTGGCTGCTGTGTCTAAACAAGCCGTGCCGGGCTGGACAGGTGTGGCTTTGTGCAAATCTCACCCTTTTTGGTACAGGTCTTGGTGCTCTTTATCTTACTGCTAGGGACACAGCAGAGCTTTCTGTTTCCTACGGTTCTGTGCAGGCGACATTGCCACTTGTCAGCCAAGGCTATTTACACAGACACTTTAGCCCCATTGCTACTCTCCCCAGGGAAGGGGTGGGGGTTGTCACACATGGCCAGGTTCTCAGCCGCAGCAGGGGATCTGAGCTGCAGGTGAACAGGCCCCAGTGCTTGGAATCCTCCTCTGCAGGGAGAAGTCAAGGGCGCCCCTGAAGAGGGTCGGGTTCGAGGCTGAACCCCAGGCCTGACATGTAACTGCTGCATGCCAAATTACTGCAGTTCTCTCTCTTATAGAAATGAGGCTCTAGTCAGACCTCAAAGGGTTTTCTTGAAGATTAATCAGGATGTGAAGCACCTGAGAGGCTGGCTGGCCGCAGCACCTGCTGGTATAACAACTTTTAGAGGGACACCATTCCAGGTACCACTGAATGAGATCCCACATTTGAGCACCTGAGCGAAAACAGGAAATTTCAATGATCATCTCCTCAGAAACACACCATTTACGTTCAGCTCTGCCCGTAGATTCCTGCGCAGCTGGCGGGACCTTCGACCACGGGCTTTGGGACCATGGCTCCAAACGAACCCAAGTGACATCCAACTTGGGCATCCCTTTCTTTCTTCAAATGAATTTTATGGAGAAAAGAATATAAAGAAGTGAAAAGTGTATTCCAATGCAACATTCTCTAAAGTAACTCTGTGTAAAAGGCCGCAAGTAGAAATTTTTAGGCAATATTTATTTTCCTTGATGTGAAGTCACATACCATGAAATTGTTGATTTCAAAATATTTTCCACCCCAAACCATTCAAGGCAAATGCAGCCCATGTGTGTGTAAAAGTCACCTCTTTCTTACAGTTTTGGACCTTTATAAAATATTTTTACAAAAAAATAGCAATGCCAGGGTTGAGTGCTTACTATTTTAGCAAGAGATGTCACAAAGATCTTGGGTAAATTAATGATTCTTTTTGCTCTTCAATTCTTCAAGTCTGTTAAGAAGGAAATGATTTCCAATCTTACCACCAGAGGGCACTGGTGCCAAACTGAGTCACAGAAATGCTCCCTTTCAAACCAAATGCCCCCTTGTAGTTAAGCAAAACTTTGAATACAAACACCTCACACTAGCACTGACCGAAAGCAACGTGTCTAACTGCACACAAACACTGACATAAACACAGACTGTTCTGGAACAGGGTACTCAAGCATCCGTTTCTTGTTACATGCAGAAGTGTACAGAATTGAAAACAGGGAGACCAGGAGTCCGTTCAGAATGACCCCGCACTGGGCTCTGGGGCTCACTTCTCTGCATTCCCCTCGTTTCACCGTGTGTGTTGCTCCTCAGGGTTTAGCACTGAGCAAGCTCCAGTGCAGTGAGGAGTCAAGACCTGGGTTTAAATACCAGCATTTCCACACCGTAGTTTTGTGACTCTAAGAATGTCTCTAGATCTTGGTTTCTTCACCTGTAAGATGCCAAAGGTCACAGAGCTCATAGGTAGCAGGCAGGCTGACAAAGGTCATGTGATGGGAGGGTGCAGGGTGGGTAGGTGGACATTGTGCACCACGCTTTCTGCAACTCCAAAGCTAATAAACATGGCTGAGTCTCAATAAATGCCTGGTGGAGATAATGAATATGCACATGTAGCAGCTTGGGGGGGGAAATGAGATAAAACTACAATTTGTTGTAAAAAAATCAAAAGCTTAACCAAAGCAATGTATTGTCATCATCATTATTGTTGTCATTATTGTGATTAAGTACGGCATGATTTGGCAGATTGCAGGGTAATGATATGCAGACTCTAATTCAGTCTCAAGTGCACTAAATTTCCAAGAAAGAGAAAGAAAGGGGGGCCAAGCTGGGATCGGGGTGGCTCAGAGCTTCTGAGTGGGGAGAGGAGCTAGACCTGTGCAAGGAGAGGAACCGAGGGGAGCCCTAGGACCCTCACAGGTAAGCTGGTCCAGGACTCACCAGTAGCCACACCTGGATGAGCCACACCTCACCAAGAGCACCCTGAACCTAAAAGGCCTTCAGCCCAAGAGCCAGCGAGAGAGATGTCATTTGTGTTTGCTTCCTGGCCTGCGTGTGTCCAGCCCTGGCCCTGAGCCCATCACACTTTCTTGCAATCAGAAACTATGTCCTTAGCCCATATTTATATTCCCAATGCCAAGCCTATTAGGTGACCCAGTGACTCTCCACAGCCTGAAAAATGGAAGGTCCCATGCTCGCCGCCACCAGTACCACAGGAAGGGGCTTTTGCCAGCATCTGCCCTGATGCATCAACACCAAGAGCCAGCGGCGGCGGCACTCTGGGGCCAGCGTTCTCAGTGGCACAGACCGTGAGAAGCACGGGCCTGCCGCCGCTACAACCCGCCAGACAGAAGCTAATCACAGCAACCTGAACCTGCCGTGACTAACATGCTTATTTCATTTCAAATGCTTGTTTGTTGACCTACAAAAATCAAACACAGTGGCCTCACAGGCCAGGCCGCCGCCAGGGCCCTGGGAGCGACGTGTGTGCAAAGTGATCACGTAGGCCCCAGCCAGGCAGGGCTTGGGTTGCATGCAGACGCCTGGAACAGAATCTGCTCTGGAACAATGTCGATTCTGTGGGGAACGTGGTTCAACTTGGGCAGCAGATGAAAGGCGTGAAGTTGGCCACGGAAGGCCCTCGGCCAGCAAGGGCTCTCCACCAGGACGACAAATTTGTGGACATAGCGAAACAGCTCCCTTTGTTGAGAACCTGCTACACCGCATGTGCCTTATGTGCGTTACTACATCTATCCTTCCCACCTTCGTGAGACACGCACAACTATTCCAATTTTATGGGTGAAAAAGCTGAGTCTCTGAGAGGTGAAGTAACCTACCCATAGTCATATTGTGATTATCATAACAGTCACAAATATTTATTGGCCATTTACCATGACTCTGAGCTGAGTGCTTATTGTAACACCATTTAGTCTTCGTATTAACTCTATGAAGTAAAAGTTATTGTTAACCCCATTTTACAGATAAAGAAACTGAGACCCAGGGAGATTACGTAATTGATCTAGGGACTAAGGATTTCAGCATACACAGTCTTTCACCAGCACTCAAGCCCGAAACCACCAGGCAATGCTGGCCCCCAGGGCTACATCTTATGCCTCAGACCATAAGATGTAAAACTAAGATTCAAACCCGGTCTGGCCGGCGTCCAAGCCCACACTGCTTTCTAGCTCAAAATTACACAATTCCCCAAATGAGGCTTTCATCTGAGAAGCAGCCATTGCCCTTTAGATTCGAGCATATGGGCACAGGCTACTTTGGTCCAGGCACAATGAAAGAGAATTGAAAGTGCACTGAGTTAGAAGGAGACTGAACTAAGGGAAGGGCTGAAATTAGGGAAGAACTAGAAATTAAAGCCCTTCGCCCAAATCAGCAGCAGCACGTTCCTGCCCGCGCCAGAGGCAGGCGTGCTCCACATTGGTGGTGGGATCCCGTGCAAGCCTGAGGATTTGGAGCAAGCTTCTTACTAATCATAATGGTGCCGATGTTCACTAATATTTACTGAGCACCCACGAGGTACAAGCCACAGTTCTAGGCCCCTACAAACATTCTCTTCTCTCTTATACGCCCCTCCCCGTTCTGTCACGAGGTAACTGAGGCTCAGAAACCTAAAAGACCTGCCCAAGGTGATTCACACAGAAAAGGGCAAAGCCAGCCCCTGGATACAGATCTCACCCCGGAGCCACCAAGCTGAGGTCTTCCTGCCACTAACGTCACTAGGGGGTGAGCTAACTTAAGGCCTCAGTTAATTAGGTTTCATCATCTGCAAAATGAGCTCATATGCTCCTCTTTCCTTTTGATAGGGAGGCAATTCTTTGAAAAAAATCTGTCAACATTTTCCAAATAAATATACACCTCACAGAAAGGATACAGGCCCTTTTGGAGAAGGCGGCCACTGCACCAAGACAATGTACATCGCCATTGCTTAATCGATGGAGCCCGCAACACGCGAAATGGAATTGTATCCCCTCTCATAAAAATGGACTAGTTATACTTACGTATACACACACACACCTCTCTACCACACTCTGACTGATGGCGAGTCCCCTGCAAGGAAGTGGGCAGGTCTGTGTGGACGGGGTAGCGTGAAGTTACATTTCGAGACTCGTGTGGTGCATTATAACTCCCCTACCCACCATAAGCTGTTTCTGCCCGAAACCAGTAGAGAGTTCCCAGGGAAATCCCTAAAAGCTTCAGCAGGACTAGGAAGAGGTCCCACTGCTGGGTTGAATGTCTCCAGCATCGTCATTAGTCATGAGTCACAGAACCCAAAGTAGAAGTTGTCCCAGAAGTTCCCCATCATGGGACCGAAAGCAGCCTCTCCCCATATAGTAAGAAAAACTGAAAGGTTCATGTTGGTTTGATACTTCTACTCAAACTCAGGAAACCCATTTTATTTTATTTTTTTTCAAGATTTTATTTATTTATCTTTAGAGGGGAAGGAAAGGAGAGAGGGAGAGAAATATCAATGTATGGTTGCCTCTCATGTGTCCCCTGCTGGGAACTGGCCTGCAACCCAGGCATGTGCCCTGACTGGGAATCGAACCGCGATACTCTGGTTTGCAGGCCCATGCTCAATCCACTGAGCTACACCAGCCAGGAGGAAACCCATTTTAATTCACGTTTGCCTAGCTCAGTCACAAAGCCAAGACAGGGGAAAAAAAGCTAGCAAATATTCCTTTAAAAGTGATCATTCCCGGATATGTTCGGCACCACCGGACCTTATTGTGACCAACCAGTTTGGACTGGAGTCCACATATTAGTCGTTCTCTGTGATGGGTTTATTACTCTATCCACAGTTAAACCCCCAGAGACTGTCACTTAATTAAATGCAGAGAAGTTTTCATGAATAGATTTCTAATTTACCATTTCTGTGCCAAGAGTCTCAGAGGTCTCATTCCCATTCAGAAAATCCTACTACCACAAAAAGAGAGATTAATAAAATCAAATGGCTACTGTCTCTCCTAAGACCGAGGCTTGCACCTGAGCTCTGGATTCAGGGGCAGGTGGAAAGAGCACCCTCTCAGACGGGAGACCTCTTTCCTCTGCCAACTTCAGCACCTCTCGCATGTCAGCAGCACATACCAGCCAGCAGCCCCCATTGACTCTAAAATCCCATTCAGGCATCGCAGAGCCATTAGAACTACAGTGCTTAAAACTCCCACAAACCCATGTCTTCAACCTATCCATCATCTTGGCAGGAATTCTTGCAAAACTGACTTTCAAAGTCAGTGTCAAGATCTTGTGAGAACATCAAGGTTTGTTGTGGAAGAACGTGTGGCCCTGTTAAGTCCTAGGGACAGTTCCAACTCCTGGCCCCTGTGTCAGGTCATCTCATCTCTCTAACAGGCTAACAAGAATGTGTCGCCTCTGGGTGCAGGCCTGGACAGCTGGAAACACAGCATGAGCCCTGTAGCCGGGCTCACCCACATGCACCCTGTCCCGACCGCAGCTTACCTTGGTCTCGGGAAAGGAAAGGCATAGCCTCTTTTATAGAGCAAAAGTGCATCTATTGAACATCTTATTCACCAGAGTGCTTTATGATAACTGGCCTGCCTACAAACATGTAATAATTATTACTGTTTAAAATGATCATTTTGAGGTCCTAGGATCCTGTGCATTAGCCAGCAGCCACTTGGCATCGAATCCTATGGATTCTGTTTCTGCAGTAACTCTGGCTCAACATCCCCTCTGCTTTCACTGCCCTTCCTCAGCTGAGAACGTCACCTTCTCTCAGCCAGTCTGCCACCGTTGTCAACTCGTAACTGATGCTTTCACTCGTCTGTGCCACACACCACACGCTGCCTTACTATTCATCCTAAAGCATGGGTCCAGCTTGGGTCATTCCCCTACTCAAAAGCCCTCAGTAGCCCCCCGCCCCCCACCACACTCCCTGACGGGCCGTTGCATCCTCTCCATCAGATGCTGTGCCGTATCTGCCTTTCCAAACACCCTCCAGTGCTTCCCCAGGAGACTCGTTCCTCGGATCTCCCACCTTCCTCCTCTCGCTCCTGAGAATTCAGATCACCTTCCTACTCCCGCCTCTGCCTGTTAGAATTCTAGGGCCACCTTCTCAAGTGCTGCGTCCTTTCACGAAGGTCTTTCTGACTCCACACCCATCTGGCCCTCCCAACAAACACATCCAGATATGATCTCACCCTCTTTAGCATCCCTATCGCACTTGGCACTTTTTGGAAGGTGCCATACACCATGCAGTATGTGAGCTGGTTGTGAACTTGGCCTAACCACAAATACCTTAGTGTCACAAGCAAACTTGTACTCTTAAAATCCATAGTATAATGCAGGAAATACATATCAAATACTCAGGAACTATTAGTGGGTGATATGGGTTGACAATATGGCCCTTAAAACCCTTCTGTTGAAGCCCCATTCCCAATGTGATGGTATCTGGAGGTGGGGCCTTGGATGAGGTCATGAGGGTGGAGGCCCCATGAATGAGATCAGTGCCCTTATAAGAAGAGACACCACAAGAGAGATGACCCCTCTCTCTCTTTTTTGCCACTCGATGACACTGTGAGAAGGCAGATCAGGAGGACGGTCCCAACCAAATCATCTGGCCCCCTGGTCTCGGACTTCTAGCATCCAGAACTGCGGAAAATAAATGTCTGTGGTTTCAGCCACTCGGTCTGTAGTGTTCTGTGGTAGCAGCCCAAGCCAACCGCGACAGTGGGTATATTCATGAGGCAAACGGTGTTCATTCATTTTGCTTTCAAAAAATATTTAGAAGATTTTTAAATTTTTATACCTGTCAGTAAGGAATTTTAAGATGACCTATTGTGTTAAAAGGCTTAATAGTATATGATATCATACAAAATAAATAAAGTCTTAACCAACCGAGGCACGTAACTCAGAAGTGAGCAAGATCCTATGGGTTTAACAGTTCTAATATATAACATAGCGACTGATCTGAAGCCAGCCTTATGTCTCGTTTCCAATACTTGTCCTTTTCCTCTGCAGAGTTTCTTTATAGGCTTGTTGTTAAAAAAAATCCAGTTGGTACTGAATTGTTGGCACTTACAAGCCTATCCCTTTAAAAAGGGAGCTCAGAAAGTAATAAGCAGGCCCAGATTTGAGTTCGGTGCCCAGAATAAATTCAATTTCTCCACTTTAATGAGATCCAGCCAAATGGCCAGTCCAATATGCAACATATGTCCAGCCAACTGGTTGGAGTCCATGCATTTGGTTCCTTCTGCAGATTAATGAGATTATGGCATTGTTAAAAAGAGGCAGAAAATGCTAATTTGACATCTACCATGATATACTTTACAGTTTAGGGGAGTTCTGCATTTTAAGACATTTTTAATTACTTTGGGACGCTGTGCCAGTGAGGACCATATGCCCATTCCTGTCCCTCTGCGCTGTCTCCACAGTCACCTGCACGCTCCCCGGCAATGCAGACTGTCGGACCTGTTCTCTCAGCCTCTGTCTGGAAGCGCCGGAGGGCAGCCTGCTCCCTTTACTCGTGCACGGACCTTCCGGTTAAAGCTGTTTGGGGGAAAAATAAAAGTCACTTACATATTCAGACCTAAAGGATGAACTGACCAGTCGTAAAAATGTATTCAAAACAACAGAAGTTCACCTGATTTTAAGGGAAAGCCAGTCATGTTGGGACAGAGGCACTCACCAAAAGTGCATCCTCTGTGACTTGGAAGAAATGACATTTTACTGATGTGATGCGCAATCTACACTTACAACAGTCACCTGCGGTTCTCCGTCACTGAGCTCTGTGCTGTCTGTCCGCTGCGCCAGGAGGTTGTTGGGGGTGGGTGATGCGATGTGTGTTAACACGTGGGATATTATTTCTTCCTTTGCAAGTGCTTCTGAGCGCTCTCAGAAACTATTGCCCCCTTGTACCTCTTTCCTTTGATCCTCAGGAGGGCCCTGTGCCAGAACCATCTCCCTGTCTGTTGATGAACTTCACCTGCAGAGGATACTCGGGCTGAAGGTCAGCACCACTCCTCTCTCCAAAGCCTCTCCTAAAAGACTATTTGGAGCCGAGGACTAGAATCTCAAAAAAAATCATGCAAATTATATCATGAATACTAGTACTAGCTTGACATTTAAGAAGTAACTACTTCGTGCCAGATGTCCTTCTAATTAATGCAATTAATCCTCATCATTACACTATGAAACAGATAGTGTTATCTCTTTCTTACAGATAAGTAAAGGCGGGGGACACAGAGTGATAAGTAATTTGCCCAAGGTCCCTGGTTAGAAAGTGTTGGCGTCAGGATTTGAACTCGGTCTGGGACAGACTGCACCCCTGCACTACCCCAAAAGGAAAACATGAACAAAGACAACTCCCCTCCAAATATATAAAGGAGTAGAAAACAAGCTTGTTTTCCCAAACCCTTTTCACCAGTTACTGAAAACGTTTTGTTTACCACGGAAGCATAGTAACATGTTGGGGGTCCAAAGGATGAAGTAATGGCGTGTGGATTAAGTCCAACATCAGCATGATGGCAGCCCCCCAGGGAGGAGGCATAGAGGGAAACAAGGCAACGCAGCACACAGGCGTGTGCACCTCGAAACCCCCCGCAGGACATGAGGGGCAGCAAAGAGAACACGAGTGTCTTCCCCCAACCCGACACCCGGTTCCCGTCCTTCTCAGTCTAGGGAGCTAGGGCGGCTCCCAGCGGCAGCGGCGGCCAGCAGCTTCTGCACCGCCGCCTGGGACAGCCAGGTGGCTTCACTGTACAGGTGAGTAGTGGAGAGAAATGTCAACTTCCGAAGAAAGGGTGGGGCGCAGTCAGGGAGCAGAAGTGCTGTCACAGAACTGCTCCTTGGTGCCAGCATCTGCCACCTGTTCCTGGGCTGTGACACACCCTTTTCTGGGGCTGCTGCCCAGGGAAATAAAAATGGAAAAACCCTTGGGGGGGCGGGGGGCTGGGCATGGAGGGAGGTGATTGGTAGAAAAACACAAGTGAGTCTCCACCTTTTCTTCCACCCATTGGAGGGATGTTTCCTGGCAATGGAGGCCGATGGCCGAGGGGAGGAGCTTTAGAATTAGACTGAACCTCGGTTCCAATCCCGAGTGGACCACTTTCTGGTCATGAAACCCGGACAAGCTATTATACCTGCTCCTACTTTGTTCAGGTCACCAAGATCAAGTCTAAGCTTTTTATACAACCCTTAGCATCCGGCCCCAGCTTATTTCTCCAGCCTCATTCCTCACTCAAAACCCACATTCTAGCCAGAATTAGGCTAGCTCTAATCTCTGACCTTTGCACACTCCGCTCCCTGGAAACACTTGGAAACCTTTCCCTCCCCTTCCCCACCAACTCCTACTCGGGTTCAGCTCTTGGCCGGGTGTCATTTCCGGTCTCCTGTGTGCTCACACAGCACCTGGCGCTTCCTCTCCGGAGCACTTACAACCAAACCCACAGTGACGGGCTCTTTACCCCTCTGTGCCTCACGCTACTACAAGCTCCTGCTCTGAACTTCATCAGCACCCTGTTAAAGCAGCTCGTTTACTTCTGTACTTCCTCTTTTGTGCTAGACTGTGAGCTCCTGGAGAGCACGGACTGTGCGTCATCGTTGTGTCCCAGAGCCCAGCACAGTGTTCAGCACAGGGCGTGAGTGTGGTAAACTCAGTTGACTGAATAAGCAAACCTCTCTGATGCTCAGTTTCCCATCTGTAAAATGGGGGGGAGGAAACGATACGCATCTCAAGAAGTGTGTGAAAATTAAAGGAAAGAGCAGGCACAAAGCACCTCCCCCAGGCAGGAGACAATCGAGGGCAGCTGTATGGACCACCCAGTGTACAGCTTCAGGGGTCCAATCACCCTCTAAGTCTAGAGGAAATTTGCATTCAGCGGGCGGGTCACATCCCATTGCAGAAGTGTCTCTTTCATTTCCTTAAAAATCTCTAGAGTAGAAGCCACATGCCTCCCTCTAGCAAATGTGCGGGTCTCCCAGCCCTCTGCCAGTCAGTCAGTCCTAAGTACGTCTCAATCATCAACATATGCTCAATAGTCGACTACGCTATTCACACACTAATTGATATCCAAAGTAACACATCTTCAAAGTCACTTCCAGGAGTCCTTTATTTATGGTTCTCTCTCTCCCTCCCCCCCTCTCTCTCTCTTGCACATGCAGGCACACACTCAGGGTCTCCAGGACACTAAAAAGTTTTCAAAGGACAAAGAGTCAGTTCCCATTCACTGAGGCCTCCCCCAGTGCCCACTAGAGGCTGAGGCAGAGGCACAAAGATGAGACCGGAGCCCTGCCCTCTGGGAGTTCGCAGGCGATTGGTAGGAACAGGCACGTAAACAACTGCACACACAATGCAGTACATTGTTGAACTGCGGGAAATGCAGGGCAGTACCACGGCAGCCCAGAGGAGGGAGCACAAGCACAACCTAGTCGGACCTCATGAGGGCCTTCGAAGCAGGCTCCCAGGTCCTGACACGACTTGGCTACCCCTGCAGCCCTCTTGCTCTCATTCTGTCCTCTTCGAAGATGGAGAACAGCTCATCAGCGCTTTCCAAGTCCTTGCGGCCTCATCCATCATAAAGGCCAGCTCTAATGAACACAGCAGTCACCGAGGACACAGTGGACACAGTCCATAAGTGACAGTGAAGTATTCACTGTCTGTAAGGCAGGACCTGGAATCTGTCCAGTGGAACTAACAGGAACTTTCTGAACTCAAGCTCTTCTCTCCTTTTGTAGATAAGCTCCGTGTAGGTGCATGTACAAATATATCCCCCTGTTTCCTCTGAGGGACGTTAAGCACTGGCTTGGTCTTCAGCCTCCGTGGCACTTTGTGTTTTGAAAACTGGGCTGCAACTGAGATTTAGAATCATTACTGAATGAAAGAGAAAAAAATCCCACACTGCATGAATTATAAGTGCAGTAAAACCTTATTTCTCTGTCTTGCTAATGAGGAAGGACACATTTCTTTCTGAGTGTGCTTCACAGGAAGGCACATACGGGGATCCATTGCCAGACACGGCCTTAGGAACAGGTGGCAAGACAGCCCCCGGACAGCTGCACACTGGACGCTCAGAAAGGCTTCTTTGACCAGCTCCCTCTCCCACCAGTGTGCCCCCCATGGGGCGATGTAAAGGTCTTCATCCCCAAATACAGTCTCATGTGAAGATACGGGGGGACAAAACGTCAACATATGAATTTTGGGGAGACACAATTCAGCCCATAACAAAGCAAGCAAAGGGAAACATGGAACGAAGGAAAAAGGGGGGCTGCTGGGAATCCACCCACCCACCCCCCACCCCCACCCTGCCACCATCTCCCTTGTGGGCCCTACCACAGGGCTGGCCATGAAAGGCAGGAGTGAAGGATTTCAGCCACCACCACTGTGCCGGTGACTTCCAAACCTATTTAGCCAGGGTGAGCCCTCTCTCACATTCCAGTTTCTCATTTCCAGTGGCTTCCTGGACATGGGCCACCTGCATGACCTGCCAACCTCTTACACAGAACACAGAACAACTCAAACTGAACTCATTTCTGATTTCTATTATTGCCATCACCAGACTTCCAGGAACTTTTTATCCTTCCCGACTGCACCACCAAGGCCCTTTGCTCTTGCCTCATAGTGTTTCTGGCAGGCATTCCCTTTTCTGAGGCTGGCTGCTGAGACATCTCCTCTAGCCATTATTATCCGGACCACTGAAAACCTCTCCCGCCAGGTCTTCCCCCCTCCAGGCTCTCCTTCTACTGATCCATCCACACACACTGCTCTCAGATTAACCTTTCTAAACACTGCTTTCTCCACGAACCCACCTCTGCTCTACAACTTCCTAAGGCTCCCTGCTGTCACCAGAAAAAAAAAAACCTGAACTATATAACCTGTATAACAGCCTGGCCTTTTCAAGTGTCAGAGCCCACCCCTCCCGCCAACATTGTGGAAAAACACTGGAAATGAATGAATGAACAAACCCTCCATTTTCCACAAGCAAATCATCTTATTTGTCTCACTTCGTAATATGCCACGCACACGCTCACGGGCCTGACACTTCCTCCTCCACCTAAACCTAAACCTAGACCCAGTCTTTCTCCTACTTCCAGCAGCAGCAGCAGCAGCAATCCTGCCCGTTGCGCCTGCCTCTCCTGATTACTGAAAACATCTCCATCCACTCAACAGCTTTTACCGTCTGCAGTGCCCCACTGAGCACTCAAGTAGGGGATGACTGTTTTCTATTGTGCACTCTGTTCCTGTGTGTTGTCTCACTCCGTGGTGACATGTGTGAGTTTGCCTTTCTCCTCAAACTCCGCAAGGGCAACACCATGCATTTACACTTCTTCTTTGCAAACCCTCCTGCTCCATTAATAAAAAATAACCGAAACGTTCATTACTGTTGGCCACACGCCAGGCATCACGCTAAGTGCTTTTCAAGTACTATCTCATTTAACTCAAACCATAGTCCAACAAGGTAGGTACTTTTATCATCCCCATTTTACAGGTGAAGCGATAGAGAGTTAGAAAGCTGATATATCAGGCCCCGAATGACATACGGGTAACTAGTAAGAGGCATGGCTGGGACTCAACCGCAGGGCCCCGTCCTGTGATAGTGCCTCCCAGAGAGTGAGGGTTGAGCATACGTTTTTGGATGAAGAGTATGCCTGCCACCAAAGCAACTGGGGTGTGAGGCAGGCAAAATAATGGCCCTCAAAGATGTCCATGCCTCGATTCTCACAGCCCGTGAAGGTGTTGCATGACGTGACGAAGGGAAATTCATGTTGCCAACAGAGGTCAGTTCCTAATCGGAGGACCTTAAAATAAGATGATCCTGGGCTGCCTGGGTGGGCCCAGTGTAAACACACGGGGCCTTACAGGTGGATGGGGAAGCAGAAGAGAGTCAGTACTGACGCAGTGTGAGAATCTGACTGGCTTTGAGGGTGGGCGAAGGAATACCTGCAGCCTCTGGACACTAGAAAAGGTGAGGAAGCAGATCCCCGCCCCCTCCCCCACCCGCTCAGAGCCTCCAGCAAGGGCTGTAAATCCTGCTGGCTGACATTTTGATTTTCACCCAGTGAGACAGGTCGGGTTTCCAACTTACAGAACTGTTAGATGATACATTTGCTTGTTTCAAGCCACCAGATTTGAGCTGTTTATAGTGGCGTGAGGACACTAACCCAGGGTGTGCAAATTCCAAGCTAGGCCTCAGCTGCCCTCATGAATGGGCACTGCCTGGCCAAAGGCAAAGAGGCTGCGGTCCCAGGAACCCAAGCACCTGCCTCACACTCCTGCACACCCTTCGTGGCGAGAAGTTGCACCACTTCCTTCAGCGTCAACGGCTTCCTGGCCTGCCCCTTGCCCACCCTGTCCCGGGATCGGTTCTGAAAATGGCCTCCCCAAGAGGAACACGGACCTCTCAGTGAAAGCCACATTAGGGACGGTATTTTCCCAGGAGGACTATCACAATCAAAACATGTATGGTGTCCTTTTAGAATATCACTACCTGGTGCTTTCATTCCCAAGCACTCCTCGTGTATTATCACAGGTGTCTGGGCCAGCCCTTAAGTGTGCATAAACGGCAGTTTCCAGCACACACCGTGGTTTTTGGATTGTGGTGTCTGAATCAGTTTCAAGAATTTTACTCTTAAAAGGCCCAAATAGCACAGTAGAAAAATGTATTTTTTCGAAATGGCAGGAAAACCAACAGTTTTATATTTTTTGTGCTGCTTAAGTAAGCGATGCGCAGCTGGCCGTGGTAGGAGACGAGCACAGACTGGCAGGCTCACGCTCCCTCTGACTGCGCCCTCCTGCCCCTGGGGCTCCACCTAACTGGCTTCGGAGGGTCTTTAGCTGAGTCTGGGCTGAGAACGCGCTGATGCAGTTGGAGTTGGGATCCTCGTTCCTATTCCCCGGTCCCCGTGCAGCCTCCGTTGATGGATTTCCCATGACCACCTGGCCCCTCGCCCCCTCTGCCATCTCCCTTGTAAACCGACAATGAGCCCATTACATCCTAGCTAGGATCCGTTTGATCTTTATGTGCCCATGGTAATGGAAACAGTTAACAGCGACCACCCCGCTATTTTCCAGGTACTGGACGTACACAACATCATACGATATCCTTGAACGTGCAGTTAAGCACGCTGGGGAGAGCGCGGATTTGGGAGCTAGACCACTTTGTTTCCGGCGCTAGACGTGCCACCCGTCAGCTGCGTGACCTTGGCCACATTCACGAACATGTCTCGGGCTCGGCCTTCCCATGTGTGAAATGGCAGTTTAAAAAGTGCTTCTTCGTGAGGTCGTCGTGAGGGTTGGGAGTTTAGAAGGAGTAGCATAGTCGACACCACCAAGTGTTACCACTGCACGACCCTGTGAGGTAGGAGAAGCCTGAGCAGCTGACAAGAAGTATCAGTTCTGCCCTAGGTCACACAATTTAATGAGGGGCAGAGACAGCATTTGGAGCCCGGTCATTTCGTCTGTAAGGCCACATGCCATTCCACGTTGTTCCCGATTCCTTCTAAACAGCCGGCCCCCACCCACATCTCGCCCGTCCAAAGATGACACAGGCAGTGTCCCGCGCCCCTTGTCCATTCCGGGAGGTCCCGGGAACGCCAGGGAAAACCCGGACCTCCGAAAACCGGGCCCTCCTGCCCGGCCCAGGCGTGCCCGCTGGAGAAGCCGACAGATCTATCTGCTCTTCATCTGCTTCGCCGGCCCTGGCACCTGGGCGCGGGCCCTGGACACTGGGCCTCTCTCTCCCCGAGATGCACCCGGGAGCCGAGGGCGAGAGGCTCGCCGAGTGTTGCGGGTGCATAGCGCGCGCCCCGGGCAGCCTCCCCTCCCCGCCGGCTCCTGCTCGGGTGCTGCCTGGTGGGAATCCCAACCTAGCCGGGGAGGCAGGCAGTTGTTTTCCTGCTGGTGGAACGTTCCACTTGAAATCGTTCCACAAGGGCTGTTCTCGCCTCCGACTCCGGGAAGAACTGTAATTAACACAGCAACAAACGCCCACGACGCTAACTGGCAAAGGGAGTGTAACACGAGCCGCTTCTCCAACCCAGCCGGGCCAATTGCTTTCCCTTCCTGGCCTCCCGGTTTGGTCTGTTTTCGTTCCGCAGTCATCCAACTGTGGCGTTTCTTACAACACGTCAGTGGCTGGTGTTTGTGTTTCGGGTTGAACAGTTTCACACACGGCGCTGGAGACGGTCCCCGACCAGCTGCTGCGCCGGGTCCCGCCTCTCTGTGGCTTGGGGAGTGGCGAACGGAGAAGTTACTGGAGAGGTGGGAGGAGGATGGGGAAGGACGCCCGCCTCCTCCGATTGTCTGGAGTTGGGTCCGTAGCCGCCCCGGGCAAGGACAGGTCTAACCAGTCTGCCGGGTCTCCGGGGAGAGCGGTTGGAGCTGTCCCAAGAGAGCGGCTTCTTCCGCTGGGGGCTGCGCTCACCTGGCGGGTGCGCTCACCTGGCCGCTGCGCTCCGACTCTGGCTCTGAGGCAGCGATAAAGGCCTGGGGACCTGTCCTCGCGGATCCTGCAAACAGCACTCAGGGGCCAGCAGGCGCGACCAAAGGCGGGCTGGCTTGGGGGCGCGGTTAGGGCGGGCTGGCGCTCTGACTGCTTGGTCTGCGATGACGAGGGCCTGATCTCGGGTGCGACCATTACAGAAACCTTGCCCTGGTCAAGTGTGGGACGTGGACCAGCAGCCGAGTGGGTCTCACGCGGGCGCTTGTCGCGTGCAGAATCTCAGGACCTGCGACAGCTCTTCTCCAACCCAGCCGGGCCAATTGAGCAGGGTCCTCAACCTGCTCTTTAACAAGGTCCCTCCCTGGGTGGCTTGTAGGCGCACGAAACTTTGTATAAAACATATGCTTTTTTCTTAAGTCTTTCTGTCAGTGCCCTGTAGTGTCAATATATTACCTTAGAAATTTGTGGAAAACATATGGTTTGGGAGAAACGTCACGCTGTGCCTCTCTGATGCTCCGCAGCAGCAACCCTCTGCTAAGAGGTAATGAGCTAGCGAAAGGCAGAGCTGCTTGCTCTGGGGTCTGACCCAGAACAGCTCGGAGACTAGGCCAGGAGCCAAAGCCCCAAAGAGAATTCAGTGACTAAATGAGATGATAATTCAAGTGATTACCCAAAGCAGAATAACTTGATTTTTATGTCTATTTTCTCTATATCCATTCATATGTATGAGGTCTGTTCAGAAAAAGCCCAGCCAGTGTTAATATAATAAGAATGGTTTGTGTAACATCGGTGTAGCCTGGCAGCCCAGGAGAGTGGACTGGAATGTGCATGTGTGAACAAGGATGACTTCACTGTACTGGTCAGTGGGGGTGGTAGATGCCACTGCGTGAGCATGTGCACTGACTGCGTGGCTGTGGCATTCAAAATGACTAAGCAAGTAGAGCAATGAACCTGCATCAAATTTTGCATGAAGCTTGAACATTCCTCCATGGAAACTATTCAGATGACTCACAAGAACACAGCTATGGGAACTGGTGATGGGCAGCTTCATCAGAACAAGCTGTGCCCACTCATGCATCACGTCTGGTACAGAGGTTTTTTTGACAAACATCAAATCACGCCAGTGACTCAGCCACCCTAAAGCCCAGATTTGATGCCCTGAAACTTCTGGCTTTTTTCAAAAGTAAAATCACCTTTGAAAGGGAAGAGATTTCAGACCACTGATGAAATCCAGGAAAATATGACGGGGTAGCTGATGGTGATTGGGAGAACTGTGTGAGATCCCAAGGTGCCTACTTTGAAGGGGACTGAAGCCTCACTGTCCTGTGTACAATGTTTCTTGTATTTTGTCTCTTCTTCAGTGAATGTCTCTATTTTTCATATTATGTGGCTGGATACCTTCTGGACAGACTTTATATATATATATATACATATAGAGACTATTCTAACATAGTGCCTCACACACAGTAGGTGATCATTACTTATTAAATCAATAACTGGTGTGCACACCTGAAACTAATATAATATAGTATGTCAACTATAATTGAAAAGTAAAAAATAACTAATTGGGTAAAATAGCTGGATTTAACATTCTCCTAGAAAAAGAACTTTGTGTTTTAAACAAAACAAGCGTGAATCTGTTCCAAAATAAAATGTATTACAAATAACCCACAGTTCATTAAGTATGCCTTTAAAAGCGTTAATTACACACATATCCACCATAGATACACGGCCCCTGTTTGAACACAGTGTGTTGTTGTAGGAGCCCAGAGAGGCCTAGCTTAGTCTTCAAGTGCTCTGCTAAGTCCTCTGGGTGGAACAACAGGACAAGCCTTCAGCACACCCATTGAGGCCTCCCAGGCCACAGTTCCCTCCTAGATCACAGATTATAACTTTTTCAGAGCTGTTTCAGTCTTAGGGAGTCATTGATCTATAAGCCAAACATTTTCAAACCTAGGCTTCACTGAATGTAATCTGTGAAACACTAAAAGTTCCCCAAGCGGACACTTCCTCATGTGAGTCGTGCATCTCTTGGTGTTTTAGAAGGATCTTTATGATTTCAAAAATTTGTTTATTTTTGTTTTCACTGCAAGATTTTGTTGTCATTAGACCACCAAGAGACGAGGAACGCTTCTCTCCTGCTTGTCACTGGCACTCACTATGCACAACTCTCGTGATAAAGTGTCTCATTAGTGAACTTTGCGTACTTGACAGAGTAAATTGGAGCTACCACAGGCCACTCGGTGGTGTCTCCTTCAGACACAGGGTAAAGAAGGGGAAGGCTCAGTTGGGGCAGCGATTGGGAAGAAAATCTCTGATATCTACACACCAACCAAATTATCCTTTTCAGCTTTACAGATTACACTTGTTTCCTGATGAGAGTTCAGCAGAACCTACCTAACACATGTTAGCGGTAAGGCTGAATTGTCACATGCTGACGAGCGAATCATTCGGAAGCAGTTGGCATCTACAGTGGCTACACTCGGAAAGCTTCCTTTGCCTCCACCATTACGTGAACCCGAAACTCCCAGGAGAGTGGAGCAGCAAATACCCAAACCAGAAGAGAGTAATCTGCTTTTGGTGGCAGTCCATTCAGCTACATTATCCGGTACCATGTATGTTAAAGTCTTGGGAATCTTGACATTGGAAGACTTCAAAATCAGTTTCAGACGAGAACGCCTGAAACTGAAGTTTGAAGTCATTGCCTCGGAGGATATTGTTAGTAAACTTGGCTTGCAAAGGTCACCAAGATATCACCATGGGTTTGGTAGAACCAAGCATAGTGTCCAGGGAAAAGAAAAGAAGGAAAAATCTTTCATCATCAGGGATGTCAAGAACTATAAAATCAGTAGTTAGATTTACAGAAAAAGCCAGTGGGAGTGAAAACCACGGCATGCAATGATGCAATCAGCTGACCTGGCACAGGTTAACTTTCGGTATAGCGTGGCAACAATCGCTCTCTTTTGCTGCTACAAACCAGTGAAACAAAAAGCAAACACAATGGGTAATAATAAAGATGTCTACTGTTCCTTCCTACCAACTTTCCTGATAATTATATAAACATGCCATAATATTTTAAATGCTATAGTGAAAAGAAAATATTTAATAGAAACACGTGTAGGGAAAAAAATCTGTGAGTTTGTTCATTTAAAAAAGCATTGAAATTAGTTAAGGAACTGTTTTTATCCCCAGCAGGATTTAAATGTTGTGAGCAGCCAAAGTAGAGAAGGTAAATCTCTAAAATGTAAAGCATCTACACGTTTATCCCAGGAGGAAGTGGAAGGAACCGACGGCACATATTTACAGGCTGTAGTTCTGTTTTGTCGTGCGTGGACATTTGTCATTCTTCCTGGCCTCCCAGCCCCTGGGCCTCTTTTTGATGTCTCAGGGACACGCTTCCCTAGTCTCATGTCCGTTCCTGAGGCGGAGGCCGATTCCCACTGTGTAAATCCGAGATGCCAGGTCCTCGCTTTCTCGGCCTTCCCGTGACTCCATTCATTAGAGGCATCCTCCTCAGACTTCAGTTAAAGCGGAAAGGCCTGCCCAAATGTATTGTGGGTACGGGTGTGGCGGCAGCAACATCTGGTTTTCGGAGGTGGCAATGACAGCAGTTATGACGGCCCCAGCAGCTGGCACCCGCGCCGGGGACAGGAGCAGCACACACCTGTGGGGCCTGGGGTCCAGGGGAGGTGCCCTGTAACATGACCTGGGCATCCTCCTGGGCCTACAGCTTCCCCGCAGGGTCTGTGAGATGTCCAATAGCCTTTAAACAAATTTTTTAGCTTCTGAAATCACTTACAATATATTGGGAAACTGCGCAGTGATGTGCGGCAATTATATCCATGGAAAAAAGTAAAAGTGAAAGTGAAAGTGAAAGTTCACCTGATTCCCTTTGGGACGAGGTTATTCTGAAGGCCTTTTTGACACCAGGAAAACTAAGAAAATAAACCAGGAGAGTGAGACTGCATATCTACCAACTGAAGTGTGGAAAACAGAAGCAACAGCTTTCATTTGGAAGCAAATCCTAATTCTTAATAAGGTTTTAAAGTGAAGATTAAATCGCTTTCAAGATCTTCTTAATCAAGATTCTTTTTTTTGTAATAGGTGAGAGAAGTGGTCTGAGAAACAGAGGAGGAGGTAGAGAATTCTGAATCCGTCACTAAACACAGTGTCCCAAGCAGACCGTGAAAATGTGGCTTGATGAGAGTATCTAGGGAGTCCCGAATGACAGCGTGAAATAAGCAAAGGTCGGTTTGGTTGGATGACATGGGACACGATGCTTAGTACGAAATCCATTTGTTGTTTCAAAAAAATTATCAACATTCCATCTGGGAACAGTTAAAACCCAGCCAAATGTGACACTTAGTATTTATTAAATGATAGCACAAAATAATAGCTAACACGAAAATAGCAACACAAGAAACACCTTTTATTAGTGGATCAAGGTTCAAGTAAACATTCCCTAATTAATCCTTTCAACAGCACCAGGAAGTTATTATTTAGCATTTTCATAGATAGCACTTAATGTTTTCAAAGTGGTTTACCAACGTTAATTAGCTGTTCTTCTCATCGGCCTTTTGAAGTAGGTCAATATCATTATCCTCATTTTAAAGACAAGCAAGGCACTGACTACAGAGTGTGGAGACCTCTAACATCAGCCTCTTGTCGGTCAAGGCCCCTCTTTATGCCACTCCCATCTTAAAAATAGGGAAAAGCACCCATTTTAAAGTGTCTCATTTTAATCCCATCAAATCCCAGTGACGTAGGCAGACTTGCCTCCGTTTTGCAGATGAAAACCATGAAGTCAACACACACACACACACACACATTCCTCATGTCAGTGAGGTGGTGGCCCTTTCTGTCCTCACGTAAGTCCTAACTCCACCATGGCCCCAGAGTCCAGGACACTGACGCTGCCCAGGCAGACCCTCTCCAACATCTCAGACCATTTCCTTTCAAAGAGAAACCAGTCCCCAGATATCTGTGCCTCACCATACAATGGGTTTTGCAGGATCAGTTCTTACCAGAAACAATTCTGAGCTTATTTTATTAATAGCAGGTCTCACACAACTGGGAGGGCCATTTTGAACAGAAAGAAGGCATTTGTTACATGTGGAAAATAAAAAATAAAGTAAAAAAAAAATGCCAGGTTCCCTGCTGGCTTTAGGAAAGAAAAGCAATCTTGTTGAGAATAATATGAGCTGATTGGTCTTTGAGAAGAATAATTCAAAACTGGGCAATCATATTTAAGAAAATAGTTTTTACTGAAACAGAATCAACTTAAACTGATTTATAGCGTTTTTAAAAAAATTATATATGGTATCCCTTCACAGAAAATACAAAAAAATTAACCAAACAATTACATCTTTTTTTAATTCTCTGTAATTATACTGGACATTACATTCTCCTTTTACAAAAAGAAATGTCAATTGTGTATTTTATTTGTAATTTAGTTGGGCTGTTTGCTAAATGTTTGCAATTATAGCAAAATATGAAAAATAAAAAGTTGTCAGATCATAGTCTGACCTCCTTTTCTTCTCCACTGCATGAATTCTGACTATATCAAGCAAAATAAATTGAAATTAGTACCATGCTCTTTTCCATTCATCTAACTGACAATTATACTAAGTGAAGCAAATCAGGCCTTGAAGTATATAGAATTATTCCACATTAAACAAAAAAGAGCCGGAGCCAGTCAGTGTCTCCTCAGTCACTGCCCTGCAACCAATGTTTTGTTATCTTGGAAAAGCTACTTTAGGAAGCTTAAGTTTTAATATACACTATTTTTAAAACCTGCTCTTTCATTATAAGCACATTATAGTGATTCCGGTCGATTGTTTATTTTCTTTAGTTATATCTTACTGAATGTTTCATCTAAGGAAAGCACCAGTTGGAGAAGCCAAACGTGCACTATGACAGAATGCTACAAATAGAAAATGACTGGAAAGTGTACATTGGGGAAATTCCAAAAGCTAGGACATGCCAAAACCGAAAAAATCAACACTACAGGAATTCCCCTTTGATGCCTCCTATGAGTTCTTATTACTTAGCTTCGCTTAAGAATTGAAGCCAAAGACCTTCCATGAACCCTTTTCAAAACGATTTCTTTTCCTAATTTAAGTGCTCCATCTTTGAGCAGAGGCCCAGCTGGAAATTCCTCCCTTTGAGGGAGTTCTGAGAGCAATGCCGCCCTGAGCTGATCAGATCCCCTTCA
Organism: Sturnira hondurensis; assembly: GCF_014824575.4. Taxonomy (NCBI): domain Eukaryota; kingdom Metazoa; phylum Chordata; class Mammalia; order Chiroptera; family Phyllostomidae; genus Sturnira; species Sturnira hondurensis. The sequence continues at coordinate 38,316,945 of NW_028087015.1, forward strand.
TGGGTAGTCAGTCTGTTGGGCACCACCTGGGAATGCACCCCAGGAGTGAGGACTCCTAGAAGTCGACAAGAGGGAGGAGCCATGACCCAACCAAACCGAGGGGCACTGGACCCGCCCCCTTCCCCTTCCATGTCTCTCTCACTCCCAGGACTGGGAAAGACTGCACGTTGTAACAGGAGGCCCTTAGAAAAGGGTAAAGTGCTGTTTGAATTAAGGCACCGTCACCACAGACTTAACATTCAGGGCCATTCGCTCGGCTCTTGCATGGTGTGGTAACAAAACAATGGCAATGGCTAAGGGTCGAGTGAGTGATGTGTCTGGGGCTCCGGAAGTCCCACTGAATACTTATCGCAACACCCAGACGTAGGCATTACTCCACTTTTCGAGGACCATGAAACCGAGGCACGGAGAGGCTAAGCAACTGCCTTGCTGGGATTGAACCCTCCTTTCTCTGACCTCAGAGTCTACTCATGTAACCGGTTCCTAATTAAACGGGCGCATTGTCTCAGTCTGGGCTCCTCAGTGAGCGGAGCCTAAGGCTGTGTGATACTATCTCATTGGGAGGCACAACCCCACAGAGCAGGAGTGGGGGATGGGAGAAGGGGGGCAGGGAAGTAAGGAGAACAAGGCTGCCTGGGACTGGCCACCACTGACCGCTCTCGATTGCTCCGTCTACAGGACTTTGGCCCCAACAAGTCCTTTTCAGTGCATCTCATAATGGGGCGAAAGAGGGGAAAATGTATCACTGTGCCCTACGCTCTGTGGGTCAAAAGTCCACCCCCTAGAACGTTAACTCCCGCCTTGCCCACGCTGTTCTCTAGGTGGGCGTGAATCCAGAGCTGGATCCCGCGGTGAAATCCACGAGGGACCCCGGGGCTGCCAGCAAGAGGTATGCGCACAAGCGGAGTGCGCTGCTGTTCCTGGGCGCCTGGAATGGGAGTCTGTGCAGAAAAGAGGATCCCAAACGGTCCGTGGGACGTCGCATACACAACCCATGAGACCGGATTTCCAAAGCGAGCAGAAGTCAGGACCCACTCACATGAAAGCCGGCGAGCCTTGGAAATCAGTAGCTGTTCGTGGGAGAACCGCCCCGGCTCTACCACGGGATTCAGACTGGTACAGAGCTGGGTATGTTCAGGCTGGAGTGAAATTATCTGAAACACTGACATAACACATGTCACTACTCAGCTATGAAAACAGCTCAGAAATCACCCGCCTCTGGCAGTCCTCCTTAATTCCCCACTTCTTACACGTGAAAACAAACAAACAAAAACCCTAAACTACCAAATTCCCTGCCGGCTTTAGGAAAACTAGTCGTATGGAGAATAATAGGAACTGATTGGTCTTTGAGAAGAGTAATTCAAAACTGGGCAATCAGATCTAAGAAAACAGTTTTGACCAAAACAGAATCAACTTAATCCTATTTACAAAGGTTCTCTAAGTTCCGATATGTCCTGTGCATAGAGCCCAGCCACTGCCCTTTCCCTCTGTATTAAGATCATCTGTTTCTGTGTCAGGCTCCCCCATCAGCCTGTGACATCCTCCAGGGGGAGGGACTGGTCTCATAGATCTTGGAATCTCTAGCACTGTACTGGATACCCTCAGATGCATTAGGTCCTCAAGGGTACTGTGGAAGGAAGGGGACATTGGGAGTGTGAGCACCGGAAAGGCCGGGAACAGCCACTCTGGGGAGTGGGAGAGTGAACAGACCCAAGAATCAGGAAAGAGCATTCAGGGCCCAGGGCCCACCCAGGGTTGGTGGGTGTGAAGCTGGCGCAGAAACCATCTATCCCCCTGTGTGACTTAGTCAACCGGCAGGTGGGGCAGGGAGGGAGACTGTAAGCCAGATGCCATAGATTTTGATGAGTGTCATGAGCAGGACATCAGAAGATAATACTTTCACAGGATGTTAGATGGTATTTCCTGTTGTCTAAGCATTTCAGCTGAGACCCTGATCTACAGGTGATGGGTTATAAATTGTTTACAGATTCACAGAAGGTAGTATTGGATGCCTATGTCCGGTACTTAAAAAGAGATGGGCAAAAACCAGCCCTTAATCTAGTGCCTATCTCTAGGCTATAAAAGAAAAAAGAATGCAATTGTCATTGGAAAATTATTGAAAGAAAGCTAGCTTTCTGGGGAAAAGCATCATGGCATTTCCCTCCACTTTTCCAGATAAGGAAGGAGGTTGGTGGGCACTACCCTGAAGCCAAAGAGGGGGCTATCTTGGCCCAGGAGCCCCCAAGGCTTGCACTTGTTGGAAGTCCAAGATGACCCTCCCAGTGGCTCATAGCCTGTGTAACCTCCTGCTGAGTGTGGGTGAGACATGTGGATGCAATGCGGTACCCTCCCCACGATTATGTTACATTATATTACAGGAGGGATTTTTGAAGATGTAGTTCAAGTTGCCTAGAATCAGTTCGACTTCATCAAAGGGGAGATTATCCTGGGTGGGCCTGACATTATCAGGCAAACTCTTTAAAAGGGAGCCAATGGCCTGCGATGTGCCCTTGCTACCCTGGATGAAAGCAAACAGCCGTTTTGTGAATTGCCTGTTGGGGCACGTGGCAAGGCACTGGGTGTGGCCTCCAGAGGCAGAGACCAGCCCTCCGTTGGCAGCTCGCAAGGATATGGGGACCTCGGTCCTACAGCTGCAGGGGAATGGAGTCCGCCGACAAGCTGGGAGCTTGAAAGAGGATCCCAGATCTCAGAGGAGAATCACAGCCCTGATTTCAACACCTTGGTTTCAACCTGGGCCAGTTGACTCCAGCAGAACAGGCTGCGGACCATCAGAGGACTAGGTAGGAGGTTAGCCAGGGAGGATCTTCCCTGGCAAAGAATGTGCAGCAGGGGGTCTGCTGAGCGATGGGGGGTTCTCTGAAGAACCCACAAAAGCACCCCACAAGTGAAACAACCAGCCGTAAAATATAGACCGAGACAGACAGAGCTGACGGCCGGATAACACCATCGACAGTCAGGTAAGAAACTGCCCTTTCCCTCTGCTCCAGAGGTTCTCAACTCACAGCCATTTGAGCCCCATCCCCGGGACATTGCTGACCATCAATAATGCACAGGGCAGTCCCACAACAAAGAATTTTACAGCCCCAAATGCGGATAGTCTGAGGCTGAGAAATCTCTCTAATCCTCTTCTGTCTGCCCTGGGGGAGCCAGGGGCAGCGAAGAGACGATGTAGAGGACAAGAAAAGATCTCTCGCCTCCTCTGTGATGCCCTCCTGCAGCATCTCTGAGCAGTCCCAGGATGGCAGAGAGAAGCGGCTCCAAACTGAATGAGAGGTATAAATATTGATGGGACCTTTAACGCCCCCAAAGGAGACCGCTCTGTGAACCACGGCAGTCAGAAAAGCTCTGGAAGTCTGAGATACCATCAGGGGAGGGTCAGGGAAATTCAACTGTGTGTATTTAGTCAGTTGGTGGAGAAACAATTAAGGGATTTCCTGAGTGCCTCTCACTGGGTTCAGCTAGTTTGATAAAGCTGTTACAATGTAATAACACGTTCCAAGAGAAGATGGTGTGTAGCTGGATGTTATGAACCTCAAAGGAGCAGGGTGTTTTGCCTGAAGGTGAAAGTCCCGTTGCTTTAGGTCAGGTTCTCCAGAAGCAGAGCCTGAGGCAGGGATTCATGTGCCAGAGGGTCAGTAATGGGGTGTGCTTAGATGAAGCCCTTCGGTGAGTTCCCCAGAGCTGACCTAGCAACGAACGACAAACTGTACGGTCCGGTGGGTCAGGAGGGGAGCCCGAGAATTTGCTTTTTTAATGAAGGAGCCAGTGCTGCTGATGCTGCTGGCCCAGGGAGCACACTTTGAGACCTGTGGACATAGGACAGTCCTCAGAAGGCAGTGGTCATGAGCTGCCAGCAGCCAAAACCCTGAGGAGGAAGAAGCCTGATGGGTTGGGTGTCAGGAGCCAGAGAGGATGGGTGCTTGAGGGGAGGCGAGTCCGGGTAGCAGAAGGACCGCACCTTCTTCTCCAAACCCAGGTGTTCAGGGCATGGGAAAATAAACCCAAAGAGCTGTAGGGGAATCCACGTGCTCAGAAGGCCAGCTTTTTCGCTCTAGCAAAGCAAGGGAGAAGCCTCTCACAGAAGAGGTTGTAAAAAGATGGACATACCACTGCAGACTGCCAAGTTGACTGGGTAAAAAGCCAAAAAGAGAGAAATCTCTATTTTTAAAACAACTAGTGAGTTAATTCAGGTGCGCAGTAAGGCTGTGGGCGATTTTTAAACTAGAGAGTCAGTCTGGGACCTACCCTGTGTGCCTCGGGACCAGATTGGCTGCCCCTGCCTGCCAACTCACTTGTTTTTTTTTTTTTTAATCTCTCTGAATCTTCGGGAGGCCATCAGCGGTGCAGCGACGCCACTCAGCCACTCCAAGGGTCCGAAGAACCCCACCGAGTGTGCGGGAGTCTGGGTGTTGCACAGGTAGAGGCAAAGCTTTACGGGAGCCTTATGCTGTCACCAATGCTTAACTCTGTGGTTCTTCTGGTAAGCGAGTTATCAATTGCTGTATAAAATTGCAGCAATTTTCCCAAACCCAATAACATGTTCTGTGGTTACAAAGAGAAAAATGATTTCAAATGCATTATACAAAAGACAAATTAATACGGGCAATTTAAAGAAATGGGCTAAAAACAGAGGCAGCACAGAATCAATTAGCCTCGACAGCCACAGAGGTTGCTGGAAAAAGAAGCTGGGAATAAAGTTATATATTAATTTAACAGCATCAGACCCAATTATAAAAATAGATGTTTAGAAAACAGGAGACTATCTTCAAGTTAAAAGCAAAGTAGAGAAAGGTTTTCAAAGACATTGTTTCTACTTCGAGCTGAATGGACAGTAGATAGGAAAGCCCCCATGAAATAAGCTGGGAGCTTCCTTCGGAAGAACTTTCATCTGCAGATTCTGAAATCAGGACCCACATTCTTATTAGGCAGCCCCCCAAAGAAGCCTATGGGACAAAAAGTTGGGATTATCAAATATCTTTAATTTTGACATGGGAGGTTTGTTAACCTTCTTTCTGTATATAAAAGAAAAAAACACATCTTAGTCAAGTTATTAACCTGTCTACGTCTTGGCTACTGGCGTTAAATGGGTTCAGATAAGCAGTTAGAAAAGCATCTGGTATATGTGGTGGGTCTATGTACAAGGCAGCTGTACGGACCGTAAGTAAACTCAGCACACTGACTTGGGAGAGGAAGAAGGAGACTTTGAATCACGTGAGCCACGGAGCCCACGTTTCCGCTCAGAAAGTATCTGTCTGCATCCAGACATAGGGTGGGACATAGGCATCTGCAGCTTCCTCGAGGGAACGCTTCCCGGGTACTTCTGGGAGGAATCTAATGTTTAAAGGTGAATATTTTTTAGAGACAGACTCATAGATAGAGAACAGGATGACAGCCTGAGTGGGGGGAGGGGGGAAGGGGTGGAGGGATTAAGCAAAAAGATAAAGGACTCCTGGACGTGGACAACAACAGGGTGATTGTTGGGGGTGGGAAGGGGAGTATAAAGGGACTAAATGGGAATGGGAAAAATTGCAATAAAACATAAATACATGCATACATACATTTAAATAATAATAAAGATAAATACTTTTCCTGCAACGGAGCCTATAGCGCATGCCGGCTGTGTCACCTGGCGTTCAGGGGAAGTGACACTTTGTCCTTCTGCTGGGAAACCTTGGTACATGGTTCTCCAATGTACTATGTTCTTAACTGATTTGCAGAGGTCAGGGTATAGAGAGACATGACTTTTGCCTTAATTTCTGATATCTAAGATGTCACTTTACTATACATCTGCATTCCTTTCCTTATGCCGATGGAACAAATTACTACAAACATGATGGCTCAAAACAACAGAAGTTCACTCTCCCACAGTTATGAAGGCCAGAAGTCCAAAATCTGTTTCACTGGACCAGCATCAGGGAGCCGGCCCCCTTCAGAGCCCCTAGGGGTGAATCCAACCCTTGCTTCTTCCGGTTTCCAGTAGCTGGCAGCATTCCTTGGCTTGCAGCGGCATGGCCACAAACTCTGCCTCTGTGGCCACACTGCCTTCTCCTATTCAGCTTGTATCAGCTCTCCCTCTGCCTCCTTCTTATAAGGTCACTCGTGATTGCGTTTAGGGTCTACCTGAATAATCCAAGACAATCTTCTTACCTCCAGACCTGCAAATTAGTCACAGTTGCAGTTATCTTTTGCCATGTAAGATAACACTCAAGGATATCAGGAATTAGAATGTGAACATATTTAGAGCAATTATGCAACTTACCAAAATACCCATGAAAACTTTGTGTGTTTCTTGTGTGTGTGTGTGTGTGTATGTGTGTGTGTGTGTGTGTGTGAGAGAGAGAGAGAGAGAGAGAGAGAGAGAGAGAATGAGCAAGAAAGGCATCATGGGTGAGACCACACTGTGGTTTCATCTGAATTGCCTTGAGCCAGCCCGGCTCCATTCATAGGTGCAAACTGATCTCCAGAGGACAGAAATCAGTTGCTGCTCAACAGGTTTTTTATACTCTGCTTTGAATACACCAGGTAGATCTTCAATTACAGTATTTCCCAAGCTTTAACTTAACAAAGCAAGCCCCAGCTCCCCATCTTCCCCATGTGTTGTTTTCAGTAAATACACATTTGGTCTTGCGTGAATGAGGAAGATTTCTCAAACCCTGTTTCGGGATCCAGAACATCCTATCCCATTTGTCTGATTCCACCCCCCCAACCCACCCTTGCTGTTTCATCAAATGTTTAAGTAACAATCAGTTTTGCTGACACATGTAATACAATTTTCCAAATTTTCTTATGAGATTATACCTAGCCCGCAGAAGCCAGAAACTGCCTTCCATCAGAGATAAGGATTGCAGGTCTCAATGCATACTGTCAAACATTCTCACATTCTTTTTAAAAAATGTATATTTTATTGATTATGCCACTACAGTTGTCCCATTTTCCCCCCTTTATTCCCCTCCACCCTGCATACCCTCCACCTCCCCCCATTTAGTTCATGTCCATGTGTCATAAGTTCTTTAGCTTCTACATTTCCCACACTACTCTTGCCCTCCCCCTGTCTATTTTCTCCCCACCATCTATACTACTTATTCTCTGTACCTTCTCCCCCCTCTTCTCCTCCCACTCCCCTGTTGCTAACCCTTCATGTGATCTCCATTTCTGTGGTTCTGTTCCTGTTTTAGGTGTCCGCCTAGTTTGCTTCTATTTTAGGTGTGGTTGTTAATAACTGTGAGTTTGCTGTCCTTTCACTGTTCATATTTTTATCTTCTTTTTCTTAGATAAGTCCCTTTAACATTGATATAATAAGGGCTTGGTGATGATGAACTCCTTGAACTTGACCTTATCTGAGAAGCATTGTATCTGCCCTTCCATTCTAAATGAAAGTTTTACTAGATAGAACAATCTTGGATGTAGGTCTTTGAATTTCATGACTTGAAATACTTCTTTCCAGCCCCTTCTTGCCTGTAAGGTCTCTTTTGAGAAATCAGCTGACAGTCTGATGGGAACTCCCTTGTAGGTGGCTGTCCCTTTATCTCTTGCTGCTTCTAGAATTCTCTCCTTCATTTTAATCTTGGCTAATGTAATTATGATGTGCCTTGTTGTGTTCCTCCTTGGGTCCACCTTTGGGACTCTCTGAGCTTCCTGGACTTCCTGGAAGTCTATTTCCTTTGCCAGATTGGGGAAGTTCTCCTTTATTATTTGTTCAAATAAGTTTTCTACTTGTTGCTTCTCCTCTTCCCCTTCTGGTACTCCTATAATTCGGATGTTGGAACGTTTAAAGATGTCCTGGAGGTTCTTGAGTCTCTCCTCATTTTTTTGAATTCTTGTTTCTTCCTTCCTTTCTGATTGGTTGTTTCTTTCTTCCTTCTAGTCCACTCCATTGATTTGAGTCCCAGTTTTTTTTCCCATCACTATTGGTTCTCTGTGCATTTTGCTTCATTTAACTTAGTGTAGCCTTCATTTTTCATCTAATTTGCGACCAAAATCAACCAGTTCTGTCAGCATCCTAATCACGAGTGCTTTGAACTGTGTATCTGATAGGTTGGCTATCTCTTGGTCTCTTAAAAGTATTGGCTCCGAGGCTTTGATGTGTTCTTCTGCTTGAGCCATAATTTTTTGGTCAGGTCATGCCTGTTACATAGTGAGGGGCAGAGCCTTAGGTGTTCACCAGGGCAGGGCAACCCAGTCACTGGGTTGTGATACTGTATGTGGGGGAGGGGTCAGAGAGGGAATAATGGCACTTGCTCCACTCTCTCTGGGATTTCAGTCCCTCTGCCACTCCCCACAAGCAAATTGGGCCTTTCTGGTGCTGGTTCCCAGGTGGGTGGGCTTCTGTACATTCAAGAACACTGTGGCTCTCCCCAATTAACTCTCCTGTGAGGCTGGGAGTCTCTCCCAGAACCTCAACCCCTGCAAGCGTTTTCAATTGGTGCTTTTAGGCTTTATTTCCCAGCACCATGGCCCTGGGTTGCACGGTCTGTCTCACTGTCCTTTTTTGTCTGGTTTATCTGCATGCGAATGTGTGACCATGGTCAGCCAGCAGCCTTGAGTGCCTCACTAGATCTGCTCGTTTTTTCCCTGTGTTCAGGGTCTGCTAGCCCCACCCCGCCTGTGCTACCTGGTCTGCCAACCATTGCTTTTTCCTGCTGTGACCCCTCTCCACTGGCTGATGACTCCGCCCTTCTTACTGGTTTGGATGAATGTTTCATTGTAGGACTTCTGTACAGTTCAATTTTCTGTCTGTTCTGGTTGTGTTTTTGTTTCTAAATCTTTGTTGTCCTTAAATTTGGTTGTGCGAGGAGGCACAGTGTTTCCACCTACACCTTCATCTTGGCTGGAAGTCCTTGTCAAACATTCTTGAAAAAGAAAATGAGAAGGTGGAAGACTGGCTCTCACGCATATAAAAATCAACTAATTTTTATCCTTCTCTACATTAAAAGAAATGGGTGCATAATAATAGGTGCTGAGTAAATAAAATAATAATAATAGTGCATTTGGAAGATTATACCTAGAATATGTGCATGAAGGAGATCAGAAGGTGCTAAGAACCCTCTATTTATCAGAAGCGGTTATGCCAATTGAAGAAAGTCCAAGAGAATTCAGGTTATACCCTCATTTTCTTTTACTGGTGTGAAGCATAATGTGAAAGAATGCAGATCTTGCAAAACTTCTGATTTCTACTCATTTGAATTAAGAATTGTTTTAGAAGTGGCTAGGTCAAGATCAAGACTACATGTGGAAACTGAGTAGTGGAAAAGAAATGACTAAATGTATGTAGACTGAGTTATTCTTAAGAAGCCCTCCGCAATAACCATGACAATCAAGGTAAACAGAAAAGAGAAAGTAATAATGGAATGCTGGCAATGACCTTAGATTAATGGAGACAGAGTGATCATGGATTTATCTAGACTGCTTATGCACTTGGTAGTATGAGATACTCTCACCACTGACCAGCCCTACCCGACTCGTCCATCCACGTCTTCTGTTTGTACCTACCTGGAACCATATTAATATTAAACATCCCTCCCCCAGGAATACCTACCCCTTTTTTTCCCTCTCCACTGACCAAAAACTACCCATGGTTCTCGCTCTACTTTTTTGTTTAAAGTCTTCCCAAACCATCCAGCTTATGCTGACTAACACACACAATACATTGCATTTCATAGAATTCTGTCAGTTGTTTTTATGTGTATCATACACTCCTTTGTATGATTTAATTACAAGGAGCACTATGTAGGTGACGAAGAGGGAGTAAACATTTTACCACTCTCTCAAGGTTGAGATCCCATTCCTAGGCCAATTATTTGAGAGAAGCATTTTTTTTGCTTTGTTTTAGTGCAGTTTGGTTTGGTTTGTTTTTTTTTCCAGTAACTGCTGGGAGGAAGGGATGGACAGAGTAAGGGCATGTTAATGTCTGGAACTTGAACCTAAGACTTTTGAAACCTTGACAAAGTGCGTGGAAACTGAAGAATTGCCATTTCAAAGTATCTAATGATTTGGTGTTGTGCAAGAAGTAGAGAGTTGCACACACTGTTGTTTGTTTTGGAAAAACTACCTGGATGGTGTACCTACAAATGTAATGAATACCATCTAAAGAAGAAGAAAAGAAAATGGTCTTTGAGACTGGCTGTGCAGGGCCAAGGGCTAAAGCTACAAAGGATGGTAATGCCCGTGTGGTTGGCAGTTACCCTCTGGGCCTGGGCTGAGCCGCTTTAAGCCTAAGTCCCTTTACCACCGTTAGCACTGCTCTGGCCCTCCAGGAACGGTGGCTGTGGGGTGTGTCCCTGGCATATACAGACTGTTGGTAAGTTCAAAACAGAACTGCCCTTTCCTCTGCCAACAGAACTCATCTAATTTGAGGTTTCAATGCATGGAGCCCAAGGGGATGAGTCCTAATTGTTTAAGTCGGTTATAGTCACCCTGTGCGATGAAGTATAAGGAAGTGACTTTGACAGATGATTACTTCCTCAGACTTTCTTTAAGGCAGGGCAGTTCGTGACACCCCATTCTGACCAATGAGCTGTAACAGGAAATCTGGGTGTGTGCAGTGGTGGAGGAGTGCCATCTGTGCCCCACTTTTTCTCTGCTTCTGTTATTCCTTCCTGCTTTAAACCATGATGTCTAGAGTTGTGAAGGCACTCTTATGGCCACTAGATGACTCATACAGGGACCCAGAGCCACCAGAGAGGATGGCACAGTAGAAAGGTGCAAAGTATCTAAGTTCCTGAAACTGTTGAGCTGGTTTCAAACCTAGAACTGCTTTCTTCCAGACTTTCTGTTAGGTGAGAAAATTAAGTCTCTTTATTACTAAAGGCATTCCTCCGTGGATATCCATTACTTGCAGCCATATGGATCCTAAACAATAGAGCACTTCACTTTTGTCACCAAGAATATCAGCAGTGAAGGCCGTGCCAGGAAGACTGGACTAGCAGACCACAGTGAAAGAACTTGGGTGAATTTTAGCCAAACAAATGTGAGACAATTTTCCAGGATCTCTGAGAAGCATGCCCAGCTTCTGACCCAGAAAGCTGGGGCTCAGAGTTATTACAATCTAGACCTAATATAAATATGATTTTAATTGGACTCAGGCTGGAAAGCTACAGAGGGCAGACCATTGACAGCCATATCTCCCCAAACGATTTAGCTGCTTATACCAATCGAGTGGTCTGTCTCAGTGCTACTCAAAGTGCCAGTCTGCAGTGACACAGGAGGTGGCACCAGAGTGTGAATCAACATACTGCTTCCTTCCCTCACCGAGAGGTCTTGCCACCAGTGAGGGTGGGGAGGGTGGGTGGAAGCTAGACCAAACTATGCTTAGTGACGTACTTGACATTAAGCAACAAGTTCCTTATCTCCTTGCTAATTGGTAACGGTTTGCAGACCTATGACTGGTCTACAGAGCATGCAAGCTAACGAGTTACAGGTCAGGCACCTGGATAGCCTGAGTGTGATGATTTACACGGAAAGAAATCCCATGATTCTACTCTGAACCCTACTCCAACAATCACAGTGGAAGACTTCTTTATATCTAAATGCACTGGCTACCAAATTATGGTTCTTTTGAAATTTTCTTGAATTTTATTCAAGAAACAACTATGTGTATCTGTAGCTTTTGTTGCGCACTTCCACCAGATGGTTGGAAGTAAAGAAATTTCATGTTTTGTGTGGCTTCTGATTAGATGTTTCAACTATACCTAATATAGAATAGTACTCTTATTCACGAAGTCTATATATATATACATATATATATATATACGTATATATATATATACGTATATATATATATACATATATATATAAACACACACACACTAAGTATCTGCGGTATCATCAGGAATTACATTCAGCTAGAAGAACTGGAAACTTGAAAGGGAAAAAGAAATCAGTGGCTAAACAAATTAGGGGTTTTGTTTTTCTCACATAAAAGGATCCAGAGTTAGATGGTTCTGGGTTGGTACAGTGATTCTATGATGCTATCAAGTCCCAGGTCCCCTGTCTTTCCACTGGACTGTCCTTGGCTGTTGCTTCATGGCCTCGGGTTGGGTACTCTACTGCCAGGTTCATATTCCCATTCCAGACAGCAAGAAAAGGAAGGGCACATAGCAAAAGGCACATGGTAGCTAATTCTGGCCTCTGTTAGAGAGTTGTAGCAAATGTCCACCAAGGACCATCCACTTCTGTATCTCCTGGACCAGGCTGCTGAGGCAGGGCCACCCATGGTTGCAAGGGAAACGGGGAGGTGGGGAAGTTTTTTGTCTCCCGCTTAAGTTAGTTTGCTAGGGCTGCCACAGCAAAGTACCACAGCTGAGGGGCTTAAACAACCAGACTTGACTGTCCCCCAGTTCTCGAGGCAAGATTGGTTTCTTCTGAGGTCTCTGCTTGGTTTGTGGATGGCCAGCTTCTCTCTGTGCCTGTGTGTGGCCTTTCATTTGTGTGTATCTGTATCGGAATTTCCTCTCCTAAGGACACTGGTCATATTGCATTAGGGCCCACCCTAGTGACCTCATTTAACTTTGATTGCCTCTTTAATTATTCTATCTCCAAACAAAGTTACATTGAGAGGCATTGGGCATTGGGATCTTAAGACTTTTAAAGGGACACAATTCAGCCTACAACACCCTTCCAAAACATAATTAGGGTGCCCTTTGGGAGAAAAAAGGACAACATTGTTTATAAAGGGTAGGCACAGCTGTATCTGCCACACCTATTACATTACTTGATATTTTTAAAACAAAAAACAATCTTGAAAATTGCCTCAATTCAGTTTAGATATTAATAAGCATGATACATGATGAGGACCACCTAGATATAACAAAAGGCATGCTTGTTTATTGAAGATATTTAATTTTTCTTATAATGAACTCCAGTGGCCATGAACTGCTTCAGTAACGCTCTGTAAGACAGCAGCAGGTTCCATTAGGTTGAATAGCAATTCCCACAACTAAAGGAGAATCTGCTTGTTTGAGGATCACTATGTCTGATGCCTGCTGAGGCCTTTATCATTCAAATGATAATTTAGCAGGACCAAATCTTTCTCCATAACTGTTGTAGTGTCCGAAGATTTTTCTCTCTCAATCATCAAGTGAATTAAGTACAAATCCTTGATTTTGTTGGCATTTTTCCTTTTATTTTTGTTAGATTACCCATCATATCAATTAAATAAACAAGAACAATCTACCTATAATGTTAGTACTTATGCCTGTGCTTCAAAGCCTTGGGGAATTGCTTCATCTTATGAAAAGTTTAAGAAATAACTTGTTAGGCAAAACTTTCGATATGTTGTGTGTGTATATATATATATATATATATATATATATATATACTGTTGGAATATAATTTCACCTTTTGAAAAGCATCCTTCAGAAGTGTAGGCTCGGTGGTGTTTAGTATATTCAGAGTTGTGCACCATGACCACTGTCTAATTCCAGAATATGTCTATCTGTCCATGAAAGAAGCTGCGTTCCCACTAGTGATCACCCCCGTTCCCTTCCTCCAGCCTTGGCGACCGCTAATCTACTTTCTGTCCCTGCCTATTCTGGAAATCTCACATAGATGGAATCACACACTATGTGGTCTTTTGTGCCTGGATTCTTTCACTTAACATAGTGCTTTAAGTTCCATCCATCTTGTCACATATATCATTGCTTGATTCCTTTCTCATTTTTACCGCAACAGTTTTCATCTAGCCTGCCTGGCTCTTTCTACATTCTCTACGCTGCAACCAAGGTGATATTTCTCAAATGCATTTTTTTCTCTTTAACCTTTCAGTGTATTCCATCCATTTGTCTTACCCCTGACCCCCTGCCTCTGGCAACCACAGTCTGTTCTCTGTATTTACAATCTTGGTTTTTAAAAAAATTTTGTTTAGTTTTTAGATTCCATACACAAAAGAGATCATGCAGTATTTGTCTTTCTCTATTTGATTTATTTCACTTAACATAATGTCCTCGAGGTCCATCCATGTTGATCCAAATGGCAAGATTTCATTCTTTTTTGTATATATACCACAATTTTTTCTATCCATTCATTCATCAATGGACACTTAGACTATTCTCATACCTTGGCTAATGTAAAAAATGCTGTAATGAACACAGACGCGCATACATCTAAGTTAGTGTTTTTGTGTTCTTTTGTAAAATGTTCCTTTTCATGTCTGAATACCATTCCATTGTACGAATCTTGCTTTGACTTTAAGATTTTGTTACCTTCAAGGATTTTGTATTATGTCTCTGATTCCCTGAACAAGCAAAGAAAACCACAGCAGTTTTCTTGGAATTCTCACCCCCACTCTAGCGTCCTTACAGACCTCAGTTGTACCACCCACAAAATGAAATCCTTTTCCCTACAGCCTTAAAAGGACTCAGCTTCTGAGAGTCTCCTTTGAGCCCTATGATTATTTTTTTCCTGCATTAAAAGGAAATCTGCAGACATGTGCTTCAATTTTACTTACACTTGATTTTTTTACCCTACAAGATGTAGACATTTTATTGAATGTTCTTTTATTTTTCCATTGTCTTCAAAGAGCCAAGCTTTCAGAAGCATTTAAATTCACATATGGACAGATTTGTAAATAACCAGGCTTGGAAACAAAGACATAAAACCAGAAGAGCTGTGAAAAATTTTAGTTCCCCTGGAAATTATCCATTGAAGGATAAATACTCACATTACCTAGTTGTGCCTGTCAAATGAAAAAAAGAGGATACTGCTTTGATATTCCAATCCTCAGCTTTTAATGAGGGAGGAATTTATTCATGTAAACATCCACGCAGTAATGTGAGCCCCTTCTACTTGGGAGCACATCTGGCTCAGAAATAGAAGAACCCAGTAGTCAAAACCACCTGCAAATTCCCCAGTCTATACAAAAAAGACAAACCACACCCATCACGCCTAATAACAAATTCTTTTTGCATCTGGTTTAACAGAGCTTGAAAAAGGATGCTTGTTATCATATTGTGCGTTCTCATTCCAAAATATCTCCCTTTCATTCAATTCACAGGGGAGTCTGTGGGTGGGAGTGGAGAGTGTGAATGTCAGACTTGGTCGAGCCACCATTGTATATTTTATAGCGAGCGAAAAATGAGGAGCAGCTGGGTGAGAAGTAAATAAGTGTGGAACATATGTGCATATATAAATGAAAAGAAAGGGGCTTGAAAGAATACAGAACAAATGGTTAATAGGTCTGGAATGCCTTAGTAAGACACACATGTGGCAGATAAATTCAGGGATGTGCTACTTCAATGAAGTCTCTGGGAGTCCAGTAGATGGAACATATCAGAATATCTCCTTGAAAAAGTGAGAGGAAAGATGCTGGACTTTGGAGCCCTTCCCACTAGGAAATGCCTAATGGACCTCGGGCCATGTGGAGATAACATAGCCCTCGCTGAACTTCACGGTTCTCAGCCCTTTATTTGGTGATCCTCAAGGAGCAGAGAGGAAGAGGCGCTCTCCCACTGCTCTGGGCTAACACGTGTTCCTTACAATGATACAGTCAATGAAGTCTGAAATGTTTATGGCAGATGTGAGGAGCCACGCTTCAAAAATCACTGCCCAGTCTCCTAGGACTTCAAAGGAAAGCCATGCCCTCCTTGAAAATAATGCCTCTCCTGCTGAAACAGAGCTTTGGCTTGCTTCTCTACCTACTGCAGACTTTCATACACACCTGTATTAGTAGCCACTGTAACAAAGCACTAGAAATTTAGGAGTTGTAGTGGGTTGACCATTGGCTACCTCCCTCAAGATAATTCCAAATTCAGGAACCTGTAAGTGTAGGGTCTTTGTAGATGGGATTAAGGTAAAGATTTTAAGATGGTTCAGTTATTCTGGGTTATCTGGCGCCCTAAATGCAATTACAAATGTCTTCATCAGAGAGAGACAGAGGGAGCTTTGACGGGAGAGAAGACACACAGAGAAGACAAGGTGAAGACGAAAACCAAGATCAGAACGATTTGGCCACAGATGTAAGGAAGGCCAGCAGCCCCCAGAAGTTGGAAGAGGCGAGAGACAGATCCTTCCCTGGAACCTTCAGAGGGCAGGCAGCCCTACCAACACCTTGTAGCCCAGTGATGCTGCTGTGAGACCTCTGGCCTCCAGAACAAACGTCTGCTGCTTTAAGCCACCAAGTTTGTGCTAATCAGTTGTAGTAAAGCCACGGTGGCTTAAAACAATGCAAATGTATTCTCTTACAGGTCTGGAGGTCAGAAGTCTGAAATCAATTTCACTGATCTAAAGTCAAGGTGTTGGTAGGAGTATATTCAGCTCACACATTAAATAGACATGTTGATTTCTTCAAAAAATGTACAGACCTACTATGTGCCAATCACTGTGCTAGGTGATGGGGCAGAAAGAAAATCAGAAAATAAGACTGAACCCCTCACTCCAAAGGAATTTACAATCATATAAGGGAAAAAAAAACAAGGGGGGAAGGAGGCATGGTGGGGTGGGGGGCAGTTGGCATTGTCCTGTCTGTTGCTCTTTAAATATATTTTTTATTCTAAAACATATATTTGATTGTTCAAACAAGCAGCTCTAGAAGGCTTTCTCTATCTTCTTTCACTTTCCATTTAATGAAAGCAAATGTTGCTCTTCTAGAAGGCTCATCATGAAAGAGGCAGCACAGATTTTTCACAGGAGGCTGGTAAGAAAAGAGATGGTGTGTTTACAGACCGTCCTAAAGAGCAGAGCTTGCTTGGGAATCACCATCTGGTCTAGATTTCACTAATAGGAAAAAAACACTCATTCACACAATACCAAATAGTAGAATCTTTTCTAGTTTTCTGCACATCACCTGGAAGGCACTGATAATCAAACAGGCAGAAAATCCCCATGTGGATCATCAAGAATAAGCTGCAAATGTATCAACATGTTGTCTACAGATGACTGTGATTTCTCCTGATTCTCCCAGCTCACCGACAAAGATCATAATTTTAGGAAGTAAGTCAGGCATTCATCCTTATGGCCTAATAAGCATGATACCTGTTTGGAATGTTTGCCCTTTGTTAGTAATAAAAGTATTAGTATTTTTTGTCCTGGCTGGTATAGCTCAGTGGATTGAGCACGGGCCTGCGAACCAGAGGATCGCGGTTCGTATTCCCAGTCAGGGCACATGCCTGGGTTGCAGGCCACTCCCTGGCAGGGGACACACGATACATTGTGTGTCCTCAGCAGAGGCAACCATACATTGATATTTCTCTCCCTCTCTCCTTCCCTTCCCCTCTAAAGATAAATAAATAAAATATTTTAAAAAAAATTTTAAAAAAAGTATTAGTATTTTTAAGCATTAGGAATATGGACATATCTTGAGGTGATTTATAAGTGATGTATTTCACATTTTATATTAGATATCAAGATGCTACTATGATTATTCCATTATTTTATTTTTCTAACTTTATTGGAAACCATTCTGAATGAGTGGTATGGTGCTTCCCAGTGGTCTTTGCTCTCATCTGGTGAATCATTCAAGCTTTGGTGCAGAAAAGTAAACCTGTGTAATTTTTTTCACTTTTAAATTATTTGTAATTGTGGTAAAATACACATAACATAAAATTTATCATCTTAGTCAATGTTAAATGTACAGTTCAGTGGTATTAAGTACTTTTGCATTGTCATTTAACGGCCACCATCACGTCCAGAACTCTTCATTTTGCAGATCCGAAACTCTGTACCCATTAAACAACAATTCTCCACCCTCCCTCTCTCTGGTCCCTGGCAAACACCGTTGTATTTTCTGTCAGTGTGAATGTGATTACTCTAAGTACCTGCACAAGTCATTCAATAACAAGTATTTACTTAGCTCAGGAGCTTGTGGTTGGCTGACCGTGGCTGACAAGGCGCACTCAGTGGAGGCCCCTCTGCTCCATGGGTCTCTCATCCGCCCTGTGGGGCCAGCAGAATTATGGAGCACGTTCAACTCTTGCTGATGTTAGAAGAGTGAGTTGGACAACAACAGAAAAAAAAGTGACAGAACTTAAAAGACAGATCTTGACAAGGCAATGCAAAGCAATAAATATTAGTACACAGCACCTGTTATGGTTAAAGGGTCCAGCAGGACCAATTTTAAAACATTATTTTGTTTTATTTTAAAGCATTTAACTAAAAGAAGCATACAATGACTGCAATTTTTAAGAACGTTTTTCTGGTACTAATTTTACATTGTGTTATTTAAGCACTCAATAGAAAGCTAAATTATTAATAAATTAATTTATCAAAATCAGGTTTCATAAGAGTTGTTTCTACAAATGACCTTTTGTAGAAGTCTGATTCTATAAAAGAGACAAAGAATCAGGTCAAGAAATTTTCTAATAATAACTAATGGTTTCTGCCAACCTAAAACATAACATTCTGTGTCTCAATTTGAATATTTGATTTTATAACAGCAGTAAAATATGTATACCATATAAATGATTACTAGCATCATTAATACCATCTAATGTTTGGAGTGGGGAGAACCTCTTGTGCTTTCTCATGTGAACTATGTGGTCTCTAAGGTCAATGCCAGCTCAAATTGTATGGTTGAAGATGCTTAAAGGTGTGTGACTGTCTATGACCAACATGTTGTCCTTCAACAGCCAATGGATTAACATAATCAGCTAGAACCACTGTAGCATGCACAAATATTGTGTCCAGAAAATATTCTCTGTATTGAAAGCAACAACTTCTAGCCAAATTCCAGATATTAGTGAAGTTGATCAAAGTCTTTTAAAACTTTGTAAGGGGGACTTTCCTCTGGCAGCCCATTTCACATTTCCATCCAAGTCCCTTCTTGGCTATATTCCACATTAAATTTTTTTTTTAAGCACAGATTCCAGTCTGTTTCAAATATAACCAATTGGTCAACACAGGAATGGTGTTCATCTCAGCAGCAAGATCCTCCTGGGCAGAAGACAAATACCAAATGCCTAATAGCAAGACAAACCAACACAAAAAATTGTGTTACATCTGGTAGTTAAGATCTATTAGGCTAGCTCTGAGTTTCAAAAACATACCTTCTGGAAATTACTACAAATAGGATAGTTTCCAGTGACAGCCCTTTAAGTTTACTGTAACTTCTTCCTGGCCCCATTTTACAGGAACCTGGTAGCATCGCCTTCAGAGCATGGAGGACACATGTTGCTTAACATTCTAGTTTTTAATACATTTTAACATAAAGATCCCTGCTGCTTTGTTTTGAATGTTATAATTATGTTATTTTAAAGTAGGCTTTGGGGAACACTAACATTATTAACTAATTGCATAGAGTAAAAGCTATAAAATTCCAACTGTGTTTAACTTAAAAACAATTTCACCTAAGACAGCTTGATAAACTCTGGGTTAGTTAAAACAAGCAGAGAAGCCAAAGAGATCGGTCTCATATTTCTCATCAACAAACTTTTGCTCATACTGTTTATCCGAAACAGAATTCCATATAACTGTCTCTTTTCCCAAACACAAGCTAAACATTTTTAAAAGCAGCTCAATGTTGGAAGAAATGTGTGTGTGTCCTGTATTGGCCATTGGCCTGGCTCACCTCAGGTGAGAACTTGTCTTAGCTCAGGCTGACATAACCAAATGCCATAGCTTGGGCCGCTAAAACAACTGAAATGTATTTCTCACACTTCTGGAGGCTAGGAAGTCCAAGATCAAGGTGCCAGCATGGGAAGGATTCTTTTTCAGGCTTGTAGAAAGCTGCCTCTTTGCTGAGTCCTCACAATGGGGAGAGAGAGAGAGAGATCTCTCTTCTTCTTATAAGGCCACATTGGATTAGGCTCCCCCCTTATAAATTTATTTAACCTCAATTACCTCCTAAAGACCCCCTGTCTAGATACAGTCTTCTTGGAGGTTGGGGAGCTTCAATATGTAATTCGATGGGACACAATTCAGTCCATAGCCCTGGGAAATGCAGCGGCCTGCCATCTCCACTCAGCTGCGAAACAAACAGAAAAGGCAAGAAATGGATCTGAGGGCGACAGGACCCAGACAGGCACCCTCTCCACAATGCCACAATGTAGGTGTTGTCATCCTTACATTACAAATTAAAAGGCAGAGGCAAGTTAAAAAAACTTGTCCACAGTCAAGTGGTAAGGGACAGCGCCAGGCTCTAGTCCAGGGCTTCTCATTTCAGATCCAGCTGACAGTAACTTCCACTGAGCCTCTGCCATGTTCAACTACCCTGGCTGGCCTTTCTTTGAATTCCCATACCACTTTTATTCTTTACATTGCAATTTGCCAATGATTACGATCATGTCTTATTTCCACCATTCTTGTGAGAAATATTCCATTATTCAACATTTCTCTAAATGAACCAAAAGTATTATACCTTAAGATCAGGAATTACATAGCTCTTCAATCAGCATCATGCCATTGCCTCGGTACACAGTAGGTGCTGAGTAATTATTAATTGATTAATTGTCACCCACAGCATTTGCTACAGTATGAGAGGAAGGCACTATTATTTTATGTTAATAAAGCCCTTCATCCACTTTCCAAAATGCTGTAGTTCTCTAGTCTCCAAGAAAAATGATCTGTGACTCAAGAATAAACTATTTATCTATATAAATAGTTTGTTATTTTAGATGTAATCCCATGGAATGGCCTATTGGTATAACTCAGAATCTTTAAATACTTTCAATTTCCCTCCTAACTGAGTTATCTGTCAAGGTTATCTTTTTATCTTCTCCATTTTTCATTCTTATTATGAAACTACCATCATCTTTTGTCAAAACTGTCCTGCAAATATGTGGCATGGCCAGTATTGATCAGCAAGATGCCACAGCATCTTTTGCAGATAAAATTTATAGAAAAATCCAAAATTCCTTTGCAAAAGTTCCTGAGGGAAAATTATAAAGATTTCTTTCTTCATCACCATCTGTGTTTTGAAATATGCCATGTATTTTGAAATCACGGAGAATATTATAAGCATAATGAGACATAAAACAAGACCAAATCTTACAGTACTCATATTAAAATATTAAAATCATTCTACTTTTACTTTACCCTACCTCAGTCGCCAGGTCCTGGACCCAGTCATAATTAGCACATCTTTTCTTCAAGAGCCTAACTCCCTGGTCATCAGCAATTCTTCCTCCACATTACTCTTCTGGCCCCACTGCATAAACTCCTCCCCTCCCACCCTCCAGTGCAATGACCCACCATTTCCCCCGCCCATGGCCACATACCCAACTCCCTCCTCTCTTTCCTGCCCTCCTTGCCCCAAAAGTTCTTTGTCTGCATCCTTTTTCAAGCTGCTGGACTTTCTTTGAGGAAATAACATACTCAGGCTAAATGCTTTCTGTGCTTTTGTCTTTTTCCAGAGGCAGGAGTTTGCTCTGTCTTTTACTGTATTCTTGTTTTGAGGGGCATGAAGGCTGCAGCTTCTCCTAAGTTTGGGGGGGGAGATTGATGGTTCCTATATTATACCCAAAGTATTCTTAATCTTTTAAAAATTTACACACTCATAATTAAATTTAAGCCACAGAAAAGGTATAGAGGGCCAGATAAGTCTCCTCTGAGCCCTGACCCTTGGCCCCCTGGCTGCCCTCTCCAGGAGCAACCAGCTTTTTCGTTTTCTTGTCTTCTTCATGGAATTGTATTATACTAGCTGGGTTATGCTGAGGTAGCAAAGGAAACCCCAAATCTAAGTGGCGACATGCAGCAAGGCCTTCGTTTCTGCATCTGACTGCCTGTTGAAGCTGCACCCACCTGATCAGCCTCCACCGCAGCATGTGGCTTCTAGGGAAGAGAGCTGGAAGGCTGCACAGGGGCTTTTCTCTCCTCCTGGGTCTCTCACTAGCCAGAGCTAACCCCGCGGTCCACTTACCCGCAAAGAGTAATCTGCGCATGCCTGGGAAGCAGACGGGAACCAGCGACGGGTAAGCACAGGCTTGTCGTCTCTACCGCGTCCGTGCTCACCTATGCACCGTCCACACGTGGGAGCATTCTAACACGCTTTTCTCCATTTTGCTTTGCTTTTTCTACTTTACAACGTAAGTGGCGTATGATAGTTCTTTATGTATGGCCACGCTATAATTTCTTTATCTAGTATTTAATTAGTGGATATTTAGGTTGTGTCTCATCTTTTGTCATTACAAACAGTAGCTTTAATGTGTGTCCTTGAAAGAGTAATATTAATAACTGACAGACACTGAGACCTAACCATGTGCAAGGCACTGTTCAAAGCCAAATGTATGTTTGAACTCATTTAATACTCTGTGTGAGACACAACTTCCTTTACAGGTACCTCTTTTTTTTTTAAAGAGACCATTTTCTTAAATAGATTTTATGTATTTATTTATTTACATTTTTTAGAGAGAGGGGAAGGGAGGGAGAAAGAGAGGAAGAGAAACATCAATGTGTAGTTGCCTCTTGTGCACCCCCTACCAGGGACCTGGTCTGTGCCCCAACTGGGAATCCAACCAGCAACTCTTTGGTTCACAGGCCAGCGCTCAATCCGCTGAGCTACACCAACCAGAGCAACGGGTGCCTCCTTTATGGTGTCAGAGCCTAGTCTTAAACCCAGGCAGGTGGCCCCAGAGCCTATCAAATTCATATAGATATTTGGACCTAGAAGAACAAACACCTGTAGTAAAAATTCCTGTAAGAAAATTTACAAGATCATAAAGTGTTTACATTTTAAATTCTGCCGGATATTTGCAGAAGTGGTAGATACCTTTTGTGGACCCTTTCTATCCCACTCTGCTCCGTCTTCTACAAGCTCCAGACATGCAACCCCACAGCACCTTCTCGTGGCATTCCTGGGACTCACGCTTGGGAAACACGGAAGCACCGGCAAGTTTAACGCCCGTGGTTCCACCCTTGGTCAATAGGAGTGAGATGATAAGTCTTTCCTTCTTTTTCCCAGGAGGAAACTTCTGCGGTGCATTTCCTAAGACTTCTTAGAAGAGCTCACAGAACCAAGCAGCAGTCTTCCAAAGCAGCAGCCCACTGCAGAGCCCATTTTTGTACCGGCTTTGCTTCTTCCTTTTCCAGTCTCCTCTCCCTACTCTTGCTCCCTGGGATCACCTCCCACACAGCGTACCCGTAGCACAGGATTTGTCTCAACTCTGCTTCCTCTTCAAATGTAGTGAATGCCGTGGTGCACTGTCCAGATCCCTGCCGCAGGCCCATAGCACCAACTTGTGTCCTTTGCCACTGGGACTGCTGCCTGCCCCTGTGTCACTGCTGAGTCCCTTTCAGAATGTCGTCCTGGCAAAGGGAGCTGTCTCACCCAGGCTGACAGCCCCTCCCACGGCCCACCCCAGTGACTAATAAATTGGTGGGGGTCAAGTACGGTATAGTCTTGCTTCAATTGGAGACACCTCTGAAGGGCAAGAGATTTCTGTGGGACCTGCTAACCCCCCTGTTGGAGTTGCACTACAGTCCAGCTTCTCCCTCTGCTCTGTCCCGCTTTCCTCACTCCCTGATGGGGGCTGTTTTCTAAAACACCCCCCAGTGAACTTCCTGCGTGCACATATCCATCTCAGAGTACATTTCCTACGAAACATGACCTAAGATGCTAAACCAAGACACTTGGTAACAGGAGTAGCCCTTAGGAATGGTCCCTTTGGTTGAAATTTTGGAACCAGATTACTCATAACACATGAGAAGATCCTGTTCAATCCCTTTGACTCAGTTGGGAGAGATTGAGATAAACTGCAGGTGGAAAATGAAGTTCTGGGATAGGCGGTAGCTGTGGTACTAAATGGTTGCGTTGTTAACTATAATAACTGTAGTAGAGCCTAAAATGGTTTTATTTGAAAGGTTTCATAGAAACTCAACAGGTGGAATTCACAGGGTTCTGATGGGGATCTATACCCCTGATTTCTCTAAGTATAGATGGAGGTGCTAGTCACTTACTGCATTTTCTCTAGATTGTGGTATTTCTGACTACCTTGGCTGGAAGCAAGGGGATAGATTCAGAGACTTATAGAATGACTGGTCTATCACACAGCAACCAACACATTACCTCTAACGAGGGGACACATTTTATGGCAAAGGTGTATGTCAGTGGGCAGAGGAGCACAAAATAAACTAGCTTTTTTTTCACATACCTCTTTACTCCAAAGCCTCTAGCTTATTAGATGGTTAAATGACCTTTTATAGGCTCAGATAACTCTCCAATTCAAGGATACCATTCTGGGAGGGGTAGGGAAGAATACAGTCCCAAAATTGTAACGAAAGCTTTAATCAGGGACTTGTGAATGGTGCTATGTCCCCAATGGTTGCAACATACATATCCAGAAAACAGGAAGTAAAAGTGAGATTCATCCTTTTCACCATAATTACCAGATACATATTTTCAGATTTGGTACTTCCCATCTCTGGAACTTTAGTTTTTGTCAGATTAGATTATTATTCTCAAGAGAACACAATAAGACTTTTGCTGAACTTGAAGCTACGACTACTGCCTGGTCACTTTGGGTACCTCATGCCAGCAGTCAAAGAGATTAATTTACTGTTAGAGAAAATAGCCCCTGATTGTCACGGGAAGCTAGGCAGGATTATATCTACAACTCAAAGGATTCACGAGAGCATCTCTTGGTGCTCCCATGCCTAGTGATAATTATGAGCAGTTCGTAGCAGCAGCCACAGTCCACTGTGGCCTGATGATGGCTCAGACCCCTCAGAATGAAGACCTGAGTCACCTCCATCCCCCAACGCACTCAAGCAAACTGGACTAGCTGAAAATGCACAAATGGCCAATAACCACATGAAAACATGTAAAGCATCACTAATCATTAGGCCACTAATCAAAGCCACAGTGAGATATCATTCACACTCATTACGAGGGCTATTATTTTAAGATTTTATGTACCTATTTTTAGAGAGAGGGGAAGGGAGGGAGAAGGAGAGGGAGAGAAACATCAATGTGTGGTTGCCCCTCACTCACCCCCAAATAAGGACCTGGCCCAGAACCTAGGCATGTGCCTGGACAGGGAATCCAATCAGTGACCCCCCTGGTTCACAGGCCAGCACTCAATCCATTGAGCCACACTAGCCAGGGCAAGAGGGCTATTATTTTTAAAAATGGAAAACAGTAAGTGTTGGCGAGGGTGTGGAGAAATTGGAACACTGTGTGTTGTTGGTGGGATTGCAAAGTGGTCCAGCCACTGTGAAAACAGTGTGGTAGTTCCCTGAGAATTCAGCACAGTCCAAGGTATAGAAACAAAAGAATGGAGAGCAGGGACTCAAACAGATACTTGTGCACTAATGCTGTTCACAGTAATAGTATTGCAATAGTGAACAGGTCAAAAGAACCCAAATGTTCATCAACACATGAATGAAAAAGCAAAATTTTGTTTATATATATATACACACATATATATACATATGATCTAGAAAAGATTATGCTAAGTGAAATAAGTCGGACACAAAAGGACAAATAGTTATGATTTCACTTAAAAGAGGAATTTAAAATAGGTAAGTTCATAGAGACAAAAAGTACAATAGAGGTTACCAGGGACTAAGTGTGGGGGGAGGTGGGAGTTGTTATTTCAATGTATGTGATGTGTCTGTTTGGGAAGATGAACAAGCCCTGGGAGCAGAGTGGGTTGGCCACACTGTGAGTATTCCGAACGCCACTGAATTGTGCACTTGAAAATAGTTAAAATGGGAACTTTTTGTGTCATCTGTATTTTACCACAAAAAAACACTCAAAAAAATAAATACAGGAACACATCTAGGTAAAAATCTTACTATATTCAAGCTTCATCTCCTTGTTATTGGGGGTACAATCAGAAAATTAGGCAAAGCATGAAGACAATTTCCTATGTTTTCTCATTGTTGTTCAATTTTTGAGTGGTGTAGTCTTTTAGATATCAGTTAAAATATACATAAAGTTACTCTGCCTTGCTTTATCTCTTCATGCAAATACGCTCCATACCATTAGAATAAGTACAGTTGACCCTTGAATAAAGTGAGGTTAGGGACACTGACCCCTGCGGTCCATGTACAATTTTTGACTCCCCCAAAACTCAGTCACCCCTTGGTATCTATAGGGAATTGGTTTGAGGATCCCCACTGATTTTAAAATACGTGGATGTTGAAGTCCGTTATACAAAATGGCATAAAACAAGGTATACAGTCAACCCTTCAAACCTCAGATTCAGCTAACCGCAGATCATTTCAATCTTCGACTCATAAAATCCACAATTGCAAAACCCGGGGATAGGGAGGGCCGACTATATAGTTACTAAAGAAAATAATCCAAGTATAAGTGAACCTGCACAGTTCAAATCCATGTTGTTCAAGGGTCAACTGTAATTGTACAGTTAAGGTAGAAAGTGATAGCAGCATGATTCACTGAACCACTGTATACTTTTTTACTCACTAACCCAGCTACGGAGATCCTACAAACCAGATAAATATGGATTTTCCAGTTTTGCACCTTTTTGAGCATAGGCAGTCTTCCAAGAAATTTCCATGAGTAGTTAGCTCCCTTCTGTATTCATATGCAATACAGCAGATTCCTAGTCTAAGTGCATCATTGTTATTTCTGAGAATCCCCTCAGAGAATGATAAAAATGATAAATTAGCTGTTGATCCAAAAACCATTGCTTGGAGGCATGGGCTGGGCTGGGGGTAAAAGGCAGAAAACTGTACTTGAAAACAATAATAAAAATAAAACTAAACTAAAATAAAAAACTGTTGGTTTTGTTTTATGTAAGTAATTTCACAGGGAATTTCAAAGCTAAGACGCTGCCATGTAAATTGTAATCATTGACAATATCCACATGCACACATAAATTGGTGCAGAGGATGCAGCAATTAGTACTCGACTGAGTACTGAGTACATAAAATTGAAATATTCATGGTGAATGTAGCCAGTGCTCCTGCCACACAGGCAAGTTACTGTTCCAGTATGCAGAATTAGTAACTTAGGGTCTGAAATACGGATTATTATTTCCCCTGAGATCATATAAACCATTTTAACATGCTGATGTGGTTAATATGTCAGTAATGTAATACTTGTTGCTTTCACAATTATAACTCAAATAACTCTTTTCAGCACGTTGCTTTGTCATCTTACTCTGTGCAATTTTCCTTTAAAATTACTGCCATGCCTTTTTTCTGTGATTACACTATGTTTTCTTTTTACTTTCCTTTTTTACATAAAATACATAGAGTATAAAATTGAAGTGTTCCACATGAATTCTGTAAGAGTAAAACATCCTTCCTGAGGCCCACAAGGTTCTGAGAGCTGAAAGTAGAAAACCTGGGAACTTCTGTTTCCACATTTGAGTTTTATACTGATCAAGATTCAGTTTCTATTCCCAAATCTGCAGGTGCCAGTTTTACTAGTCATTATGATTATATAATTTGATTAAATATTACATAAAATTAGAAATATGAGTGAAAATAAATTAGGATTTGATTTTGTGAAAAGTCAGTCAAATGCTTAAAAGTGCTTAAAAGGTGAGTTGCTAAAAAATCAAATTACATACAGGTGAGGCAATTGTAAAAAATAATTTAATTGTAAAAACCTGGAAAGATTCTGCACTCAGACTGCTCTGCAATGTCTTTATATTTTCTTTTCATGCTAATGAAACGGAAACCACAAAGTGAAGGTGATATAAATGGGAGTACGATTTATGCCAAATTTTTTTTCAAAAATTTAATCAGGAGCCAAAACTCAAAGGAAAGAACTTGGCTCCACTGAAGATTTGGTGAATGAATGTACAATATACAAGCTTTAATTTTAAAAGGTTATATAGCTTTTATTATCTCCCCCATCAACCCACTTTTTAAAATTGAAATATATTTGACATATAACATACAACATTTTGTAAATGTAAGGTATACAACATGTTAATTAGGTACATTTGTCAAGTTACAACAATTGTCATTGTAGTGATAATTAGCACCTTTACACATCACATAATTACCATTTCTCTTTAGTCGTTGAAATAATTAAAACCTAATCTCTTATCAAGTTTGATATACTTGATTTTAAGTGTATAAAAACATGCTTAGTAAAAAAAAATCAAAACAGGGTCATAATGTGAGGCCCTTAAGCACTCAATGAGAGAGAAAAAGGTGTGAGACAATATGTTAGCTCTTTTTAGGAATACTTGGGGGTATCCTCTTATTTGTATGTTCACTCGAAGCATGTGCCAAATTTTTTTACTTCTGTCATTGCCTATTTCCTATTATCTTTCCTCAAAAATGGAATGAGCATTTGTTAATAATAGGTGCCCAACCTAAACAAAAAAGGACGTTTATCAGCCTGTGGAACTTGGAAGTTAAAAGAGTGAACTTCAGGCATAAGCAAATTTAAGAACTCGAGATGATATTGTTATCATTTTTCCTCTCCCCCTTTGTGAGTTATACGTTTCCCCGTGTTGAATTAGTTTCCAGCAACCTCGGGAGACAGAGCATACCGCTCTCATTAGAACAACGAAAGTCCCAAGTAACGTTCTCAGATGATAAGATTGGCCCTTGGCTCATGTAGTCACCCCAAGAACTCAGCACAGAACGGTGATTTCCAGCCCATGTGCACAAGAATTTTTAAAGTGTGCAATCCCTAACAACTAAGTTGGGGGCACTGACCTCTTTTCCCTCAGAGTGCCAAGTTAAAAAACGACAGCAGCCAGCAGCCGTCTGGTGTGAATAAATCAAAAGTATACCTATTTTTTGTCAGATTGGCAGAAGATATATTTTTGGTGTTCCATAGAATTTTAGTAAGTAGCCTATATGTGCCATAAGATGAAAAAGGTTGAAAATCGCTGGCATAGGAAAATGCAATACTCTGTCAGCCGCCAGTGTAAGCGACCACACATGGAGCAAAATCAAGGTAATATTACCAAAAGGAGGGGAATAAAACCCTGGGCAGCCCCAAATTGTAAGTGTCCACTATTAAATTTCTTTTTCCCCTATTACTCCTTTTTTTCTCTTCAGTCACTTTTTTTTTCTGGGAAAGGACTTCAACTAAGTCCTCTTTCAGCTTTTTCAAGTGGCTCGCTGTTAATTTGATAGTAATAAATTAAAAAGGAAACTCTGTATTGTTATGGGTTGCATTGTGTCCCCTCAGAATTCGTGTGTTAAGTCCTAACCTCTGGTGCCACAGAATATGACCTTATTTGGAGATAGTCCTTCTAGGTAATCAAGTTAAAATGAGGTCACTGGTGTGGATCCTAACCCGGTGAGACAGGCGTCCTTCCAAAAAGGAGACATTTGGAGATGCATCCATGCAAGGAGAAGGCAATGATATGTATATGAGGGGAGGAGATGGGCAGAGAGATGAATGTATAGGCAGATGTACCTTATTAGTAGTATTTTGGTTCTTGGCTTGGATGAATATTCACCATCCCTTTTTTGTGGGGGCAGGAGGGTAAATAAAAATAAAATTAAAAAATAAAAAGTAAAAGGATCATTCATGGGCCAATGATGATAATCTATTATGATCAATTCAGTTCTGTTTACTTGTGATCCAAATAAAGTATATTATGTAGACAAAAATCAGTCAAAGAGTAGGATAATAATTTCCAAACTGCCAGAATTAAAAATAAGAAAGTAAAAGTTAAAAGGAAAATGGGGAAAGCACCCCCCAAAATTTATTACTTTTTTGTTTTTGTTTTTTAGTATATTCTCTTTATTGTAGACTAGAGAAAATTTCTTCATACACCAGTTACTGGAAACTTGTGACCTAGACTGAGCCCCCCAGAGCCCCCAAGGGGTTAGAATGTCACCACCCAACCTCACACTGTCTTTGGAATTGGGGCAAAGGGCATTTATGTGTCTTGTCTGAGTCTGTATTTTTAAAAGTAAACATCTCAGTGACCATAAGTATTGATGCTATTGCACCTTAGAAACACATGGCTTAAGATGTATGTTAGCAGAAACCAATCTGACGATGTCACTCAATGAAAACATTTCCAGAAGCTTAGCACTTAATTGGCCTTATTAGCACCATCTGCTCATCAGTCTTCCTTGTGGAAAAGTGTTTTCGCTGGAGAGCAACAAGTTGAAAACAAGGCAGATCACCACACTTTTTTTTGAATTGGACACCACGCTTTGCCTGCTTCTTATCATAGTTTTAAATCATCAGATTGAATAAGGTAGCTGAATCATATCACTTGCATTTCACGTTAGACCCTGGTTTTCTGTGACCCCTTGGGCCTGTGCTTATGTCCAGAAGTCTGTTTCTGCCCAGATGTGCCCCATCAGATTACTTAGCCAGACATTTGGAGAAATTTTCTTTTACTGGCTATATTTGAACAAATTTGTTCAGACACTCAGTTTTTTTTATTCTACAAGTCTGGTAGTTCTAACACATTAGGTGTAAAGGATCCTGCAGAAATTAAAATCAGACGCTGGGTGAAGATCTGAACTAAGTATCACTCTGATTATAAACGCATTTGACAACTAAGCACTAAGAATATGTGAGTTTGTGGTATGGGCTTCTTCCCTTCAATGTTTACTTTAATTCTGTGAATTTAACCATGTTTATTTGGAAGGTATTTATAAAATAAAGAAATATTATAGTTAGTTGTAACATTCATTTCAGAATTTGAGTTAAAATTTATGTTAAAACTATCGCCATTCCTTTACACTTATACATCACTTTCTACAATGAAAAATGTAACAAAAAAATGGTATTGTGCCAAAGCAGCAATTTAGCCAAAGCAAACATAACACTTACCAAGAAAGAGAATGTAAACAGCAGCTTTCTTTTTTAGCCATCTTGGCTGTGGGTATAACTGTTTATATTACACCACATTAATACTTTTTATGGAAAAATAAAATGATAAACAAGAAAAATAAGACTATGTTCAGAGCTCTAGCTAGAACATAAAAGTCTCTCCCAGGAGAAAACAACAAAAAAGTAGATTTACAAAAATGTAAATTTAAGTTCATTCTTCTGTTTTTTCATTAGAAAAGCGCGCACGCACCTACAAGCCTTGAGGTTAGTTAGAATACACTACAGCAACAACCATGGGTATAAAATACAGCATTTAAAATTTTTTAAATTTTAATTTATTGTAACCCTAAAAAATATAGCAATTTTGTAGACTGATAAAACCAAAGGGATTCTGCACAATGGCCAAAAGCTACTTTGTTTTCAATCTAAAAGAATGTTAACAATTATAATCCCTTCTTAAGCTTGCTTTGCTAATTACAGGGGATAGAGGCAGATATTCTGACAAGAGCAGCCATTTTTACTGTAAAGTATTAAAATTGGTAAATAAACTTTGTAAAGTAGAATTGTGCTGTTTCAGGTTTTCTCTTTACCTGTTTCTATAACTAACAATTTGGCATTTCTCACCAAATGTCTTGTTAGTTTTATTCTGCTTGGTAGCATACACTTATTAAGACAACACAAAAATAATATAGTGCAGTTATTAGTCAAACACAAAAACACATATTTTAAACCATAAAATACATATTTTAAAATATGTATTTTAAACCAAAAAATACATATTTTACATATGTGTAAATATATTCACACGTTTTAGGTTATGTCATTCTTTTTTTTTTGATAGATTTTTTTATTCGATTCTTGTTCAAGTACAGTTTTCTGTCTTATATTCCCAGCCCTGCCCCGCCCAGTGCTCCCCACCTCCCTCCCATTTCTGACCCCCACCTTAGTTACTGTCCATGTATCCTTTATACTTGTTCCTGTGAGTCCTTCCCCTTTTCCCCTGTGATTCTCTCCCCTCTCCCCTCTAGTCCCTGTCAAACTTAATTTCAAAATCTCTGTGGCAATATGAACTCTCACGGGGAAAGACTATGTGAAGACACAGGGAGAAGGTGGCTAACTACAAGCCAAAGGAGAACGGCCTTCAGGGAAACCATCCCTGCCCACACCTTGATCTTGGACTTCTAGTCCCCAGGATTGTGACCAGATTTCTGTGGTTTAACCACCTCCCTCAAAGGAAGAAAAATATGAATCCTGCTAATTCTCAAGGAATTTCTTCTTTATGACCATTAGAACAGAACATTTTACCTCATATAGCCCCTTTGAGCAAAATTAAATTATCAGCAAAGAAAACAAATATTTAAATGTACATGTAAATACTGAAGTGAAACATAGTTATGGTAATACATTTATTAAGGAAATATAATCTGTGTTAAAATTAATCCTAACATCATTTATGCGGTACTCCCACCATAAATGTTCAAAGTGAGTCTAATCATTGGAGAAAAAGATTATAGCAATCCAAACTGAGGGACAGTCTATAAAACATCTGACCCAAATGCTTCAATGAGGTCCATGGTGGGAGAGACAAAAAAGGCTGCGCAAGTTCTCGATTAGGTTCTGGATTAATCTAGAAACATTCTAGATTAAAGGAGACCAAAGAGACTTGACAGTTAGATGCAAGGCAGGATCTGGGACTGGGTTCTAAAGCAGCGTTTAATGTGATTTCCCTTATTGGGGCAACTGAGGTCATTTGAAAATAGACTGCATATTAGATAATAATGAATTACTGTTAAATTTATTAAGTATAATCATTGAATTGTTATTATGTAGAATGTCCTTGTTCTTGAGAGATACACGCTGAGCCATCAGGACACATGCAATTATTAAAATGAAAAGATATATAAATCTATAGAGAGAAGCAAATATGGTAAAATGTTAACAATTTTTGAACCTATACAAATAGTATATAATTGTTCACTGTTCCATTTTTTTCAACTTTTCTCTAGGTTTAAAAATTTTTAAATACAAAACTGAGAGTTAAAAAAGCCAAACTACCTAGTGTGAAAAGTACACTGTAGCTAACAAAAAGTGGGTGCTGCCACCTCCTTTCCCACCATGCCCTCCCGCCTCCTGTCCTCTAATGGTACCAGCTGTCCGTTGGCTACACCAGCCTGTCATTGCCCAGGCGCTCCGGGGTCATGCAGAAACCATTCGCACAGTAAACCCACCACAGCCATTGACCTGTTCTCTTCCATGATGCTGCTCACTCTCGGGTGCACATGATTTATTCAGTTCAGATCCTCTGTGTGCATACTTTGTCTTTGACTAGTCAAACAAGAATTTGTAGGTTATTCTAATTAAAATGAAAATGTCATAAAACTCATGGAGAGGGCCATTATTAAAAATAAAAAATTCTATGTTTCTCTGTTTTCTATCAGTAAATTAAAAGTTACACTACCTGCCTCATAGGAGGGCTATGAGCATTATGTGAACAAATGTATGAAAACCCTCAGCCAGGAGTCTGGCGTTTAGTAAATGTGTCGAGATTAAATACATCATGGCAACTGTTTTAACCCTAACTTTAATTGAAGGAGCAGGGTTTTATCTGTTGTTTGTAAGGAAAATAGGCTGGTCTCTGCATGAGAATTCACAATTAAATTTAAATGTATCATTTCTACTGACACAGAGTGAGTAAAGCCTCATCAAATATTTCACTCACATGACCCACCTTATAGATGGATGTTACCTGGTCAAGAGAAAGATGGTGTTATGTAAATTCATAGGTAATATTAAAGTACTGTGACTTGTGGCCTTTAATTCTAAATTTTTTTTACAGGAAAGCTCTGCTTTTTTTGCTATAGAATAGTGTGAAGTGATTCTTGTTCCTTTTCATGCCTAGCCCTAGTAGATGCAAATAATAGATGTTCAATAAATGTTTCCAGGTTGAAGTAAAGGTGAGAGAACAAAACAGAATGTGTGCTAACGGGAATGTCCATGGTGAGGAGGAAGAACTGCTGGACATGCACTTTAATAGACAAGAGAAGATGAGATTGGTCTTAAAAAGAAGCACATTCTAGCCCTGGCTGGTGTAGATCAGTGGATTGAGCACGGGCCTGGGAACCACATGATCCTGGTTCGATTTCCAGTCAGGGTACATGCCTGGGTTGCAGGCCAGTTCCCAGCAGGGGACACACCAGAGGCAAACATACATTGATATTTCTCTCCCTCTCTCCTTCCCTTTCCCTCTAAAGATAAATGAATGAAATCTTAAAAAAAAAAAAAGAAGCACATTCGGTTCAACAAAATATAACACTTAACTTGAATTGGGTGTGGGAAGGGACATGGGAGGTTTGAGGAGACTGTCATGTTAGATCATGAATTTCCCAGGCCTTTGTTCCCTTTCCAAAATATAACTTTTTATGAAATACTTATCTTTCACTACCAGGACTAAGAAAAATGATAAATAGATTGCACATAAAGTAAATTTTCAAAGAAAACAAGTATTTTTTTACTTAAAGTAATATTTCACTGTCAATAGTCACTGCCTAATCTAACCTTCATTTGCTCAGACTTGGTTAGAATGCTCCTTTTTAAATATTTTATTTATTTATTTTTAGAGACAGGAAAAGGGAGGGAGAAAAAGATGGAGAGAAACATTAATGTGCAAGAGAGAGATACATCAATTGGTTGCTTTTCCCATACTCCTAACTGGGGACCTGGCCTGCAACCCAGGCAAGTGCCCTGGCTTGGAATTGAAGCAGTGACCCTTTGGTTTGCAGGCCAGCAC
Source organism: Sturnira hondurensis (assembly GCF_014824575.4). Lineage (NCBI taxonomy): Eukaryota > Metazoa > Chordata > Mammalia > Chiroptera > Phyllostomidae > Sturnira > Sturnira hondurensis. The sequence goes on from NW_028087015.1 coordinate 38,351,357, forward strand.
TCAATCTGCTGAGACACACCAGCCAGGGCAGAATGTTCCTTTTTAACTTGACCTCTATAGGTTAACCTTTTATGCTACTTGATTTATGTGTTTTGGTTTGCAAATCATTATCCTAATAATTTTTAAACTCTTGAATAAATGGGAATTAATTAGATAAGTATTTTAATGAATTCACATTTTAGTTCTTCAAAATTGTGTTTTAAACAATTATGCATATTTTGTTCACACACAGATTTATACACATATATGTATACACATACACAGATCACACACACATTTATACACATGTACGTACACACATACATATATCATTGGCAAAAAAGCCCTATAATTTAGGTTGAGCTTGTTTTCTATTACAAAGTCTAATATGAATAATTTTATATTCAAACTATTTCAGCTTAAGGTTAAAATTTTAGGGTCATTAACACAGATAGAATATTTTTTTTTCTTTTTGAGGGGAAAGGAGATTAAAATATTTATTGTTGTTTAGCTGAAAAAAAATTCAAGTGAATTCCTATTATTGGGCCATTTTCCAGGATTTATTTTCCAAAGGTAATAGTTATTAGTTTTAGTTAGTAAAGGCTTTAGTTTGAAAAGACAATGTTGTCTGTTTCTTTCATATGTCTAGAAAGGATGACATTTTTAAAACAGGGATTTTGAAGCAACAGCAATTTCCAATTTACTTAAATAAAATTAAACTTCTTTATAAAATGTTAACATGCATCTATTAAAATATTACAATGTCAGATGAATCAATACCTATTTCTTCAATGTTAAAAGGCTCATATCAATAGAGCCTTTAAATGTTTAAAATGACATATGGTTATGAGACATAAACCCTACTTCTGATATAGAAATTCAAATTTTTTAAATTAAAAATTTAAATAACCATTAAGTGTATTGACATGTACATTAGTGTTCAAGCCTATTGTTCTGGAATCATGTTACAAAAGAAACAAATTCCTTTGTCTGAAACAAAGCCTTCCCAATTACAATAATTTAGATTTTAATTTTGAAATGATAATACTTGAAAGTCTACCATTAGTCTCAGAAAAGATTAAATTCATTGTTCATCGTTTTGTATCACACAAAACTGAACAATAGTAACTTGTCCTACTTAGGTGTTGGGCTAGCACTTCCATTTATTATTATCTGTATGTATTAAGTGCATTCTTTCAAGCCACTTCAAGTATTTTTGGAACAAGGAGAAGCATAAAATAAACAAATGAATTACATATATGGCTGGCGTTTCTCTTTCTGACATGTCTAAATATGTCGTGTGATCTCCAAAGCTGAAGATAAAAGCAAACACTGTGTTGTACTATTCACCAAAGTCTTTCATGTAAGTTGTAAGAAGATGAAAGAATACTTCATTTTATATTAAGTAACAGGTGGTAAGATACTAAATTAGGTTCTGGAAATAACCAAAGGTCATTAGCTTACAGAAGGTGCCACAGGCTGATTGTCCCTTTTATTTTATTATCCCTTGTGGCAAGCCTTCCAAACACTTGGAGTTCTTACACCAAGGCATTCTCACCTCAGGCACAGCTAACTAAAACACCCAGAAAGAAAGTCCAGTTCATCATCTCCCACGAACCTGCTCCCACCCCACTACACTACCATCCCTAGAAGCAATTCTAACCATAACCTCTCCTTTCCACCCCCCTCACAATTCATTTCTAGGATTCTACAACCACTACGATCTAAAGGATAATATCACAATCAGGGCAGATACAACTGGTTCCCCATCTGCTGCCACTTCCCCAATTTAGTGTAGTTTATATACCAATTTAAAGGGCTCTAGCAGCAGCATTTTCAGAGAAGGTGTCTCCTCCCTCCCTGATACAATTATGGTTATCAACCAAGACTGTCATCTCATTCTCCTTTGTTGATGTTTGATGTGACCCAGTTTTGGTTACTTCTGGTCAATAAGATATGAGGGGAGTCTCCTGGGTGCACTTTTGAAAAGGAGTTTGCTCACAATCAGATGATCCTTCATTTCTCCTTGAGTGTTTGAGGATGCAGTCACCTTGTGACTGGGAGGTCTAGGTCTAGGACAATAGGCCCACACTCAGAGGGCGGCGGAGAAGGGTGAGCCTGGCTCACTGAGTTCCATACCTGCAATCCCCCTCTTCAGCCTTCTTGTTTGGGGTGATGTTTTAATGTCTTTACGGAGTATGTAATTAACAGTTGGGTGATCTGTTACTTGCAGCAAAAATCTTTGTAGCTGATTTTTTGAAAATTAAAAGATGATACCTTGCCTGCTCCACTTAACTTCAAGCACTACTTCAAAGCCTTTTAATGACACCTCTTTTCGAAGAGAAATGTTTCATCTCCTATTTTTCTCTCTTATGCTGCGTACCTATGCTTATTTTGGACAAGAGTTTACAACTAGAAAGTAAGCTTTATGAAATTATAAAGAATTAAGTTATCTGCCCTGGCCGGTGTGGCTCAGTGGATTGAGCACGGGCCTGCGAACCAGACAATCACAGTTCGATTCCCAGTCAGGGCACATGCTTGGGTTGCAGGCCAGTTCCCGGCAGGGGCCAGTTCCCAGCAGGGGATGCATGAGAAGCAACCATACATTGATGTTTCTCTTCCGCTCTCCTTCCCTTCCCCTCTAAAAATAAAGAAATAAAATATTTTTAAAAATTAAGTTATCTGTCCCCATTTTAAGTACCCTTTCCCTAGCATCGTGATGTGCCAACTTCGGAAGTAGTTGGTCTCTTCCCAAACCCCACCATCAACGTTAGACTGTGTTTTCAGGAAAGTATATTAAGTAGTTCTATACTTCGCATAATTTTAAAACCAAGATGAAAGAGGCTCTTGTGCAGTGAATTTTCCAATGTGTGGACAGTGATCACCTGTGTCAGAGTTACCTGGAGGGTTTGTAGGAATGCAGACTCCTCGGCCCCATCCCAGAACTGGTGAAACTGAAGTCTTTAAAGATGGGATCCAGGAATGTGCATTGAAGCAAACTCCCCCATTAAGGTCTGAGCGCCGAAGGCTTTACGTAACTTATTTTGGTTTAGAGGTAAAGGAGATTTTGAGACCGATGCTTGAGCCTCTTAAGTAATCCCGAAGAAATGGGCCACCTGGGAGCTTTCTCGGCCATTTGCCTCGTTACAATGCTTCCTTGCCAGTGGACATGTGAACTTCTGAATGCTCATCAGGAGAGCACAACCCAAGAAGTCTTCCCCCTTCTATTAAAATTATTTCCATAAATCTAACAAGGAAATGACATTGTCCACAGGCTACTAATTTCTTTTGGCTTACATTGAGCCATCTCTGAGAGAAAAATCCCAAATAGAAGCTGCTTTTCAATACTCCACATCTGAAAGCAAAACTATGCATCGAAGGTGCTCAGGAAGGAAGCAACTGCCAGTTGTGGGTATGGTGTCCCATCAGACAAATGTCTCTTCTCTCTGCCTCCCCTAGGCCAGATGGTTGGGGCAGGAAAGGAAGTACAGGGTCTCTAATTCCTGTTCGCACCCTTGAAAGCATTCAATCATTAAGGAAAAAGTCTTCACCACCAGAGGGCTGAGTAACTAGTCTAAGTAATATTGCATTATTTATTAACATTACTTTGACTACACAATAAGGAGACTTTGCTGAAGAATAAAGCTGACTGAAACCTGAAACTTCCACACACTTGTTTATAAAATGACCTATTATTTCCACAGAGCTAACAAGAAAAAAAGAAATTTCCCCAGAACATTGGCCAAAAAGTCCCCTAAAACACATGGCAATCACAAAATCTGGCTGAGATGCACCTGAGATTTACAGGTATGTGAATCTGGCTTTTCTCCATTGTTCCGCCCCGCCTGAGTCTTCAGTAGATGCAAGACTAAACATGAGGACTTTCAAATATAAGAGACAACCTGGGCCCTAGAGGATAGTGGAAGACAAAGGGCAGAGAAGTATGATGAGAGATGAGGCTGCTATCTCATCTCAAGGGCCCCAGATGAGGACAGACACATCTATTACAGGAAAGAAATGGACTGGAGGTAATTGACCATGTAAAAACAAAAGCGGGGTAGACCCTCCAAAATGTATCCCCGTGATGGAAACATCACTGAATGTGGATGAGTCTTCCAATTTTTCAGGGGAAGCTAGAAAACTCAATGTTTACACGAAAGTTCCTAATTTCTAAATGTTGGCTCAAAACAATTTTTAAACACTGTGTGAGCCAATAAAAACACATCTTTAGGGTTGAATTTGACTTGTGAGCCTACCTACGTTGCTACCACAGAATCTGGCTTTCAGAAGTGAAATAGGAGAGTAAAAGACTATTGAGATTCCCAAATAAACTGGGGGGGGGGGAGGGTTAGGTATCTTTTCAAAATTATTAATGTGCTTTCCCCCCCCTGCCTTTCTGAGCACATGACATTGGCCCCAATCTACTTGAAACATTGAATCATCCCTTGGCTGGGAGCAAAGATTAGAAATTTTTAGCAGGAAAAAAAGTTAAAGAGACCCAAGGTAAATGAGTTAAAGATTTATGTCCACAATTGTTAAGTTTCTAGAGTGATGCTACTTGGAAAGATCTTGGAGCATTTTGCCCGGCTAAGTTCAGGCATTTTAAAGGAGCTTATCAAACCAGTCATTAAACAGTTACCCATAATCTGTTCAGACCCTAGCAGTCCAATAGGAGATATATTTTAGAAATTCCTGGAGTTCAGACTCCACAGGCCTGGCTCAGTTGTCATGTTTATTCCTACTTGCTCAGATCGTGGGGTGGAGGGTGAGGATGAGGAGTGTACGGATTGCAAGGTTCTCTCACTGCTGGCTTCATACAGTCATGAATCAGCCAAGAGGTCTGTCTTTGGAGGTGATCTCAATTACATTCTTGGTTCTCTTTCTTCCCCTCTTTCTTCCTGGCTGGTTGATCCTTCAACTAGGTGCTTAACCTCTCTGAGGCTTAATTTCCCTCCCTGTGTAACAGAGAAAATGGTAGCAATTATCTCATGGGTTTTAAGGAGTGAGATAGTACATGTAAACCAATTAATTTAGTACATGGCATATTCCACATATGAGGTGCACAGCAGACACGGTGATCGCCTCATTAATTCCCCATTGTGATCAGCCCTTGACTAGTTTCTCTTTCTGGTGAAGACAGCTCATTTTAGTGCTCTGCCAAGTCCTGAGCTAATAATCTAGGGCCAAATGCCCTTGCCTCTCCAGCTCCGGTTGCAGCTCAGACAGGTGAGGGGAAGAAAATTTCATACTTGTGGATGGCCTGCGTGCCTGAGTTCCTGCTCTCTTCTGTTTAGTTCCGTTACAGGAGGTGGCAAAGTGTAGCTGTTTAAGATATCAGGTTTGCTTCTGCTGCCATGTAACCTCTTTTCTTCAGTTTCCTCATCTGTAAAATGGTAGTAATTAGAGTACCCACCACATTATTACTAGTCTTAGTTTGGGAGGGTTAAATGATTAATTCAGAAAACATCCTAGGACAGTGTTGGGTGCGTAGAACACTCAGTAAATGATAGGTACTGCTATTATTTTCAATTTTCTTTTTTTAAAGATTTTATTTATTTTTAGAGAGAGGGGAAGGGAGGGAGAAAGAGAGAAACATCAATGTGTGGTTGCCTTTCACACGGCCCCCACTGAGGACCTGGCTCGCAACCCAGGCATGTGCCCTGACTGGGAATCAAACTGGCAACCTCTTGGTATGCAGCCTGCGCTTAATCCACTGAGCTACACCAGCCAGGGCTATTATTTTCCATTTTCAATGAGCAACTTGAGATTCAGAATTATATACCTGGTAAGTGTCAGAGCTGTGATGTGAACTGAAGTCAGTACAGTGGTAAAGTCTATGCCCCTCACTATTACTAGCCATGCCCACTGAGGCAGGTAAACAATGTATTTACTTATTATTTAACAAATGCATAACAATAAGGAATTTATAAACAGATATATTCATGAATAGATATTGTATTTACATTATCCTCATTTTAAACAGCATTTTTCCCAAAATAAATCTCACATGGAATTTCAATAACATAACGCAGATGAGAAGTTATGTGGTCAAAGGGACAAGTTACGCCAGCAGGAAATGGGAAGGTCATGGGTGGGCCTGTGGCCTTCCCCAGGCTTTTCTGTTGTGATGGGGTAGGCACCTTGTCCAGCCCTTGGGCTGCATTATTTGTTTTCTGTTGCTGCTGTAACAAATTACCACACATGTAGTGACAACACAAACTGTCACTTTACAGTGCTATAGGTCAGAAGTGTGGCACTGGTCTTACTGGGTCAAAATCAAGGTGTCAGCAGAACTGCCTCCCTTTCTGCAGATTCTAGGGGAGAATCTGTTTCCTTTCAACTTCCAACTTCTAGAGGCCTTTTGCATTCCTTGGCTCACGGCTCACTTACTCCGTTTTGAAAGCCAGCAACAGTGGATGGAGTCCTTCTCACATCATGTCTCTTTGACCCTTCTTCTGGTGTGGACGGTCTCTCTGATCACAGCCAGTCAAGGATCTGTGATTTTAAGGCCTCGCGTGATTAGCCTGGGCCTGCCAGGATCACCCAGGGTGATCTCTTCATCTCAAATTCATGCCGCCACTCATTTCTTCAAGGTCTGGGGTTAGGGTATGAACATCTTTGGGAGGGTACACATAGTGTTTACCACAGCTACACAGAACATATTTTTTAAACCATTATTTCAGGGTAAACATTGATAAATTTTTTTTTTCTTTTCTTTTTTTTTTGGCCTGTGGTGCTGTTACCACAGCAGTCTATTTATTCTTTTTTTAAAAAAAATATTTTCTTTATTTATCTTTTAGAGGGGAAGGGAATGAGAGTGGAAGGAAACATTAATGTATGGTTGCTTCTCATGCATCCCCTGCAGGGAACTGGCCCCTGCTGAAAACTGACCTGCAACCCAGGCATGTGCCCTGACTGGGAATCAAACCGCGATCGTCTGGTTCGCAGGCCCACGCTCAATCCACTGAGCTACACCAGCCAGGGCCTTAAATTTTTTTCTAGTTAGTGAAAGGTGGGGGCATTTTAATGAAATACAGAAAAATACACAAGCCAAATTTTTTCACGTTGATACAGTTTTAGAAAGATGTCACACAGTGAAAAGGAAAAATAGAAATGCAGTGAAGTCCAGGTGATTGGGCTAAACACAAAAATGTTTATTTTGACTTGCTAATTACAAAGGTTATGAAGCCAATTACGAACTACATTTAGTATAATTTTATGTGTAGTTATTTATACCCTACCTCATTCTACAAATATCTAAGGCAGAAATGGGATTTAGGTTTTAAAAGTTTACCATTTGGCTATGCACAATAATTTTAGCCCAGAGGAGACAAAACTGTAATATTTATGAGTTGGTATTTCTACAGATAAAGAAGACATTTATGCTTGCTTTCTTTCACTAAAAAAGCAGGTCACAAATAATCACTCAGAAAATATTAAACTGCTTACTACTTAGTATTTCTCATCAACAGAGCAAAAACAAGGGGAAAAAAGCATGGCTCTCTTTCAGGTTATCTCGAAAGAAATGTACTCTTCTGCATTTTCCAGATATGAAACACATGCTTTTAGGAAGGTTATGCCTACGTGGCAATTGTCTCCTTCAAATAGTCCATGAAGGCACTGTCTCATACTTTCAAGAGCTCCAGAGCCGGGGGGCTGCAGAGTTGACCACCTCTGCTCAGTCCTCGGAGACTGTCTGTTGCCACCACGCCCCCAGCTGCTTCTCACCACAGTGGCCATTTCTACCCCGTTACTTCTGCAGGTACTCCCTCACTCCCCGCTCTTCTTTATTCTTTGGTTATTTCTTCTTTTAGTTCTTTTCACTAATCCTCTGCCTCATGGCTTTAACAAACAAAGTTAGCAAGATGACTTTTATGGGAAAGATTAATCCACCAAAGTGCTCTGGTGGTTTCTTTTTGTTGTTTGTTTTGAGTCGTCGGTTGGTGTGGTCAAGCCAACCATCATGGTGCAGAAGGCACAAGCTTTGTTTTGACACTTCTCTTTGCGATGTTTATTTTGTTTAATTATGGGTTCAGAGTTGTTTTTGAAGGTCCAGAGTTGTTGAAGGGTGGCTGTTGGACAGGCAAAGATTTACAGTAATTGTATCACAATAGCAAAATAATTCCAGATTAATTATTGTACTAAAAAGAAAGAATTGTAGAAGTCCTAATGAAAAGTTAATAACTTGAACATTTCCCTCGATGTTAATTGGCCCTAAAATACAAAACCAGCGCACAAAGTTTCAATCAGAAGCATGACAGACATATATTATAAGCCTCAATCCATCTTTTTCTCCCTGAATCAATGTCAGAAAACAATTCTTCTCTTATTAATACAGACTAACAACAAGAATAAAGGGTACTGCCCTGGCTGGTATGGCTCAGTGGATTGAGTGTTGGCCTGCAAACTAAAGGTCATCAGTTCGATTCCCAGTGAGGGCCTGTGCCTGGGTTGTAGGCCAGGTCCCCAGATGAAGGCATTTGAGAGACAACCAATTAATGTATCTCTCTCTTGCACAAAGATGTTTCTCTTCCTCTAGTTCTCTCTCCCTTCTCCTCTCTCTAAAATTAAATAAATAAAATATTTTTAAAAAAGAAAGAGTAAAGGGCAGTTTAACTTTTTAAAGTCAATTCATTAAAAAACATAGGTTAATTTATTTTATCTCAGTAATTTGATAAAATAAACTAAAGTTTAACTTGAGCTTATCATGACAATTAGCTAGGTAGCACTAACAGAAGTGTTCACTGTAGTACCATACAATTCTTAGAAAAAGATACACAGTAATGATAGTCCAGACACAATAAAAAGAATGAAAGTGAGGAAATATTTTTTTAAATATATTTTATTGATTATGCCATTACAGTCTTCCCATTCCCCTCCACCCTGCATACCCCCTCCCCCCACATTCTCCCCCTTTATTTCATGTCCATGTGTCATAAGTTCTTTAGCTTCTACATTTCCCACACTACTCTTGCCCTCCCCCTGTCTATTTTCTACCTACTGTGTATGCTACTTATTCTTTGTACCTTCTCCCCCCTTCTCCTCCTCCCACTCCCCTGTTGCTAACCCTCCATGTGATCTCCATTTCTATGGTTCTGCTCCTGATGTAGCTGTCTGCTTAGTTTGCTTCTGTTTTAGGTGTGGCTTTCTGTCCTTTCACTGTTGATATTTTTATCTTCTTTTTCTTAGATAAGTCCCTTTAACATTTCATATAGTGAGGGCTTGGTGATGATGAACTCCTTGAACTTGACCCTATCTGAGAAGCATTTTATCTGCCCTTCCAATCTAAATGAAAGCTTTGCTGGATAGAGCAATCTTGGATGTAGGTCTTTGGATTCCATGACTTGGAATACTTCTTTCCAGCCCCTTCTTGCCTGTAAGGTCTCTTTTGAGAAATCAGCTGACAGTCTGATGGGAACTCCTTTGTAGGTGACTGTCCCCTTAGCTCTTGCTGCTTCTAGAATTCTCTCCTTCATTTTAATTTTGGGTAATGCAATTATGATGTGCCTTGTTGTGTTCCTCCTTGGGCCCACCTTTGGGACTCTCTGAGCTTCCTGGACTTCCTGGAAGTCTATTTCCTTTGCCAGATTGGGGAAGTTCTCCTTTGTTATTTGTTCCAATAGGTTTTCCACTTGTTGTTCTTCCTCTTCCCCTTCTGGTACCCCTATAATTCAGATGTTGGAACATTTCAAGATGTCCTGGAGGTTCTTAAGCCCCTTCGCATTTGTTTGAATTCTTGTTTCTTCCTTCTTTTCTGATTGATTGTTTCTTTCTTCCTTCTGGTCCACTCCATTGATTTGAGTCCCAGTTTTTTTCCATCACTATTGGTTCTCTGTGCATTTTCCTTCATTTCACTTAGTGTAGCCTTCATTTTTTCATCTAATTTGCAACCAAAATCAACCAGTTCTGTCAGCATCCTGATCACCAGTATTTTGAACTATGCATCTGATAGGTTGGCTATCTCTTGTTCTCTTAAAAGTATTGGCTCTGAGGCTTTGATTTGTTCTTTTGTTTGAGCCATAATTTCTTTGGTCAGGTCACGCCTGTTACATAGTGAGGGGCGGAGCCTTAGGTGTTCACCAGGGCAGGGCAACCCAATTGCTGGGTTGTGATGCTGTATGTGGGGGGAGGGTCAGAGAAGGAACAGTGGCACTTGCTCTGCTCTCTCTGGGATTTCAGTCCCTCTGCCACTTCCCAAAGGCAAATTGGGCCCTTTTGGTGCTGTTTCCCAGGTGTGTGGGCTTGTGCGCATTCTAGGACCCTGGGAATTTCTCCAACAAACTGTCCTGTGAGGCCAGGAGCCTCTCCTGGCACCTCACCCCCGGCAAATGTTTTCAACTGGTGCTTTTAGGCTTTATTTCCTGGTGCTAGGGCCCTGGGTTTTGCAGTCTGTGTCACTGCCCATTTTTTTGCCTGGTTTAGCTTGGTGAATGTGTGACCGTGGTCAGCCAGCTGCCTTGTGCACCTCATTGGGTTGGGTCTGCTCGTTTTCTCCCCATGCCCTGGTCCACTAACCACCGCCTTTTCCTTCTGGGACCCCTCTCTACACTGGCCATCGACTCCACCCCTCCTACGGGTCTGGATGAGTGGTTTGTTGTTGTTGGACTTTGGTACAGTTCAATTTTCTGTCTGCTTTTGGTGGTGTTTTTATTTCTAAATCTTTGTTGTTCTTAAACTTGGTTGTGCGAGGAGTCACAATATTTCTACCTATGCCTCCATCTTGGCCGAAAGTTGAAATATTTCTTTAAAAATACTGTAACATGCTCTTAAAGAGATATAGTTTTAAAAAGTAGTATAACATTCACTGGATAAATTAAGAATATTTCCAAAATGGTCAGATAACAATTCTGGCCACCTATTAAGATAAAAATTATATAGCAACAGATTCTTTCTATAATATTTCTGTCTGGTCACTGAAGAATAAATCAAATCATGCAATATTAACTTGAATCAAATGTTCATAAACACTTTACCATATGCTTTATTTTTACCTTGCGTGAATTTTAATTCAAACTCCATTCCAAGAAAATTAAAACAATTTACAAATAAAGGTTATAGCAACTAAGTCAGTCTATAAAGAAGTTCTATTTCCCTATCAGCTTTATTATAGGGAACATTTTTATTTTTTTAAAGTACACTGTGATATTATAGAACACTATGTCATAGGCACTAGCATCAATATTAATGTCTGAGTACCTACCTAAAAATCACTATTTTGAAGATTAAATATTATTCCAGATAAGTAACTTGCCCTGGCCGGTGTGGCTCAGTGGATTGAATGCCAGCCTGTGAACCCAAGTGTTTCCAGTTCAATTCCTAGTCAGGGCTCATATGTGGGCTGTGGGCCCAGTAGGGGCTGTACAAGAGGCAAAGTATCAATGTATCTCTTGCACATGAATGTTTCTCTTCCTCTCTTTCTCCTTCCCTTCCCCTCTCTAAAAATAAACAAACAAATAAGTAAATAAATAAAGTATTTTATTTTTTTAAAGATTTTATTTATTTATCTTTAGAGGGGAAGGGAAGGAGAGAGGGAGAGAATATCAATGTAAGTTGCCTCTCGTGGGTCCCCTGCTGGGAACTGGCCTGCAACCCAGGCATGTGCCCTCACTGGGAATTGAACCGAGTTCCTCTGGTTCGTAGGTCCAAGCTCAATTCACTGAGCCACACCAGCCAGGGCAAATATTTTATTTTTAAAAAACCAAACAGATCAGTAACTTATTGACTGTGTTTACTCAGGTCCTGGTAGAGTGCCAAGCTCAACAATTTATTGCTAAGCAAAGCAGATTACTTATGAGTGTTACCCTATGGCCAGGTGCTAAATAAAAGCCAAAATAAGAGAATTATTTTTCGTGTTTCAATCAAACCTTCACATTTAAAATCACTTAATTGAATGGATTCATCAAATCGAGATTAGTGTTCATAACATCTTTGAACAGTTAAAATGTAAGCATATCAAACTGTATTTACATTTATAAACACATAATTCTGCCTGGATTTTTGCAAGTGCTATCATCCAATGGTAATTATTTTCTTGTACTTATAGCTAACACATTTTTAAAGCCTGTCAGCTCTACTTTTTAAATACATCTTGTCCCCCCACCTCCACCAATCCAAACTCCTTAGGCTCTCACCTAACTGTCCAAGGAACTTTAACTGGTCTGTCTCCCTGTTTCCACCCTTGTCTCCTAAACACAACAAAGGGCGATTCTTGTCAAGTGGGTCACAGCATGTACCCCTCTGCTCATGCCTGTCCACCGGCACCCCGCCTCACTGAGAGTAACTTTGAAGCTTACAAGCCCCAAACAGTTCTGCCTGCTGCTGGCTGTGAATGGAACCTCATCTCCTCCCACTTTCCTCTTTGCAAACTTTTCGACACTCTCAAAGCATCTTTTTGCTTTTCTCTAAGCATCTCGGGGCTTCAAAAAGTACTCTTCTCCTGCCTGGGTCATTCTTCCCCAGAGATCTGTGTGGTTCCCTCCTTGTCCTCACTGACAGTTCTGCTCAAAAGTTGACCCTCTGAGGAAACGTCTGTCACCCCTCTATCTAAAGCAGCACTCATTTCTTTCTCTGGCCCTCCTGGTCTGCTTTCTTATCATCGCCCCATGTGTACTTACTCGATGGTTTATTTATTTTGTTTGTCTCTCTCCCCGTGGTATGATGTAAGTTCCAGGAGAACTGGGATTTGTCATTTGGCTCCTTCTCTCAGAAACTCCACTCTTCCAGAAACAAAATATCCTTCTTGCTGTCTTAGAACATGCCAAGCTCTTACTCATCTTGCACATCTTACTGTTCTTTACTCTTGTTTTGTTTTGGCTTAGAAAACTGTTCCCCAGACACTCACGTGGCTCACCTCTCCTTTCATTCATGTCTTACACACGGTCTCCGCAGAGAGGTCTTGCTCCAGCCTTCTGCCATTGTTCTCCACCCTGTTTGTTTTTCTTCACAGCACTTATCACACTAGCATATTCAATATTTATTTGTTCTTTTCCTTATTGACTGTTTTCACTCACTACAATATGAACTTTCTTGATCATCACTGCATCCCTAGCATTTAAAATGGTTCCTCAATAAATATTGGGTAGGTGTTCAATAGATATTTGTTAACAGAGTGAATGAATAAACTATAAGAGATACTTTGAATGACAAGAAATTGGTCTTACTGATACCTCTCCTCATATCTAATCATTTAACTGCTTTTATTGGAGGATGGCTCAGGCTCATCAAAATAAATGTTTTTAAATGTAACTAATAGCCTTAAGGAAAAATGTATTGATTCAAGCCAAATGTACTGGTGTGGCCAACTTGTGTGCAATATAGTTTGGCTAACACCCCCTAAAGAGTAGTCCATAAATTAAATGAACAAATGACTAGGTTTTTCAATCTAGGTGAAATTTGTCAACGTATTGAGATGCAACCTTTATTGTTGCTGTAACTATAAAAAGAAAAATATCAAGAAAAATAATAAATATTAGGTTTTGCTTTAAATTTCAATCATTTCCAAATATGTTCTCTGTTTAGATCCTCACAATCCTGAAATAGAGGTAAGGTGAGGGAGTATGCCCAGAGGGTGGATATACCATGAAATGTAAATTTCAGGACCCCTCATTTGCATGATGCTTCTAAGAACAGGCCCTGGATATGTTTTTGATTTATTTTTCTTAATATGATCTCCATGTGTTGTTTTTTAGAGAGATGTTTTTGATCACCTACACCAAATGACACGATGTTTCAAGAACACCCTGAAGAATGAAAATATGTTGGGTGAAGAGCACGCAGGAACTTAGCTCCTGGGAAGAAGGAACTGTGTACTGAGGACCAGGGACTGAGTTTTCCTGAACTAACAAAGTGAGGGGCGCATGCTGAGACGGAAAGTATGGATAGAGGTCAGATCGTGGAGGGGCTGAAAAGCACGTTTAGGATTTCGGACTTATATTGAAGTGACTTTAGCCTTGAATTTTTATTTTTTTAAAGTTTTATTTTTATTTATATTTAGAGAGCGAGGAAGGGAAGGAGAGAAACATCAATGTGTGGTTGCCTCTTGTGTGCCCCCAAGTGGGGAACTGGCCTGTAACCCAGGCATGTGCCCTAACTGGGAACCAAACCGGTGCCACTTTGGTTCACAGGCCACGCTCAATCCACTGAGCTACGCCAGCCAGGGCCTACCTAGGCTTGTATTTTTAAAAGATCATTCTAGCTGCAATGTGGAAAATAAACACATTTTAGGGCCAATGTCAAATTTGATTACACCTGTGAAATGACTTTAAAGAGAAAGTGAATCCAGGCATTGAGAATAGAATGTGTTGTTCAGTACTTTTCTGAACAACATGCTGTTGTTCAGTGTTCTTCACTAAAAGGTACATTTTCTTTGTTTTACAATTTTTACAGAAATTCAATTATTCCATTTTTTTCCTATTTTAAACCTCTAGAAAAACAGTAAATTTTATCACGATTATGAAAGATTAACACTAAACACAAAGAAAAAGAAAGCCTAAGGCATGTAGTAAAAGCAAAGAAATATAAACTGAAACCAAAATACATTTCTTTTTTATGCTTAGTAAACTAACAAAAATTATTAACACTAAAAACTACTAAAGCTGAAATGGAATAAAAACACAAACAATTTTACTGGTATTCTCCATTTGGAGAAAAATATAATGCTAGGTAACAAGTGTTGCATGAATGTTTATACTCTTTGATCCCATAATCCCAATTTGGGATTTTTTCCCCCAAAGACTGTTTAAGAATAAAGCTTTCCAAAAAACAACATTCATGGAGGCTTTAGCCAAAAACAGTGGCAGTTAATAGTGACTTATATCCTAAGGCAAAGAGGCACAGACCTGGTGATGTTTACCAGGATATAAAAGTCTGAGGTTAAAGCTGGGTATACTTTTCTGATACTGGAGATTTCAGAGTGGGTTACTTTCCTTGGGCAGACTAGAGTCTGTGTGAAGGTTCTGGGATCTGGAAAGAATGAGATGATGTGCAAAAGGATTGTCCCTTAGTTTAGGGTTATTTTCTGGTTACAGTATTGTGAGGCCATGACATTCCAATGAAATTTTTCTGGGCAGGCTTTTGTAAAACTACTTTTGAGATGGCAGAGGAGAAATCACTCAAATGAAACAACGTAACATGCCTCAGAAATTGGTGGAGGTGACAGCCTGAGAAAAGGTATCAATTCCATACAGAGGTATCTTTGAATTTTTATACTTTATAATACAATTCTATAACCAAGTAGCAATGTGCAGATTTAGTAATTTTGAATAAATATGTGTCTAAAATACATTTTGGGTAAAATTACAAGGCAAATAATTCAGAGAAACATGTTTGCTTTTGTTAATATAAACAAAAAATTAATACATTATGAAAGAGTTGTTACAAATAATTAACGCAGGTGGCTTGCTACCACAGAAAAATATGTAGATGACATAAAAATGCCAGAAGATGAAATGCAAATAGACAATAAACAGCTTAATTAATAACAAATATGCAAGAAAAGAAAAACTTTCTGGATAGTCGAAGTTTAAAAAAGATTTATAATAGTGATGTTGAGAGTGTTGAGAAATGAACATTCTCTCATACTTGACAGGGTTATAAATTGATTCCATATTTTGGAAGGCAGTTTGAAAATATATACCAAACTTTTAAATGGGTATAATTTTTGCTCCAGCAATACTGCTTCTAGAAATGTATCCTAAGGAGATAACCCAGCAAATACTTGAAGATGATATAATAAGGATATTCTCTCTAGTATTATTCGTGTGTTATGAAAAAATTGGAAACACTGTAATTGTCCTTGAGTAAGAGTTGGTTGATCAAACAAGTTATCACCCAACCATATACCCAGCCCTATGGAGTCATGGCATTGGAAGTTATACATAGCATAATGTTTTGTCAGAATGCAGTGCACAAAGCAGTGTGCAGGTAGATCATCCAGTTATTTAAAATCATATGCAAGTGTGTACTATAAGATGGCTAGGAAATTGTTCAACACAATATTAGTGGTGCTTTTCTCTGAATGGTGAGATTTCAGGTGATTTTACTCTCTTCACTCATGCCTTTGTATATTGTTTTGATTTTTTAAATTTTATTATTAAAAAGATTTTTAAAATTTATTTTTAGAGAGAGGGGAAGGGAGACAGAATGCGAGGAAGAAAACACCAACGTGTGGTTGCCTCTCTCGTGGCCCCCACTGGGGACCTGGCCTGCAACCCAGGTATGTGCCCTGACTGGGAATCAAACCAGAGACCCTTTGGTTCACAGTCCATGTTCAATCCACTGAACTACACCAGCCAGGGCTGTCTTGATTATTTAAACAGTAACCATGCATTACCATTAAAGTCAGAAACACATAAAACTCTTCTCATTTGAAAAAAAAATACCACGTTTTATTTCTCACTTTAAATTCCCCAGTGTGTGCTTTTTATTTAGAAAATTATTCATGGACATCCACTTTATTCAAATCATTGTCAATTCTGTAAAAAGTAAAAGTAAAACTGGTTCATTGCATTGTGAGCATCCTAACGTCACTACAATTTCTTTTAAAAATATTTTCTCTTTTTTTCCCAGTCTTTAAAGAAAATCTATTTGGACCAGCCAGCTCTTTAAATGAGAAAATTGCTTCCCCTTTACTATGATTTACAGCCCCTGCCCCCGCCTTCTCCGCGGCGCACACGCGCCCGCACACACGCCACACACTGAGCCACCCACGCAACCGCACGCACGGCCCGGAGCGCAGCGCAGCGGCGCCGGCCGAGCGGAGCCCGGACCGCAGGGCGGAGAGACGGCCAATGGACGCTCCCACTTTTCAGAGCGGCGGGGGGAGCCCCCTTAGAAATATAATTTACGCCACTAATTAATAAAGGAACTTCACGATCACCAATGAAAGACATAGGATAAGTACAAATAAACCAGAGTGTGCTATCAAATGCCTGAATCTGAGGTGAAAACCTGAAGTTGAGGATTCCCTGGCGCTCTCCTACGGGAACTCGCCGGGCGGAATGGTTTAGCCCGAGGCTTCCCGCTCAGGTAAGAGGCTCCACAGTTCTCTCCTCCGCTCCCCGGCTCCCAGGCGCTTCTCCGTTAGGTCCCCGGCCCCGTGGGTGGGTCCTCTCCCAGGAGCACAAGCACCCGTCCTGCCCTGGTCACGAGTTCCCCCCCAATTTGCACAGCAGATAGAGAGGCTTCGTCCTGGACCTGCCCCCTCAGGTGTGCAGGAGGTCGGGCTGGGAGGGCCCGGGGGACGGGAGTGCTGTAAATAGCACCTGCACGTGAACTTGGCACGCGCACGGTTTTAGACCCCCGAGAAAGTGGGCGGGGGGAGGGGGAGGGAGAGCGAACGTCTCGGATTTACCGGGGCAGCCCTGGTTTCGTGCCAACACGGTCTTCAACGAAGGTGATTCCTTAAATGTAAGTTTTCTCTTTTAACGTGGGAAACAACTAGAGGAGCATCCCGTGCCCGCATTTTGGGCTCCTCGCCGGAGCCTGGCCGAAGGGAGAAGTCGAGGCTCCTCCACGAAACGGGAGCAGCGGAGGTTCGGGGAAGAGCCGCCAACTTTCGCCCAGCGCCGCCCGCCCTGCGCGCTCACCGGGGACCGACACGCGTGACCTCGCCGACTTCCCACGGGAAGAAAACACGCTTTTTTCCCACGTGGGGCGGGCCACGTGCGCGAAGACACGCAACGAGTGGAAATCGGAGTGTGAGGGCACGGGCCCAGCCCGGACTCCCACGCCCGCGCGTGTCCCACGGCAGACAGAGGCGCGCTCGGCGACAGGCCGTTGTCGTCCTGGGCCGCGCGGCCGGGACGTGGCCCCACCGCGGCGGGTGCGGCGGGTGCAAACGCAGACGCCGGGGGCGGGGCCGGCTGCTCCCCTCCCCCCCCCGCCCCGCCCCCGGCTGCGAGCGTCCCACGGGGTCTTTTGCTTTGAACCAAAGCAGAGTGGAAGATGCGGAAAGCACTTTTTAAAATCCTTTAAAAGGAACTAAAATCTCGAGGACGCCGGCGACATACTAGCAACCTGTTCTCTAAAGCCTGTGATGAGCGGTCACCCGTGCGGCTGCGGCGCGCGCCCGCTTCCGGGGTGGCTTGGGCGTCGGAGGCCTGGGCTTTTCTGTTTACCTTAGGTGCTGGTGAGCGTTTACTAGGGATGAGAAAGGGTGCAGCTTAGTTTTGCCCTTTCTATAAATCCTCTGTGACCCGAGTCAGTCATTTTCGAATAGTTCATTCTTTAGTGAAATTGGTACAATCTTGTATTACCTGAGTCACAGCATATTCATTTCTTAATAAAGCAGATGATGTTTCTTGGTTTATAAGTTTGGTAACATGGAAAGCTCCATAAAAATCTGTGCAAGTTTAACTGGTGGTTTTTATTTGGGGGAGCAGGAGAGAAGTTAAAGAGTGACAGCATTTCTACATGTATTATTGCCCCTAATCTTGACCCTTACCTGTAAGAGTTAGCCACAACCATAATTTCTAATTTATAAGTGAGGGAACAGGTTTAGAGAGTTAAGTGACATTTATAAAAAGTAAGTGATTATCCTAAGTTCTAGCAATTACTTACTTAAATCTAATTTTTTAAAGACTTTATTTACTTTTAGAGGAAAGAAAGGAAGAAAGGGGGAGAAACATTGGTATACAAGAGATATATGATCAGTTGCCTCTTGTATACCCCCAACTGGTTGCCTGGCTGGCAACCCAGGCATGTGCCCTGCCTAGGAATAGAACCCATGACCTTTCTGTTTGCAGGCCTGCACTCAATCCACTGAGCCACACCAGCTAGGGCTACTTAAGTGTAATTTTTAAGGTATGTGCTTGATGAAATTCTCTATTTCACATAGAAATGAAATTTCAAATTAATAACAGCAAAGACTAGACAAAAATATAACATTTTAGGGTATAATATGTGCTTTTAGTTTATGAAAATAGGCTAAAATTGACCCATTCTTGCAAGATTGCATTTTGTATGTAAATACTAATACTTCAAATTTTTAAAACATTTTTATTGATTTTACCTGAACTAATGACTTATATTGCACAAGCTTCTTTTAAAACTTAAGATTTAAATTATTAAAAGTATTGAAAAGAAAAATGTTACATGTGTTGATTTATAAGGCAAACTTATTTCTAAAACAAAACCCCATTAGTTTTAAAGATGTCTAATGAGAATTGGGCCTGTTTTAGCCATGTGGGCCTATTTGGTATAGTTAGAAAAAAATTCTTGAACAATGTCCATTCACAGCATGCTGAAAACATTTACACACTTATTGTAATGTTCAACTTGGAATTAGGTAACGTGGTTTCCTACAGAAAATATGTTTTCATCTATTATTCCATATGAATTTTAGATTAATTTTTAAGTTCTACAAAAAGAATACCTATAGAGGACAATTCTCTTCTAGATTTTTTTATTGTTCTCAGTAAAAAGTTTTATACATTTTTATATAGACTCCACACATTTCTCATTAGTATTATCTGAAGTTTTTGTCATTGTCATTGTGCTATTCTAAATGTAATCAATTTATTTTATTTTTTATTTTATTTTTTTAAAGGGAACACTTTTAAAAGATTTTATTTATCTTTAGAGAGGAAGGGAAGGAGAGAAATATCAATGTATAGTTGCCTCTCATGAGTCCCCTGCTGGGAACTGGCCTGCAACCTGGGCATGTGCCCTGACTGGGAATCGAACCGCAATCCTGTTTCACAGGCCCGTGCTCAATCCACTGAGCTACACCAGCCAGGGCCTAGTTAGCTTATTTTAATGCAGTAAAATGGCTAGATTGTGGCAACTTGTCAAAGAGAGCTACACTGATGCTACTTTAGATCTAAAACTTTTGGTAATTAAAGGGATGCAACTTTGTCTGATCCTGTCTTGGTCATCTTGGGCTGTGATAACAAAATATCATAGACTGAGTGGATTAGAAAACAGACATCTATTTTTTACACTTCTGAGGCTGAGAAAGCCAAAACAAGGTGCTAGCAGATTTGGTTCTTGGTAAATGCTCTCTCTGTCTTGCAGATGGCCACCTTCCTGCTGTATGGCCATGTGGTGGAGAGAGGAAGCTCTAGTGCCTCTTCCTCTTATAAGGGTACTAACCCCTTCACAGGGGCTCTACCCACATGATCTCGTCTAAACCTAATTACATCGCAGAGCCCCTGTCTCCTAATGTCATCACAATGATGGTTTAGGGCCTCAACATATGAATTTGGGGAGGAACCAATATTTGGTCCATAACAAAGCCCAAATAGCTAACATGATTGTATTTCATGTTTGGTGTTGCAAGCACAATACCTGAATATACTGAACTTGAAACTGCAGAGGAAGAAAAAAAAAAAGAACTGATGAGTTGGTGAAGGAACTATAGTTATTAATGTTCAAATCAGAACATGGGAGTCGGTAAATGTTACTTGGAGTGTGCATTCATGTCCCTTATCAGACTGCCTTGTGCTAAATAGAAGCACAGAGTTTGAGGAACTGCTGAGCTATTTGACACAAACAAAATCAGAATTTCTGAAGAAATTTACATTAGCTGAATTATGCTTTGAAGTTTCTGCAGCTGACTTTAGAGTGATATATTTGAATTTTTTGAGCACATGCCTTGTCAACATGGCTCTACTTCAAGAGGAACCAGCTGAAGTGAAAGCAGACTATGTCCACCAATAATCAGTAGTATCCCTAGGACATTGAGGATAATTATATACATCACACATTTCTATTCTGAAATTTCTGGCTCTGTGGTCAAATTCTTGCAATATATGAGTCTTCCAACTTTTGTTAATTTGTATTATACTCTTTGCTGAAACAGTGGAAGTGAAATCTGAGGGCTACTTTCAGTAATGTAAACTTGAAGTGACATTGAGATGTTTCTTGTCTATATATGTACGGTCTTTGTTTTTATTTAACAGATTTATTGAGACAATTCACATACCATAGAATTCTCCCATTTAAAGTGTACAATTAAGCGGTTTTTAGTATATTCACAGATATGTCCAACCATCATCACAGTCAACTTTAGAACATTTTACCCTGTACCCTTTAGGTATCATCCCTTTCATCCACTCAACATGCTCTCCACCCTTGCCACCCCCCCCCCCCCCCCACACTTCCTGGGCCCGGCAGCTTTAAGCAACTGCTAATTTACTTTACCTATTGATTTCTCTATTCTGGATTTTCATGTGAAAACAATCATATAGCATGTGGGCTTTTGTGACTGACATATGATTTCAGGATTTATTCATTTGCAGCATCTATGTCTACTTCACTCCTTCTTAAGACCAGATAATACATGATGGAGCAAAAGTAGGTTTACAATTATGAGTTTATTCTTGTATTATTATTTATTATTTTCTTGCCCCACCCTGTATATCCCAAAATGGATATACTGCATTTTGTTTACACATTTTTCAGTTGATGGACATTTAGGTTGGCTCTGCCTTTGGTAGATTCTGAATAATGTTATTATAAACATTTGTGTATATATTTCTGTGTGGGCATGTTATCATTTCGTTTGGTTATATCATAGGAGTAAAGTTGCTGCGTCCTGTAGTAACTAGATGTTCAATCACTTGAGGAACTGCTTGCTTCCCAAAGTGACTGCACTACTTTGCATTCCCACAAGGAGTGCATGATGAGGGTTCTGGTATTTCCACATCTTTGCCAATACTTGTTATCTGACTTTTTTATTCTCACCATTCTATCCGGATGGAGTGTTAACTCATTGTGATTTGGATGTTTTTCCCAATGATGACTAATGATGATGAACACCTTTTCATCTGCTTAGTGATCATTTGCATTTCTTAAGAGAAATATCTATTCAGATCTTTTATGCATTTTTAATTGGGTTGTTATTGAATTGTAAGAGTTTATATATTCTAGATGCAGATCCTTTATCAGATAAGATTTGCAAATACATTCCCCATTCTGTGTGGGGTTTTTTTCATGTTCTTGTGTCTTTTGAAGCAGTTTTTAATTTTGGATCCTAATATATCCTTTTTTTTTGGTTGCTCATGCTTTTGTTGTCATACCTAACAATCCTTTGCCAAATCCAAGGAAATTATTTCCCCTATGTTTTCCTCCTAGAGTTTTATAGTTTTTGCTCTTATATTTAGGTCATTGATCCATTTTGAGTTAATATTTGCATATAGTATGAAGGATCCAATTTCATTCTTTTGAATCTAGCAAGTTGTCCCAGTACCATTTGTTGAACAGCCCTTGGTTTCTGAGCAAAATTTGGTCTGTTGTGTAACAGTATTCTCACTGGTTTGTCAAAATTTATTGAAGACTAGTAATTGGCCAATAATCACACACTTTCCTATGAATAAAGCTGATTAGACTATTTGGATAGTGTAATACTAAGTATTTTTGAAGTTAATAGATTATAGTTCTATTATTGTTATGATTTAAAGTGTATGTGGCCTGCAGACATGGATTTCTGATTGTGGGTTACTACCAAAAAAACAGATCTCTGGAATATATGTTTTGCATAATCTTCACTTCCATCCTGTTATGCTATTTTGTCTTATTACTAGATGACTGGAATGATGAAGACTGTGATATTACCCTTGACTTGAAGAAGTCAAAATATGTGGGGACAATAGAATCCAGTGACTGGATAGATATTATACGAGAGGAATATTAGTAAGAACATCAGGATTGAGAAGGAATGATTTAAATGAAACAGCCAGAATAGTCAGAAGTGTGTATTGGATTGGAGTGGCACCTTAGGGCCAGTACAGTCAGAAACTACTTAGAAAGTTTGGAAGCTGTAACTAAACTTTCTAGATCTGAGATACAAGTATTACATAATGTTAAGAATTTGCTGCTTAAAAATAAAATGTCATTAACCTTTTCTCTTCTTTTTGGAAATCAACCTCTGGTCTATTCTCCCATTTCAAGTAAAATATAAGAGAAAGACACAGTAATTGAACAACTTCCAGGATTAGATAGTATAAGATGTTATAGGTTGATTTTAGAATCAAGAATGTATTACAATATTTAACTAAATGTCATAAATAAAAAGGGTTCTTTTCAAAGTATTGGATTATGAAACCATAGCAATCTTTGGTAGCTTGCTTTTTCATTAATGGTCCCTGTAATTATTTGTACATTTTATAAATTCTCCCTAGGTTTAACTCTGTGGCTTCAACCATCACTTTTATGAAGATGGTTCTCATGCCTTTAGCTTTATCTCCTGAGTAGCCACATATATTTTCAACTGTCCACTAGATATTTCTAAATGGAAGTCTAATAGGCAACTCAATTTTAATTCATCCCAAATTTATTCTTACTCCTCTCTGCTCTCAGCCTACACTTTCTCCTGTATGTCTATCTTATTTAATGACACTGGAATCCACCTAAAGAACTAAACCAAAATTGTCAGTAATGCTTGAGTTCTCCCCTCCTTTTCATACTTTATATGTTCATTGGTGAGAGTCTTCAATTCTACTTTATCTTTTTTAAATCTGCCTCCTCCTCTCCAGCTCTGTTCCCATAGCCAAGCGCTCATGTCTCACCTAAGAGATTAGCTTTCTTACTGATTCACGTTTTTCTAGCCTCTCTCACATTCCACCCTTTCTTCATTCAGTTGCCTAAACTGCTGTTTTAATTGAAGTAACAAAAGTAATATGGCCTCACCAAGAGTCCAGATGAGAGAGTACTGTTTTTATTAGAGGATGAATACTCAGCTGGGCACATATTTCTAAATTGTATGAAACTTCTAGGTTCCCCCAAATTTCATGAACCTTTTCTAATGCAATATGTACTTTCTAATGTTAATTTGCAGTTATTCTAACATGCAAATTTCATCATATTGTCTTTGGGGTAAAATCCAAACACTTTGTTCTGGAGTAGTAGGTCTCAGTCCCTTCACCAAAGCAATTTTCAGATATGAAATACAAGGAACTTTCTCATGCACATTTATACATATATAAGTAATATATTTTTCATCTCCTTTCGACTGATTTTCTCCCTTCCTTTCTCTGCCTGGAAAGTTATTTCTCTTTCACTAACGTCCTCACCTATGAAGCTTTCCCCAAACCTCCAGGTATCTTTGGTACTTTCGTAACACTTTTGACGCAGTTCACTGTGTCATTTACCTCACTTTTAAATTTGATCTATTCTTCCACTGGACTTTGTGTTACATGAGGAAAGAGAGAAAGGTTATTCATTTGTATTTACTGATTCTAGCACATAGGTGCTGGGCACAGGCTTATGGAATGAAGAGTCTATAATAAAAATGTGCATTCACAAGAACAATTTATCCCCCAACTCTGGATGTGCCAATTCAAAATTTCTTTAAGAAGCATGCTCTCTTCTGATACACTTAGAATATAATAACATTTTTAAAAAATTAGAAAATAGGAGAATCATTTATTCAGAGGTCATACTTAACTCATAACATATGGGATATGATACTTATATGATAGAATAGTTTCAAACCAGTTTTGGGGTATTTTGAAAGAGCCAGATTTCACAACTATGATGTTTTACAGCAATACCATAGCTAGAATTGGGGGCAGGGCAGGGAATATAAAACAGAAAACTGTACTTGAGTAAGAATTAAATAAAAAAAATAAAAACACAAGGAAAAAAATACCATAGGTAGAATTAAAGTTTAAAAGGTCTAATGTAAGCACAAGATTAAACATTAAATCATGATCAATTCTAAGCTCTTAGCCCAAAATACTCAAAAAATTGTACAGGCCTATAAGATGTACACTAAGTTCTTCAAATTAAAAATACTTTAGCATAATGAAGTATTGTCAAGGACTACTATAGATCTTCTAAACTCATAATGTAAGCTATTTTTTCCAAACATCAAGCAAAAGTTATGTACTTTGCCTGGTTTGGCTCACAAGGAATCATCATATATATTGGAGAAAGCCAATGGATACTGATGGTAGAATTAGGAAGAATACTGAAAAAGCTATACCAGAGAGGTGCTTTAGAAAAGGTACAGAATTCAAGCCCTGGCTGGTGTAGCTCAGTGGATTGAGCGCAGGCCTGCAAACCACATGATCACGGTTCAATTCCCAGTCAGGGCACATGCCTGGGTTGCAGGCCAGTTCCCAGCAGGGGACTCACGAGAGGCAACCATACATTGATATTTCTCTCCTTCTCTTTCTCTCTAAAAAGATAAATAAATAAAATTTAAAAATCTTTTAAAAAATTAAAAAAAAGAAAAGGTACAGAATTCAATAGTGTAACACAGAAAACTGATAAATTAGAAACATTAGAAACATGACTACAAAAAGTTTGGGTTTTGGTGCTGTTTTTTAAAAAAGAAAATATTAAACACCTGAAGAGCAGTGTTAAAAACAGTAATTCACGCATGGGTATACATTCCTAACTAAAATTTTGTATTTAATTTTTTTTTAGGGAGAGCAAAATTCATTATTCAGACCTCCTGATTTTGTTCACTGGAAGTCACATCCTTGGTGATTTTCCTAATATCATCATTCCCTACTCAGAAGTAAGGTATGAGCTATTTTCCTTCCTTTGTTTGGTTTTGGGTTTATCATTCTAAAATGCAAATTTCATCATACTGTCTTAGGTGTAAATTTCCTTACCTGTTGAGTATGGGGTAAAATCCAAACACTCTGTACTGGAAATAGCAGGTCAAACTTAGGAGTATTAAATACAAATTAGATAAAACAAAAAACTTACACGAATATTTAATAGGATCTTAAAATTTTGATTTTGGTTACAAAGTTAATGTTTTTTTTAAAAGATTTTATTTATTTATCTTTGGAGGGGAAGGGAAGGAGGGAAGGAGAGAAATGGCAATGTATAGTTGCCTCTCATGCGTCCCCTCACTGGGAACTGGCCTAGCAACTTGCCCTGACTGGGAATCAAACCTTGATCGTGTGGTTTGCAGGCACATGCTCAATCCACTGAGCTACACCAGCCAGGGCCAAAGTTAATGGTTTTTATAGGACTTTTATATAAGTTAACCCATTATTATGCTTATCAATAATTAAATGGTTCATGGCAAAGCTATTGCTACCTTATTAATGGAATTTTTAAAATATTATAATATTTTTCAATGGGTGGAAACAGTAACAAAATAAAAATATAATTAAAAATGTCAGACTGTTTATACAATTCTAATAGCCCCTATCAATCACAACTTCTGTGTAAAAGCAGCACATTAGTTGTAGTAGTACAGGTTGAACTGCTTTTTTGGCACAGAAATGTTTCTAGGGCTGATAATGGATTAATTTTACTTCTTAGATATCACTGCAGTGATAAACTAATTTGACACCAAATGCCAATATACTTTCCAATATATAATGACAGTATAAAGTTAGCATTATAAAAGAATGGAGCTACACAGTTTACAATCTACCTTTTATTACTTAGTATCAAATTATTTACTTCTAAGTATCATCTACTTGGATTCAGTAAGTTGCATATCAAATTTCTATGATTTTATGTTCACAAAGTATTAATAAAATTAAATCATTCAACAAGATTTAAGAATTTTGTCTAGTTTATAACAAAGATATGCTCCATGTCCTATGGAGATGTTAAGTGTTCAAAAGTAGGTTTTTGGAATGAATAAGCACATGAGCAAATGTAACTATAGCTAAAACTCATCTGAATCCAGTCCTTCTATGCTTTGGACAGTGTATTTTCACAAACATCATGAGTAAGTGGCTAGACTAGCAGAATTGAATTTACTTAACTAAAATTGCTTGGGCCTTTAAACATTTATTTTGATGCAGTTAGCTAAAACCCAGCTGTTATAATTTTACTTCAAATAATAATTTTATCAGGCATTTTGATGTTCTTGGAATATATTAAATAAGCTGCCAGTATAGTTATCAGTCATTATGTTCCTCCAAACATGTCACAAAATAGGTATGACTTTTTGTTGGGTTAATAAAGGGTAGTGAAAACAATTCCACTTTCTATTTTTAAAGTAAAAAAAAAAATCTCATTATCTTACTATAATCATTTCTATTAAAATTTATCCCTTGCTTCTTAGGTTGTCAAACTGCATATAAATTTAATGAAAAGTCAATCTACTTATTTGTGTAAACTTTGTAATTTTAAAAAGTGCCTATTTAGAGTCTAATTTCACTCTAAACAAAAAATTGGATTAAAGAATGGTTCACTGTTGTATCTGGCTAGTAATTCTTTGTGG
Source organism: Sturnira hondurensis (assembly GCF_014824575.4). Classification (NCBI taxonomy): domain Eukaryota; kingdom Metazoa; phylum Chordata; class Mammalia; order Chiroptera; family Phyllostomidae; genus Sturnira; species Sturnira hondurensis. Next base: position 38,378,478 of record NW_028087015.1, read on the forward strand.
CTCTAAGGTACTGTTTACTATGGTTTTCCATCTTAGGCTATAATAGTGAAATACTTCTACTTGTATATTTCTACTTTAATTTCCTTTGCTTAATGGTTGATAAGCTTATCATTGCTTTGCTCTGACCCACCTAAGTTTTAGTACTTGTAGTAGGAAGGAAATCAATATAATAGCATATTTTCAATCCATTTTTAACATCTGGTATTAAAGAATTCTTTTATGCCAAATATCCTATCTCTGGGCTGTCCTTAACAGAAGTATTTCCTTTCAGTTTGCTTCCTGTGAGGTGATTTTGATAGTTAAAATTGTCGTCCTATCTACATCTGATACATTTTTAGCCTTTCTATACTTTAGTTGGCTTTTTGGTAAACTAAACTCAAGAACAGCTGCCAAAACAGTCCAACTCAAAACAGGAAGTCATGTGGTCTTCCTTTGTACTCCTACCTTTCAGGACTGACTTGGCTCCCTCTGCTGGTTAGTAATATAATTTCTTCAATTCAACAGGGTATAATATATATTATGTTAGTAAAATACTTGGGAATAAGCCTTGGTTCAATAATTGACTAGAAGATTCTTATTTTAGCTCCCTAGGAAATTTTGTGTTTCACTAAGATTTTAATCAAAACAGATGTTAAATATCCATAACTGAAAGGGAGCTAGCATCATGTCTGAAAGATTTGAATGTTCTTAAATAGATGTGCACAAGATTACAATAATAAAATCTATTCTGAAATAAGGAAGTGTTCAAAATCTTATTAAAACATTTCAGTACAACATATTCCCTACCTTATTTTCTGTATGATATTTTTCACCACGTATACAGTACATTGTCTTCGTTTCAAATTCTACACATTTTATTCATTAAAAAATTCTGTACAAAATTTTAAGTACTTAATTAAATATATGAATGAGTTGGATGTCAAATGAAAGTTAACCATTTACTTAAAAAAATTATTATTTACTTTGACTAGAGAGAAAAACCATACTGAAAACTGGTTAACATTTTGGAGGAAGAAAAAGTTTCAATCATTTTCAGGGAATAAATTCTTATAATAATTACTCTGTGAGTAATGGGGAGTAATGTGAGAAGATGGGAAGATTATAAACCGATTTTTTGCCTTATATTTGTTATTTTGCTGTATTGGGCATTTGAAATTAGATGTGCTATAACAAATCAATAAGAAAAGTCAAAATCTAAACATAGCAAATTTAGCTCCATGAGGAAAATAATTCTTCACAAATACATTTTACATTTTTACATAGTTTACCTACTTTTTACCTTAAGATCATCTTTTTGAAACCAACTATCAAATCCCCTAGTACCTCCTCTAAAATTCCTTTTTCACAGGCAATCAGAACTTCCTAGTGTTTTTTTTTTTCAATTTTCTAGTGGAGGAATAAAAAAATAAACTGCACATTTAAAAAAAAGACACCAATTTGTTCGGCCTATAATCCGCATTACAAAATATACAGGGGTGGGCAAAAGTAGGTTTACACTTATGAATGGAAAGACATGCAGGTTGTGATTATTATAATGGTTTTATTAACTCAAAAGAATGTTACAATGGCGCGGTAAACCTACTTTTGCCTACCCCTGTGTTACAAAGTAACCTAGCACATGCACACCCATAAATGAAATGTTCATGTAAAAGTTATAGACCTTATCATCTGTAATGTACTTAGATTTTCTATTCTCTTCTACATTTTAAATAAAATATGCTTGTCACAACCCACTGAATTTATTTCATGACTCATAATGGTACATGACCCAGTTTTAAACCAATGGTCTAGGGAAGAAACTCTGAAATGAATATCACAACTACTCCTTCCATACCTATTTTAGATGTTTTTAATGGATTTTGTATTCTTCCTTCATAGATAAAAACAGTTTAAAATCAATGCTGGTCCAGATTAGTTTACTATTAAAATACATGTATAGTTTAATTCTCTGGTTCACATTCAGCATATGTGTAGGCTCCATTAAGATTAGACTTCTGTGAAAATTTAATGACTAAATAATTTTATACTGAAATTATAGTTCAGAAATGCATTTTTTGAGGATGCTACCCTATGCAATGCACAATAAAGCTTGTAATCTAGTGTAACACATAACTGGTCACTTTGATTTAGGAACATAAAGCACATACATGCAAAAATGTAAACAATAATATAGGAAGGTCATAGGACTATAAATGGATGGCATGGACAATAAACTCCATGAATTTAGAGGGGAAAGGGATTATTGAAAGGACAAAGCTTGTTCTTTAAGGACAAGAAAGTCATCCAGGGGAAAAATTATTCATTTCTACCATCTTAACATAAATAAAATATGTTGAATAATCTTCATAGATACTATCACAAATCTGATTAAGTTGACATAATCAGATTTGAGGGGGCGTAGTGGGGTATTTACTTTAAAAACTTGAAGTAGGAACTTATTTACAGACTGTTAAATTGTTTGATATTTTTGTAGCTCACCCTCAAATCAACATCTATAATGAACTCTTCAAAGTTTCTTAAGATAAAAATCACCGCCAAAGTAACTTAATTATCCTAAATATGAAATAACTTTGGTAGAAACAACTTTGAAATGTCAAAAACATACAAATGCTATACAGCCTTTACTTTTTTAGTATATTTAAGAAATCTGTTCTTGTAAGAGTTAATTTTGCCCTGGCTAGCATGGCTCAGAGGACTGAGCTGGTACACCTGTGGACCGAAAGGTTGCCTGTTTGATTCCCAATCAGGGCATGTGCCTGGGTTGTGGGCCAGGTCTGCAGTTGGGAGTGTGCAAGAGGTAGCTGGTGGATATTTCTCTCCTCTGGTTCCCCCCAGCCCCATCTCTAAAAATAAACCAATAAAACATTTCTTTAAAAAAGAGTTAATTTTATCACTAACAAAGTATAGAACTGGTGGGCATGAAATATTAAAATGATTTTCTAAAAATTTTCATTGCTATCATTTTATGAGAAATTGTATTTTTCTTAAGGATAAGTATTATCAGTAAAAATAATTCATAATCTGTTAATTGCACCAATTCCTCCTGATAAATCAATAGTTAATATTTAAAATCCACTAAAAATATTTTATTAAATATACAATTTATTGATCAACTATAAATCAACCCATATTTGACAAAGTCTCAAAAATGGAAGAGCAAAATAAGTGGATAATGTTGAGAAAAATAGTAATTAGGCAAAACACCCCAAAAAACAAAAAACAAGAAATGAGACAATAAAATCAAGAAAACGCTAATATTAAATTGATAGCTTGTACACAAGATCTCAACTTGGATACTTAAAGTTTGGCAAACAAAACACATTTATTTAATACAGAGACATTCTAATATGCACTGAAACAATTTCTTTAACTCTATGATCTAGAAAAAGTTGGTATAAACTGTATGTAAGTTAAAATCTTAAAGGCAGAGACCTTGTCTGTTTTCACTCACTAATATACAGGAAGTACCTATCATAAAGCTAATGAGCACTTAATAAGTCTCTAATAAGTAAATGAGAGAAGAAACTGAAAAATAAAATAGCTAATATTTGAAAATAAATGCTACAATAATGCCAAGACTTCAGTTACCCAGACATCCAAAATTATAGTTTATCAGGAACATTTTAAGTATGGATATATAGGAAGATAATTGTGTTTCCTTGAGTGAATTGAAATTTTAAGTGTTTTGGAACTGAATGAAAAACATATTCCAACCCTCTGTATAACACTTAAAGCTGTTCTTAAAGATTAATGGAAAAACTTATACTTAATAGACTGTTGGGTTTATTAAACAATGGCTAATTAATTAATGGTTATAAAATAACTATCAAAACTGTCTTGTTTAAAAATTCCATAAATGACTATTTATAATTTAATAGCCAAAGCTTTATTGCAGTTTCTAGTTTGCAGGTATACTTACTTATTTTAAAAGGTCTGTTTTTTCAGCCACCAGGAAATAAAAATTCTCAATTTTTTAATAGTTTTAAAAATTAATTTATTGATATACCTAGAGCTATCATAAATGTATATAAATGAACAGCAAGCTAAAAGGTGAAGTAAAAAATCTCCATACTGATCCTGCCCTAAGCTTCACTGACCTTTTCTTCTGAAGGAAACTGTAAAAATAAATCTCACTAGCCTTTGCTTTTTCCTGACAGCGTAAATGAGTAGTAACCAGAGTAGCCCGATGTGCGCCTTTATATAAGGCCTCAGAAACACGCACCTTTTGAATCACTGACTGGCACACATTTTGTGTGTGAACTTGCTGAATGAACTTTTCCAGTAGCGCTGCATTTGGGCTAAGCCAACCAACTCTTAACTTTAATTCAGTGAAAATAAGCATGTATTTTGCAAGAAAAAAGGGCAGTGGGATGAACAAGTCGGTTTGTAATTCAGGAAGAGGGCAAAACTAATGGGCCCAGTAAGAAAACGATCACGTGATCAACCCACTGTCTGATAGCAAGCCCATTTACAGAAGCCTAAAAAACAATATTATCACTGGTTTGTGGCCTTCTGGTGTTGTGAGTTTTTCAAATGTCTAGAAAGTGCCTTTTTCCAGAACTCTAATAAATTTCCATCCCTCCCCGCTCGCCCAGTTTTCACATCTCTTTCATAAAGTTATCTGTAGCACATGAAAGTATAAATTAAGGTACAGAATTCAGAAACTGGTGTGTGCGCAGAGGAGTAGGGGGCTTATTGGCTTTTATTCATTCATTAACCGAATACTAAGCATCCACTCTGCTTAGCCACCATTCTGGGCATATTTCCTCCACAAAACACCAACGGAGGAAAACAAAACCCCTTGCCCTCCTGGAATGTATGTTTCACTGGGTAATACAGATAATAAATACGTATGGTATGTAAAATACCTGAATGGTAAAATGGGAAAGGGAACTTGCAGTTTAAAGAGTAGCCACCGGAGCCCCGAGGTGACATTTGAGCAAAAACTGGAAGGTGAGGGTGCAAGCCTTACTGTTTACCTGGGGAAAGAGCCTGGCAGAGGGAACAGGGAAGGCAGAAGTTTGCTAGGTCGCCGGCGCAGCTTCTCCCATCCCAGCGCGCCAGGCCTTCACCCTGCCAGCACGGCTTTGGCTTTTACTCTCAGCTAGATGCGAAGCCATTTGAGGGTCAGAGTAAAGGAGTGACAAGATCTGACTTAATCTCTCCAGTAATTTTTTTTGACCCAAAAGGAATAACCTGTAGGCAAAAATTCCCATTTACAATTAATATCATTTAACAAAATTCATGAAAATATAACACAAATATCGTCCCATTTACTAAAATTCGCGTACCTACTGCATTTCTTAACTACAGAATAGTGCCCCTTTAATTTATCCAAGTAAACTTAATCAAGAACTCTAGAACCATAGTTCTAGAGTGTTACAGTAAGACTACAAGATGCATGGTACGCTACACGTAATCACATTTGCGCCCCAGAACCTCAGTTTCAAATCTATCAACGAAAGGGATGTCTGAACTCGCCCCGCCGGGGTCGCGCGGGCAGCTCTCCAGCGCGCTCGGCTCCACCCACACTAAAGAGGAGCGCCAACCGCGCGCTCCAGACCGCCGCGGTCCAGCCACTCGCTCCAACAGCGTCGCCTACAGGCCTTTATCCCGACAGTTAGGGAACAGCCAGAACCACCGCCAACAAAAAGGAGGTTCAGAAAAGACCACTTATTTCCAGAAATAAATGCATCACAAACACGACTCCAGTTCGATTCAGCTGGGAATCTTCTTCACCTCCAGGGGCTGCGTTCTTACCCCGCAGAAATAATGCTGAGACAGGCGTAAAGTCCGGCCTCTTAAAAGGAGAGAAGGTGTACGATACATCCACCAGGCTGCAGGGATACCATTAAAAAAAATGCAGCGTCGCCGTCGAATCTCGGGCATCCTCTACGGGTCCGCCCCGCGCTCGGCTCCCTAAAGCTAATGACGACCCGCTGGGGCAGCGAGCGCGGCCTGCGAGCCGGGCCGGGCCACAGGGCCCCCCGTGCACTCGGCCTCCACCGAATTCGGACACCAATCCGGTCGGCCTCCAGGAAAATAAAGACCCGAGGGAGCCGGCCCCCCCGCGCCGCAGCGAAAACGCCGCTCCGCAGGCTCGTCAGTAAAAAGCAACATCCACAGCCGCCTTGAGGAGGAGGAGGAGGGCGCGGAGCAGAGCCGCTGCCGCCTGGCCGCCGACCGCGCCGGGCCTCGGAGGCCGTGCGGAACGAAGCGGCTCGGCCGAGGCCGCGAGCCGAAGTGGCAGCGGCGGCGGCGGCGGCGGTGGCGGAAGTGGAGTGGGGAAGAGGGGGTGGTTGTTAGTGTTTGGCGCCGGTGGAGGGAGTCATTCCTGCAGCTGCACTTCCGGTCGGCATTTTGTTCTGAGAGGGAGAGACGGAACGAGAGAGAGAGACACACAGGGCTCCTTACCCCCCCCGCCCTCCCCCCCCTCCCTCCGTCGGTACCGACTCACCCGACACCACCAAGCCGCAGGGAGGGACGCCCCCGCCGACTGGAGGATTGGTTCCCGGGCCGGCGGCGATGCGCCCCCGGTAGCTCGGGCCCCTGGCTGGGTGTTTGTGAGTGTTTCTATGTGGGAGGAGGAGGAGGAAGAAGAAGCAGCGATTTGTCTTCTCGGCTGGTCTCCCCCCGGCTCTACATGTTCCCCGCACTGAGGAGACGGAAGAGGAGCCGTAGCCACCCCCCCTCCCGGCCCGGATTATAGTCTCTCGCCACCGCGGCCTCGGCCTCCCCTCGGATTCGGCAGCCGATTCGCCCAGGTAAATTCCTGCTCTTTATTTCGGCGGCGGCGGCGGCGCCAGGTCCTCAGCGTCTCTCCTCCTCGCTCCCCTCCCCGCCGTTTCCTTAGCGGCCCCAGGTCTCCTCCGCGGGCGAGTCTGGAGTTCGCTCCTCTCCGGTGGCAGGCGCCCTGGTCGCGGGGCTCAGTACCCTCTCCCGGCCGCCTCCGGTGGCGGGCACGGCTCCTGCCGGGCGGCCGGGGAGGCGTAGGCCCGGCGGAGAGTGCAGGCCGCGGGCCAGCGGAATCTACTTGAGCTCGGGGATTAGGAGAGCTCCGGGCGGAGCGGGGCTGCCGCTGGTCGGTGACAGGCCTCGCCCGGGAGGGGAGCCGTGGCTGGTGAGGAGGCGGAAACAATACAACTAACAGCGACGGTGCCTGCTCGTCCCCATATTTACAACTTTCCTGGTCCCGGAGTGGGGAGCGTCCCAGTGAAACAAACAACCCCCCTTCTTCCCCCTGTGACCCTACGAGGGGAGGAAGTAGTTTCAGTTAGTGAGAGAAATGTAAATACTCCGACACGGATCCCGTGGTAATTCCTTCCCCGTGTAAAACTTGTTTGGACGTTGGAAAGTTCATAAAGGCTCCTTTTCTTTTTTTGAAGAATTAAGTCGTTCACATGAATATTTAATGCACAAGACCATAGTGTTGTAGGCACTGCATTATGTCCCCCCTCCACGCCAAAAAAAAAAAGCTTTTATGTTGTTTGACAGTGTTTGTTGCACATGGACTTTTTATTCAAAGAGAAGTATAAAGTGCTTGACAGGTTTACCCTGCCACTTTATATTTCTATGTGTTATGTAAGGTCAGTTTTAAACGGTTGTAACATAAAATACTCGGGTACTTCCTGCTTTAGCTTTGTAGAAGCATATAAAAACAATTTTAAACGTTTTGAGAATTGTGCTGAGATACAAGTAAAACCAATTTTCTTTAAAAGTATGCAAATCAAGTTTTGCTTAAAATCCCTGGGAGGTTAAAAAAATGTAGAAGGTGCCATCCTTCATGTCAGGGCAGATCTTCTTGAGGTCCCAGGATTGTCATTGGCTGTTTGTGCCCATGATGTTTGACTGTGTAATGAGAGAGGTGTCATTTTAATAGGTCAAATTTTCTGTAAATGCTGGAGAAAAATACAAGTTTTATCTTAAATTCTAATTGAAGTGTAAGTTAAAGTGTTTTGAGCTTTTTTATGGGGGCGTAGATTGGTAGAAAGGAAAACAACCAATTTAAAAGTTTTCAGCCATACAAATTGCATAGCAAGATAAATGTACCTGCGTTAGACCATTTTGATACTTTGTACTATGGTCAGTGTAGGGAAACTTTTATTGGTTAAAATGAAGCTACACTGATCAACAATGCCCCTTGTTTTATAAACTGTGGTGGTGGTACATTGGTTGGAATTTTTTTGTTTGGTAAAATTGTCATTGTAGACGAGAGTAACTTTTCTGACGGTTACTTTTGAGTTTAGTATTGTGTTTAAGATAAATTGTACCACATTTACTGCGTACGTATGGAAAAATGTTAAAAAGACTGAAGTTAATATAGCTGTCACGTACTAGGTATGTTTTTAATGCTATAAATCCGTGTAGTAGTCAGTAGCGTGTCCGTGATTTGTATTGGTCAGGGAGCAGTTTGAATTTTAAAAAGCCTGAAGCTCCTGCTGAGCCCCAATCCCGGCCTCCCTCCCTCCCACTAATCTCCCATTCCTGTCTTTGTGCTGCCAGCTTCTGTTAGACACTGTTTGCTACTGGGCCTCAGGCCTACCCTGTTGGGGGGCATGCGAATGGGGGCCTGCTGTGGGAGAGAATGTAGAAGGGAGAAACACTTAACATCTTAAGCAGAGGGTTTGGGGTTTGGGGAGGCAGATAAGGGCCTCTGTATGAATGTTTAAAAGGCCCTTACATGAACCTGTAATTGTCATTACAACTTAAAATACAGAGACATGTCAAGGGCTGAACATATTTTTGTTAAAGGTAATGGGAAGAAGTTCTGCTTGCTTAGTTTTCATCAACAGAAGGAACTTTTAGAATTTTTACTGAAAGACAGCTTGCTTACACAGATGTTTAAATCTATGTGTTAGTAATCAGTTTAGGTGACTGATTTTTTTTTTCTAGTGACTTTGGAATTAAATGAAAGTGAATTAATTATTATCAGATCTTATTTTCCCAGTTGTACATAGTTAGCAATCTCTAAGTAATAGATTTTGTAATAGCTTTTTTTATTAAATGTTTAACAGCGTAAACACTTCTTTAAAGTAGATTGAAAATGTTTTTATTTAGTCAACTAATTAAGTAGGTTATTTTTAAAGGAGAAAACATTACAAAACTTGGGTAAAACCTAAACTTGAACTTAAAATTTTTGATAATTTAGTTGGAATGAATAATTTGTGTTTCCCTAGAGATTATGAATAGCCTGCTCTACCTCCCCTGTATTGGTTGGAATAGTCATCAGTGGTTAATCTTGTATTCCCTTTACTCCTTTTTTAATTCAATGAAGGGAGACAGCTGTAGTGCTCCAGTAATCTTACATTGCTAGTTACTATATTATTTGGAGAAATATTTCCTAATATACCTAAAGGAAATTTCAACATTATGATTTACTGTTTCTCTTTAGTCCACAGACTAAAAGGCCATTCAATATTTGTTTACTAGTTATTTAAAAGCATTTTGAACCTATGCTAGGGGTCATTATAATACTGTCCATCTTTGAGAAGAAAAAAGACTATCTTTGAAAGAAAGATTTTGAGAGTCTCTTTAGGGAGGAAAAGTGCAAGTTTTCAGTATGGTCATAAATGTACTTTGGTTTTCTGCATAGTGATCATTATTAAATTTCAAAAATATTATTAGCAAAGGTATACCCATTCAAACATGAAATTTTCTTTATTTGGAGCTGGACTACCCAGCTCAGATATGAATTTTTTAAGACTTCCTAAACTAACTTCATATTTGATTTTTTCAGTAGCAATCCATCATCAAACTGCTATGCTAGAAACATTTGAACTTGTCTGTATTATATTTTGACATACTGTAATGTGGTATTTTTACCTTCTCAAAATAAGATTTAAAAATTAGTAATACAGGAGTAAATAAAAATTAAAGAATGAGTTTTATATAATTTCATTTAACTTTCCCTACCCCATTGCTTATTAAGAAGACCATAATTTGTAAGTAATTCTAAAATTTTAAAAAAAGATTTTGGCTTCATATGAAGTGATCGGGAAGACTGAAGTATTACAAGTAAAAATTCCTTTCGGAGAAATGTCACTTCAGTTCTGTTTATCACTCTTATTTGCTATAGAATGATTAGGAAGTTACTAACTAGGAACTTCATAGAAGTCTGGTAATTAAATGTTTAGTTGAAGGTGTTTATTTTAATAGCTTAAACATACTAAGTTGGCTTTGGTGATAATTTATTGTTTTTTTATAGTTTTTGAAAATCATTTAAAAATCCATACTCCAGGATATATTTATTTTAGAGAGAGAGCAAGAGGGGGGAGAGAGAGAGAACATCAAATGGTTATACGTGCCCTGATTGGGATTGAACCCACAAGCTAGATGTGTGCCCTGATCAGTGATTGCACCTGCAACCTTTTGATATATGGGATGATGCTCCAACCAACTGAGGCACTTGGCCAGGGCTTTAAAATATACTTTCTAAGTAGAGTTTTCTCTATTTTTAGTAGTCATTTATTACTACTCTTTGTAGGGGGTTTTAAAAGATTTTATTTATTTTTAGAGAGAGGGAGCAAGAAAGAGAAGGACAGAAACATCAGATTCTTGTATGGCCCAACGAGGGGGGTGCCTGGCCTGCAACCCAGGTGTGGGCCCTGAGTGGGAATCAAACTGGCAACCTTTCAGTTTGCAGGCCAGCACTCAATCCACTGAGCCACACCAGCCAGGGTCTTTTGTAGTTTTAAATTGGTCCTTTTTCAGGGTGATCTGAGTTCCTTTAAAAATATTCTCATTTCCTTGTGGAAGAAGGGACCAGTACGATTGCCATTTTTTGTTGAAAAACTTGACATCAGAGGCCACATGATTGGTATAGATTCAAGTAGTGAGTCAGTGGGAGAATAAGGGATTCCCTGACTCTTAATAGTTTTTTATTAGAGTATATTGTTTTAAGAAATATTTGAGGTCTGGTCATGCTGCTATGCACTGCTCAGTATTGACACTGATACCATTTGTAACTTTTTCAGTTATCTGAGTCCAAGGTGCTTTTCCGTCTTCTTTTAGAGAGATTGGATCTCTCTCTCTTGGTTACATTTTCTTGGTATGAAAATAGTACTTTTACATCAGAAATTATATTAGAGTAGAATTTTAGTGTTTCTAATGAATTTAAAAAGTTTTAAACACCTGGTCTTTTAATGTAAGGGCATAATTGTAATTTTAAAGAGTGTTTTATGTGGTTAGAATTTCTTGTCCAAGTAAGCAAAGTATTAAAATGATTTTAGATATTTATCTTATATACTGTTGTGTTTGGTGTAAATCTGGAGTCAGTTTTGATGAACTGAGTTTGTTATTTCATTATGTCTTAAGACATATTCCTTTCTATTCCCAAAGTGATATTATTAGGAGAGATTATTTTTGTTTTATACAGCATTGCCAGCTAGTTAATATTTTAAAGCCTTATTATTTGTCCAGAGTTGTGTTAAATATTTCCCTATAATATTATCTTATTTAATTCCTCTAAAATTAAGCTCATGAATTAGAGGTAGGTAACCATGCACAATTTACAGGTGAAGAAAATGAGGGTGGAAAGGTTAGAAAATTGCTTGCTGTCTTATAATTTTATTAATAGTAAATGATCAACTGGGTGTGTGGGGGGGTGTAAGGGGACAAAATGGTAATGGAAAAAATACAGCGAAGATTAAATAAGAGCAAATAAAAAATTAAAAATAGTAAACGATCAATCTGATTTATCAACGTATGTGTTGTGTTGATAGGGATTTAGGATTCCACATTTCTAGTTTTAGTAAAAATCTTAATATTATCCTTTGGTTGCTCATTTGATTCAGTACTTTCAAGTAATGTAGTCAAGGAAATTGTTTACTTTAGGCAAAGAACTGTAAGTAGAATTCAGGGTACATATCGTATATATGTATATGTAATATCTTTGAAATCAGCAAATCTTTGCTATCTTATATTTAAATTTGAGTTGTTAAACAATCTGATATTTTTACTTGTAATTTTTTATCTTAACTTGAAGTGGTCAAAGTATCTACATTCAGAAAGGCAAAATTCATCTTTAGGCAGTGATTTCTTTCATAGAAATCACTGTCTAGACCAGTTGTCATATCATAATGAATCTATAAAGTAATATGACTGATCATTTTTTTTTAAAGTTCCAGTATTTGTATAACCAAAGAATTTGATCCTTTGAAAGTCATCCCCTTGAAAAGTTGTACACTTACTCCAGAGCTGTTGCTGTTGCATACAGCCTTGTGGGGATTCCTTTAGCAAATACCTTCAGAACCTTTGAGGTAGTCTTTTTCTTATCCTTACTGGTAAATCTTCATTTTCAAAAGTGAATTTTAATTTTAGAGAAAGTAAAAAGTAACTTAGAACTTAGTTTAAGAAAACTAAGATTTAATAAGATTTTTTTGTGTGTGTGGCAGGCTCTGTATTAGGTGCTTTTCATTTGTAATATGTAATATTATTGAGTGATTTTCATGTGCCGGAAACTGTGCCAGGGGCTTTATATGGATTTTCTCAATTCTTTTAGGTATAGTATGAGTTTGGTTGTATTTATTATCCTAAGATATGTGAGAAAATTGAGGTATCTAATGATTAAGCAACTAGTCCAACATCACACAGGTGTGGAAGTGGAGAAAGGACTGCAGAGTTAATGCTTCACCCATCAACCTTAACCATTACACTGTATATTGTGATTTGAACCACCCAACCACCCAATGAGGTTAGTGATTATGTTATTATTTTACAGACAAGGAAATTGAGGTTCCTCATGTTTAAGAAACTTGTCCAGGGTGGCAAAGACAGCAAGTGTTAGAAAGGAGATTCCAACCTAAATATTTCCAATTCTGAAACTTCTTTCCATTTTCCCACACAGGGTAGGCTTGATTATAGAGATGTGAGATTGTTATTCTTCTATAGTTTAAAAAGAGATCTTGAAGATAATTTAAAAACAGGAATTCTGACATGTTGTGGTCAGTTATCACAAATATATCATTAGGTTACAGTCTTTTAAAAAAACATGTTATTTTACAGCACATACAATGTACAAAATGTTTGTATGTATAACATGCATTTAAAAAGGACATTATTTTTAAATACAGGGTGGGGCAAAAGTAGGTCTGTAGTACATATGGAAAATAATACTATAATTAATAAATAATAATGAGAATAAACTCTCTTTTGTGTACTCAAACCTACTTTTGTTCCACTATGTCGCATGCTTTATCTGTGTAATAGATAGCTTTTGCAAATATAGGAAAGCCAATTTATTTTCATAATATTGTGATTCTTGAATTATTTTTAATAAAAATGTTGAGCATTAAAAAATATTCCCCCAAATACATTAAATTATCAACATAAGTTATGTAGGTAAATTGTTTTGCCATTTTACATCTGTGTAACATAGCATTTAACATAAAAATACCAAACTCTTAAAGTTTTCTGTGGTGTATATTTGCCCTTGGGCAGAAAGGAAAAATTTTTTCAGTATGCAGAAACATGGAATTAGCAACATTAATTAATTAATTTATTTAAATAATTTGTTACACTTTTACACCTGAGAAATTCAGGAACTCTGACATTATTTTGAAATACTGGATTTCTTTTTGTTAGAGTTAAGGTATTTGGGTCACTTATACTTCTCAGACCTTTAGTCGTGCTGATAAAATGCAAACTTGTTTTTGATATGAGTACTGTTTTTTAAGAGTAATTATTCTAGATACCTTAAAAACTAACAGTGCTTGAAATATTAATGAATTATTAAAATTCAAACATAACTTACTCTAAAATATCAGTCTTTATGACTGTATATTTAATTTTTTATTTGTAAAACAAAAATGTCTTTGAAATTAATCACTGAGTTTTCTCAGCACTGCTCCTTGACAACCCTTTGAGAATTTAAAATCACTTTTACTTATCTTTATCTAATAGGATTGTGGGTTGCCAATTTTCATCTAAAGAAATTGATCATCTGAACATAGGCTATATGTAATTTAGTTTTTCCTTGGTGATGACCAAGTGGAAAAATGTAATGGCCTTAAAGCTACTGTTACTATTCTTTGCATTTTGAGACAAAAATTAGGAATACAGTATTTATGCCATAATCTGCCTTCCGGTTACCTTCAAAGACATATTGACATATATTTTTCTTTAACTGTACTAATCTTTGTACCCCTTTTTCTTTCCCTTTTCATATGTGTGTCTTCCTTTCTCTATCAGTGTCCATACAATCTTTATCTCCTCTTAAGCAAATTTTTACATAGCGCGGTGAATATAGGTGTTGTTAAAGTGCATGGTCCTGTAATACATTTCTGTTGATCTTCGAACAACACAGTTTTGAACTGAGTTCATTCACTTATACAGTACATAATTTTTCAATAAGTACACTTTCCTTGATGAAACCTAGAACAGTTAGAAAGGCCTAAAATTCTGAGATCTTCCTAAGTTCATAATGTTGCTGGTGAAAAAACATTGACATAATTTGTATAGCATTCCTGCTTTCTTCTGTAGTCATGTGTTACATCTCAAAGTATCAAGTTAAGGACCAGAGTTTTGTTGGTTTTTTTTTTTTTTTTTTAAGAGAAAGAGAAAGCATGTCCTTTCTTGTGAAAGTTTCCCTGGCCATTCCATTTTGTAGCATTTGTCAATGTATTACTTGTATCTCTTGATAAAATAAATTATTCCTGTGTCCATCAGCCATACTTAAATCACCAGTGCTGTAGTAGTGTTTATCCTATGTTATAGTTATTCAGCATGTTTTTGTTGAATTGATGAATTGGAATTGAGCTATATAATATTTCTTCAGGATATATTTCTAAATCTAAGATTTGTGAGGGGCAATTATATTTTTGTACTAATTTCAAAATACAATTTTGGGGGGGGTATAGATTATGACCTTGAGGCTTATTTTTGGGTGAGAGCATTTTATTTGCATACATCCTTAATGGTACATACATAATGTAACTTGTGTATAAAAATAAATCAAAGTAAAGTTTAAAAGAGTTCCTTTAGGTGTTGGTAAGGATTGTATTGTTTTGATCCCTTGGGCAATAGAATTGGAACTAAGATATTGGGGTTTTTTTGTAAAAGGGAAGTTATCTACTTTTCTTGTTTTTAGCTTGAGATTGATTTATTACAGTTTTTAAAAATGATTTTATTTATTTCTTTTTTAGAGAAGAGGGGAAGGGAAAGAGAAAGAGGAAGGGAAACATCAATGTGTGGTTGCCTTTTGTGTGCCTCTTACTGGGAACCTGTCCTGCAACCCAGGCATTAATTGAACTGGCAACCCTTTGGGTCCGCAGGCCAGCACTCAATCCACTGAGCCATACCAGCCAGGTGACTTATAGTTTTTATTTTCTTTGCTAATTTAAGTAGTATGTATAGTACTGTAGGTAAGCTAACTATAGTGAGAAACACATTACAGCACATTGAAAATGCTATTCAGCCCTGGCTGGTGTGGCTCAGTGGATTATGTGCCAGCTTGCAAAGCCAGGGGGTTGCTGGTTCAATTCCTGGTGGGGATACATGTCTGGATTGCTGGCCAGGTCCCTGGTAGCAGGCAGGTGAGAGGCAACCACACATGGGTGTTTGCCTCCCTCTTTTTCTCCCTCCATTCCCCTCTAAAAATAAACAAAATCTTCTTAAAAATGCTCTTCAACTAAAATAGTGATAATGATGTCTTAATTTTGTTTTTAATTTAAGTAAGGCTTATTGAGGTGCAATTTACACAGTAAAATTCTTTGTTTTACGTTGACAGTTTGATGAGTTTTGACAAACATACAGTTTTGCAACCACCACCACAGTCAAGATGTAGAATATTTCCATCACTCCTGAAAGGTCCTTTATATTTTTTTGTATTCGGTGTTTTACCTATCCCAGCCCCTGGCAGCCAAATCTGATTTCTGTACTAGCAGTTTTGTCTTCTCTAGACTGTCATGTAAATGGAATCATATAATATGTAGGCTTCTGTGTTGGATTTGATTCACTTAGAGTACGGGTTTTTGAGATTCATCCATGTTGTTATGTATATTGGTAGTTTATTGGTGACTGTGTTTTGAAATGAATGTACTCTTTAACTTTGATATTACTGTTTGTCAAAAATACTTTGAACAGCTTTAGACATTTCTCTGTGGCTGCTTTATTTGTGGACATAATTTTACTTGCTCATTTTTACCCCTCATTCCAATAATCTTGTAGCTGACATTATATGGCATTAATTTGTATTAATTCTGTTAGGTTAGATGCGCTACAAAGCAGGTAAAACAGACATTACCCTCTTCTCCATCATAATAAGAGCAGGTAGCATCATGTATTTGGAACATACAGCACATAGAAACTGGAGCAAGAAATGAGGGATGGTACAATAATAACTTACCAAAAATTGTGTTTATATTTTGCTTTAAGTTTAATGTTTGTTTTTTATACTAAATATAGAACATAGGTTATTTTGAATAACAGTTATTGCCTCTCTTCTAATGCTTCAAGTTAGAGAAGCAGTGCTCTTTAAAGGGTGGGCCAGATAACAGGAAAGGGGCCATTTTCTGGTCAGTTTATTTGACTTCCCAGCCCCCATCCCATCCCCGAAGACCCTTTGAAACAGCTTTCTGTCTTAAATTCAGGGATACATCAGTTTCTCCTTGTTCTTCCTCTATGTATTTGGCTTCATTTGTAGACTCTTGCCATTCTTCCCTTTGCCTGCCCTTAAACATTGGTATTCCTGAGGTGGTTTTTCAACCTTTGTTCTTTTCTCTCTTCCTATTGATCTCATCTATTCACATGACTTTTTACTTGCTTACTACCTGTGTGCTGATGACTCACAGATTTATGTCCAGTGTATATTTCTCTTCTGAGACAGAGCCAACAGTCTACCAGGCACTTCCTGATGCTCCATAAATATTATAAATTTGAAAATGTATAAATCTGAACTAAACCTTCACTTCTTCCCTACTCTTACCCCTGTCCATACCAAAAGGAAGAAAGCTGTTCTAACAACTATGTGAAGTAGGTTAATGTTTCCACTATCATCAGCTGAGTCACCTAGGCTAGAAACTTGGTGATAATGCTTGACCCCTCTCCTTGACTGTACTGCCAATCCAGTTGTTCACCAGTTCTGACATTCATAACAGCTCCCTGAAAATCCAGGGAGGACTTAAATCCAGTCCTCGTCTACTCTTTGATTCTGAGAGTAGACATGTACATAAAATTTGTCAGATGAAATTATTCCTGGCATTTTAAGAAAGATGTAGAGGTAATTGTAAAAGATGTATTTACTGTTAGGATACTCTTTGCTCATATACTTGGGCTCTGGTATTTAAAATTAAAGTGTGATCTTTGGTAACATTCCTGCTTTATAACCTAAATGTGATGGATTGTCTTCTATACTCATCTCCATTATTTCTAAAATCTGGGGCTTCTGACTTACTGCCTAATATGTCAACTAGAACCAGTTTGAACTCAGACTTTAGCTTTCCATACCTGACTTTTAGAGTACTACATTTCATGGATGTGTACATTCATATCAGTATTGCCTGTTTGTATGTTCAGGAACAGAGTCTGAGTGGAGAAGAAAATGGGAATGTGGAGGGGAGAAGAGTTAGGAAAGAGCCTTTAAATTGACTTTCCTATTTTGTGAAAACAAGTTCACTTCAATAACATTTTCACTTTTCTTGCAGATAACAAAAAACTAAAGAAACAAACGCCGTGGAATATGATACCATTCAGTTGCTAGGAATAATGCATGGCATATTCTTTTAATGGCAAGAGCCAGATATGTTGTAACTGTATTACTTGTTTGTGAATTTGGAAGTTATTGCTCATGGCTTAGTATAACCTTACAGTGCTTCTTCCTTAGAGTAAGAAGTTACTCTCCTGTTTGAACAAAACATTCTGCTTAGAGTTACTGGTGTAAGTAACCTGAATATCTCTTGTGTGTAGGACATCCTAAAATGTGATGCTGTCTTGAAAAACAAAGTAAATATTTTCTTCACTGTATCTAGAGTTTATAACTAAAGAAATAATAGGTGCTATATTTTGCTTTGGTGCTAATCACCATGTTTTTGAGAAAATGAGATCAATTCAGACACGTTTTCAAAGGCCAGTGGGAGAATCCTGCCTAGTTACTGAGTCTCTATAGTGGCTTGCCCATAAGTAAGCACTGAACAAACAATTGTTGAATACACAAATTTGTATTTCAGTTTTGGTATATAGGGTTAATTGGAGTGGCAGAAAATGGGTGGGGCTTGCTAAATATTGAGCAACTTAATAGAAGAAAGAAAACATGAAGCTCAGAAAAGGTAAAATAATATAGCATTTAAATCCAAGCTTTGGTGTAATTTAATTAATTACTTCTATCTGGACAAATAGATTTGCTTAGGTGGATAAGAGAAAGATCTCTATATTCTTTTATTCCCACTCCAGCTTTGTTGGGCTTTCATTGACTGCTAAGGGACAAATTTATAGGATCAGTGCTGAAGTGACCTGCATAATCCAGAAATGGGAGGAGTTGTTGAGAAGGGGAGCAAGGTACTACAGTTCCTTGATCTTTTCCGTTATTTATGGTTTGTAGTGTATGTCATAGTGCTATTGCATGTCCTCATTGTTCAGATGAGGGGGCCTAAAAACTAGAATTTGAAGTGACTTATAATTTATAAGTTGGTGACTATTTTAGCATGTACTGTTTGAGTCTGTACTGTTTTACCTAGCTGTTGAGCCATGTTGCCACCTACACTAATTATTGTGGTTTTACTGATTCTGATGTTTTCTACTAGAAGACAGCCACAAAAATTTTAGTGTTTTTAATAAAGTTTTATAGTTCAGCAACTCTTCATGCCCATAGTTTTCTTGAAAACTACTTACAGTTTTCTGGAATGTTAAGTAAGGCTAAATTGTATAATTTAGAACTTAAAAAATTTTAAGAACCTCAAAAGTTAAAGACATTTTTTTTTCAATTATAAAATGTGAAGAAAAACTACATGCTTTTTGGAAAAGAAAACATTTAGATAAATGAAAGAAGGGAGTAGTTCCTAGAGATACAGTTGTAGTTAAGGGATCATCAGTCTTCAGGAAAAAGTGAAAAGTAGATGGAACATACTAAAAAGAAACATCAATTTTTACATAGATGCTATTACTTAATCTTAATATTTGAAATATGAAACATCTAGCTGGATATAGACATGGCACATTCATTAGACATTGAATGTTTTCTACATGTTGGGACCTGTAATACTTTAGAAGTGGCAAAATAAAGACTTCAATCGTGATTTCAAGGATCTTACAGCTTAATATAGACAAATAAAGAAAGATAGTGTTACGTTATCCAGGTTAACAAAGAGTACAGTAGCAGTATTGGGGGCAGGGAACACCTAATTTAGAGTAGAGGTAGTATGTAAACTAAGTGTTTTAGTTCATCAGTTAGACGTAGGAACTTGGGGCAATGGTTCAGTATTGGAAACTGCAGATACTTAGATTATGGGAGCGCAGGGCTGGAAAAGGAGTGTACCAAAAGATTTGAAACCACAGAGAGGGACAGAGTTCAAATTATAAAGGAATGTATATGCTTTCAAGCAGTCTGCATTTTATTTTAAAGGCATTGGGGAACCAAGAAGTGAATTGTTTAGTAATGAAGTATATTTTGCATTTGAAAAATATTTTTTGGCACGGAAATAGACATTAGATAGTAGGCAGAAAGAAAGGAGACAAGGAAGGCCATTTAGGAATTGATGAGGTCCTCAATTAAGACAATGTGAATGTGGAGGAGAAGTTCATAACATATTAAGGAATTAGCCCGGGTGTAGTTTGGTGTTTATATGTAGGTAGGTTGGGTAATGGAGAGTGAAAAGAGTCAAGGATGCCTCTTTGATTCTCAAATTTCATACCTCTGGGACTTGGAGTATGGAAGTTCCATTCTTTAAGATTAGAGGAGGAGAAGGTTATACGAATTGGGCAGCAGGGATGTGGAGGAAAGAAGGGAAGTTATGCTACAGTTTTAGGCATGTTGAGTTCAAGCAAACTATGGGACATTGAGGTATATGGTGAACATGGGATTTAAATACTTTAAGTTTTCAGAGCTCAGAAGACATTAGGCTTTTCTTTGGCAAAGCATATAATTATGAAGTGATTATTAGAGGATTATTTTCATGAGAAGATGTTTGTAAATCTATGTTAACTTTTTAAAAGGCTATATAGTCCTGGTTGGTGTGGCTCAGTGGATTGAGTGCAGGCTGCAAACCAGTCGCCAGTTGGCGATTCCCAGTCAGGGCACATGCCTGGGTTGTGGGCTAGGTCCTCAGTGGGGGCCCTGTGAGAGGTAACCATACACTGATGTTTCTCTCCCTCCCTTCCCCTCTTCTCTAAAAATAAAGAAATAAAATCTGTAAAAAATAAATAAATAAAAATAAAAGGCAATATAAGATTTAATTGTAAACCATGTTGAAATCCTAGGACTCCTTGTTACCTCAACTAAGAAAGTCCAAGATAATATTCACTTTATTATTATAGTTCTGGAATACAGATACATGAATTAGAATTAACATGGAGCTTTTAAGGCCAAAATAAGTAAAATTAATTTGGCTGTCTATGAATAAGAATACAACCTACCAAAAACTGTATCACTGCACATTTTGGGCAGACGGGATATTGAAAATTTAGTGGCTTGGTCAAACAGTTGTAAATAACTAATGGTTATTTGAAAATTACTTTCAAGGCTAACTTAGAAGGTTCTCTTCAAATACTCTTAAAAATGGTGTGATAGATACTATGAGTTTAAAAAATATCTCACTTGTTTTGAATTACCAGAAGATAACAATACCAATATTCCCCCCTTGAGGCTTTGTTTTCCAGTATATTGACTATAGTGGTATGAAGTGAGAATAACAGTTAATGTTCTTGTATGACTATTTTCTATTGTGCATTGCTCTTCTTAAAGAGCAATGTCTTCCTAGTGTATCTATTTATCTAGCTTAATCTGAAGACTACCTTTTTAGTTAGTTTTCTATGAAATCCATAAACATAATACAGTCTTTAGTGAGAACTTTGTTACTTTGCTCATGAAAGATTATTTAAAAATATAATTAAAGGTCTTTTTAAGTTTTACAGATTTTTAAAATTTTAATTTTTATTTACAGTTCACATTGAATATTTTGTGTTAGTTTCAGATGTACAACATAGTGGTTAGACAGGTCATATACTTTACAAAGTGATCCCTCGGATAGTTCAAGTTCCCACCTGGCACCATACATAATTATTACAATATTACTGACTATATATATTTTCTATACTATACTGTGACTGTTTTGTAGTTACAAATCTGTACTTCTCAGTTCCTTCACATCTTTCACTCAGTCCCCCAAACCCCCTCTCTTCCGGCAACCATCAGTCTGTTCTCTGTATCTATGCATCTGTTTCTATTTTGTTTGTTTATATTGTTGTTTAGAGCTCACATATAAGTGAAATCATATGGTATTTATCTTTCTCTGACTCACTTATTTCACTTAGCGTAATACCCTCTAGGTCTATGCATTTTGTCACAAGTAGTAAGATTTCATTCTTTTTTATGGCTGAGTAATATTCCTCTGTGTGTGTGTGTGTGTGTGTGTGTGTGAGTGTGAGAGAGAGAGAGAGAGAGAGATTGAGATTGAGATTACTTTTTTTATCCATTCATTTATTGATGGGCACTTGGGTTGCTTGCATATCTTGGCTATTATAAATAATGCTGCAGTGAACGTAGGGTTACATGTATTCTTTCAAATGAGGATTTTAGGTTTTCTTGTGTATATACACAAAAGTGGAATTGCTGGGTCCTAAGGCAGTTTCATTTTTAATTTTTTGAGGAACCTCCCTACTGTTTTTCATAGTGGCTGTACCATTCTGCATTCCCACCAACAGGGGTCCCTTTTTTCCACATCCCCGTCAACACTTGTTTGATTTATTGATAACAGCCATTCTGACAGGTGTGTGGTGATATCTCATTATGATTTTAATTTTGCATTTATCAGATGATTGGTGATGTTGAGCATCTTTTCATATGTGTGTTGAACATCTGTAAGTCTTCTTTGGAGAAATATGTATTCTGGTCCTTTGCCCACTTTTTAATTGAATTTTTTGTTTTTTGGGTGCTGAGTTGTATGAGTTCTTTAAGTTTTGGGTATTGATCCCTTATCAGAGGTATCACTGGCAAATAAATTCTTCCATTTAGTGAGTTGTCTTTTTGTTTAGTTGATGGTCTCTTTTGCTGTCCAAAAACTTTTTTTGTTTTAAATAGTCACACTTATTTTTCTTTTGTTTCCTTTGACTGAGAAGATAATTCAGAAAAAATATGGCTAAGAGAAACATCAGAGATTTCCCTACCCATACTTTCTTCTAGGATATTTGTGGTTTTGAGTCTTACATTTAAGTCGTTAATATATTTTGAGTTTATTCTTGTGTATGGTGTAAGAAGGTGGTCTGGTTTTATTTTTTTGCATGTATCTATTCAATTTTCCAAATACCATTTACTGAATAGACTGTCTTTAGCCCATTGTATGTTTTTGCCTCCTTTGTCATATATAGATTGACCATATACGTGTGGGTTTATTTCTGGGCTTTCTGTTCTGTTCCACTGATCTCTGTATCTGTTTTTATGCCAGTACCACACTGCTTTGATTACTATGGCCTTGTAGGATAGTTTGATATTAGATAGTATAATACAAGATTTACTTTTAGAATAATTAAATTTAAAATGGCATTAGCTTTTCAAAAGCTACTGTACCAAAGATTATAAAGGAATCAAACTAATTTATCAAAAATAATTGATAAGGTGTCAGTGTCAAAATGAAAATTAGTGCTTTCCTTGGATCTGCGTACATCTAAGCAAATGTACTTTTTTTGGTTTTGTTTTTTCGTTTGAGAGCTGGCACATTGTAATTACCTATGGAATTGTTTCAAACCGTAATCCCTTTCTGGAGATGTAAGGTTAGTTTATAACTTTCTGTTGTGGCCAGTTTCTTAGACTTTTTAATCATTCCACAAGAGTTAATTGGATGACTCCTATGTGCTCAGCAATGAAATCTAGCCATTCAATGTTCAGACTTTTCAACTTTTCTAACTTTTACATGCTGCCTAAAAGATCCCTTAATTTTTTTTCTGTTCCATAGAGACGTCATCTGTGAGAAATAAAGGAGCAAGGAAGCACTGTGAGTGGAGTTACTAGTGTACTAGAGTTAAAAATAGAGAGAATGGAGAGATGTGTTGAGTTTTGAAGAATGGAGGGTAGTCGCTGTATTCTGGAGAGGACCTAGTAAATTTGAGGAAAAAGTTAGAGTAGCAGATACTATAAATGAAATTAACAAAGAATTGGTTAAAAAAAACTGAAGTAAAAATAAGCAAATACCAATTTGCAACAGTACTTAGAATAAAATAAAAAATCAGGAAATGACCAATCTGTTTCTAAGAATCGTTTATGTTTAAAAAGTCTAATTGAATTACCTTGTGTATTTTGAATACACACTGCTTAAAAGAAACATGTAAGATGCTTGGAAGTATGCTGTACACTTAGAGTAAGTCCTCAGCAAGTATTTGTTATTTTTGTTAGTTGACAGCTACCTTTCTCATTGTGATTTGATGGTTAAAATACCCTTTAATTTCTAAGTTAAAATCTTTTAATTTGTGACATTTATACTGAATTATTACAAAAATACAAAAGAAAAAGTAATTAAATCAGCTCAGGTTCATCTGGTATTGAATTATACATATTTCTTCATAAGATAACTTGACTATATACCTCAGATCCAATGAAGTACACGAATGACTGTTTATACAAGGAACTTGATAATCTCTAATATCTAAAATTAATTATTCCTCCAAAGCTGTACTATAACATATGATAGCACATACACTTTGTATATAAGTATATACAAATATATCTGCTATAAAATAACTCATTTTGTATTTTTCTGCTTCACACCTTTTCATCAAAACCCTTGCCTCCTTTTTTCTTCTTCTGTCCAAATCCTGTCTCCTTTGATTTTGTTTTTTGGTGGTGATAGAAGGAAGGTTAGCATAGCAGTCACGTAGCTTTTTTATTTTTTTAAGCTTATAATTCTTTCCCCCTCTGTTCCTGCCTCAATTCATGCGATCTCTTTCTCTTCTAATACATACCTGTGTGTAGGAGTTAGTTATATAAGTTATATGTTGACTTACCACATTTTCTTATTATCAAGCTGTGTTTTATTTTGTTTCATTTTCATATTATTCCTAAGTCTCTTTAATTAGATTATAAACTCTCTGAGGGCAGGGTCTGCCTGTGGTCCCTGCTAAAGTATTTTGCCTACAGCAGGCTCTTAGCGAATGTTTGCAAATAATTTACATGGCCCATCTGAACTAGTTTGAAAAATAGCTCACATTTTCACAAACCATAAAATTAACTCTTTTAAAGTAGAAATGGGCCCTGGCTGGTGTAGCTCAGTAGATTGAGCGCGGGCCTGCGAACCAGAGGATCACGGTTTGATTCCCAGTCAGGGCACATGCCTGGGTTGTAGTCCAGTTCCCTTCAGGCCAACTCCCAGCAGGGGACGCACAAAAGGCAGCCATACATTGATGTTTCTCTCCCTCTCTCCTTCCCCTCTAAAGATAATAAATAAAAAAATTTTTTTTAAAAAGTGGAAATGGTAAAATGTAATGTTTTTTTAAACATCTTTTTAAAATTTATTTCTCTTTAGAGGAGAAGGGAAGGAGCGAGGGAGAGAAATACCAATGTATGGTTGCCTCATGTGAGTCCCTTGCTGGGAACTGGCCTGAAACCCAGGCATGTGCCCTGACTGGGAATTGAACTGCGATCCTCTGGTTTGCAGGCCCCCGCTCAATCCACTGAGCTACACCAGCCGAGGCTGTAATGTTTTTTTTTAGTATAGTTGCAAGTTATGCAACCATCATCACTATGTTGTTTCAGAACATTTTTATCACCCCCCAAAAGGAACACCCCAGGCTCGTTAGCCAGCATTCCCCATTCTTCCCTACCCCCAGCCCTTGGCAGTCACTAATCTACCTTCTGTTGCTATAATTTTTTTTTAGAAATTCATCTAAGCAGAATTATACAGTGTGGCCTTTTCATGTTTGGCTTCTTTCACTTGGTCATCCATGTCATAGCATATATCAATACTTCATTGATTTTTGTGATCAAATGATATCCCATGTTATTGCTGTGCCACATTGTACCTAACTTTTGCCAGTTGATGGACATTTGGGGTTGTTTGCAACCCCAAATGTCCGTCAGCATTTGGCTATTGTGAGTATTGCTGCTATAAACATTTGTGCACAAGTTTTAGTGTGGACATATGTTTTCAGTTCCTCTGGGAAGATGCACAGGAGTGAAATTTTTAGGTCATTTGCTTCTGTTTAACTCTTTGAGGACTTGCCAAACTGTTTTCCAAAGAGGCTACATGATTTTTACATTTCCATTAACAACATTAGAGATTCAGTTTCTTCACATCCTTGCCAGTACATGTTATTGTCAGAAGAGTGTAGCCATCCTAGTAGGCGTCCAGTATCTCATTGTGGCTTTGATTTGCATTTCTCTAATGACTAATGATATTGAACATCTTTTCATGTGCTCATTGGTCATTTATAAACCTTGGGAAAAATGTTATTCTAATCTTACAGTTCTTTAATTGTAAGTTTTTAATATATTCTAAATACAAGTCCCTTACAAGATATGTTTCACAAATATTTTTTTCTTTCTGTGAGTTTTTCGTTTTCTCGATAGTGTTCTTTGAGGCACATAACTTTTCATTTTAATAGTGTCTTACTATTTTTTTCCCCTTGGGTCGCTTGTGCTTTTGATGTCATGTTTAAGATACCATTGCCTAATCCAAGGTCATGAAGATGTATGCCTGTGTCTAAGTTTTGATGTTACATTTCAGGTTAAATTTTTACATAATGATTTGTGGTAGGGATTCAACATCATTCTTCTACATGTGACGGTCCAGTTGTGACATCACCATTTGTTGAAAAGACTATTCTTTTTTCATTGAATGGTCTTGACACCCTTGTTTAAAAATGAGTTGAATGTAAATATAAGAGTTTATTTCAGGACTCTCAATTTTATTCCACCTATCTATGTGTCTGACCTTATGCCAGTACCATATTGTCTTGGTTACTGTAGCTTTGTAGAAGGTTTGAAAATGGGAAGTGTGAGTCCTCCAACTTGTTCTTTTTCAAGACTGTTTTGGTGTTCTGGATCTCTTGAATTTTCATGTGAACTTTAGGATCAATTTGCCCATTTATGCAAAATGGGCAGCTATAATTTTGATAGGGATTATGTTGAACCTTTAGACTAATTTGGGGGAGTATTGCTATCTTAAGTCTTCCAGTCCATGAGCATAGGATGCCATTTTATTTTTAGACCTTAATTTCCTTCACTGAAAATATTTTGTAGTATACAGGTTTTGCACTTCTTTTGTTAAATTTGTTCCTAAGCATTTTATTCTTTTTGATGCATTGAAAATGGGATTGTTTTCTGAATTTAATTTTCAGATTGTTCATTGCTTCTGTATGTGAGCACAGTTGATTGTTTTAAATATTTTTGCCCTTGACTGGTTTGGATCAGTGGATTGAGTGCTGGCCTGCAAACTGAGAGGTCACTGGTTTGATTACCAGTTAGGGTACATGCCAGGGTTGTGGGCCAGGTCCCCATTTGGGAGTGTGTGAGAGGCAACAGATAGATGCCTCTCTATCTGTTGACTTAAAAACCCTCAAAAATAAATAAAAACGTTAAAATTTTTATTAATTTATTTTAGAGAGGAGAAGGGAGGGAGAAAGAGAGAGAGAAACATTGATGTATGAGAGACACGTCCATCAATCAGTTGCCCTGGCATGTGCCCTGACTAGGAATCAAACTGGCGACCTTTTGGATTGCAGTATGATGCCCAATCCACTGAGCCACACCAGTCAGGGCACAATTGATTTTTATATATTGATTTTGTATCCTGCAGAGTTGCTTTGTTAGTTCTAATTTATGCTCCTTTTTCCTAAGGACAGTTTATGCTTGTTCTTCAGTGAGATTCAGGCTCCCCTTCTCCAGACTTTGAAATATTTACTACATGCAAACAGTAGTTGCAAGATAGAATTTTTCCTATTTGTCCAATCCTTTGTGACTTAAGAAAACTTGTGCACATTTGAAAAGTAAGATTAGATAGCTCAAAAGAAAGGTTGTGGCCACATTATGTAAAATTTTCATTTAGTGCTGTCTGGCTATAGCATTGGATTAAACAATGAGGAATTGTGGTTTAATATGTAAAGCAGTGTGCTTTACCTACACTAAGGGCCATCTCAATTGTTTGTTGAAGGAATAAATAAATGCTTATGCTAACAATGTATATATGGATGCAACATAAATTCTGTTGGTTAGTAATTTCTAAAGTTATCTTACACTAGTCAGTAACTGATTTTCAGTAGTCCACTTGGAAAGCTTGAATTCTTCAGGGGGGGAATAAAAAATGATTAATCAAGTACGGTAAGAGGGAATTGGGAACAGAGGAAAGAGAGGCAAGGAGTCAAAATTAATAGCTTGAAAATACAAAATACAAAAATACAAATAATACAATAATTAACAAATAATAATGCAAGAATAAACTGTTTTACGTATTCACAACTGTAAATCTACTTTTGCAGTTGTAAAACACCTGTATGTTTTCTATTTAACACTCAAAAAATCATGGCATAGATATTATCTGCATTTCACAGGTGAGGAAATTGAAATTTAGGAAGTCAAGTTTACATAGCTTAAAAGTGGAGGGAGGAGAATTTGAACCCATGTGTTTTTGATTCTAAAAAACTGATCTGCAACTCTTTATTATAATTCAGGTAGAATTAAGGCTTTCTACCTGAATTATTCAGTATTACTTCTTAAGTATACATACCCACAGTTTAAAATCCTGGTAGTACTCAAATAAGATCAATTCTAGATTGTATCACCAGAGACTTTGCTGATACAACAGGTGTAGTTTTTCAGTACCTTTTGGGGGGGATATTACAACAGGCTAGTTGTTTTTAATGCCTTAGTTGACAAATAACATTATCATTTCTTGTACTTTGTTTATAGTATCTAGAAGGAGCTAAGCAGAAAGGAGTTCTTTCTGTTCCTTTTTTGTGGTTTAGAAAACAGAAAAATTGTTTACCTAATACCTTTAATTGCCTTATTAACAATGATGATAGTAATAGCAATACTGGCTAATACAGAGTCGGGCAAAAGTACATTTGCAGTTTTTTGCATGGAAAATAATAAATAATGAATAGTAATACAAGAATAAACTGTTTTGCATACTGACAACTATAACCCTATTTTTGCCCAGCATGTATTTATTGAGCTCTTTCAAATCTTGCGTAACTTAATCCTCAGCGCAGTCCTTTGTCATATACATATGTTATTTCCACTTTACAAATGCTTAAAATGAATGTGACTCACCCAAAAGATAAAAGATACTGTAAGCAATTCAAGGTGGGCAAAATTAAAATGAACTCATGTTCCCTCTAAATTCAGTTAGATTCTGAGCTCCTTGAGGTCAGGAACTTAATATCATACTCAGATTTATTGCTTTATTTCTATTTTCTAATATAGGATTTGAGCATTATACAAGTGCCAGGCATATGCTTAGTTTTCTTAAGTGACTAAATGTGGTTGTCAGAGACTGATTCGTTAGTCTTAACCATGAACCTTGTAGTGGGAATCCATACAAATCTCATTCACAGTGCATAACTTACTCCTTTTATGGGGAACTGACATTTTCCCCATCTCTGTCAGGGTACCTGGCAAGTTACTTATTTAGTGTTCAAGTTCCAACATAATCCTTTATTTTCTGTGATACATTTTTATCTTTTTTAGGCAGGATATTCTATCCCCCCATTTCTTTTCCCTTTAATCTTTATTATAATACCTATTATGATTATCTTCTTCCCTTAGCTTGGGAATCTGATAGGTCAGGAGAGGGGGCAGTGGTGTACTGCGTCTTACTTATGTCAGTTAAACTCAACATTAGGTACAGTTTCTGGCAATTTAGGTGCTCACTAAATGTTTGAGCTGAATACATATAAACAAGCTAAAAATAGGCTTTCAGGTGAGTGTTGAGGCACTTAGTTCAATCTTGCCATTCTTAATTACTGACATTTGCTTTGTGATTTTAGGCTACTCCTTAAAATTATAACAAATCATTAGGCTGCTTTCTTTCACTAGTACTAATAATTGAGGAGTTACTAAAGCATCTCAAGATTGTGATCAGGGTGTTTTGTTGTTGTTTTTTAAGTTCATTGACATTTTTATCCTTTGGGGAAAATTTTTTTAAGAGGATATATTACAGATAAACCACATGTCCAGGAATGAGTAAGTTAAGAATTTGAGTATAGAAAATAGCATATTAGTTTAAATTTTAGGATCCTTAATACAGGGTATAAGTTGGAATTATATCTGCTCTTATACCACTTGGGATTGTTTATGAGGTTCAGTAGAAATAATATAGAATAGTAGTGCTTATAAATAGGATAGTAGTATATTTGTGCAAAAAGAATTTTATTAAACTATTAATAAACAGGAATCCCCCCTTATCTGTGGTTTTGCTTTCTGTGGTTTCAGTTACCCATGATCAACTGCTATCCTAAAATATTTAGAAAATTTTAGGAATAAACTATTTAAAAGTTTTAAATTGTAAGCTGTTCTGAGTAGTGTGATGAAATCATGCACTCTCCAGCCCATGGCATGAATCTACCCTTTGTCCAGCTTTTCCATGAGGTACATACTATTCTCCCATACTTTACATAAAAATGACCTTAAAAAGCTCAAAAGCAGAGATGCTGGCATTTCAGATATGCCCAAGAGAAGCCATAAAAATGCTTGCTTTGTTTAAGCAAAAAGGTGAAAGTTCTTAATAAGGAAAGAAAAAAATGTATGCTAAGGTTGCTAAGATCTATGGTAAAAATGAATCTTCTATCCATGAAATTGTGAAAAAGGAAAAGAAATTCATGCTAGTTTTGACCTTCTCTCAGAAGGTCAGTAGTAACCCAGTGCTGTGTCACAGTAACCTACATCATTCACCTCACTTTATCTCATCACGTGGGCACTCACCATCTGACATCATCACAAGAAGAGTGAGTGTAGTCCAATAAGATATACATTCATATAACTTTTATTACAGTATATTGTTATAATTGTTTCATTTCATTATTAGTTACTGTTAATCTCTTACTGTGTCTGATTTATAAATTTAACTTAATCATAGGTATGCATGTTTAGGAAAAAACACAGTGTATATATAGGGTTTGATACTGTCAGCAGTTTCAGGCATCTACTAGGGAGTCTGGGAGCGTAATTTACTGTACTGTAAATTAAATTATTCTTAGAAATAGTTTCAAAAACTACTAGTTATTATTGCTGTATAACAAGTTACTCCAAAATTTACATCTTAATAAGAACAGTAAACATTTTTATTGCACAATTCTTGTGGGCCAGAAATCTGTGTACAGAATAGCTGGGTGCTTGCTAAATTACAGTCAAGGTATTAGTGGGGGCTGCATTCATCACAAGGTTCACCTAGCAAAGGATCTGCTTCTAGACTACTTGGCTGTTGGTGGGCTACAGGCTTTCACTGGTCGTTGGCTGGATTGATTCATATGGACCTTGCTATTAGCACAGTTCAGAATATGACAGCAGACTTTCCTTAGAGTGGGAGGGTACTCGTGACAGAAGCAATAACCTCAGAAGTGACGTGCCATCCCTTAACCTCAGAAATGACTTAACATTAGAAGTGACACACGATCACTTTTGTGTATTCTGTTTGTTTGAAGCAAATCACTAGCTCCATGTTACACTCAGGAGGAGGGGTTATACAAGGGCCCAAGTACCAGGAGGATGGCATCACTGGGGGCCATCTTAGAGACAGTCTACCATAGTGACCTCTAGGATTAGTATGAGGAGTTAAGCATTGCAAAATTTAAAATTTAACAAAAGTAAAAGAGCAGGTTTTTTAAAAATATATAAATTACTGTTAATTCAGAAGGGTAAGTTGTCAGCCAAGAACAGAAATATGTAATGCAGTTTGTCAAAAGGTTAATAAGAAGTGAGTTGAATTATATATTAAGAAAAATACTGCTCCAAAGTGTTCTTCATGGAATAAATTCGCCTCTTGCTATATACTTTTTATTTCTGTGTTTGGTTCTGATATAAAAGTCTCTTACTGTTTAAGGGAGATCCACTAATGGAAGATTCTTGTTTGAAGATTTAGGGCTTAGTAATAATGGGCTATTGAACAGAAAAGCCTGCAGTTTGCTTATTAAAGTCAGGGTTAGACTTGACTATGAAGTACCTTCTTTGATTGTGGGATTTTTTTTTATGTGTAAAGAGCAATTTTTAATGCCTTTTTCTTAATCATTCTTAATGAGGTGTATATGTGACATATAAAGAAAACTTTAAAACTTTGAGAAAGGCAAATAGAGAAACTTTTGAAGATGCCTATTCCTAAATTATTTATTGATCTAATATTTTCAATCAAAATTCAGTGAAATGTTGGAGAAACTTGAAATAATGTTTCTGTAATTTTTCAAAAAATAAATTGTAAAATTTTTAAAACAGTTAGTGGGAAGGGGAGAACAGACATGCCTTACCATATGTTAAAACATATAATTAAGCCACAATAGCTACATCACTATACAATATATTATAATAGATAAGTCATTGAATCAGAGCAACCCTAAAATCCTAACAGTGTATCTCTGCAAGTTAAGTATATAATCAATATTATACTATATGTAATATATTTTACATAGTATCTGACAAATATAGATAAAATATATAAAGGAACTGCATCTTTAGACCTCCCAAAATAATTTTAAAAAATGAAAGTGGTACTGATACTAATTTTGTGATTCTGTCTTAAGACTAACTTTAACCAGAATGTATTTTATATTAAGCATAATCTTGGGAGATGTTTACATAATTCTTCATCTTGTTAAAATCATTGTCTTGCATTTATTAGTTTTTTTCATTAAGAATGACTTTTTCTATCAAACTATTAATGAAATAACTTTTTAAAAATTATTTCTGCCTGTGTTCATTGAATGAATCACTGAAAATGATCAGAGTCTTGGTGGCTACAAAGTTTTTAGTGTGCTATCCACTCTGATTCCATCTCCACTAACAACTTGAAAAGTTATTTAGGAAATAACATTTTTGGCAAAGTGAGATATCAGAGAAACAAGGTTCTCCCTGATTCTGCTCCATGAAGCTCCAGGTAATGTTCCAACAAGAAATCTGCTTATACTGATAAAGTGGTTTACGGCTTAACTCTTCCAAGTCTTATACCCTGTCTCACAGCACAGAAGGATGCTCTGCATACACAATTAGACCTATATAGCTTCATCAGTGGTCTTAAAATTATCTTAGAAACTGAAGCCAATAGCCCTCCTAGTTAACCTTCTTTTTTTAAATGTTGTCTCAGACCCAGTGTTATCTCCTCTTTAAAAATAGATTTTGGTTTACTTACTAGTGGCTTAAAATTGTTGATTTACTGAAAGTGGGATAAAAATCTGATTACAGTGTGTATGGACTTTTTTCATAATAATTTTCGTTGAAGTTAACCACATACATTGATCAAGTATTTTAAATTATTTAATTAAAAACCATTAATTGACTTTGTTGCAACCCGAGTTTTTATTTTGTCAAAATGTAGTTATCTTTCTCACCAAATCTTCAGTAGAAAATATAATTAATACTTAGTGATTTCTAAATCTGAGTATTGGAGAACAGGGCACATTGAAGTGTGCTAGATTTTGAATATATTCTAGAACCTTGACCCTCATGTTCTTTGAAGGAATGGTAGCTTTATAAGCACTACCTCGGTATGGAAAAATTGATCCGGAAGAAATGGGAATGAGTCTCAAAGTAGTACTAAAAATGCTGTTGTATATTTCTTTGCATGGTGGTTACTGGTAGGATGTGGATTCCACCTTTCTGTGGATTTTAAGGTGGCAATATCCAGTTTGCTACATGTTAAAATCATCTACAGGGTGACTTTAAAAGTCTTAATTTCCAGCCTTTTAAGTCCTTACAGAGTCACTATTTTCAGTCAATATTTTCACTATTTAAGTACTTGTTTAAAGCTTTCCAGGTGGTTAAGGTGTATAGCCACATTTAGGAAGCACTGCTGGATGCTCACTGAGCATCTTTTTTAGTACAGAATGTGATCCAGTAGATCTGGAAGTAGGATCTGAGAGTCTTCATTTCTAACAAACTCCCAGGTGGTGTGATACTCCTGGTCTTTGTTCCACGTTTAAAGTAGCAAGGTTCTAGAATACTAAATTGCTAGACAGACTTTAGTTGTTGTGATGTCTTTATTCAGAAAGAACTTTATTCTATTCTTGGTCTCATAAGTGCAAGATATTTTGTTAGGTGAATCCCATAAACTTTTGTACCCTCACAACATCCCTACAAAGTGTAATACATGTTTAGTATGAAAAATTCAGTTAAGTGATAAGAAAAATAAAATTAGGTAGCTACTTGAAATTAAAATAATATTTATAGCTTTGTCTAAACACTTTTGAAAGTTAAAGCCTTCAAAAGTGTTTTATCATATGCATTCTCCCACCTTAGGTAAAGAAAATGAAATATTGTGAAATATTGTGGGAGCAACATGACTAAAACTAAAATGCATTTGCTCAGAAAAGACCATAAGAAAATAGGCCCAAACATACTGTAGTTACATTAGCATGACAAGATTATAGATAATTTCCCGTTTTATCTATCGTCTAAAATATTGTTCATATATTACAATAAAAAGAAGAAAAGCCTTAAAGTTCTCAATAAAGTCTCTGAAGAGCAAGCCTCAAAGTAATTAACTCAATAAATACTTGACAATTTATATGAAAATCATCAAGATTTCAATGGAAAGATGAAAAAAGAATTGTTTACACAAATGAAAGTACAAATTGTAAATGAACAGTTGAAAAATATTTTTAGAAATCTAAACCAACTTTGATAAGGCATTTTACATGTAGCCTAGTAGGTACCTCCCTTTCCTCAAAGGAAGTGTTTTCCAGCTAATATCCAGTGCTAATAAAGCACAGCAACACTGTCATGCAACCCTTTGAAAGGCAATATGAGTAACACAAAGAAAGATAGAATTTAATATAATTGCAATAGAATACCAAAATGTTATACATACTTCAACAGCCACTATGTTACATGTTTGCATGCTGAAAGACAAATTTTAAAAGTCCTTACTTGAGTATAAAGAGATGAGATTACAGAATACTTTAGTATTTGCTTTAAAATTCTTTAACCTTGCAGATTGTCTTTTCAACTGAAAAAAAAATCAAGTATGTTTGAATTAACATACGATAGTCCTCTGGCTGTGGGGTAAGAGAACCACATTTTATATATTATAGATGTTCAGGGATTTTTGTTTTTTTGTGGGTTTTTTTTTTTTTGTATCTTGGTCCTCTTCAGGCTTTCTATAGAAGTTTTCTAAATCAGAAACCAGTCTTCATTGAGATTTGCTTTTAAATTGTCTGGTATTAAAGCCATCCTTTTTTATTCAAAATTTAATTGAGCTGACCTTATATGTAGTACAGTTATTGTACCTACTAAATATGGAACATAGCTTTAGCACCACAAGGAAATTATGATTTTAAGGAAATTATGATTTAAGAAATGGAAAGGTATTTAAAGGTATTACTTCAGAAGTGACTAAATAACTTTGTGCATCTTTTAGAAAATAATCTGTAAACTCTGGTTTCCGTTTCTTTTCAGTATCCAGGGCTGCATCCAGAATAGTACAGCCTCTGCCAAGCACGTGCATTAAATCTTGGAGAGCAAAGAGAGAAGCAGTCTGTACCGCCAGTGAGCCACGATAGTAAAAACTTTAAGCAGAGAATTACAGAAGTGGTTAATCAGATGCAGGTTCTTTAGGAACTGGAAGCCTTACGTAAGGACAAGGGAGTAAAGGAAAGGAAACATACTATTGCAAATACCTCACAGAGATGTTATTTTATTCAGATCCCACCCTGCAGTTGTTACTGTTTCCTCACTTAAAATGTGTTGACTGTCTTTACAGACTTCTTAAAACTGAAATTGAGCAGCATACCCCCCAGTTATCTACTCTCCTTATTTCCCAGTCAGAGGTGGGTGAGTGCTGTTGGCATTTTGGGCAAGACATTCATGGTGCTGGACTGGTCAGTGGTTTAGTGTCCCACTTTGCCAGTTGCAAACCTTAGGTATTATGAATACCCAAAATGTCCTCATGTTTTTCTGCATTTGTTGATGGATACCACCTTCCATTAAGAATGCATTGGTCTTGTTTCTAGAAGAATGTCAGTTAGCTCTTTTAAAAATAGAAATGTTTTATTCTACCCTGACTAGTGTGGCTCAGTTGCTTGAGCGTTGTCCCGGTCAGGGCACTTGTCTCCGTTATCGGCCTGGTCCCCTATGGGGGCCCAAGCAACCAGTGTTTCTCTCCCCCTCTTTCTCCCTCCCTTCACCTCTCTCTAAAAATGAATAAATAGGCTGTTTTTAAAAATAAAAATATATGCTATTCTTTTGGTGTTTATTTCATATTATAGTGTTTAGATTGAAATTTCACATTGGACATGAATGGTAAGGGTTAGGATTTAGTGCATTAAAATAAATATGAGGGATTTGGGGTCTTCTTTTTTCATTCCAACAGTTGATAGCTTAGAGTAATGCAAAAGAGTACCTGCTACAATCTTTTAGAGAGTAATTTGCACTGCTACATCAGTCAGAATTTAAAATGTACATGACTATTTCTCATTAACCCCACTTCAGGAGTTAATCTATCCTATAGAAATCTTGACATAAAACTCACATTTTAGGATGTGCATTTGAGGTATTATTGCTAATAAACTTACAGGTAAACAGAAGCTAAATAAAACAATTAACCAACAACAAAAAAAATACCATCTACGTAAGTGACTATAAGTAGTGATTAAATAGTTTATGGTACATACTGTACACCTACTTTAAAAAAAGGAAGTAGGAATAAACAATATGTTATTGCAGGGAAAAAAGCAAATGAGAACTATATGATTGGTATGATCCCAGTTTTGCAAATAAAATGTGTGTGGGCATGCATGTGCGTATGTGTGAGGCATGGAAGGTGTTTTTAGTATTGTTTAAACAAATACATTAAAAAGGTAGAATCAGGGTTTTCGAAGGTGGAGGAAAGACACAGTAATACTTTGTTATTCCAGAGCACAGTTTGTTCTTCCATCGTTTACTTTTATTTCCTCTGCTTCCTCTTTTAGACATCCAATTGCAGTTAGTAGGAAAGGCTTTCTCTTGAATCTCTACACAAAAAATCTTTGAAAAGATCTAGCAGCTAATGGGCCAGTAGGTAGCACTGTCTTCATGGGCACTCTAGGCTCAGAATTTGTCATGTTTTGACTGTTTCTCTTTTTCCTCCCAAATACAACAAATACATCACAAATGTCGTCACTTCAATTATTAGGTCAACCTGGAAAGCATATATCCCATATATTTTTCCTTTGTTGGTTCTTACTGTTTTTACAGTAATCTCATATCATTACTTTATGGTACTTTATAGCAGCCTATGAAACTGCTGTCATTCTTTCAGCTTCAGTCCATTCCATTTTCATGCCAAACAATGTCTCCTAAGCATGAAAGTCAGGTTTAGTACTATATTCTTGACTGTGCTTACAATAACAGTTTTGTGTTATGTAATTCTACCTGTGAACAGTATACCCCAATAAAAATGTTGTTTTTGCTATTTGTACCTCTCCATAAAGAAATAAACTTTTCCAGGAGGAGAGGACATTATTTTAGTCACGATTTAAAATTGATATATTTATGGGAAGAGCTTGCATGGTAAGTTGTATTTTAGGATTAGAATTTCTATAATGAAAAAAGTATGTCTGCGTTTTAAATACCTGTAAGTTCTTGGTTTATTTTAGTCTTTCGATGCCATTCATCTTCCCTTTGAGAAGTTGTCAGCTAATTAAGAAAAAAAGATTTTGGTATTTTGAATGGTATCTGAGACTAGCATTGGGTGAAGACTGGAATCATGGTGAAGCTTGCTCAAAATTGGTCAGGTGTCTTCTTGAGAGCAGGGATTCCCATTTAGAGAAAGTAGCAAAGATGGCAAAGCGCTTTGAGAGATATTTACAACACTCATTAGATTCTAAGATGTATCTTACTTATTATTGATTCTCTGGGAGTCAGTTTTTAATGAGCTATTGTTACTAAAAGAATGTCATAGTCCTCATGTGTGTGGGGCAGAAATTAATTTAGAATAGTTGCCTTAGAGAAAGTAGTTGGCAGTAAACTATGATTGTGTCATTCACATTCATGCCCAAACCTTTCATTTCTTAAAAGGCTTCCAGCTACCACCTACCTCCTCTAGGAAATCTTCCCTGATTTCTTTCCAGCCTTTCCCACTTAGAAATAATTTCTCCCTCTCCTGAACTTCCTTGGATCTTGCTTATAACCCTGTGCTTTTCTACTCACCTATAATTTTATATGTGTACCTTTTAAAAAAACTACAGTTCTACACTGGAAACTCTTCCTTGAGCAGAATGCATATAACTTTTTTTCTTGTATTTCTCACAGTACTTAGTGCAAGTTCTTGTGCATGGTGTAGAGACCAAACAAATGTTTCCTCATCAAACTACTTGTTTCATTTACATTGGAAAAAGTTAATGAACTGTAGCTATCATTCTTCTTCTACCCCCACCCCCATGAACTGTTTTTGCTCCAGAAGAAAAAGGCAAAAATCTTAAGGATGATATCCAGTGACTAAAGTTAGGAAAGTAATGTAACTGAAAAAGCATCAAGTGCAAGTCTAGAAGTGACCAGACGTGGATCACAGTCACCTTTCTAAATTCTGTAAGTGATTCTGGGTTTGAATTGTATTCTGTTCTTGAAAGGGAACCATGGAAGGATTTTAAGAGGTGAGTCCTGTGATCAAATTTATATTTTAAATACATTAGTATGATACAATTAGGAAGCTCTATCTAAAGATAGTAAGACTGGAAGATTGGGCCCAGTTAGGCTATCTAATCTGTTATCGGAAATAAAAAAATCTTAAAGCTCTAGAACAAAGGCAGTATGGTAGGGTAGAAGAGGATGGATTTAAGAGATACAGATTAATTTGATGTCTTTTTGGTTCTTATTTGATGTGGGGTAAGGCAGAGATGAGTGTCTTGACTAGGCTTTAGAGATTGGATGAAGTGCTGATACTTAAGTTAGAGAAGGAATACCGGAGGAAGGAAAGTAGCATTAAGTTTTGTGGTGGGATACATTTTGAGCCTGTTACATTTGAATTGTTTGTAGGACAGCCTGTTGAAGATGTCCAGCAGTTGGTTTGTTATATAAGTCTCAGGAGAGAGGCTAAGGAAGAGGTCAGGACTGAGACACAGCATGCAGGTCCAAATTAAGAGTGGTTAATATTTGCCCTGGAAGGTTTTGTAATGTAGATCTTTAAAAACCCATTCCTTTTTCAGTGATTTCTGTGAAATCCTCATTAGCCAAGATTTGTTATGGTTTACTTTCTATAATTTTTTTCATTATGAAAACAGTCTCTTATTTTTTTAAAAATTTTTATTTATTGATTTTGGAGAGAGAGGAGTGCTACTCAGCCAAGGCCTAAAAACAATCTTTTAAGCTGAACCTAATCATAAGGGAAAAAAGCAATTCAAAGTGGGCAAGGCAGCAAAGCAATTGGTATTAACTCTTCAAAGAAATCATTGTCTTAAAAGATTAAAAACAGGTTAGGGAACTGTCCTAGGTGAAAAGAGACTAAAAGAGATGTGATAACCAAATACAATGTGATCTTTAATTAATTGCATGATACTAAATTGCCCCTGTAGAAGACATTATTGGGATAATTGGGGGAAATGTAGTACAGACTGTATGTTAGATAATTGTATCAATTTTAAATCTAACCGTGATGGTTTATTGTGGGGGAGAATGCCCCTTTCTTATGGTGAAGTGTCGATACGCAGTTAAGGTAGCTCACCATACAAACCAAGTATATGTACAGAGAGAAAGGGATAAAACAAAGGTATAAAAGAAATGTGGGTTTGTAGTATGAAGAGTTTTTTAGTTATGTAAAAATGTATTTTTATAAAACTGTCTATTTTTCTTAAGTTTTTTAGTGTGGTTGAATATTAAAAGTTGAATAAGGTTGTATTTATTACACCTTTGTGCTTTTCTCCATTGATTATGGGAAATAGTTAAGACAGTAAAGCAACTGGTTTATCATGGCATTCTTCTATTTGAAACTAAGCCTACTGAGTAAATGGATTTGAACTATTATGATCTATGATTAGTAAACCCTTATTAGAATAGGGTGGTTTAACCCTACATACAGTCTTACGACAAACAAGATTTATTTTCATTCACATTACCTATCCAACAGTTTGTCAGGGAGGAGATCTGTCCTACTTCATAGGTCAAGAAGCCAGACTGATGGAGTTTCTGACAATGTATAAACTATAAACTGTATACCTGGAACTTTAGGCCTCCACAGTGAACATCACAGGAAAAGAAAGAGCTGGAGGGCCTTCCATTGGCTCTTAAGTATTTTAGCCATGAAATGACACACAGTTTATTTTCACTCTTAGCCTGTCAACCGGAACAAATTACATGGCCCTGCCCTTTTGCTAATGGACATGTGGAGAGCACATGGATGTTTGGTGAACAGTACATGTTTCACCTTTTGTAGTTCATCTTAAGAAATACTGAGTATAGATAGTAGTTTTGAAAGCTATGGATGATGGTCATTGTTGCCATAATTCTGTTTGTTAAGAACTGGGAAAATGTATCACTTTCAGTGCTGGGATTAGCTTATTATTTTTATATTAACTATTTCTCACAGAACCCATTTTATATTTACTACCTTTAAAACTATATAATAAATGTAAACTGAATTTGAGGGAAGTTTAGTGATTTGCTCAGTAACAGTATGTTATTTAGAGAATTTGTGGGCTTTTGAGATTTTGCTTTGCCATTTTCATTTAAATCATAGCTACTTTTATTTATTTATTTAGATATATTATTTATTCATTTTTAGAGAGAGGGAAAGAGAAGGAGACAAATATCAATGTGTGGTTGCCTCTCACCGTAGCCCTTACTGGGGACCTGGCCCACAACCCAGGCATGTGCCCTGACTGGGAATTGAACTGGTGACCCTGTGGTACGTAGCCCACACTCAATCCACTGAGCTACACCAGCCAGGGCATAATCATAGCTACTTTTAAATGCTAGTTTACCTTAAAACTTTATTGAGATTTTTAAAAAGGGGTTTTCCTCAGGAAGTTTTTATTTTTCTTTGTAAAATTTCCATTTACATTTATATACTTCATAGTATTTTTCAGAGTATGATCTATCAACCACTGCTATATATCCCTGTTTACAATTATTTTCTTATTCTTTGGCATTTAGTTTGACATTTCTCAGAGATATACATTCTAATGTATTTCTGAACAAATAGCCAATGTTTTGTTTGTCATAAACATATTTAGAATGTCTACATAGATTAATTAAACTTATATAGATAGCCTTTAGTACAATTTATATGTGTGAGTTGTAGCTTGAAATTAATTTTTAATATTAAAATTTTAGAACTACTGGCAATAGAAAAATTTGGAATAATTCATCTTAGGATGTTTGTTCTAAATCTGTTATAGGCAAAATCAGTTAACTAGACTCCTTACTTGACTCAGTCCCTTTTCCAACTTTTTCTACATACTGCTCTTTATCAAATTAGATAAGTTATAGGCTACAGCCCTTATTAGATGAGTTCTGAGTACAGGTACAATATAGTCTTTTTGCCCCAGTAATTTTTGATGGGAGTTTTATTTGAAAAATAATACCTTATGAAAAAACACTGAAGCTCTATTGTAACTTTAGAATCAAAGGAAGAGAATTAACATTTTAATGTTAAGAATGCGTAAAGGTTTACAAGCTTGAGTTTATTTAGCTCAGTAACTTTCTTTAACTTTGTTCAATTATAGTCCAAAGATGATTTAAAAAATAGCCACTTCTAGCATCTCTCTTAAGTGGTTTCTGACCCTTGTTTTGACACACAAAGAGTAATATAAAACTCATCACATAGTAGTGTGTGGTAACACATGCCGAAGGATCTCCAGAGCTGCCCTTATCTTTTGCAGAAGTAAGGCTATACTGAACACTACAGGAATTCTTTGCATTTGTGTTAGATTCCCTAAGGATCTCTCTGTTAGCTTGTAAGTCAGTGAAGTCATATTTTATCATTCATTATTGTGAGCACACAAAATAAAAGGAAATGCATCTGGTGTCCATTTCTTTACATCACTATCTCCAATGGAAAAATATATGTGGAATATATGCAATCAATTGTTGTGAGTGAATTGTCACTGTCATTTCATTTGTGGTAATTTTCCTTTCTTTTTTTCTCCCAAACCATCTATTTCCTGAAGAAAAGAAAAGTTAATGAGATATCTTTTCTAAATACACTTTATACAAATTTGAAGCATCCAATAAAAAGTAGGTAATTGCTTTCTGGAAGTTTCCTTCTTTGTTACAAGTTCATTTAGATGTTTGGATTTGTTTTTCTGGTAAGTTAGAAGATAGCCTGTGTTTTCTTTCTTTTTTAAAAAAAAATTACTTGTTGATTTGAGAGACAAACACATTGATTTCTTGTTTCACTTCACTTATCTATGCATTCATTGGTTGATTCTTGTATGTGCCCTGGCCAGGGATCTAACCCGCAACCTTAGTGTATCGGGATGACACTGAAACCCAACTGTGCTACTTTGCTAGAGCATGACCTGTGTTTTCAAAATTATTTACTAAATTATTGCTTTAGTTAGAAAGAAATTGATAGCTTTCTCTGAAACTTTCAAAAATACAACTAAACACCTGGCCAAAGTAAAGCCATTCACTTTTATATTGGAAATGCCAGGGTATTTATTTAATGTCAGTGCTTTTCACTAAAAGTCCTAAAAATTGTGGTCACAAATTGCATTCCACAATGGGTGAAGTAAAAATAAGAAAGCTATAATTCAGAATAAAG
Organism: Sturnira hondurensis; assembly: GCF_014824575.4. Classification (NCBI taxonomy): domain Eukaryota; kingdom Metazoa; phylum Chordata; class Mammalia; order Chiroptera; family Phyllostomidae; genus Sturnira; species Sturnira hondurensis. The sequence goes on from NW_028087015.1 coordinate 38,420,486, forward strand.
TACCACATTCATATACTTGCATTATCTTTATTTCTCTTGTTTTCACCATGTGCTTTTATAAACTTTATTTTTATCCTTATTTGAGAAGTATGTTTTTGAATATATCCAGTGATGAAGTTTACAGTACTTATTGCAATAGAAAAGGAGCTTTTGCTTTAGTAGGCAGAGTTGTTATATGTCAAGTACATGCCTGGGAAACTAGATATTTTTATTTGAAGTACATTTGTTTACATAAGCAGAGCATCCTCAACTTTATTTCTAACACAGCTGTGGATCCATATATGTGATGAAAAAGCCTCTGATGACATTGACATACAGATTTTAGTTCATCCAAATGTTCACAGGAATAGAATTTTTGGGTACCACACAAAAAGGTGTAGCCATCAACACTAGACTTAATACTTATTTTAGCCAAATGCAGACCTTAACGTACCTGTCTTGGATATCTCTCAAAATTATTTTATAAATCTTACTGTTAGGTATTCCAGTTTATCTTATGAATTCTGAAATATATTGTGACGGAGTTCGTATGGTGTTGTGGTAAATGACTCGGATCCTGAAGCCAGCTTTCCTGGGTTTGAATCCCAGCTCTGCCACTTACTAATTGTGAAACTTTGGGTAAAGTGGATTGTTATATTTGAAACTCACTGAAGTTTGTTTTATGCATTTAATGTTAGTACCATTTTGCCATTTCCAGGATACAGGCTGTCATTTTTTTAGCTATTACTTCAGGCAGCTTTTGGCTGGGTGTAAGGGGGTACAGATTTTTTTTTCAATATAACTATTGTACATTATACCCCTGACTTCATAGGTAAAAAGTTTGAAAAAAGAAAGAAAAGGTTTCTCAAGTGGCACAAATGCAGATGTTTTCAAAGACTAAGGAAAAGCATAAATTGATGGCAATCTATAAGCATTCTATCAATTTTTCCAAGCATTTCAACAAATAACTGTTCTAAAGAAAAACATTAAGTAATAATACACAGATGATACTCAGATATGGTGAAATCATACAAGTAGACTTTGAATGAGTAGTGAGCAAATTGTTTTAAGATACATGTAACTCAGCTTTTCATACTTGATTGTCTAAGTTTAGAGTTACCGTTTTAATTTTTTATTAGGTTGAACTTGGGAATCTGTGTTGACCGATACCTTTTTTTTCTGATAAGACACATTAATATAGAATAGGAAACAATGTTCTCAAGTGGTAATTACAAGACTATTTCATATCTGTTCTGAAAAGTGGACACAGCATAAAATTGTGTGCCACCAATCATTTCGGTTAATGATGGACCAGATATATGATACTGGTTTACCATGTAGGCTAGGTATGTAGTAGGCTATACCATCTAGGTGTATGTTAAGCACACTCTGATGTTCACATAACAATGAAAACATCTAATGACACATTTCTCAGAACACAGCCCCTGTCATTACATGATACCTGACTGACTTACATGTTCTTTGCTATGAGTAGCTATTTAATCAGTGACATCTTTAATCAGTGACTGGGGCTTTGCATCTCTTTTTGTTTTCTTATACTTTTACCCTCAGACTGAGTTTATTCTCTCATTTTAAAGTACTTTGACTAGTTTTTATAGTACCTTTGGGGGAAGTTTCAATCATAGTGTTTAATAATAAGGTTTAACCATAATGTTATAATCAAACTTTGAAGATGTTTGAGCCATACCTAGACTCAAATAGAAGTCTGCATTCTCCAAAGTCTTCTGTGAGTGCTTCCATAGTCACTTTGGTCTCCACTCATTTTTTGCTTTGCTGCAGTTATCTTTTGCTCTTCCTATTTTGATCCTGCCATTCAGGGTCTGTAAGTTACATTTTTATCATGAGTCAGGTTTAACTCATCTTTGAAAACACTCAGATTCTTATTCATTCCTTAACATCAAATAATATACTTGAATTCTCTTAGCTGATTTTTTAGTGACTTCCTACTCCTTCACACCTACCAAGAGAAACTCATTTCCATAAGTGTATATTGCTTCTGGTTTAAATACTATTTTGAAAATGGAGTAAGATATGTAAAAATCTAGGTTAAAAATCTTAAAACTAGCAAAATTATCATTAAAACCATAATAGCCTGGTGACATTAATTCTGTTTTACTGGTCCCACCAAAGCAGAGTGAAAAAAGATAGTTCGCTTGAAACTGTCTTGTAATAATGTGCCTGCCTTCTTTCTTACCATTCCATGAAAATGTTCATTCTTCTACTGGGGATCATTTTCTTTATGTTCTTCCCACAGAAGAATTAACAGTGATGATTTAGGACTTGGGATAAATCCGTATTGTCAGTTTTCCAATTTTGTAGTCTCACAAAAAATGTAGCCAGGATTTGTTTGCTTCAGTTACGTGAAGGACAGCTAGTTTACCACTTAGTAAGATCCTGTAGTTTATAAAGATATTTTAATAAAAATTCCAGGTTTCCAAAATGAATGTGACCAGTACAGAATTGATTAATGCTTAAACACTTTTTGTTTAATTTTATATTGCTTTGATAAATTGTATTTAATACAAGGAAACAAATGATTTATGTTCTATTGTTGAAATACAATGTTTTCCTCAATATGGTTCTTTAAACACAGGGTGGGACAAAAGTATATTTATATTACTTACAGTTGTGAGTACATAAAACACAGTTTATTCCTGTATTATTTATTTCTTTATTTATTTAAATTTTTTTTATCCTCACCCGAGGACATTTTTTTCATTGTCTTTAGAGAGAGAGGAAGGGAGAGAGGAAGGGAGAGAGAGAAACATCGATGCGAGAGAGAAGCATCATTTGGTTGCCTCCTGTATGTGCCTGGACCGGGATCAAACCCGCAACCTAGGTATGTGTCCTGAATGGGAATTGAACTTGCAACCTTTCAGTTACCAGACGATGCTCTGACCCACCGAGTCACACCAGTGAGGGCGTATTGTCATTTATTAATTATTGTACTATTTTCCATATAAACAACTGTTAATGTACTTTTACCACACCTTACATATAACCAGTTTCTATTACTGCCCATTTTTTTACTCCTCTCGTTTTTTATGTAATGACCTTGGATTTTGACCTATTTCTTAGAAATTGGGTCTTTATTTTAATTTCTGTACCCTTGTCTCTTACCCTAAACTTATCTTAGTTTGATTTTTGAATAAAGAAAATCATGCTATTCACAGTACAAGTTACAAATCTCATTTTGAGGTTACCCAACTTCAGAGAATATTCGTAGAAATTTTTGAATCCACAAGAGCTACATGTGAAACAAAAGTCGAGTTTGATTTTCCTTTGGCCATTAGTGAATGTTATACTTTTAACCTAGAATGAACTGTTAGAAATCTCAAGTATACTTCTGATTTCTCTGAACTCACCCTGGCTTTTTGACTATGGTATTTGGGATTACTGTATAGTAATATAAAACCTATATTTGGTTTTATTTCAGAAATTCTTGGATTTGGCTTTCCTACTCATTTTATGAAGTTGGGAAGGTAACAGCCTCTCTGAGGTTGATTTTACCCATGTATATCACTTAATTTATACGATAGAATTGTTATGCCTAAACTTGATAATTTATATACCATGGCAATTTTGTTGAGAGGATAAATGAAACATAAAAATGCAAAGCCCTGGAAATTTGTTTACCTTTCCTTACCTTACCTTTGATAAAGGGAATTTTAAAGTGTGAGTGATAATAGGACAGGCAGTATGTTTGTAGATTTGGACTGCAGCTTTCTTTTCCACTACCTGTAAGTTCTTTGGAGTGCTTTGCATTAATATCACTACATACAGTTACAGAAAAATACATTTTAAAAGAAAGATTTGTTATAACTGAAACAATTAAAGCTTGTTTTTGAGGGCCAGTGATAGTATTATCTGAGGTAGAAATTTTAGTTCCCTTTGTGAGTAAGTTGGGATATTTTCTTTCCTGATACCACTTAATTTCGTAACTAGGGTAATGTTTAATTTTTTGCTGGTAAATAGTTGTTATTAAAAACTGCTTATCAAGATTGACTTCAGAAACTTAAAAATATCTCACTTTGATATTTTTTGTTACTTGAAACCTCTGTATTTGTTTATATTACTTTACAGTTTGAATATTCTGATAAGTACTCTTTCAAAATTTCATATATAGGAGAAGCTTTTCATTTACTTACAACTTACTATTTAGTCTTAATCTTAGATACCAACTGTTTGGCTTGAATACAAGTCTAAGGGGATCTATGTTAAGTCATAAGACCCAGTTAAGACCAGTGGGTAGGTGTGAGTGTTCACTACTGTTTGTAAAAACTTTGAGTATAGTATTATATGACACTTACAGATTGAATCCTGCCAGTTTTTAGTCTTATAATGTGTAGGGTAAGATTCAGTTTTGAGAGTTTTAGTGATGATTAATTTTTATTCTAGAAATTCCTAATGAAGATGATTAACAATTATGTTTCTGAGTTCCAAGTTAGTTGTCTGCATTCTACTAATTGTCCTATAGATGGCATTGTTATAATTTGCTCACATTTTAACTTTGGATAACAGGTATTTTTCTCCTGAATTAATATTCAGATTTTTCATGTTAAATGTTACAACTATAGTTAGCATGAATGTTATTGAATTAACTTAATTTTTAGTTATTTTTAAATTATTAAAATGATTAATGTGGTTGTTTTTAAAGTTTCTTGAAATATTTGTAAGTTCATATTGTTTCATAGATTGTGAGCATTATAGAATTCGTTTTTTAATTGTGTTGAGACAATAGGTGTAGTGGTTAAGAGCATTGGTTTTAGATTTCAGTTCATATCCTTACTCTGTCCTTTATGAGCTGTGTGAATTTAGGCAATTTTGCTTAATTAATTAGTTAATTTATGTATTATTGTTGTTCAAGTACAGTTGTCTGCATTTCCCCCCTACCACTCCCCACCCACCCACCCCCGGCCATCCCCACCTCCCTCCCCTGATTCTACCCTCCCTTGGTTTTGTCGGTTTTGTCAGTTTTGTCAATTTTGTCCCTGTTTCTTTTATAGGAACAACTGTTCCTGAATCCTTTCCCTCCTTTCCCTCCCACCTCCCCTCTGGCTACTGTCAGATTGTTCTTGTTCTTAATTTCAATGTCTCTGGTTATATATTGCTTGCTTGTTTGTTTTGTAGATTAGGTTCTAGTTAAAGGTGAGATCATATGGTATTTGTCCCTCATTGCCTGGCTTATTCCACTTGGCATAATGCTCTCCAGTTCCATCGTGCTGTCCATGCTGCCCATGCTGTTGCCTCTTTGAAAGAAGTTCAGTTCTACGATAGTCTGGGAGCTGGTTAGGACAGGGACACTGTTGTCTTGTATACACTTGTATACACAATGTCTGGGACGTAGTAGGTACTCAATAAATTTGGAGCTAAACTTACTGGAGTAACATTGGTTAGTAACATACAGATTTTAGATGTGCAACTTTATAAAACAGATGTTTATAATATAACAACATCTGTGCACTCTATTGTTTGCTCACATCTGAATCAAATTTTTGATGACTGAATAATACCTATGTTGCAAGATTGCTAAGAAAATTAAATGGTAACATGAATATAAAGCAGCTAGCAACATGCATAACAGGCAATAGCTGCTGCTATTATCAACAATAACAGAAAATTCCCAGTCCAGCTAATAGATTTTTTCCCTTGACTCTCATCTCTCATATTCCCTTTCAATGATTTCTTTTCATTTCCCATCCCCACCCCAGATGTTTTCATTTTGCTTCAGTTTTCTGTGATTTTTCCTGGGCCCTCTGCCAAAGGCCTTTTCCTCTGACTGCTTACCTCCAGTATATCAGTATCTTTGTTAATATCATCAGGTTAAGAGACAATAATTGCATTTTTTACGGGGAACTATTTTACAGTGTTATTAAGCAGTTATGTTGATATCTGTCTGGCAAGAATCTAGTAAATATTAAAATTTGTGTAAACTAGCAAATTCCTGGCATCTAGAAAGCATCTAATAAATGGTGCTATATATCTGTAGTGCTGATATTAACATTTTAAAACATACACTTTTCTACTATATGAATTGTGCATCTCAAACCTATTAATAATGTTTGTTTATTGAAGTCTCTTATGTTGATTTCATATACATTATTTCATTTCATCTTTAAAATAACTCTGTCAGGTACTATTATCCTCACTTTGTATTTGTAGAAACCTTTAAAGAGGCTGAGTAAATAACCCAAAGTCATTCACACCTGTGTTTTTGCCAGTGTTCCATGTTGTTTGAATGTCATTTCTGCTTGAGGCTGAGCTAAGAGAAAGTACCTAACTTTCGTATCTTGTTGTCTGTTCATTTTCCCATCTTTCACTCAAATTTCCTGCTTTTTTTTCTTCTGTTCATATAAAAAAGAAACACAGTATTTCATACTCTGTCTCCAACTTCTGGTCATGAATTTGTTTTAATCCCCAGCTTTGTTCACTTTGGTAGGTAACATTTATGAATATCTTCTCATTCTCAAACCCATTCCTAAATCCATTTCATTGATGATTTAGTTACTTCAGTTAGCTTCCTCATCCCCTTGACCTTAACCTTCCTGACCATGAAAATAAACATCTCACTTGACTTAATCCCTTTGATTAACTCCATAAATACCTTATCACTTTTGAACACTTGTTAAATGCATCTTTGCTGACTTTTTAGTTCTAAATTTTGCTGATGAGAGTTGATTCTTTGATTAAAATTATTTGGATTTTATATTGCTTTTAGTTAACTACACTTTTTTCTTTTTCTTTTTTTTCTTTTTTTAATTTTTTAAATATATTTTATTGATTATACCATTACAGTTGTTTTATTCCCCCCTTCATTCCCTTCCCTCCGCACACTCCCTCCCCCACCGTTCTCCCCCCTTAGTTTATAACCACGTGTCTCAAGTTCTTTAGATTCTATATTTCCCCCACTACTCTTGCCCTCCCCCCTATCTATTTTCTACCTACTCTCTATGCTATTTTCTGTACCTTCTCCCCCCTTCTCCTCCTCCCACTCCCCTGTTGCTAACCCTCCATGTGTTCTTCATTTCTATGGTTCCACTCCTGATCTAGCTGTCCTCTTGGTTTGCTTTTGTTTTAGGTGTGGTTAATAACTGTGAGTTTGCTGTCCTTTCACTGTTCATATTTTTATCTTCTCTTTCTTAGATAAGTCCCTTTAGCATTTCATATAATAAGGGCTTGGTGATGATCAGCTCCTTGAACTTGACCTTATCTGAGAAGCACTTTATCTGTCCTTCCATTCTAAATGAAAACTTTGCTGGATAAAGCAATCTTGGCTGTAGGTCTTTGGATTTCATGACTTGGAATACTTCTTTCCAGCCCCTTCTTGCCTGTAAGGTCTCTTTTGAGAAATCAGCTGACAGTCTGATGGGTACTCCTTTGTAGGTGACTGTCCCCTTATCTCTTGCTGCTTCTAGGATTCTCTCCTTCATTTTAGTCTTGGCTAATGTAATTATGATGTGCCTTGGTGTGTTCCTTCTTGGGTCCAACTTCTTTGGCACTCTCTGAGCTTCCTGGATTTCCTGGAAGCCTATTTCCTTTGCCAGACTGGGGAAGTTCTCCTTTATTATTTGCTCAAATACGCTTTCCACTCGTGGCTGTTTCTTTCCCCCTTCTGGTACCCCTATAATCCGGATGTTGGAACGTTTAAAGATGTCCTGGAGGTTCCTAAGCCTCTCCTCATTTTTTTGAATTCTCATTTCTTCATTCCTTTCTGGTGGGATGTTTCATTCTTCCTTCTGCTCCATTCCATCGATTTGAGTCCCAGTTTCCTTTCCATCACTATTGGTTTCCTGGACATCTCCCTTCATTTCAATTAGTTTAGCCTTCATATGTTCCTCTAATTTGTGACTATAATCTACCAGTTCTGTGAGCATCCTGATAAACAGTGTCTTGAATTGTGCGTCTGAGAGGCTGGCAATCTCTTGGTCACTTAGGGTTATTGGCTCTGGGACTTTGAGTTCCTCTTGCGCCATCTTTTGGGCTGGTAGTGCCTGTTAAGTAGCAGGATCGGAGCCCTAAAGTGTTCACTAGCGTAGGGCAACTCAGTGGCTGGGTTGGGACGCTGTATGTGGGGGCGGGGTCAAAGAGGGACTTTGGCGTCCTGTCTGCCGCCTCAACCCTCACCGGTGCCGTAGCTGCTGCAGTCATCGGGCCCACATGTTTCGTCCCACTGCATGCGAGTGTGCCACCGCCGTCAGCCCTCGCCCCCTGGGGCCTGTGTGGTCCGTCTCACTGTGCGCGAATGTACGACCGCGGTCAGTCTGCCCCGCACCCCAACTGGTTCCGGCTGCCTGCCAGCCTGGCTCGGGGGACCTGTCCTGCCCGACCTTGCTCGCTGCTGGCTCTGCCCCTCTTACCGTCCCAGTTGAACGGTTAGATGTAGTCGGACTTCCGTATAATTCAATTTTCTGTCCTTTGGCTGTGTCTTTGTTTCTCCAAACCTTTGTTGTATTCAAACTTGGTTGTGGGAGAAGGCACAGTGTTTCCACCTATGCCTCCATCTTGGTGGAAGTCTCCTACACTTTTTCTTGAAGATTCTACTTTTGTCAATGTAAAAAGAGCCACTTCTATAATCATCTATTATATTTCTTAATATTAATTTATACTAAAATTGAGTTTATCCTTAAAAGTGCTTCTGTCAGTTTATGTCTTTCTTATGGTAGCATCATACATACCTGGGAATTACAGTAGGTGTTCAATACTAATTATAAATGAATGTGACAATAATGACAGCATTTAAGTTAGTTACACTTTAGAGAAAATTAATTTGGTTGCCTTGTAATTTTATCATTTTATTGCTGTAAGTCTTGTATATTATTTTTCTGCCCTGTTCTCATAGTAGCAGTAATTATTCTAAAGCTGTCCTTACTAAACTTCTGTCCACCACTGATGGCCCATACATGCAGGGTGTTCTGCGTACATTATCTGCAAAATTCAGGGACCATATAAAGTTGTAGAAACTTGCTCCATTTTGCAGGTAAAGACAAGGACCTAAAATTAGTTAAATGACTTGCATAATTAATAAGTATATGTGTGTTGTGTTTGTATTCTTTGGTCTCTGTCCCTTCCCATTCACCAATGTAATGTCATTGTTAATTCCTATATTTGGTTGTTAAATCAAGCAATCTCTTAAAGACTTTTATAGAGCACTTTTAGGCTTACAACAAAATTGAGATGAAGATACAAAGACATGTCATATACCCCTGGTCCCCACATATGTATAGTTTCTCTTATTCAAATCACTCACCAGAATGTTACATTTTTTTGTTAGGGGTGAACCTATATAGACACATCACAATCACTCAGAGTACCTAATTTAACTTAACTAGGGTTTACTTGTGCTGTTGGGCATTCTGTGGGTTTAGATAAATGTATGATAACGTATATACTTTATTATAATACCATAGAGAGTATTTTCACTGCTCTGAAAGTTTTCTGTGCTCTGACCATTCATTTCTCCTCCCTCTCCCCACCCCTGGCAACCACTGATCTTTATATTTACTCCATAATTTTGCCTTTTACAGAGTGTCTTGTGTTTGTAATCATATTGTATGCAGCCTCTTCAGATTGACTTGTTTCATTTAGTAACATACATTTAAGATTTCTCCTTGTCTTTTCGTGGCTTAATAGCTTCTTTGTTTTTAGTGCCAAATAATATTCTGTTGTCTGGTTATATCACATTTTATCTCTTCACCTATGGAAGGACATCTTGGTTGCTTCCCATTGTTGGAAATTATCAATAAAGTTGCTATAAACATCCATGTTCAGGGTTTTTTTGTTAGCATAAGTTTTCAACTTCTTTGGGTGAATACCAAGGAGTGTGATTGCTGAATAGTATCTTAAGAGTGTGTTTAGTTTTATAAGGAACCACCAAACTGTCTTTTAAAATGCCTGTACTATTTTGCATTCTTACCAGCAGTGAATAAGAGTTCCTGTTGTTTCACATCCTCACCAACATTTGATGTTTTTTGTGTCCTGGATTTTGGTCATTTTATTAGGTATTATGTATCAAGTAAATTTTAAAAACCAGTTGGTCTCTGTCCCTTGGATTCTGATTTTTTTTATTTCAACATTCTTTTTCTTTTCTTACTTGTATATCACTCCCTTCCTTACTTCCCAGGACAATACTGCTATTTCCTCTTAATTGCATATAACTTGTTTGTTTTCCAGATGGAAAGAAGTCATGTCTTTATGCTTCAATTTATTAACTATTTTTAAATGTTTAGTGAGAACTTGCCTGTTGTAAATTATAAACTGTTCAGAGTATGAGATTTTCACAGAATGAAATTATGATTCAAAAACCTTAAAATAGTTTTATTACATATTGGAGCTGGCTGTCATAATCACAGAAAGATAAAGTAGTTATCTTATAAAGTAGTTATCATATAAAGTATTTATATGTTGTCATTTAAGCTATAAGGAATAAAATGGGACATAGGATTAAAATAATAGATTTGATTTCCAGAAGAAAAGGAAAAGAAAACACAAGTGGTATTAAATCTGAAATGAAAACTTCTTTGTTGCCAATTTAATACAAATGATCTGAATGTTCTAGTTATTTGTTGCTGTGGAACAAACTAACCTACAACTTATTGTGACTTAAATTTACAACCATTTTCTTCTGTCTCTTGATTTTGTGGGTAAGGAATTTCAGGTAGTACTCAGCTTTGTTTATGTGGTGTTGATGGAGATTGCTTGGAAGTAGTAAGCTAGCCAGTCTCTATGGTATAAGATGGCTTCACCCAATGAATGTCAGCCACCTTAGTGGAGCTGGCCAGAGGCTGGGCTCAGCTGGGACATCAACCAGAGCAAAGAATCACAGAACACAGACTCACCACCGTGGCTGTTCTGTGGTAGTCTGGCGTTTGACATGGTGGATCAGCGCTCCCGGAGAGTGCAATAATATGTTGAATGAAAGCTGCAAAGGTTTCTTATGACTCTGGCTTGGGAATCCTAGGTCATTTTTGCCAAGTTTTATTTGACATGAAAGTCACTGAGGTCAGTCCAGATTCAAAGTGAGGAAAATTAGACTTCACCTTAGTGTGAGGACTAGGAAAGAATTTGTGGCCAATTTTAATTTCCCATAGCTTCTCATACCAATTATCTTAGATTGTGTAAATTCAAGTGCAAAATGAATTGGTGGTAGAGAGGGCAAATGGTTTCATGTATTTTCTACTAATTTAAACAATTATTGTTAGAATCAGGGCAGCTATAACTGAAGTTGATCTTTTCCTATATACATTTATTGATTTGATTGAAAAGGAGAGGTTGGTTTTGTTAATATTAGAACTATAAACCTTATCTCTCTATATATGTACATTCTTCATTTTATATTTGTTTTATGATTGACAATGTAAAATTATGTTCTTCATCTCACAAGTTCAAGAATTCACTTGTTCAATTCTCAAGTTCAAGAATTATATATACGAGATCTGGGAAGATAAAGAATCCTCTGCTTAATTTTATAGCTTGTGAGCCAACATTATATCTTTTTGCACCAACTTACATAACACTAAATATTATAAGTTATGTTTCCTGAAATAAAATATAGGCTAGTATTAAGGGTAGAAAAAACCAATTAGGAGACAATGAGGATGGTGCCTTGGGAATGGTCGAATTCCCAGATTATATCCCAAGGTATATTTTGGAGGTAGAGGCTCATTATCCAAAAGAAAGAAGAAAAAAGTGAAGAAAAAAGTCAAGAATAATACCAAGATTTTTGGCCAAAGCAGCTAGTGTGAAGAACAATGTAAGGAACTCATTTTGAAAATACTCACATTTGAGGTACCTATTAGACATCCAAATGGAAGTGTCACATAGGCAGTTGAATATACCAATCTAGAGTTCAGGAGAGAGGTCCAGGCTGGAATCATTAGCATATATGATGTTTAAAATCCTTGAGAGAGGGAAATCACCAAGGGAGAGTAAAGAATGAAGTGGTTGAGGAGTTGAAAATGAGAGTTGGCTAAGAACACGAAAGAAAGAAAGAAAAGACAGGAGTGGCGGTGTTAATGCTTGATGGGGCAGAACTTAAACTACTAAATCATTAAGTGAAAAGACATTGGGTTAATGGGTAAACAAAAGGAAAGTTTGTAAAAAAAAATACAGTGAGCCAAACTTTTATGAACCCAACAATTAGCTAAATACGTAAAGCCAAAAAAATAAAATGTAAAGACAACTTGACAAAATACTGTGTGTACATGTGTATGTGTGTGTATATAGATTTAATACACATTTTTAGTCCTAGACACCTCGAAGACATAATTGGAGAGGTATTGAAAAGAGTAGCTAACAAGCTGAATAAAGGGATACATACAGAAGCTCAAATAAAGAATATACATTTAAAAAGTGAAAGTCTCCCTTTTGGTCTCAGGGAAAAATTTAAACCTTGCTCTCTTTTATTTAATTCTTTTTTAAAATGTGATAGTAAGAAATGATCCTGGACTTCCACCAAGATGGAGGCATAGGTGGAAACACTGTGCCTTCTCCCACAACCAAGTTTGACTACAACAAAAGTTTTGGAGAACTAGAACACACCCAGAGACCAGAACACGGAATTATATGGAAGTCCGAGAGCTACGAACTGTTCAATGGGGACGGTAAGAGAGGCAGAACCAGCAACGGAGCTGGGTCGGGCAGGACAGATCCCCCGACCTAGGCGCTAGGCGCGCAGGCAGCCCAAAGCCAGTCGGGGTGCGGGGCAGACTGACCAAGGTCGCACATTCGCGCACAGTGAGACAGACCACGCAGGCCCCAGGGGACGAACCCAGTGGTAGAGGGCCGACAGCGGTGGCACACTCGAGTGCAGTGGAACGAAACGCGTGGGCCATTGTCCCTCTTTGACCCCGCCCCCACATACAGCGTCCCAACCCAGCAACTTAGTTGCCCTGTTCTAGTAAACACTTTAGGGCTTTGATCCTGCTACTTAACAGGCACTGCCAGCCCAAAAGATGGCGCAAGAGGAACTCAAAGTCCCAGAGCCAATAACCCTAAGTGACCGGGAAATTGCCAGCCTCTCAGAAGCCCAATTTAAGACACTATTTATCAGGATGCTCACAGAATTGGTAGACTACAGCCACAAATTAGAGGAACATATGAAGGCTAAACTAATTGAAATGAAGGGAGATGTCCAGGAAACCAATAGTGATGGAAAGGAAACTGGGACTCAAATCGATGGAATGGAGCAGAAGGAAGAATGAAACATCCCACCAGAAAGGAATGAAGAAATGAGAATTCAAAAAAATGAGGAGAGGCTTAGGAACCTCCAGGACATCTTTAAACGTTCCAACATCCGGATTATAGGGGTACCAGAAGGGGGAAAGAAACAGCCACGAGTGGAAAGCGTATTTGAGCAAATAATAAAGGAGAACTTCCCCAGTCTGGCAAAGGAAATAGGCTTCCAGGAAATCCAGGAAGCTCAGAGAGTGCCAAAGAAGTTGGACCCAAGAAGGAACACACCAAGGCACATCATAATTACATTAGCCAAGACTAAAATGAAGGAGAGAATCCTAGAAGCAGCAAGAGATAAGGGGACAGTCACCTACAAAGGAGTACCCATCAGACTGTCAGCGGATTTCTCAAAAGAGACCTTCCAGGCAAGAAGGGGCTGGAAAGAAGTATTCCAAGTCATGAAATCCAAAGACCTACAGCCAAGATTGCTTTATCCAGCAAAGTTTTCATTTAGAATGGAAGGACAGATAAAGTGCTTCTCAGATAAGGTCAAGTTCAAGGAGCTGATCATCACCAAGCCCTTATTATATGAAATGCTAAAGGGACTTATCTAAGAAAGAGAAGATAAAAATATGAACAGTGAAAGGACAGCAAACACATAGTTATTAACAACCACACCTAAAACAAAAGCAAACCAAGAAAACAGCTAGATCAGGAGTGGAACCATAGAAATGGAGATCACATGGAGGGTTAGAAACAGGGGGGTGGGAGGAGGAGAAGGGGGGAGAAAGCACAGAAAATAGCATAGATGGTAGGTAGAAAATAGATAGGGGGGAGGGCGAGAATAGTGGGGGAAATATAGAATCTAAAGAAATTGAGACACATGGTTATAAACTAAGGGGGGGAGAATAGTGGGGGAGGGAGTGTATGGGTGGAGGGGGATGAAGGGGGGGAATAGAACAACTGTAATGGTATAATCAATAAAATATATTTAAAAAAGAAGAAATGATCCCCTTGTCTTGGCTTTATCAAATGTTTATTGATGCCTGCCACATGCGTGCTTGGTTACAATGTAGTAATATACAAGATATGCCCATTTTCTGCCTTATTAGAACTTAGTGTTCAGGTAGAGAATTAGTTATAAAACGGCTAGTTATTTCATTATAGTTTTAACAAATGCTTTTTGGAAGAGCACAAAGTATTTGAAGATATGTTCACTAGAGGGCATAATCTAGTCTAGGAAAGATCATGGAATACTTCTCTCAAAGAGTGGAGTGGGAATTAGACCCATTGAGGTACTGGGAAATGGGTAGTTTTCACTTTAGGAGGTGGATGGCTTTTCAGGTTGAGCCCCAGAAGACGTCTACAACTAAAAGAAAACCAGTGTGGTTGCATTACATTGAAAGATGGAAAGGGTTGCATGGATATGAGCCTGAGGAAAGATGCAAGAGGTAAATAAATCAAAGCAGTGTTCAAATTCCTTGAATCAAACCAGATAATCTGTCATTATAGTTGAAGAAGTTAACTGAACATTCTTTCAGAGGTCACAAAGTGATGCCCTGTAGGCCAATACCTCCTGCAGATTTTTTTGCTTGTTTTTTAAAAATAAACGAAAGTGGCCAAGATTTAATACAGGAATCCATATTAAAAAGAAAAAAAGGGAGGAGGAAAGAGGGCAGATAGCTAACTTATCTTGAATTCTAAAAAGATCTGGTGATTTGACCTGAATGCCCAAGTGACTACAAGCAAGTAGAGTGGCTGCTTTGGTCATTCAGTCTCCAGATTGGTACTTCCTTTTCTTATTTTGTATATCCATCTTTGTTTTCACTTATTTAGAATAACTTCATGGTCACTGTGGGCATTCAAGTTTCCAACCCCTACTTTAACAGTACATCTCTGTGCCTCAGGTATTGGGAGCTGTAAGCTTTGATAACAGAAGGAAAAGAGCTTTTCTTGATCAGGTAATCCTATTTTGATAGAAAAATCTTTTTTGAAAAGTCAGTTTGGTTGTGCATAATATATATACTGTATACACATACATACATATGTATAAGTGCACATAGTAAAATGCTTATTAAGCATAACATTTATTCAGTATGTAAAATGGTTTGGTATTGTAATAGGCATTAGAAATATAAAGGTAAATGATAATGTCCATGCCATCAAGTAGTTCATAATTTAACATGAAACTCAATTCGTAAATAATTAATTACAGTGTAGCATAAATGTAAAAGTAAAAGTATGCGTTAATATGTAGGTAGCATGAGATTATACAAATCAGAGTTTTAGAAGAATAACTCAAAGATTTGAAGATAGAGTAGGTAGAGCAGGGTGATCACTTTCACGTTGCTGTAATTAGAATTGACCACAAATATCTCTTTAGAGATATCTAATTAAGTAAGTATATATAGTAATAACCCAAATAAAAATTATCAGGAGTAGATTAAAACTATATTATTAACAATGCTATTTCCTGTCTGCTATAGAAATGACTGTAGTACAAACAGAAATAATATTATTGGGATCAGGTGGTCAGGCCAGTTAGAGAATCATCTAAATATCAGTGTTCTTGGCTTTTAGAACTTCCTCAGCAGTGTCTTTCATTCTTTATTTTCCTCCTTTCTTCCTTCCCTCCCTTCTTTTTCTTCTAATTTTTAAAAATTTATTGATTTTAGAAGGAAAGGAGAAGGGAGAAAGAAACAGCAATTTGTTCCACTTGTGCATTGATTGGGTGATTCTTCCGTGTGTCCTGACTGGGGATTGAACCTACAACCTTGGCATATTGGGACAGTGCTCCAACCAACTGAGATGCCCAGCTAGGTCCTCTCTTATTCCTTTCCCTCTCTACTTTTCCTTTTCTTCTCTCCTTTTTTCACTTCCTTTCTTCCTTTTTTAAAAACTCTAGTTGTGTTGTTTTTCATGTCAACATAGTTCATAGTCAAATTCTGTGTGAAATTAGCACCAAATGTTGCTACAATCACTGAGTCCTTTGCAGTTTCCAGTCTTTTCTTTGGATGACTGTCCTAACCAACTCCAGGTCTTTCCAGCTTTGCTTTTGTCTCTTTCATGTTTTTAACATAGTGTAGGAATTCATTGAGGAAGATAGACTCTTAAGCAATAGAAATGCACTTTCTTTATCTTCATTATTTCAAGTTATTTTTAAAAAATCGGTCCCTGTAACTTTGTAATACAAAGTTTTATGAAACATATTTTAAAACATGTGTTCTCGAGAATGTTCTTGGGTGCGGGTGGGTAAGGGTGGTCCAAAAAAAACCACATATGTTCTCAGAAGGGATGATATGACCCCAAAAGGGTTACAGATGGTTGAGGAGAAATCTTAAACAATTTATAAACACTGGTTTATATTGAAGTAACTATGCATCAGATTGTAAGAAAACAAGTGTGATTAGGTAGAGGAAAGATTCTAACAGCTGGAAGGAACTGGACAGTAAAAACTGAATGAGAAGCTAGATTTTAGTATATTTTGAATTGTACTTTGTATTGGTAAAAGGTCATTCAAAGCCAGATGTATTTAAGCATTTTAAACTAGATAGAAATATTTTATACCACACTCTTAATGAAGCATATTGTAGAGTCATTGGATTCCAGTGAAACATAAACTGCAACCTGATTGCTACCTTCTTGGTTTTGTATAACATTGAACAACTATTGTCTCAATGATTTTTTATTTAGATCAAACACACATTTTATACTTATTGTGGGGTTCAGACATTACTTACTGCTTTTATTAAAAGCCAACATTAGTTTTATAGAAATATTCCTTTTTTAATTTTTACATAGGTTTACCCCCCTATCCGAACACTGTAAACCTCCTGACAGAAAACATTTTAGTCTACCAGAAACATTACAGTTTCCAGTTCTTTTTTAAAATATATGTTATTGATTATGCCATTTCAGTTCTATTCCCCCCCTTCATTCCCCTCCACCCTGCACACCCCCTCCCCCACCATTCCCCCCCTTTAGTTTATGACCACGTGTCTCAAGTACTTTAGATTCTATATTTCCCCTACTGTTCTTGCCCTCCCCCCATCTGTTTTCTACCTACCACCTATGCTACTTATTCTCTGTACTTTCTCCCCCTTCTCTCCTCTTCCCACTCCCCTGTTGCTAACCCTCCATGTGATCTTCACTTTAGCTCATAATTTCTGTCTTTGATCCACTTGAATTAATTTTTGTGTATGGTATAAGGGTCTAAGTTTTTATGCGTATGCTATCCAGTTGTCCCCAAACCATTTGTTGTTACTGTTTATGAAAAATCAATCTAACATAAATATAAGGATTTATTTCTAGAATCTCAGTTCACTTCATAATCTATTCTTACACTTATTCTTATACTAATAACAAAAGTTATTTTGATTACCTTCATACAGTGTTTTGAAATTGGTTGTAAATCCTCTGACTTGGTCCTTTTGCATATTGTTTTGGCTCTTGTAGATCCTTTGATTTCCACATAAAATTAGGATCACCTAGTTTCTTTTTTTTTTTTTAAACCAGTTGGGATTTTTAAAAGATTGTGTTGGACCTGTAGATGAATTTGAGGAAAATTGCTGTATTTAACTAACAATATTGAGCCTCCATGAGTCATGGACTCATGAGCATGGAATGTTTCTTTATTTGTATTTTTCTCTAAGCAATATTTTACAACATTATAAGACTTTTCTACTTCTTATATTTTTTCCTACTTATTTTTGTGGTGTTATTTTCAATGGAATTGTTTTCTTAATTGTTTTCATATTTTTGCTAGAATATAGAAATGCTACTGATTTTTGTGTATTGATCTTACATTTTGTGATCTTGCCAATAAGCTTGTGTATTAGGTCTTATAGTTTTTTAGGGGTTCCTTCAGATTTTCCACATATGTGATAATGTCATCTGGTGATAAACAGGTTTACTTCTTTTTATTCTGAATCCATGTATTTTTTAATTTAAATTTTATGTTTAAGTTTGTTTGGGGGGGGACATTACAGCACTGGCTAGATCCTACAGTACAGCGTTCAGTAGAAGTAGTAAGGACAGATGTCCTCATTCTTCAGATATTTGGGGGGAAGCTTTCACCATTTAATATGCTGGCTGTAGACTTGTCATAGGTACCCTTTTAATAAGTTGAAGTTCCTTTGTATTTTGAGCTTTTTAAGCATAGGTATGAATAGGTATTTATAATGAATAGGTATTGGATTTTGTCATGTGCTTTTTCTGCATCTCTTGAAATGATCATGTGGTCTTTGTGTTTTATTCCATGTATATAGTGTTTTAGATTAATTGATTTTTGGATGGTAAACCTGCCTTGCATTCTCAGGAAAAATCTCACTTGATCATAATGTATAATGCTTTTTTATATGTTGCTGCATTCAGTTTGCTAATCTTTTTAAAAGGATTTTTATATTTTATATTTATGTTCACAAGAGATACTGAGCTATAGTTTTCTTGTGTTTTCTCTGTCTGGCTTCAGTATCAGGCTAATGCTGGCCTCATACAATAAGTTATTTCTTACATATATCATAAGCTTCATTGGTGAAACCATCATTCCTAGGCTTTTTTAGTGTGAAGATTTGTAATATGTGTAGTTCAATGCCTTATTTGTTAGAGATTTTCTAATTTTTGTAGTCATTTCTCATAATTTGACTTTTTAGGATTTTTCTCCTTTTTAATATAAGTTCTTTCATTTGTTATTTTAAAGTTGTTCATAATATTCCCTCATGATTGTAATTTTTAAAGGGTCAGTATTATTTTTCCTCTTTTCCATTCCAAATTTGGTAATTTGTGTCTGCTTTCCACATTTTCTTGGTCATTCTAGCTAAAGGTTTGTCAGTTTTACTGACTTTTTTTTTCTAGAGAGACAATTTATGAAGTCATTCACATTTCTCTTTTCCTTTGTATGGTTTTATTTCATTCATTTTTACTCCAGTCTTTTATTTCTTGTTTTGGATTTAATCTGTTTTTTTTCCCTAGTTTTTTAAGGTGTAGAAATTTAGGTTATTGATTTGAGGCTCCCCCCAATATAAGCAGTAAATGCTACTTTAGTTGTATCTCATAGTTTGATATGTTGTGTTTTCATTTTTATTCATATTCAACTTTCTAATCTTCTTTGACCTATGGATTTTCTCAGATTTCTTTCTGTTACAAACTTCTAAGTTTGTTCTATCATTCAAGCAGCATCATTTTATGATTCTAAATTTACTTAGATTTGTTCATAGCCCATCATGCAGTCAGTTCTGGAGAATGTCCTATGTGTGCTTTAAAGGAGAGTGAATTCTGATCAGTTGAGTGGAGTGTTCTAAACATGTAAGTAAGGTCAGATTGGTTGATAGTGTTGTTAAGGTCTTTTATATCCTTGCTGATTTTCTCTCTAGTTCTACTTTATTCGGTTCTGTTTTTGCTTCATATGTTTGGCATCTTTGTTGCTAGGTGTGAATGATACTTTTATAAATATTATATCTTCTTGATGTATTATTGACTCATGAAATAATTCCTCTTTATTTTTGGTACTATTTGTCTCAGTCTATTTTATCTGCTCCTTACATGGCCATTTCAGCCTTCTTACTGCAATTGTTTGTATAGAATATCCTTTCCATTGCTTTACTTTCAACCTGTTTGTATCTTTGAATCTAAAAATGTGTCTTTTGTAGAAGTAATGTCCTGAGTGTAATAATTAATCTCTGCCATTTGAGTGACATGTTTAGTGTATTCCCATTTAGTGTGGTTATTGATGATTGGATATATGCCTGCCATTCTTTTTCTGACTGTGTGTGTGTGTGTGAGAAATGTTCTTTTACTGCACATTTAATTTTCTTGTTGATTTTTTTTACCATTTTTGAGATTTATTTTTTTAGAGGTTGCTGTAAAGATTATAGTATACATTTCAATTTATCACAAGCTACTCCAGTAGTTGAATTTTTATCTCAATATAGTACTTACTGGTAAAGAAAAATTAAACTAGCCCTGGCTGGTGTAGCTCAGTGGATTGAGCACGGGCCTGCGAACCACACGATCGCGGTTCGATTCCCAGTCAGGGCACATGCCTGGGTTGCAGGCCAGTTCCTGGCAGGGGCGAGGTCCCAGCAGGGGATGCATGAGAAGCAACCATACATTGATGTTTCTCTTCCTCTCTCCTTCCCTTCCCCTCTAAAGATAAATAAATGAAACATTTTTAAAAAAAGAAAAATTAAACTACATTTGTCTAGAATGGTAGTACTAAGTTTAAAAAGAAGTACTGTTTTCTAAAGAATCATAAATTTTTATGCATTGATAATTCCGTTTATTCTGTGTTTCTAAGCTATGCTATTGTCAGTTCTAGTGTGTTTTCAATGGTAGTTAACTATCCATGTCAGTATTTAGAATTTATATCTAGCTAACTATAGTTTCAGAACCTATATTGAGTTTTGTTATTATGTGAGTTACGCGGTTACTATAAACTCCCAGTTTTTCTGTTACATCAGCTGTAGTAATGATATCTCTTCCCACTACTGATCCCCAAAACTTTACAAATATACAGCATTCCTATTTCTTATGTAAAATATCCTAGTTAGACTAGAAGTTAGACTGGTAACCTTAAATTTTCTTCCATCAAAATTCAGTGATTCTGGGACTTCCGCCAAGATGGAGGCATAGGTGGAAACACTGTGCCTTCTCCCACAACCAAGTTTGAATACAACAAAGGTTTGGAGAAACAAAGACACAACCAAAGGACAGAAAATTGAATTATACGGAAGTCCGACTACATCTAACCGTTCAACGGGACGGTAAGAGGGGCGGAGCCAGCAGCGAGCAGGGTCGGGCAGGACAGGGCCCCCGACCCAGGCGCGCAGGCAGACGGGAACCAGTTGGGGTGCGGGGCAGACCGCGGGCGCATATTCGCGCACAGTGAGACAGACCACACAGGCCCCAGGGGGCGAGGGCTGACGGCGGTGGCACACTCGTGTGCAGTGGGACGAAACGCGTGGGCCCGGTGACGGCATCAACTGCGGCACCGGTGAGGGCCGTGGCGGCAGGCGGCGGACAGGACGCCATAGTCCCTCTTTGACCCCGCCCCCACATACAGCGTCACAACCCAGCGATTTAGTTGCCCTGCAAGACCAGCGAGAGCCATTGTCCCTCTTTGACCCCACCCCCACCTACAACGTCACAACCCAGCGACTGAGTTGCCCTGTTCTAGCAAACACTTTAGGGCTCTGATCCTGCTATGGAACAGGCACGAACAACCCGAAAGATGGCACAAGAAAAACTCAAAGTCCCAGAGCCAATAACTCTAAGCGACCAAGAAATTGCCAGCCTCTCAGAAGCACAATTCAGGACACTATTTATCAGGATGCTCACAGAACTGGTTGATTATAGTCACAAATTAGAGGAACAAAGTTACAAATTAGAGGAACGTGTGAGGGCTGGACTGATTGAAATGAAGGGAGATGCACAGGAAACCAATAGTGATGGAAAGGAAACTGGGACTCAAATCAATGGAATGGACCAGAAGGAAGAACAAAACATCCCACCAGAAAGGAATGAAGAAATGAGAATTCAAAAAAATGAGGAGAGGCTTAGGAACCTCCAGGACATCTTTAAACGTTCCAACATCCGAATTATAGGGGTACCAGAAGGGGGAAAGAAACAGCCACGAGTGGAAAACGTATTTGAACAAATAATAAAGGAGAACTTCCCCAGTCTGGCAAAGGAAATAGACTTCCAGGAAATCCAGGAAGCTCAGAGAGTGCCAAAGAAGTTGGACCCAAGAAGGAACACACCAAGGCACATCATAATTACATTAGCCAAGACCAAAATGAAGGAGAGAATCCTAGAAGCAGCAAGGGATAAGGGGACAGTCACCTACAAAGGAGTACCCATCAGACTGTCAGCGGATTTCTCAAAAGAGACCTTACAGGCAAGAAGGGGCTGGAAAGAAGTATACCAAGTCATGAAATCCAAAGACCTACAGCCAAGATTGCTTTATCCAGCAAAGCTTTCATTTAGAATGGAAGGACAGATAAAGTGCTTCTCAGATAAGGTCAAGTTCAAGGAGTTGATCATCACCAAGCCCTTATTATATGAAATGCTAAAGGGACTTATATAAGAAAAAGAAGATGAAAAAGATGAACAGTGAAAGGACAGCAAACTCACAGTTATTAACAACCACACCTAAAACAAAAGCAAACCAAGAAAACAGCTAGATCAGGAGTGGAACCATAGAAATGAAGAACACATGGAGGGTTAGAAACAGGGGGGTGGGAGGGGGAGAAGGGGGGAGAAGGCACAGAAAATAGCATAGATGGTAGGCAGAAAATAGATAGGGGGGAGGGCGAGAATAGTGGGGGAAATATAGAATCCAAAGAACTTGAGACACGTGGTTATAAACTAAGGGGGGGAGAATGGTGGGGGAGGGAGGGTGTGGGTGGAGGGGATTGAAGGGGGGGAATAGAACAACTGTAATGGTATAATCAATAAAATATATTTAAAAAAATTCAGTGATTCTATTTGATCAACAGTTTCTCTGGGCATTGTAATATTCAGTTTGATACATTTACATATGATAATTCAAGACATATTCACGCATAGTTGATTGACATCTGATTAGATAGTAGACATTTTTTGTTTCTGGGCTTTGGTCTTAGAGGGATAAGAATTTAATCTCAATTTAAGAACTAAAAGGAGGCTTGTAAATTATGCAGCCATACATAACATGCTGAAAGTAGAAAGTTTGTTTTTAATAGCAACATGGTGGTAATTTTTTGTAAAGAATATAATTTTTTAATGTAATAAGCAGAGTTATGGTTTCAGAAATCAATAGTGAAAATTATCCAATTCCATTCACTTCAGCACAGAAAAGACAGCAACTGGATTTTATTATTTAACTTGCCTGTTTCCTCATCAGCTATCAGCATTTATGTTTGATAAGAAGTTAGTAATAGTATAAGCTTTTTATGGATCTGTATTGGGTTTTATCTGTCCCTTTTGATCAAAGATGGACTGATAATGACAGACTTTTCATTCTCTATACAGAAAAGATACAGCATTTGATGTTTTGAAACCTGTATTTTATGATTAGTTCATTGAACATGAGCTTATTAATTTAGAAAAATATACATCCTAACTTATATCATCCTTAATTTATATACTTATGTCCTATAAAATGGCAGAGTGGTAGGGGCAGGGTCCATTATAAATCATAAAAAGGTTACTATACACAGTGTGAATTAGAAATCACTTTTCTTTGTTTATTTCTTCCCCTATAAGTTGAACTACTTAAAATAATTTTGAAATGTAGCTCTTAGTAAGGAGCTGTTTGTTATTGTTTTAAATTGACTTTTAAAAAGTTTATCCTCCCTGAAAAGCTGTCCCACTATTTTTTTTCACATTCATCAGTCATATTATTTAATGGTGGTATCTGGTTCTGTTGCATTCTTTTGTGGGTTTTTAAACCAATTACAGAACTAGAGCCTGAGGAAAACATGGTGTCTTGGTCCATTTAGGCTGCTATAACAGAATACAATGGACTGGTTGGCTTATAAACAATAGAAATTTATTCCTCACTGTTCAGAAGGCTGGGAAGTAGATAAGTGTGCCAGCAGATTTAGTATCTTTGAGAATCCCCTTCCTAGTTTGTAGATTGACATCTTATTGTGTCCTCACATTGTGAAAGAGGCAAAGGAGCTCTCTGGAGTCTCTTTTATGAGGGCTTTCATCCCATTCATGTGGGCTCCACTCTCATGACCTAGTCATCTGTCAAAGACCCCACCTCCAAATACTATCACATTGGTGATTGGATTTCAACATATGAATTTGTGGGGATGGTGAGGGGCAGTGATGGAACATTTAGCCCATTAGTATATGGTTTAGAGCAGGAGTGTCAAACTCATTTTCACCAGGGGCCGCATCAGCCTTCTGGTTGCCTTCAACTGGCCAAAATAATTTTAGGACTGTATGAATGTAACTACTCCTTAACTGTTAAGGAGTTGAAATTACATTCGACCTTTTGCAGGCAACCATGAGGCTGATGTGGCCCCCAGTGAAAATGAGTTTGACACTCCTGGTTTAGAGGGAATAGATCTGAAAAAAGGAAGGCTTTTAATTAATGCCAACTTTAGTATGAGATAATGTTTTATACCCCACAGAAATGTTTACTTATTTTTTTAAAAACCTGTTTATTATGAAAAGTTTTAGTCAAATACATGCAAAGTCAACAAAGGAGTATAATGAATTCCTGATGCCCATTACCTAGCTTCAACAGTAATCAACTTGCTGACATTGTAATTTTGCCTGTGCTTCCACTCATTCTCCAACCACTTTCACAGTTTTTTTTTGGGGGGGGGGTTGTTTTTGTTTTGGAGTTTGGTAGTATTTACATATACTGAAAAACAGAACTCTTAGCTTTGCAATTTGGAGAAATGTGTATGCTTATGCTGATTAGCATGAGGTCTACCCAGAAAGTATCCAGCCACATAATATGAAAATCAGAGACATTTATTGAAGAAGATACGAAATACAAGAAACATTGTACACAGGGCAGTGATGCCTCAGTCTCCTTCAGTGTAGGCACCTTGGGACCTCACGCAGTTTTCCAAATCACCATCAGCTGCCCTGTCGTATTTTCCTGAATCATTGACAGTCTGAACTCTCTTCCCTTTCAGTGGTGATTTTAGTATCAGAAACAGCCAGAAGTCATAGGGCACCAAAATGGGCTGTAGGGGAGTCACCTGGGAGATGGGATGTTTTACCAAAAAGCTTTACCCGAGACGTGTTGCCTGAGCAGGTACCATATCATGATAAAGCTGTGGATCACCACCTGCCCTCAACATCTGCTTTCTGAATCATTGGAATAGTTTGTATGGAGGGATACTCTAGTTTAATGCAAAATTTGATGCAGTTTCATTGCTCTACTTGCTCCATCATTTTGAATGTGACAGACACACAGTACATATGCTCACTCAACAGTGTCTACTGCTCCCACTGACTAGTACGTTGAAGTTATTGTTCATGCATGTACATTCCAGTCCACTCTCCTTGGCCGCCAGGTTACATCAATGTTGTGCAAACCATTCTCATTATATTAACAGTGGTTGGACGTTTTCTGGACAGACCTCATAGTCCCATCATGATATAGAACATTTTCATCACACCAGAAAGTTTCTACCCCGCCCCTCCCCCACTATTGCACAAATTGATACTGGACCTTAGATACTGCTAAGAAAATGAAAAGACAAGAAAAGACTGGGATAAAATATTTGCACAATACATATCTAGTACAAGACTTTTATCTAAAGCACACAAACCATACTTTCAAAAGTCAACAGGAGGATTGCCAACTTCTGGTCTAGACCTGTACTTACTGGCATATCAAAGCAAAGATAGCAGAAGTTCAGTTGGGTATGTCAGTCAGTTGGGTATGTGACTCTAGTGTACTGGAAGATGTCAATTTGGGGTCATCATCGCACAGGCTCTATGGTAAAAATCATGGCATTGAATGAGATCAACAACAGATGAGGACAGGAGGATGAGAAAGATCCAAAATAGGATTCAGGAATGGCCAATATTGGGTGAGGAAAAACTAGGAGAATGTGTGGTTCTAGAAAACAAAGATTTGTTCAAACAGTAGAAAGTGATCAACTGTGCTGAGTGGTAGGTCAAATCAGATGAGATCTGAGGCTTGCACATTGACATTTAACAGTGTAGATGCTATTTCTAACCATGGCAAGACATCTGGTGGAATGATGAGAATAAAATCA
Source organism: Sturnira hondurensis (assembly GCF_014824575.4). Taxonomy (NCBI): domain Eukaryota; kingdom Metazoa; phylum Chordata; class Mammalia; order Chiroptera; family Phyllostomidae; genus Sturnira; species Sturnira hondurensis. The sequence continues at coordinate 38,446,387 of NW_028087015.1, forward strand.
CATACAGTGTAGTTTCAAAGAAGGTAGAATGAGAGGTGAATATAGAAACTGAAGAAAATTTGCTGTTATAGGAAGCAGAAAAAATAAGTAATTGGAGGGGGATAACGGGGTCAAGGTAAGGTTTTTGGCAGTTTTGATTTTTGTGGGAGTAGGGAGGGTTATCAGTATGTAGTGTGTGTATGCTGATTGTAATGATTCGGTAAGAGCTAAAATTGATGGTGCTGGAGAGAGATGAGAGGTGCTAAAACGATATTTTGGGGGAATTACACCAGAAAAGAAATCGGTAATGCAGATTATGTGAAAGTGATCTTGATTTTTTTGCATGTCTTCTGTGTGTACTCTTTCTTTCTCAGTTGCCTTTTTTTTAGATACTTTAATTATGATCTTAACCTGTTGAACTAGTATAATTTTCTGTAGTATCTGAAACATACTGTCTTTGTTCTACTAAATTGTCTTGAAGAATTCATTGTTCCTAGGAGCAGTGTCACATAATGAAGATCAAGAAAAAAGTGGCCAGTTTCTTGAAAAGATTGTTAGGGCAGCCAAATTTCAAATAGCTAACAGAACCAAGCTGGCTGATAAGACTGTTACATACTTTTGTAATTTAGTATTAATGTAGAAGTCTTGGTGTATCCAAGCTTTCCTTATATGTATCCAAAATAAATTTCCCTGTGTTTAAGCAAAAAAAATTATAAACTTCAGGATCTGTTGCTTTCTAATGGCGTTGAATAATCAATTGAGAAGAATCTGTCTAAACTTTGATAGACCAGTATAAAAATGTGGATTTAAAATTTTTACAGTAATTGAAAGTGTGCCCTCTTGTGGACTATTCAGTAATTTTACATAAGTGTTTTATATCTCAGATTGAATTAATTATGTATCATCAACTATGTTATGGTCAAAAGTCGAGGTTCTATATGTTGTCATTCTTTAAGACCTAACCCTTCACAGTGGAAAGAAATAAAATCTCTGATTTTTCATTTCTGATACCAATGCATGAGAAATAGTCTAATGGTATAAGATTCAGTCCCAACCTTTATTAGGGCCTGGAGATAGGCTGTTTCTTTTGCAGTGGAAAGGTGAGAACATTTTTGGTGTGTTGGGAGTTCAGTAGGAACCCAAATAATTCATATCAGCACCTGGAAATGTCCTCCATGGTCTTGCTGTAAAAAAGATTTTAATCAAATTCAGGGCTCAGGGATTTTTTTTTTCCTGATGCAGCACATATGTTTCCATATTTGGTTTGATCAGACATCATGTAGCTACTCTGCAGGCCTTTGCAAGTAATTTGTACTAGTAATCAGCTGGGAACTTTTCAAATGATGAGAAGTTTTATTAAGGTTACTTTGTATAGAAATGCATGCATGTGAAAGAAACTGATTAGCCCCTGCCAGGTAGCTCAGTTGGTTAGAGCATCACCCTGTTACTCCAAGGTTGCAGGTTCTATCCCCAGTCAGGACACATACAAGAATTAACCAGTAAATACGCAAATAAGTGGAATGACAAATTGGTATCTCTCCCTCTCTCCCCCCTTCCCTCCCACCTTTCCTCTCTGTCTGAAATTATAAATGAGCAAATACATACATACATACATACATACATACGTATATAATTTGGTAAGAAGAAAGCTGATTATACAATAAACATTTTATTAATTGTTTTGTTTCTTAATGAACATACACATATTCTGTTAACTGCTTTTGAGGCACCCTAAATCTAAACTTCATTTACTTATTGTTGACTTCTTTTTCTCTTCATAATATTACTCAATAATGCAACTGTGGCCTTCTGTTACATATTATATAATATGATATAGCCACATTTTTGGAACATACACACAGCACTCACACATTGATATCCAACAGGGGGGTCAGGGTTCCAAAAGCAAAGCATGTGTCCAAAGAGAGTTTTTGTCCAACCTGCGGCCCAGGATGGCTAGGAATGCATCTCAACACAAAATTGTAAATCTACTTAAAACCTTTTTTCTGCTCATCAGTTTTCATTAGTGTTTGTGTATTTAATGTGTGGCCCAAGACAACAGTTCTTCTTCCAATGTGGCCCAGAGACGCCAAAACGTTGAACACCTCTGCTCAAAGCCATGTTTTATTTTGCATTTTTCTTATTTAGTGGAAATAATTTACAACTATAGAAAAGCAGACACGGTTTAAAGAAATGAGAGTTTTCACAGGGCAAGTGATTGGGAACTCTTTGCTTTTGAGCTAGGATTTTGAGGAAGATCTTTTGGAAGTGTCCTAAAGATAATTTGCTGTTGAATAGTAGCAAAAAGGAGTCTGAAGGTAGCTTGACTAAAGTGAAAGGAATTTGTTGGAGAGGCTCCAGTTTTTAGAAAGTCACTGTTTCTTATTTAAAATGATATTTAAATAGTGCAACATAGTTCCTGATCTAGCCTCTTAGAATGTATATTCTGCCTATTTCCCAAAAGAATTTGAGGCAGTTTATACTATTAACTATAATATAAACTGAGATAATAAAAAATATACCAGTTTTATGCCCTCCATCTCTCCCCCCTTAGAATAACATTACTAAGGAAGAAAAGTGTTAATTAGATAAGTAGTCCATGTATAGACCATTTCAATTCATTCAAAACAGTGTTAATAATCATACAAGATAACAACATAGTGTGAGATTACTGACCTACAAATCCAAATATCTGTATTCTAGTCTTGAATAGGTCAGTCACTAGCTGTGAGACCTTAAACAAACATTTAGTTTATCTGAGGAACAGTTTCTTTTACCTTTTACTGGTTTATCGTTCTGTCATAGCAATATAGATATTTCCAAGTTTTCTGTCCTTTAGATAGATATGCATGAGAATGTAAGATTTGTTTAGAAATGCCTGAGGTCAAATCCCAGCTCTGCTAAGTGCTATCTGTGTAGTAATTGGCAAAGCATTTAGACTCTGATCCTTCATTTTTGCACCTGTGAGGTAGAGGTAATCTTCACAGCTTTCTTAGTTTGGTATGATAAGGAAAGGATGGGTTAATGTTTGGTACGTAAGAAATGCTAAAAAAGAATTCCTTTTATAACCATGTCTCATCTCATCTATTATTATAATTGAACCATCATTAATCCTCTTTGGACCATTTCCATATCTGTGGCTGTAGTTCTCTTGTCAGTTCCAGAACATCTGACTTCCCATTTCAAACATCTCCAACTAGGAAATACATTGGCATTTTCACCTGAATGAGTCCATAATCGAACTACAATTACCTGTCTATACTGTAGTATTCTTCCAACAACTTTCTGCCTCCATTCTCTTTACTGCCCCATTCTCCCTGTCACTCTTACTAATCTTACTGAAAGTTTAAGTTCACTTATATGAAACTTTATCACTTATATATGTAACAAAAGATCACCATTTCCTAACAAACTCCTTTGTGGGCTCCAGTTCACCTTTCTGGCCTTAAGTGTTTATAAATTCACCTTGCATAGCTGCTAGTCTTTATTAGTATCTAGCACAGTACCTTCATACAGTAGATTCTTAATACAGGTTTCATAGATAACCATTTGACTATCCTAGAGAAATTTATGTACAAAAGCAGCCACTGTTAGAAGACTCATTTAATGCTTTTTACTTTTATACAGTTTATATGATCACTTTTATTAATTATAAATTAATATTCAGTAGGTTTTAAAAATTCCAAAGTAACAAAAATGAGAATTTCCCTAAATCCCAGAATACCTTCTCTCAACTGTTCTTACTGGCTTGAACATATATTCTTAAAGAACCTTTTGTCTTGTTAAAACATTTGTATAAATGATATAAATACATTTGAAAGTTATTTTAAATACAAATTGGACTTGAACTTTACACATTGATAGTCTTTTAATTAGCAGTAAATCTGTATTTTTTCATGAATTTTAAGAATCTTTAGCATTTTTAAAATTGATGCAGATTGTGAAGGAATTAAAATATGTAGTTACAGTAAAATTGGTTAGGGTTTTAAGTCATTGATTCTTTTCCTTTTCTCCCTCCGGGAGATTTACCCTCTTTACATTTCCATGGCCAAACTAAAATTTTAAAGGGTAGAAACTGTTTCCATCTTAACTACTGCACTTTGCTTTCCTAGCATAGTATCTGACACAGTGACACAAAATAAATATTGAATGCATCATCCTAAAGGGCTAAAATTCTGTAGTATTTATACTACAGAAACATTGTGTGTTCTTTTGGATAACATTTGTAACTCAAGGAGTTACCTGTACAGGATTGGATGAACTTAAAATTTAAAAATTATTTTCACTATGAGGTGAAAGGAAAATGCTTTAGTTATATCAAAAAAAATGAAGCGTATTTTTCTGGAGAAAAGCACATGGTAGAATTTTAAAGGAATTACAATTATTAAGTTCAGGCCGACTGAATAGTTGTTACGGGAAAAGTTACCAAATTGACACCTTACATTTATTGTACACTTACCTCATCATTGATATACTTGGAGGAAATAAAGGGTTTGTTCTTGACCAGAATTATTTATTAGAATGTCATTATGTCAGTTTTAAGAAGTTGTGAACATAATATAAACATACCAGAGTATTTACTTATTCAAGATTGATTTTCTTCAGGAGTTTTGCTTACTGCTGTGTAGTCCAGGTCAAGAAGAAAGTTGAGGAGTACTTGAGGTACCATGGAAATTTGAACCAAGATTTGATGTTTCATTAAAGCTGTCAAGTAATATTGAAAAAAGAATTATATGTATCTGCATATATGAACTATTTCTGAGATAACATAGGTAACAAGAGCAAGATGCAGAAAGTGTATGATAAATATCAGCTCGCATTTATTGACTCTTACTACATGCCCAGCTCAGTTTTAGTTACTTTACATGTATTAATTCATTTCATTCTTATGACCGTAGTATCAGATGAGGAAATGGGTGCAGAGGGATTCAGTAACTTTTCCAAGGTTACATTCAGTAACTTTTCCAAAGGTGCTCGTATTCAAATCCAGACAGGCTGTTCTCTTTCTTCCTTGACTATATATTGTGACTACCTCCTTTCCTCTCATCTATATTGATTGTAAAATGTGATTTTTTAGTTGGTGCATAGTAATCATTCATGGATATAACATTTATTATACCAATAATGTTAGCTAGTAGTATTGTAGTTGTTACATAAAGTGTCCATTTGCCAAACAGCCTGAATTTGACTCCTGTTCTAGGTGCATGTAAAACCTTAGTAAAGTTATTTATTCTGTCTGTATGTCAGTTTCCTCATAAATAAAACTGCATTATTAGTATACCTCAGTGTCACATAAAGATTAAATGAAAGCACATCTAAAGTGTTTAACTGATTTTTATTACATTGGAGATGCTCAGTAAATGTTAGTTATAATTTTTATCAGTTTTTCATTACTAAAAGTAAAACTGTTAAGACTATACACATTTTTTGGTTATAGGATACAAAGTGGCTGTCTAGGAACGTTTATATACCATTAGATTATGAAAGTGCCTTTTATTCCAAATGCATCCCAGTTTGAATATTATAAGTTCTACCAATACTGTTTTATATGCATTTCTTTTGTTTGCCTAAAGGAATCATAAAATTTGAAGTAAAATTAAGTGAACAAAGAACTAGGGTCTTTAAAAATCTTGGCAGGTACTTACAAGTTCCTTTCAGACTCATTATAATTGGCATACTATCTTCCACGAATTAACCATTATTCAATTAACTATCAAGCCATTCTAAAATTAGTCTATAAATGATTTCTTCCACATTTGTGTGTGTTTGATTTACAAGTTAGATTTTTTTCTGCCTTTTACTGCTGGTACTTATTTTAGCTAACTTATTATTTAAGTAATCGTGGGTGGGCATATCTAGCACTAGTATACATATCAATATTTATAATAGTATAGTGAAATGTACTGGAATTTCAAATAAAAAATTATAATAGAGCTTTCAGAAGTAGTGATTATTTGTACTGAAAAGACCCCCTTTCCCATAATTCACCTGTTTCCCTTCTGTTCCTCTCAAACATGTGGTATTTTTAAAAGATATTTAAAATTTTTTTTATTTTTTAAGTATTTTTTAAACATTTAAAAAAGATTTTATTTGTTCTGGCTGGTGTGGCTCAGTGGATTAAGTGCCATCCAGTGAACGAAGAAAGGGTCGCCAGTTCAATTTCCAGTCAGAGTACATGCCTGGGTTGCGGGCCAGCTCAATAGGCAACCTACATTGATGTTTTTTTACCCCTCTTTCCCTCTCTCTAAAAAAAAAAAGTCATTTAAAAAATAGAAGAAGATTTTATTTATATTTATTTTTAGAGAACGGGAAGTGGGGTAGAAAAATGAAGGAGAGAAACATCCAACCAGCGACCTGGCCCACAACCCAGGCATGTGCCTTGACCAGGAATTAGACTGGCGACCTTTCGGTTTGCAGGACGATGCCCAAACCACTGAGCTAACACTATTCAGGGCTTACGCATGCATTTTTTTAGTTAGCAGTAAAACTGTTAATTTTCTGGAGCACTTACTATGCCAGATAGTATGTGAGGTGATTTACATGCATTTATTTCATTTTCTTCATCATTTAAGAAGTGGGCTACTTTCTTCACTCTTCCTAAATCTGCAACTTTCAAACTGCTTTGCCTTAGTGACTCACTAAGACATTTTACCTTGACTCACAAGGTAGTGTGCAGTGTACCTTTATATTTCTTTCTATTCCTTCCATCACTCTCAGTGTTGATCTTAACCCTCTAAATTTATTTTGTAATCCACTAATTGATCACCATTCACAGATTTTAAGCAAAACACTGCCTTAACAGACAGTTCTAAAGCACTCCGTAATCTTCTTTCCCATTTGGTTACCATTTCATTCTGGACACATTATTCCCCAGAGATAATGACTTTCAGCTTCAGTTTCAGCGGTTTTATCAAAGTGTACTTTCACAGAGCCAGGTAGACCAAACATTGCCCGATACAGAGCCAGAAATGCCATGTCTAATTAATTAGGGATGTGTATATTCATTTTTAGAATTCTAGGAATTCTGGTTTTTGATGGACCCTGGTCACATTCCAGCATAAGGTAGTAATATTTCCACAGTTTACTCATATTTTTCCAAATCCGTGACTTTCAGCGAAAATTATAAAACCACTTCTACCAGAGTCTTCTGCTATTCTTCAAAATCTTGGATTCCAATGAAAACAGCATAGCTCAGTATGTGATCTAAAGATCTATGTCATCTACTCAGTACATACTTAAAGAATTTTAAATCAAACACACATTGTTGCTTCCCTTCCTTTCTCCCAGTTTTGAATTGACAACAGAGTATTCGAAAGATGCTTTATTATGTTGCTAAGAAAGCACAACCTTATGGTTAAGTTTATTAATCTTTTCATTCATGTGTGGTAACTAATAGATGTAAATTGTTATTAGTCTGAAAATCTCCAGCATAGGGTTGGGTTTGCTTTATATATTACCTAGGATTTTGGAAAACAGAATAAAGTTGGGTAGCCCATGCATGATAGAACCTTCTTGCATATGTTCTCTATGGGTTCCAGTCATCTCAATTAAAAAATTAAACATGGTCACTTGTTACTTAATCTGCTTGTATATGGCAGTTTACATGTACAGCAGTGAGTCATGTGTGGGGTAACAAGATACTTTTGTGCTGTTCTGTACATAATTTTCTTTCAATAATTTTTCCCATCCATTACTAAGCATAAACTTGACCTTGCTTATTAGCCTTACTTAGGAAAATTATTCATTGTATTTTGGTGACCTCTGTCAGGTTTTACATTCTGATTCTATTTTTTTAAGTGCATAATACAATTGCTAAATATGTAGTGTTTCTTTAAAATTTCTTTAGTGATGGTTAAACAACCAATAACTACAGAGAGTCCACAGTGAAACAAAAGGACACTATAAGATAGCCAAAGATACCTTTTCTGTACTATTTACTGTCCCATTTGCTTTCACTGGGCTTCTGCTATCATATTTTTATGTCAGTCACTCATCAAAGGAAAGCAGTATTATTTTCCTTGACCAGCTGCTAGAAAAAATGAACATATAAAGGTCATTAAATTATAAAGGAAAACAAAAAGAAGTGATTACCAAAAAGACAGGATAGTTGTTACCTCTAGAAAGAACTGCAGTCCTAGCCTTCTGGATGGTGGCTCTGTTTAACCACACTCATGTTCTGTGAATGTTTGTCAACATACATTTATAATAAATGTGTTTGAGGAAAAGGAAAATTCTTGATTTTAACTACCCGTAAACCTCTAGTTTTAAACCTATTTTCGAAGTTCAGATAAAACGTATAAGTAAGGGGAGTTAGCAGTGTTGCACTGTTTTGAAGTTTATAACTCCAGAAACTTACAGGTTCTCTCAAAAGTGACTGACAGCAAGTACAACCTCAAAAAAGGGAAACATTTAAGCTGAAAATTACAATTCAGCTTTCTGTTTTAGCACTATGTTTTAGTTGATGTGACATGGAACCTCTATTTACTGATTAGTTTATAGTCATTCAATTAAGGCATATTTTGATAAATGCGCACTTATTAAAGTATTGTCTTTATTTTTCAGAAAAGTTATTATACAAGTACTGTTTAAGAAAAGATGAATGTTCCAAAGCTACATATTGAAATTAAGATGATAAAAATTTGGGAACCTTGAATATAATAATGGAAAAGATGTTCAGGAATTTTATAAAATGTCTAAATACACACATCAATACATTGTGATAAAAGTGAATATCTAAGTCAATTAAATCATTGCAAAGGAATATTAAAATGTTAGCAACTCAAGTCTTTGCCCTGTATATGATTATATATTGATTATTTGATTGATTGATTGATAAGAACCATACAGTTATGGGAAGATAAGCACATGAACATTAAGTAATTATGCAAGAATGAAACGTGTTTCAAAAAATATCACAAAGGCATATATAATTTTTTACTAAAAATGTTAGGCAGTAAATATGTTGTTAGGATAGATTTAAAGTAGGATGGCTTTTAGCTGAATTTGTATGGGGTTTCATGAAATCGCGGACACTTGCCATGGATCTTGAAAAATTATAGAAATTGAACTAAAGTATAAATGAGCTACCTGGGTAGGGAGATGTGTTAGAAAATAAATAGCAATAAGGAAACACAGGGTAGATTCAAAGGTATTTGATCAGCTTAATTGGAGAGGATGATTTATGTAGGAAAGTAATGAGAGACACAGCTAGAAAGGCAAGTTGAAGCTAGACTTTAATGTGTTTATGATATGGAAGAGAGTTATAATGCTTCTCAAAATTGAGTATCTTTGTCTACTAATACAGCCTTCTGGTAACACATATTCTTGGGCCAGATTGCTTTGGTTCTAGTCTTTGCTCCACATGTCAATTTAAATTCCCTATAAATTACTTTCCTCAGTAAAAGGCAGAAAATAATAGTACTTATCTTACTTTGTTGTGAAAACTAAATGAGTTAATATATGCAAAGCACTTTGTAGTGCCTCACATAGTAGTTTATGAATGATGGCTATTATTGTTACATAAGACATTAAGAAAAATCAAAACTAAAAGATTAAACGTAGAAGAAAAGCAGAAAAAAAATTTTAGAAGCTTTCCCGATACGTTACTTTTCCCAAATACGTTACTGTATTTGACATATTATAAATAATTGTATCTTTTTCATTGCAGTGTTTGGGAGATGGGAAGTAATGACAGCTGGCACCTGAACTAAGTACTTTTATAGGCACCACCATTCTAGAACTTCAGGATGAATGGGGATATGCCCCATGTCCCCATCACTACTCTTGCGGGGATCGCTAGTCTCACAGACCGTAAGTTTGGTTAATTTATCTAAGTTACGTTCCACTGTGTGTTAACAATGATTTCAGAGAAACTGTAACATAAATTGTTTGTAACAAAATAACAAAAATTTTAAGTTTATATTTTGAAAGAGAGACATCATTATTTCCTTTGATTCATTGGCATATGTGTGAAAGTAACAAAACTAGTCTAGTCAGCTACCAATAGGTAAGATCTTACTTTGTGTTTCATCCTAAGGACTCATTAAATAAATGGTAGCGTGTGTTTGTGGTTTTGTGTGGTAAAGGAATAAGTGCAAAAGTAAGGACCAAATAAAATAGATAAGACATTAAGAAAAGTCAAAACTAAATAACATTGGTTTGCATAGAGAAACTAATACAGACTTTTTAAAAAGCATTTATAGAAATTAACTGAAACTGCCCTTCAACAGAGAAAATTTGGCAGCTAGACAATCTAATTTCTTAATGATAGTTATTTTGAATGTTATGTTCATTATCTGTTGGAGTTTGTCATAGATATCAACAGCCTATTTTACTCTGAACAGTTAAGTTTAAAAGAATATTGTCAGTCTTTTGAGATTTATGTAGTGTAACACTTTTTTTTCCTTTTTACAGACGTACTCTTTTGGTGGGCAACTCTAATTCTTTGTCCATAATGGTTCCCACAAGCTATCCACAATATTAGCCCCTATGTCATCCTACTTGAATAAATAAAAAGATAAAAATGTAAGAGGAGGATAGAATGTGAAGAGATGTCATACTTTTTTTTTGTGCGTGGCATTGTGCAAGACTTAGGGCTTTATAATAAAGGAGCTATGTGAAAATAACTTCAAGAAAGGTTTTTATCTATGTTCAATATCCCCCAAATACTGTTTTTCTGTGAATTTCCAGCTGGTTCCAGCGGGAATGAAATAGATGAGCACAGCTTTGAGGTTAGGAAAGGAGCAGGCTAATTTATGTAGTCTGAGATAATAAGGAAGTAGCTGGTTAGGTTAGGTACCTCAGGTAAGAAAACTTTTAAAACTGCATTTGGTTTTATCACATTGTTATAGGTAAGGCATAAACTCATGTCACCTATAGGAGTGTAAAATCAGATACAGTACCAGGGGTTTCTTTTTATTTGTCCTCCCATTATCTCCACAAGTAATAATTTGTTTCCAGGGCTTCCATTCATAAAAAACGTATTACCAATTGGGGCTGAGTAGCACAATAGTAATATTTGTAGGGGATTAGAAATTAAGCCAAAAACAAAGACATTTTAGTTAACTTTCTTTTAGTTTAGGCAAATGATCAAATTTACATTTTGTGAAGAGTCATTAAATAGTGGAATTTAAGCTACTGTAAAATGTTTACTGTATGTTCTTTTGTTTGCCATTTAGATTAGAATGGAGAAAGGAGAGAATTATTTAGGAATTTATAACTTAAGCAAAAAACCTTAGATAATCTTCCTCCAGAATCCTATTCTATGAATGTTTTCCTACTAAAGTAAGCTATTTATGTTTGTATATACTTAAGCTTTTAAGAAACATGGTATTTTTCTATCTGGTGAAGAGTCAGGTGTTGTGATTTATTTAAGTGAGGGTACTAGTGATTCTGATAACTCGTATAAACAAAAATAGATTAATTAATGTCTCGATTTTTGGAAGTTACTTTGTTTTAACCTTACCTTTTTGGCTACTTATTAAATTAATAAAAACTTGAGACACGGAAATCAACATGAATATGCAGGAGCTGAGTTTTATTCTCAGAAGGTAGTATAATCTATTATGATCTGAGTGATGATTTGGGAGTTTTGTAGAGTTTATTGATATTGGTAACTTATTTTTAATTCTAAAACATATAAGCACTAAGAGATTTATTATAGTCACTCAGTCTCTAATAATCTGATTTTATTTCAAATAGTCCTGAACCAGCTGCCTCTTCCATCCCCTTTACCTGCTACAACTACAAAGAGCCTCCTCTTTAATGCACGAATAGCAGAAGAGGTGAATTGCCTTTTGGCCTGTAGGGATGAAAATTTGGTTTCACAGCTTGTCCATAGCCTCAACCAGGTATCAACAGATCACATGTAAGTACAATGTAAAATAAAGTAACCTGTTTTGTTGTTACTAAGAGACTCAGTATTCCTGGTTTTACTTTTTATTTCAAAAAAATTAGATATTTGGTTTATTTTTAAAATATATCAATACCCAAGTGAGAATATGGCCTCCTGTGATGAAATATTAATGAGAATTAAATAGGCCATAGTACTTTGAGACAACAGTTTTGACTCATGTTTTGTGAAGACTGTTTTCGGTGGTTTTGGAATAATCTTGAGATATCCATCATGATGGATCTGTGCAGAGGTCTTCACGGTATCTTTCTGTTTTTTGAGGGATGGTGCTACTAGGAATGGTGCTACTGCTATCTTTGTTTGGACATGCTTTTCATGGGAAGTTTAAAAATGGCTCAAAAGACATAACTCCATGGAAGGCTACTACAGATATAAACTTCAATTATATAGTTTATTTATAATTTTTTTGCACATAAGTATACTTTTTAATTTTTTACTGCAAAAGCAGTACATACAGTATCTTAACAGCACAAAGTAATCTTAAATGATTTTTTAAAAGTTAAATCTCTCACCCTGTCTGTTTACATTCCACTACATAGTGGCACTCTGTGTTTTCCTCTCATTTAATTTTTTTAGATTTAAATATTCACTATTTAGAGAAATGAGGAAAGCACATTATAATGGAGAAGTCCTTGCCATTAGATGCAGTACATACTTTTGGGCCATTTATAATGCCGATGACTGAGGTGAAATCCTGAATGTGAATTCGCTGATGGAGAAACTGAGATAATGATTAGTGAAAATCAGAAGGAAGTGTAGTACTAATATTTTGTCACTCCAGAAATTTAATGATGTCTAAATATTGCATCATTTGTTATGCCCATGCAAGCTTAACAGTTTTCATCAAACGTTTTAAGAGATTAATGGAATGGTACATCATATAGTTATGATTTATATTATAGAGAGCTACTTTAAGGTTTCACTCAGAAATTGAATCTTATCATTGAACACCATTTTTGTAAGTCTTATATTTATTGAGTTCAACAGTGACATGTAGTATGTAAAATTTTAAGTATTGCCTGTATTTAATTTTATCATTGATCTTCTATAGTTATGAATTTAATTTGCCTCTTACTTTCAGGTTTATTGGAAATTGTGACTATGGTCCTGGCCATGTAACTCAGTTGGTTAGAACATTGTCTTTATCTGTCAAGGTTGCAGGTTCAGTCCCCCATCAGGGCACATACAAGAATCAGCCAATGAATGCAGATGCATAAACAAGTGGAACAAATTGATCAATGTTTCTCTCTCCCTCCCTCCTGCATCCTTCCGCCCTCCTTCTCACTTTTCTTCCCTCCTTCTCCTCTTTTTCACTTCCTCTCTCTCTCAAAAAAAAATGTGACTATTCTTAACCACTCTCTTTGGATTTTTTTCTTCCTCATGACTTTATTTGAAAAAATATATAAGACGGTAAATTACATAATCTCTGGGTCTTAACTGATGTGTCATTAGTATTTCAGAGGACATTCTCATATTCAGATGTAAAGGAGAAAATATATTCTAAGACTGTGCATAATTACCACTTCTATACCCTGCTGTTATTTTGAATAATTTAGAGTAGACTCTGCTTTCTACTTTGACACTGATGTGAACATTCTTTTTATTTATTTATTTATTTATTTATTTATTTATTTATTTATTTATTTATAGAGGGGAAGGGAAGGTTGTAAGGCAATGTATGGTTGACTCTCATGAGTCCCCTGCTGGGAACTGGCCTGCAACCCAGGCATGTGCCCTGACTGGGAATCGAACCGCGATCGTGTGGTTCGCAGGCCCGCGCTCAATCAACTGAGCTATGCCAGCCAGGGCCTGAACATTCTTAAATAAGCTTGTAATGTCATAAAATATGTTTTGGGCTTTTTTTGTATGTGTGTGTTTAAAATAAAATGAGGGAAAAAGTTGTTCTTGGAAAAATTCTCCTGTTGTTTTTCATAAGTCTGTTTCTTCTAGGATAGCGCCTTTGAAAATCCATCGAAGTTTTAAATACACTGCATGATTTGTTTTTATACCATGTCTTTCTGACTCAGCCTTTTCTGAATTTCACTATTGAATTGCTATCTAACGTAGAATAGGAAATTCTTAACTGATCACTGTTTTAATTTTTGATATTTATTTTTTCAATGCCAGAGAGTTGAAAGATAATCTCGGCAGTGATGATCCAGAAGGCGACATACCAGTCTTGTTGCAGGCCGTCCTGGCAAGGAGTCCTAACGTTTTCAGGGAGAAAAGTATGCAGAACAAATATGTACAAAGTGGTGAGGTTCACAGTAATTGAATTTTGCATAATATTTATATGAGTTCATATCAGAACTTGTTTAACATATATTAATTAAATTGAACGGTCTCCTTTAACAAGCTAACCTATCATCTATGAATGCTGCATTGATATCCTGAATCAAAACCAAGAACAGGAAGGAAACTAAATGGAAACTAATATATTTGCAGTTTATTTTTTTGTATTTGCAGTTTAATATGCAACTAAATTTCTTGAAAATCAGACAAAGTTTAAAGTGTATTTTGTTATATATTTCAGAATGTGTTAGTTTACTCAAAGAGTTTTAGAAATGGTTTTAACTTTAGAAAATTGCATAATTGATATGGAAGAAGTGTTTTCATTAATCAAATAATAAGAATATTTGCAGAGCTTTTTAACATGCAGTACATGTATAAATATATCAGATATTAGTTTTGTTATTGATGGTGACTACATTTATGGCTATACAATAAGTAACTGGTATAATGCGTCTGTTGCCCTAGCAATAGAAAAATGGGTTTATAATAAGTTATTATTAAGGATAAGCCTATTCATAATATGTATTATAAAAGTCATAAAAATATGATGTCCAGCAAAGGTAGCATTTTTGTGTGGTGCAGGAGCACCTTTGAGTTAGGAGCATTGTTTAGCCTAAAGCTTACTAAATTTTTCAAGCCTAAGTACTTTGCAAGGCTCTCAAGATTAAAATAGGGGAGAACTTCTGAAGGTTTAATTTACTGCATTGATTAATTGTTTTAAAAACATTGCCAGATTTATTGGAAGCACCTCCATGAAGCACCCCATTCCATCTCCCAGTTTTGTTTTGTTTTGCTTTTAATAGTATTTTTTTGTTGTTGATTTTGTGGATTGTATGTACATTGTGTTTTTAAAACAATTGCATATTTTATTATTCATTACTCAAAGAGAATCACCTCTGCCCAACTCACCTTTAAGCAGATCGTAGGTAGGTAGGTATTCAGGGCAAGACTATATCTTCACCAGAACTAATAAGCTAGATTGCAGTAATAGGAGACATCTGAATTTTGAAAGGGAAATGAGAATTATACTTGTTTTGAAAGATGGCTGGAGTGGAAGACAATATGGGGAGATTGTTGGATTGGAAGATAGACTGATAGGTTAGAAGCATGTAGTTCAGGATAATGTGAATAACCAATTGGGTAAAGGAAGTCTTTATCCAATTTTTGATAACTTATATTTTTAAACATTTAATTTGGGTAGTAAATCATTCTACTAAAAAATCTTCTAGTAGAGTAATTTACCTTTCAGTCACATATTTTGTGTTCAATACTACACATACAGTTTAATTCAAACTGTATTGTTAGATTCATTTTGTATTTTTTTATCGTTATTCTATTACAGTTGTCCTATATCCTACTTTGTAAAAACGTAAACTAGCATTTAACACTTAATAGCATGTTGTGATTTTTTTCTAACCATTTTTCAAGTGTTATAGTAGCTTTAAAATTGTAAAAGGTGATTCTGTCTAGGTGTAAATGTGAGTTGCATGGAGAAAATTTAATAATGCACATTTTATTTATATTTCTTTGTAATTTTGAGGTAATCAAAAAGAAATATTAGAATTTCATTTCTTTTTTATGTATAAAAATTGTTGCTTTCAAACTGGTAATTCCAGCTTGTCCCAGTGATGAGTGTTAATTCAGGATTTTTTTAAATCTTCCAATTTATGGAATATTGCCATCTCTGTTTTAAAAAATTCATTAACAGTAATCACAGTAATTAAATTATTAAGCTATGGAAGATATAATTTGGTATTGAATTTGATTTGGAATAGAAAGTTCAAAATTTGAAATTTAAACTATGTAAAGGAAAACACGGTAGTCTTACTGATAACTTTGAGGTGATTTTGAGCCCTCATCTCATTCAACCACTGTCAGAGAGCTAGAATGCCTTCTGCAGTAGTCTTGGCAAATGAACATGTAGCTTCTGTTTACATGTTTCTGGTGAAAGGCATTTCTCATGTCAATAGCAAGAAATGAAATTTGGGAATATAATATGATGCTTGAAGTTCCCAAAAAGATTGACTGTGCATATCATAAGAAAGTTCAGGGTTAATCATAGGTTTTGTCTTTGATCTTAAAATGTCTAAGTAAATGAATTTTTCTTGTCTCCTATTTAACAAAATGCCTTTGTGTAACTGTTGAAGGAACAGTGTGTAGCTTGAAAAGAAATGTGAGAATCTGAAATGTACCTCCAGATTTCCTCTCATCGATCAAATATTTATTTAACCCTTAATATTTGGCAAAGAATTATTGTAGAAGAAAGAATAGGAGCATTTTGTTTTGCATAAAAAGACTTTCAGATGGGTTGCAGCTGCTTAAACTTTTGGCCCCTAAATAAAGAACTTCTAAAACCTAGGTCTGAAATAAAAAACAATGATTTAAAAAAAGAAAACTAGTTTTGAATCATAATGAAATGAATAGAATATTGTGAAATAAAGCTCCTAAGGATGAGAGATGTACGTAATAAAGTATTTCACTTAATTGAAAACCACCTGGAGGCCTATTATAGAGGGAAGAGTGAGTAGTATTTGATCTGGGCGTAAAGCAACTTCTAAAAGTTCTTTTAAATTATAAGTCTAAATATTAGGACTTTAAACGAAGCAAATAAAAATTTCTTAAAAATTTAATCTCTATATCTGCTTTTAGATTGGTTATGTAGTAAAAGGATATTTTGACCGAATTGGTTGAACTAAACATTACAGTTTCTGCATTTTGCCCTTCAAAATGAACAGCTTAAAAAAGAACAAAGATCTTTTGAACGTGAAAGGTCAATTGATTTAAATCATTTAAAGGAAACAAAAATTAATATGGTTGCCATCTTTGTGTGTGTTTTTAGGAATGATGATGTCTCAATACAAACTTTCTCAGAATTCCATGCACAGTAGTCCTGCATCTTCCAATTACCAACAAACCACTATCTCACATAGCCCCTCCAGGTAATATATTTATTATTTGATCAAGTATTGTTTTCTGTGGTTCATATACTTGTGAATATACAGAGTATACATACATGTAGATAGTGGTGAATTATATGTAGTTAAGAAGTTAAAGTGCTTACTTTAGTCTTAAATAGTAACCCATGTGAACATTTACCTTATATGCATAAATGCGGTAATACAGGAATTGATCTATCATTTTAGTAACTTAATTTTACTAACTGTCTGTCAAAGAGACAGAAGAATGTGTTACTATAACGTGTGTTTGAGGTAAGAAAATGTATAGAGTAGAACTTGGGCAGAAAGCCTTTATATAACTTAAACAGATGGATACTTTCCTGCAAGTAAAATAAATTAATTACTCCAGTTGTTATAAACTGTTTAGTGTAACTCTTAGATTATGATTTGTGAATGATTTTTGTGTATCTGACTTTTTCAGATTTTTTGTTTGCATAGATTTTAATTTAAATAAATTGGAATTTGTAGAATTTTATGACAGTGAAATTTCAAGGAATAGCCTATTTATTGTATATCCTAATGTTTATTTGGATTTGGCTTTTAGCCGGTTTGTGCCACCACAGACAAGCTCTGGGAACAGATTTATGCCACAACAAAATAGCCCAGTGCCTAGTCCATATGCCCCACAAAGCCCTGCAGGATACATGCCATACTCCCATCCGTCGAGCTACACAACACATCCACAGATGCAGCAAGGTAAGAAAGCTGGTTGTTTACCTAAAGGGAATACCTAGTATTCCAAGCCAATTCATTTCTTTCTTTTAGAGTTTTCAAAACACAAAGTAAAATACTATACTGTATACTTGTCAACAAACATTCCTTTTAAGATATGGCTTAAGTTTTTATCATTTGGGAGGTAAAAGGATCAGTGTGATTTTGACTCTTTGGATTACGTTTTTATACAACTGACTATATTTAGTTCTGAAATTAGGAACTGCTTTTTAATTGTGCTTTCTTCCTACAGTGGCACTAAGTCAAAGAAAAATTATATTTTAATTGGTAAATATATATAGTATGAAGATTTTCCTATACAGTAGATACAGTATAAATAGAAGAAAATTCATCTTATGTGTAAAAATTTCTGGGATTAGATTAGTTCTCAATTGAAGGCAGGTGTGGATAGTTGATTTTTAAGGTTATATTTTGCTCAGGATGCATGAAATGGCTGCTAAGTGATTTATTATTAATATAAATTTATTTGTATTTTGTGGGAGAACTTTTTAAAAGTAAAAAAGATAATACAACAAATATCTGTGTTTTTGTCTTCCATCATTAACAGCAAATTTTTATCATTTGCAGTCAGGCATTAGTTTCTATGTGTATTTTTATTTTTTATTATGCCTGAAGTTGAAACTCTTCATTTATAAACTTTCTAACTATAAGCTTTTAACTTAGTCATCCATCAAAACAGCCAACTTCTGGCTTCCCAAAGTTAGAGAATGAAGTACTAGGTTGAAACTGTTTCATACACTAACACAGAGAAAAACTAGTAGACAGATCACACATTTGAAAAAGATACCTTCAAAATGACAAAATTTAGTGGGAGTGGTAAACACAAGGATGTGCGCCTGTGTAGACTGATACTAGTGAAATAGTATATTCTGGCACACGTAGTTATGAGGAACATTTTAAATATAATTAATAGGGGGACACATTTGTTGCTTATGGAAATGTCCACATACATGTAAGTATGTATAGGAAAGAACATAGGTTTTTACTCTAAATACTGTTGTTTTTTTTAACAAGATAAAACCAGCTTTTTCAGAAAAAATACGTTGAATTCACAAAATCAAAGGAGAAACTTGGTTTGGGGGCCTGTTCAATTATGTGTCATTTCTTGGAAATTCTTGGACACTTGAGGAACTAAAGATGTAACTCAGGGGTTAGCCCCACTCAGATATAAAAATTATTATAAACAGGAAAATTTATTGTGGTGAAGAACAAATGGGTGGGTATATGGGACAGAAAAGAATCCAGAATGAGGCAAATATATATGGGAATTTAGGGCATGTGAAGGTTACATTTAAAACACTTTTTCAACTTTATATTACAAAAATTTAACCATGCAAAAAGGTTGAAAGATGAGCACAATGAATCTCTTCACCGACAGACATCATAACTTTTTGCCTTAAGTACATCTGCTAAGAAGAAGGAAATTATCCTCTGTAAACACCAACTGTAATTATTTACCCTAAAATTATTAAGAATAGTTTATAGTATCATGTAATATCTAGTCTACATTCAGTTTTCACCATTTGTCCCAAATATGTCATTCATAACCTTTGTCTTTTCAAAGCCTAATCTAATCTAATTCCTCACACTTTGCATTGGATTTTTACATCTCTTTTTCCCCCATAACAGTAATTTTTGGGGTTTTTTTTTAAGAGTTTGTGCTCCTTTTGTTGTAGAATATCTCTTATTCTAGACTTCACTCTTTCCTCATAGTGTTGATTAATTTGCTCATATATTCCTTATATTTCCTATGGACCAGAAGTTATCTTTAAAAGCTTTATTAGTTTCTAGTCATATATTTTTGGCAAGACTACTAGATAAGTAAATAAATAATGTGCACTTCATATTGCATCACATCAGAAGGTACATAATGTCGTGTGGTCCCAGTATTAATGGTGTTTAGGTGGTGACTACTTTGTATAAGTACATTTTTTTTTTTTACTCTTTGCAGTTAGCAAGTAATCTGAAGGGGGATATTTTGAGATCATGTAAATATCCAGTTCCTACTAATCTTTTACTGAAAGAGTTTAGTGTCCAATGATTCTTATTTCATCAGTTTTCTAACCAGTCATTGGAAAATGGTGATTGTTTTTAATTGTCGTTCTAAGGATGGCATTTTTACATCAGTATATAAGAAGAGATTGTTTAATAAACCATGTTGTATTGATTGGCTAGGCATTTGAAAATTTTCAGTTGGATTTCTAGATAATCTTGAATGTAAATGTTCTAGATAGGTGAATTATTTACCTGTTCATTTGTATTGTAAGTAGTGAAATTGTAAGGCAAAAAACATGGGTGAATTTTTGGTAATTACTTAAGAGTTGAGAAGGCCTTATTTCTACGCAGACTTAAAACCTGGATTCTAAATATGGAAAATAAAATGACTTAGTTATAAATGTGTGTGTAAGAGGAGAGAACATAAATAAGGACAAGTAAATATGGAGAAAAGCATTTTTTAAATTTATTACAATCACAAAGTACTAATTTTTAATATACTAATATCTTTAAAAGATTGATAAAAATTAGACAAAAGTAAACCAAAGAAGTAAACAGATAATTTGCTATAAAAGAAAAGCAAATTGGATACAGAAAGGTTACATACATGAAAATTTGATCAACCTGTCCCATAATTAAAGAGATGTGAATGAAAGTTAAAATGGAATACCATTTTATATCTATCAGATTAGTAAGTACCTTATAGATATATGATACCTAGAATCAACAGTGTACAGGGAAAATTGAACTCACAGTTTTCATAGAGGTATAAATTGGTATAACCTTTTTTAGAGAATAGTTTGACAATATCTATGTAATTTAAAATGCATGTACCTCCTTCTATAGTTCAAAATCCAGCTCCTTTAAAGAGGATGGGGGTGGATAAAACTACGCCTAGGCAATTTCATCACAAGTTCTAGCAAGCATTCAAGGAAGAGGTGTTCTAATCATAAAACATTCCAGTTATTATCTATCAACATGGGAACAAAATTTCTAAATATTACCAAACCAAATAAATAATGTTATCAACCAACATGTATGATAAAATTGGACATATATGAGAAATACATGGATTGGTTAATATTAGAAAATTAATTCAGGTTAAGAAGATGGGGATCCTGTGAGCCTCTTACTAAGTGCCAAAAGAGCATTTAAAAAATTTTTGAACTTCCAGCCCTGACTGGGTTGCTCCCTTGGTTAGAGTACCATCCCAACATGCCAGGGCTGTGCCTCTCCTGTCAGGGCACATACAGGAATCAAGCAGTGAATGCACAAGTGAGAGGCGTAACAAACCGATGTTTCTGTCTCTCAATGCTCAGTAGTAAAATTTAACTTCCACTTAATGATTTTTAAAAGTTTTTCACTGAATAGATTAGGACAACCTTATTCTGGCAGCCTTTTCCTGATAAAGACTATTTTACTAATGATGAAAAATTAGAAACATTTTTATTGAAATCCAGGGTAGTGTATGAGTGCTTATAATCATCACCTTTATTTAGTGGGTGACTTACTTGACTACTTAGTGTGAGTGTCTTAGTCAATATAAGAAGATAAGCATAAAATATATATATATACGTACAATTATTGGTAAAGAGATGAAAAGTATTATTTTCGGTTGATACTGTTATCTTCATAGAAAATTTAAGAGAAGCTACAAACAGGGTAATAGAATTAATAAAAGTACTCCACACAGTTACTGGATACAAGATCAAAATAATGAATTGAATTGCATTTTTACAAGCCTAAAATAGGTGATTTTAAATATACTTCTAAAATATTAACAGTTTCAAGGAAAACCATAAGAGACCTAGGAATACTCTTTTGTGGAGAAAATTATAAAACTTTTTATAGAGATATTTTTTTAAAACCTAAGAAAGGAAAGACTTTCCTGCTACTTCACAGGTGGAAGGACTCAATAGGGGACAGATAGGAATTTTTTTCAAATCTATAAACTTAATACCACATCAATAAAAATCCCTAGCAGGGTTTTTAGGCAGTTTAAGCTACTTCTAGGAATTCATGTGAAAAAAATAAAAATTCAAGAATAGGCAAGATAACTTTGAAATGAAATGAGATGTAGCTCAATCTAATAGGAATCAAGATTTATTACTGCTCCAGACATGGAAAAGTAGAATATGATGAAATGGAGATTGATAAAGAGGTCTTGGAACATAATAACCATGAACAAATGGAACTTGATCCATATGGTATTGTATCTTAATGGAGAAAGAATGGTTTCTGAGACAGTTATCTATATGGAAAAAGGAAAATTGGGATTCCTGTCTCATACTACTCTTAAAAATAAATTTTATGTGGATTAAAGATCAAGGAAAAACAAGACTTTAAAGGAAAATATAAGAAACTATACTTTTATGACTTTCTCTTAATGAGGGAATCTGAATGGCCAATACCTATGGAAGGATGCTTGGCTTAACTGTTAATCCAGGTCACAACTATAAGTGACAGTCAAGAGACATTTCTCATTCTCAGACAAAAATTGTTGGCAAGGATACAGAACAGTAAAAACTGTCCTGTACTACCAGTGGAGTACAAATAGACATAAGTAACTTGGCAGGCTATTTGTTAATATTTGGCACGGTTTCAAAATTGACATATCCAGCAATTTCACTTGTTAATACATTTGTTACCAAAAAAAAGTCTTGTACAAGAATGTGCCTTACAGCATTATGATGACAAAAAGCTATCTAAACATGTAACATAAGAATAGATAAATTGTGTACATTTATTCAACAGAATATATATAATGTTTTTCAAATAAATGAATTTATAACTACATGTGTAAAAAGACACATTTCAAAATAATATTAATTTAAATGCAAGTTAGAGAAGGATATATGCCATTTACATAAAGACAGTGTACAAAACATCACTAGGTATTTAGGGGTATATTCACAGCAAAGGTAGAGTGAACTCTAAACTATAGTGTTACTTTTAGGGGGTAATCGAAAGGAAATAGAGGAGAAAAATATGCTAATATATGGAGAGCGTCAACCATATCTAATGTTCTACTTCATTTTTCTGAGAAATGCACCATTAGGCCATTTCTTCATAGTGTGAACATCATAGAGTGTGTTATATATAGAGTGTGTAGCCTACTGTACATACCTAAGCTATGTGGTATAACCTATTGCTCTAGACTACAAACTCATATAGTATGTTATTGTACTGAATACTGTTGGCAACTGTAACACAGTAGTAAATAGGGTTTGTGTATACCAACATCACCACAAACAAATAAATAATGCTTTGCACCACAACGCTATGATGTCCACAACATTATGGTATCACTAGGTGATAGGAATTTTTCAGCTCCATTATAATCTTATGAGACCATCATCATATATGCTGTTCATTGTTTACTGAAACCTCATTATGCCACGTGACTCTAGATCCAAATGACATGTAGCACAGTGTTAAGATTTGATCAAACTCTGGATAGTTAGTACATGAGTGCTAGTTATATTATTCTCTGTAATTTTTCTATGCTTATTTCTTGTGAATAATTGTCCTCTAAGAATTTTAACAGTTTATTTTTTAAAGCTTTTTTTTATTCTTATTAATTTCAGCATCGGTATCAAGTCCCATTGTTGCAGGTGGTTTGAGAAACATACATGATAATAAAGTTTCTGGTCCGTTGTCTGGCAGTTCAGCTAATCATCATGCCGATAATCCTAGACATGGCTCAAGTGATGACTACCTACACATGGTGCACAGGCTAAGTAGTGACGTATGTAATATATTAGTTGTCATTAAGGTAATAAAACAGTTCTAATATTTGTCTCATAACCTAGTATTTTAATTCCATAATTTAAAGTATATCTGTTGTCAAGAATTATACTAGGTCTGAGAAAATAGATATGAAAAATATGGTTTCTGTACCCACAAAGCTTAGTCTACAGCAGGGTTGGTAAACTGGCCAGTAGGCTGACCCACAAACTAAGAATGGTTTTTACATTTTCAAAGAGTTTAAAAACAACCACCACAGCAAAGAACATTATGTAACAGAAACTGTATGGGGCCTAGAAAACTTAAAATATATATTATCTGTTTCTTTACTAAAAAAGTTTGCCAACCCCTGGTCTAGAGGTTTAAATTCTTAATAAAATAAAATTTCATTTTTAAATACATGCTCACATAAAAATGTTCTCTTATATAATGAACCTTTACTTACTAGCACTTAGCTCTTTTTCCCTCTAAATCCTGTATAAAACTTTTCTCCTGAAATTTAATGTTACTTTGATGTTGTTGAAGTATTTCATGTTATTGAAAATTTGTCTTGTTATTGACTTGGTGGTATTGTCACATACCACCAAAGTTCAGTGTATCTAAGGAAATACCAGAGATGACAGTGGCCTCTGCCCTTGAGACATTCACGGCCTGGTAGGGTAGGGTGTTCACAGCTCCTTTTGTAGAAAATAGCAAACAGAATTGGAGCGTACTAGTAATACCAGTTTTCTTATTCGTTGCCATGCGTAGGCTGTTGATTCTTTTGGATACAGTTTCAGTTCTTCTAAGATAAACTACGGAGAAAACAGGAAAGTGCAGAAGAATTATGCTATTGAATTGGTACCAACACTTTACCTGTCAGTAATTTATGTCTTTTATTGGTTCTCTTTAAGATTTCTGTAAAGCCTCTCCTATCATTCAAGATACAAATTTTATACTCTATTCTTAGGATGGAGATTCTTCAGCATTGAGGAATGCCGTATCCTTTCCATTGAGGTCTCCACAGCCAGTATGCTCCCCTGTTGGAAGTGATGGAACTCCTAAAGGTATTATTGTAACTGAAATTTCTTTCAGGATTTCATATTTCAAGTTGAATGAAGAACTCAGGCTTCTTAATGCAGCTATCAAAACGGATTGTTGTTTTCATTTATCGGAGGGAAAAAACCAAGTCTGCACTTTCTCTATAAAATATTGATAGTGTTTTTAGGTACATACAATGTAGTCCTCATTGAGAAATCCAGTGCTCTTTACAAACCACAAATGTCTTACCTTACTTAGACATTTGAAAGTATTGATCAAGCGTAGTTCGGGACTTCCGCCAAGATGGAGGCATAGGTGGAAACACTGTGCCTTCTCCCACAACCAAGTTTGAATACAACAAAGGTTTGGAGAAACAAAGACACAGCCAAAGGACAGAAAATTGAATTACACGGAAGTCCGACTATATCTAACTGTTCAACCGGGGGACGGTAAGAGGGGCGGAGCCAGCAGCGAGCAGGGTGGGGCAAGAAAGATCCTCAGACCCAGGTGCATAGGCAGCCCGGACCCAGTTGGGGTGCGGGGCAGACTGACCGCGGTCGCACATCTGCGCACAGTGAGATGGACCACGCAGGCTCCAGGGGGCGAGGGCTGACGGCGGTGGCACACTCGCGTGCAGTGGGACGAAACATGTGGGCCCGGTGACGGCAGCAGCTGTGGCACCAGTGGGGGCCAAGGCAGCAGGCGGCAGACGGGACGCCAAAGTCCCTCTTTGACCCCGCCCCCACATACAGCGTCCCAACCCAGCCACTGAGTTGCCCTACGCTAGTGAACACTTTAGGGCTCTGATCCTGCTACGTAAAAGGCATGAACAGCCCAAAAGATGGCGCAAGAAGAACTCAAAGTCCCAGAGCCAATAACTCTCAGCGACCAAGAGATTGCCAGCCTTTCAGATGCACAATTCAAGACACTGTTTATCAGGATGCTCACAGAACTGGTTGATTATAGTCAAATTAGAGGAACATATGAAGGCTAAACTAATTGAAATGAAGGGAGATGTCCAGGAAACCACTAGTGATGGAAAGGAAACTGGGACTCAAATCAATGGAATGGAGCAGAAGGAAGAATGAAACATCCCACCAGAAAGGAATGAAGAAATGAGAATTCAAAAAAATGAGGAGAGGCTTAGGAATCTCCAGGACATCTTTAAACGTTCCAACATCCAGATTATAGGGAAAGAAACAGCCACGAGTGGAAAGCGTATTTGAGCAAATAATAAAGGAGAACTTCCCCAGTCTGGCAAAGGAAATAGGCTTCCGGGAAATCCAGGAAGCTCAGAGGGTCCCAAAGAAGTTGGACCCAAAAAGGAACACACCAAGGCACATCATAATTACATTAGCCAAGACTAAAATGAAGGAGAGAATCCTAGAAGCAGCAAGAGATAAGGGGACAGTCACCTACAAAGGAATACCCATCAGACTGTCAGCAGATTTCTCAAGAGACCTTACAGGCAAGAAGGGGCTGGAAAGAAATATTCCAAGTCATGAAATCCAAAGACCTACATCCAAGATTGTTTTATCCAGCAAAACTTTCATTTAGAATGGAAGGACAGAGAAAGTGCTTCTCAGATAAGGTCAAGTTCAAGGAGTTGATCATCACCAAGCCCTTATTATATGAAATGCTAAAGGGACTTATCTAAAAAAAAGAAGATTAAAAATATGAACAGTGAAAGGACAGCAAACACATAGTTATTAACAACCACACCTAAAACAAAAGCAAACCAAGAGGACAGCTAGATCAGGAGTGGAACCATAGAAATGGAGATCACATGGAGGGTTAGAAACAGGGGGCTGGGAGGAGGAGAAGGGGGGAGAAGGCACAGAAAATAGCATAGAGAGTAGGTAGAAAATAGATAGGGGGGAGGGCAAGAATAGTGAGGGAAATATAGAATCTAAAGAACTTGAGACACATGGTTATAAACTAAGGGGGGAGAATGGTGGGGGAGGGAGTGTGCAGGTGGAGGGGAATGAAGGGGGGGAATAGAACAACTGTAATGGTATAATCAATAAAATATATTTAAAAAAATAAAAAATAATAAAAAAAGAAAGTATTGATCAGTTTTCTCTATCGTCTATACCCCTCCCAACAAAACTTACTTGACATTTGATCTACCTGTTTTCCTCCTACTTCTTTCATAGATTTTTTTCTTAATTAGCTCTTCTCTCTCTTTTTTCAAGATTTTCATTATTAAGCTGTCTTTCATAGTACTTTTTTTCTTGGCTGTTTTACTCAGTTTTGGTAACAACATTCATTACTTTTGCAAACACATTTCCCAAATTTGTATCTTTGGCTCTAGTCATTTCCAGGAAAAACTTTCTCATGTCTAGCTGGTGTTTCACATTCATGTTCAAAATTGTTCTCACTTTTTTCCTGCCATTCTTGTTTCTTGTAATGCTATCCCAGTCCTGAATCATCTTAAAGTCTTCATACCTCTTAGGTCGTCATTTATCACAATATGGCCAAGTCACTGTTACTTCCTTAAATCTCTTACATTAATGTTCATCTGCTTTCACATCTAATTAGAATCCTGTATTTTCTCTATGTTCTAAGTTAATGGGTGATCTTTCATGGACCCTCCACTAATCTCCTCAAGCTATTAATTTATACTTTTTCTGACAGTTTATCTGGTGCTGTCTTATGGACATGAATTTTATATTGTTTATCTTTGAATTACCAAAAAACCTAGTATAGTGCTTTGTGTATAACAGATTCACAAAATTATGAATTTAAGTTCAGGTTTGGGCTATTTTTTGAAGTCTGATTATTTGAATTACCAGTTTGTTGGAAGAGAAACTGTACTCCACAAGTAAAGAATTAGCTAGTAATTAATTTTAATATAACTGACAGTAAGTTTTCCCTATTCATGAGAATTCCTAATTATAGCCATCTAAAACATGGACTGGTCTACTTCTTATTAATGTAAAGATATTTTTTTTCACAGATTCTGTTTGAACTCTTTGATCAGGACATTTTTCATGAGGTGAAAGTTGAACTTTTATGAACCATTCAAATTTTATAATTCTGTAAATTTTCAGGAATGAAAATAACCCATTTTCTGAAATGAAGAGCAACTTCCAGAGTACCTCTATTTGTAGGTTAGCTCACAAGCATTGTCAGGGTGAGAAGTTATTCAAACTTCCAGGGAGAAATAACAGTGGGGATAGATGGTTGATCTCGTTAACCAGCCCATTTTTTCTTTAACTCTTGAGGATGGATGAGTGGGTGGGTAGATGGATAACTCTAGATTAAAAAAAAGAAAACTTTAGAACAATTTCGCGATCACATTATCAGAAGTCTACTTCTGGTCACGAGGTATGTTTCAGCTAGTTTTAAAGGTTGAGTGAATCATCAGTCTAATTTGATTTTTAGGTGAATTATTGGAATTTGAAGTTTGTTTAAAATATTCATTATATATGTAATTTGCCACATCAATTTTAAATACAAAGGCAGTATGGTGTATTATAATCCAAACATTAAACAAATCTAGGTTTAATTTTTTTTCAGGATTGTTAGCTATATAACCTTGGGCAAATTTTTTAACCTCTATAAGCTTCATTTTCCTTTTTTGCAAAATGGTATTGATAAAAATACTCTTCAAGATTTTTGTGAATCAGTTAAATGAATTGATGTGCAAAGTACCTTGTGCAAGCTCCAACACAAAATAAATGGTCCAAAAGTGTTAGTTTTATTTTTTTGATGTCCTATATAAGCTTCATCTAAAAACACTATTTATTAATAAAACTTCAATCTAACATTTGTACTAAATTGCTTCAATAACATGTTTATCACACTTTACATTATATCTAAGCTATGTCCTCTAAAAAGTTATTTGTATATATCACACTTTAAATATGTTAACATTGCTCATTGAAATGATATAGAGAAAAAGAACACCACATAAAGGTATGTAAGTCAATACTTTACCACCAGTTTGTGAAGTATAAAAAGACTAATAATTGTAATTTTTTCCATTTCCTTTTTTATACCAGTCAGTATTCATGAGTGTAGTCAGTAGGATTAATTTATTATTTTTTTAAATTTGACAGACTTACTTTTACTTCAGATACAGTTTTCTAGATGGTCACTGAGAGAATAGAGATCATCATGCCCAGAATATTTGTGTTGTTCCACCTTTAGAAACAGTGAGCTATTTTGTTGTTTTCAAGCTTAGTATTTATATTTTATTGGCACAAAAATAGAAACAATACTTGTCTGGAAAATGATACTCATAGTTCAGTACAAACCTGGATCATCTCCCAGCAGGTTGACCGGCCATGAGGGGCAGGTCTTCAGGATTTTTTTTGTCTTTTCTAGATAAGTAGCTTGGACTAGATAATTCTCTAATATTTTTTCTAGCATCGCTATATTATCACTTCTTATTTCTATCACAATATATGAAAATATAAAGCTAGCACAAACGTTCATTCCTGTCTGTTGAATTTTGTTTCTAGGGTCAAGACCACCATTAATCCTACAATCTCAGCCTCTACCTTGTTCATCACCTCGAGATGTTCCACCAGATATCTTGCTGGATTCTCCAGAAAGAAAACAAAAGAAGCAAAAGAAAATGAAATTAGGCAAGGATGAAAAAGAGCAGAGTGAGAAAGCTGCAATGTATGATATCATTAGCTCTCCATCTAAGGACTCTACCAAACTTACATTAAGACTTTCTCGTGTAAGGTCTTCAGACATGGACCAGCAAGAGGATATGCTTCCTGGTATGGAAAATAGCAATGTTTCAGAAAATGATATTCCTTTTAATGTGCAGTACCCAGGACAGACTTCAAAAACACCCATTACTCCACAGGATGTAAACCGCCCACTAAATGCTGCACAGTGTTTGTCGCAGCAAGAACAAACAGCATTCCTTCCAGCAAATCAAGTGCCTGTTTTACAACAGAACACTTCAGTTGCTACAAAACAGCCCCAGACTTCTGTAGTACAGAATCAGCAACAGGTATCACAGCAGGGACCTATATATGATGAAGTGGAATTGGATGCATGGGCTGAAATTGAGCGAATAGAGAGAGAATCGGCAATTGAAAGGGAGCGCTTTTCAAAAGAAGTTCAAGATAAAGGTAAAATAATCTCATTACTACCACTTCTTACTCTGGGCAAATATATCATTATAATGTCAAAATCGTTTTTTAAAGTTACTTTTTCTAATTGTATTTTATAATTCTTTGTCTCTCTTCAATTACATGTTTATTACTGATGCTCATACCTTAGAGACTTAGTTTCATTTTTTCTCTGAAACAACTGAGATTTGGTAATTCTATGTCACAGATCCATCTTTTATATACCAAGTGATTTTTTTCTGTGCTTGTCTACTTAAGTGAACATTAGCATTTTTATATCATGTGCATTTTTCACAAGTTGTGTTAATACAGTTTTGCATCTTCAGCTTTTTTCTGCCAAAACATGGTTAACTATTATAGAATTAATTTGAATCACTACATTTAAGAAAAGTTTGTGTATATGCATATTATGCAGTTAGATTTTTCCCTTGGTTTTTACTCCTACCACTTCTTAATAATGTGACTTCTTTTTAGTAAAAAAATTATGAAAAGAATTTTAATTTAATATTAAATAGCAAACCTTAAGGATCAAAGATCTTTTGTTTGTGATTATAGTCAAGTGTTCACTTTTGTCTGACTGGTATATTAGTATGGAGATTCAAGATACATGTTCTGTGAATTAATGGGCTTTTTTTCCTGCGTTATAAATAATTATAATCAAATAAAAGTAGCTTTCTATTAAATTCTTGACTTTTTAAGAGAAATGAATTAGTGATTGAAATTAGTAATATGACGTATGAGTTTGCTGTCTTTACAGATGCATATATATATGTGTGTGTGTGTGTGTGTTTGACTATCCAATCCAAAGCATACTTTATAATTTAACTTTACAAATATTCTACATTGATTTAGTTTTTTTCATATTTTTTTAATTATAAAATAAAACTTAATGTTAGAACTCATTTTTATATATGACTTTTTTATATGTGACAGGATCATTTCTAGGTAATTCTGTTTCTATGCTAAGAAATAAACTGAAGATTTGTGTTTTATTTCCTGTCTGTCATGATGGCTTTTTTTAATGTTAAATATTTTTTAAAGACTATGTTTACTAATTGTTGCATTACAATGTTTACTAAATATATAAATCACAGACAAATGCAAGTAAAAAAATTGATATTGATTGGGGAACTGGTTTTCTTTTAAACTAGTAAATCATTGACATTAAGGATGAAATATAGTGTTGTTTGTTCTTTCTCTGCATAGTAGTGTGGGGTTCAGAAAATAAATACACCATATGGGTTCTAAAATGTATCTTCTCCTCTAATCTCTTATAAAAGTATATGTATATCAAATGAAGAGAGCAATATTACTTGGCTTCTCTTGATAATATACTCATTTCTGAATTCTATGACAGTTTTGCAAAAAAACATAAAATTGTAATTTCTTGACCAAGAATTATTAGGTGCCTTGAGAGCCAAATTTTTTCATGACATTTTCATCTACATTTTGGAAAATTGTGTTCTTAAAAGTATAATTTTTTAATGATTTTTTAGTTGGTGGTGGTAACAAACAGAGGAGATGGTGAACTGGATTTTGTTTTTTTTTTTAACTTTCTTGAACTTTTATTGTATCGGATTTGTTGAAACCAAAGTTTGTACCTTTAAAACTTGAATGAAAATAAGGATAGTAAAGAAGGCTAATTGTCTGTTAGCAAACATTTTAGACCACTAACTTGCCTTTGGGAGAGTAACAAAGTCAACAAACAGCATACTGTTCTTTCAGAAACTTGTAATATATGTTTTACTTTTAATTATCTAATCAATTTTCTCTGTGACCTATGATGGAGTGGCTAAATATAATTAAAAGTTTAATGAACAGAGCTGACAGAATTTCAAGCTCTGTAAGTTGACTTACAGAGATATCTGGTACTATAGGATTAAAAGAAAAAATGTTTATAGAGCTATCTTACTTTTAGTTTGCTTTAGACGAATTTAGTGTGTATATGGGCTCTGCTGATTTTGCTGACCTGATATAACTCGTTTTCTGACAGCCATGTTCCCATTATTTCATGGCTTTATTTGAAACCTTTTGGAATGTAGGTACCATCTTATACCTTTGATTTGATCCTTGTAATTTTGTATTCTGTTTCTGCATTGTGTGATGGGATAGTCTTTTATATATAAGCAGTTATCTTGAGATTTTGGAAAGATTAAATGTTTGATATGTTGTTACAAAGTTGTAGGTGAGGCCATAAATAAAAACAAAATTTTCTGAAGTGGTGGTTTTTAGTCAGCCCTTGAGAGATGAAATACTTTTTGAAATGAATTTATCACTAGTAAATTTTAGGAGTAAATAGTAAATTGATATTTACTGTATTCTAAGGTTTGGCACTGGTTTTAATAACCATTGCATTGGTGGAGGTGAGGACCAAACAAGACTATTTTGGTCTACTGAGAGCTGTTCTTTAGGGTCTGAGCTTACTTGCTGTTATATCCTTTTGTCGTGGGAGAAGCATTCCCTTCAATAGACCAGGAATTAAAAATCTTACTTTGTAAGGTTAGAAATATGGTTGTTTGATAATTGTAGAATTCGAGAAAGGGGATAGAGTACTCTTGAGAAATATTTTACCCAGGCTGTGGTAGAAGCTAATGTACCTCTTGTGTTCCACACATAGAAGACACTTTTTTGGCTGCTGGATATTTATTTCCCTTTGTCCTCTTTTTCCTTCTTTGGACAGTTTTATATATACTGATAGATTAATTCTCTGTAACTTAATATTTTATAATATTTCTGAAGGACTTTTCTCAGTCTTTTGCTTATATTTTAACATCTATAATTATATAAATTAATTTTTAAAGGCTATTCATCTTTGCTTCTGGAATAACCTATCATAAACATTAATATCTCCTTCATGTGCTGAAAATTCCTGCTTTCTCTTGTCAAAGAGGGGTCTCTTTGTTATCTTTGCCTGATTTCACCTTTTCCCAAGGTCCACTTTCCATGTTAGCAAGTATAAGGAATGGCCTAGCTACACTAATGTTTTTTTATAACGTTATAATATTCTTGCACTGCAACCTGTATATGAAGAAAATTATTACCTACTGTCATTTGGAATAAGAGATAGGGATTTTGAACAGGAATAGAACAATTTTCAGGGCTGGGACATTTTTCATAATTGGCTATTACGTGTACAGTTGTGCTTTCTACTTCTAAGTATTTTCATTTATCACTTGTAGTTTTAAGCAAATGATATACTTTGTTTCTCATAAGTATAATCAAGTTAAGAATTGCTCTAAGGGCTGGATCTTATTTTTAGAATTTAGCTTCTGGATGGCAAATATTGTTGGTTTTGAAATTGTATCTTTTTGTAAGCGTTATCTTCAGGAAGATATGCATTCTGATAGCTAATCTTATGGTTCCCAATGCTAAACAGGGCTTAAAGATAATGTGTCTAAAAAATTAAAATTTCTTCATGGAGATGGCTTTCTATAACTAGTTGGAGGTTATGATGTAATGAAGACTGATAAAAGAAGTGGGTAGACCAAAGTGACCTATGCAGATTCAGAGCCACTTTATAGGAGTAAGTTCATGTTGGAACTGAATTAGATCAAGTGAATCAGAACCTGCCTTCTCTTAACGTGTACGAGAATCCTTATAGCAGTAATGGAATTTTTCCCGGTTTTACAGAAGAGGTAAAGTACTTTTCATAGGTGAAAAATTAAGACAGTTTTTAGCAATATTTTATGCACAGTGCAGCAAATTGTAAGATCTTTCCCAATCTTAATGCATTAGTCTTGTGCAGTGCTTTCAGAAGTTTTTATTATAAATGATTATAGCATTTATAGTTTAAGATAACTAAATCAGACATAATTTCTTTGAAATTAAACTATTTGCTAAGTAGGTAAATGATCTATAAACAGTTAAATCCTTTAAAATTTACCTTTCAAGATACTTTAATGTTTTCCTAAAAGCCAGATTGCTTATATTAAGAGGGTGAGCCACAGATTTCTGGAGAACATTGTAGTTATAGCTATTAAGTGTGCTTAGGTTACCATTTTATAGCTTTCACAAAGCATAATTTTTAAAAAATACAAAAAATTTACACTATTTAAATTTCTAAATTCTATCATAAAGGTCTATGGAATAAGTATAATGTGATAAAGTACCCTATTCATGAGGTAATAATTATTGGGTGTGCCCTGTGGCAAAGTATAAAGATTATTTTGCATGGCAGAACTTTTAAAAGTAGAATTTCATAAACATAAATTTATTATTCTGTGTGCTTTTTTTTGAGGTATTGCTGCAAAAAGTTTCATATAAGTTTTTACCAGGTTGGTTTTAACTAGGGAAAACAGTCTAATAATAATATACTTTATTATTACTGCTAATACTACTACTACAAGGACAATGATGACGTCATCACATAGTTGTTTTGCAAATGCAGTGTGTGTGATGGTAGATCTGATTTCTGAATAACTGAAGGAGATTGACTCAGTTCTGTAAAATTACTAACGAATATCTGAAGTAATATTTAGTAATATTTGATTGGATTTAAAGCTGGATGAACTGCTACTTCTTTCTTTGAAAACAAAATAATGGATCTTCGGCATTATAAAAGCAGCATTGCCATTAAAATTTTTTTCAAAACTTGATTTCCTCACAAGAAGGGGCTGTTAGTCTAGTGGTCAACTTGACTTTTATCCTTGTCATGCTGTTTTGCTTAAAAGATAGCACAGTAACAACTATGTAACAGTCCAGAAGTTCTCCTGTAAAAATGGTTTAAAATGACTCTCAGGTCATAGCCAGGTAATGTAGCAAGTAAATATTGAAGCAGGAAAACTTCAAGATGCTATAATATAATCATTTCCAAGAATTGTTTAGAGATTTAATTTATAGAAAATGACCTAGCAGCCTCCTAAGTCAAATGAAATTATGCACAGAAATACACAACCGTTCACAGTTCCTTGTCATTTTATTGTGGTGGATTTGTGTATGTGCATATTTTTATCTTTACATTTCAGATTACTATAAATAATTTGTTACTGAGGCCAAGATATAGACCCCTAGAAGTTTACATTGAAAAGCTAAAGCATTTTTTCCTTAGTGGAAATTGCTTAAAGCAAGATTTTATCTAAAAAGTTCTTACATGCTTTTATTTTTATACTTACAATGTTACCTTATTTTAAATATACTTCTGTGTGTTAGCTTTAAATTCCATTTGTGTTGTTGACACCTTAAGAATTTGAATCCTGGATCAAAGGTTAATAATAAACTTTTTTTTACTACCTTTGTTTGTGGGGTTTTGTTTTGTTTTCATTGACATGATTTCTGTTTTCTCTTGGGTGATACTCTTTTCCATACTTATATATTGTTAACACTTTCTATTTAGTATGTTAGCAGATTTATAGCTGTTCATAGTTTTCGGTTAACTGTTTTAATGATCATAAATGAGAATACATGATTTATAACTGGTTGCTGTATTGATACAAAGAATCTGGTTTATATTTAACATATACAAACAAAAATATATGTTTGTATTTAATATACTAGGTTCCATTTATTTTATATTCTTAGGCTTATTTATATGCTCAACCAAGTATACTGTTAAATTTCTTATACTATAGTCACTAATATTTATTGAGGTAGAGCAAAATGGATTTTTTTAAACATTGTTTTAAAAATACTGTCATTCCTGCCTACTCTTTTATATATGTGTATTGACATTTGCATTCACCACATTAAAAAAGAACGTGACTTTTAAAAAATAGTCAAAGTCCATATGGTTTTTTAATAAGATAAGAATATATGTCTATTACTGATACTGAATATTTATCTTTAAATTTCAGATAAGCCTTTGAAAAAAAGAAAACAAGATTCTTACCCACAGGAGGCTGGGGGTGCTACAGGAGGTAATAGACCAGCTTCTCAGGAGACGGGTTCTACGGGAAATGGGTCAAGGCCAGCATTAATGGTTAGCATTGATCTTCATCAGGCAGGAAGAGTGGACTCTCAGGCTTCTGTAACTCAGGATTCAGACTCCATAAAAAAACCTGAAGAAATCAAACAATGTAATGATGCACCTATTTCTGTTCTTCAGGAAGATATTATTGGAAATCTTAAATCTACACCAGAAAACCATCCTGAGACTCCTAAAAACAAGTCTGATCCTGAGCTTTCAAAGAGTGAATTAAAGCAAAATGAAAATAGATTGGCAGAATCTAAACCAAATGAAAACAGATTGGTGGAGACAAAACCAAGTGAAAGTAAGTTAGAAACTAAAATTGAGACACAAACAGAAGAACCTAAACAGAATGAGAGCAGAACTATGGAATCCAAACAAAATGAGAGCAACACAACCGAGCCTAAACAGAATGAAAATAGACTGTCTGACACAAAACCAAATGACAACAAACAAAATAATGGCAGATCAGAGACAACAAAGTCAAGACCTGAAACCCCAAAGCAAAAGGGTGAAAGTCGACCTGAAACTCCAAAACAAAAGAGTGATGGGCATCCTGAAACCCCAAAACAAAAGGGCGATGGGTGTCCTGAAACTCCAAAGCAGAGAGGTGAGGGCCGACCAGAAACTCCAAAGCAAAAAAGTGAAGGTCGGCCTGAAACACCAAAACATAGGCATGAAAATAGGAGGGATCCTGGAAAGCCATCAACAGAGAAAAAACCTGAAGTGTCTAAACATAAACAGGATATAAAATCTGATTCACCTCGGTTAAAATCAGAACGAGCTGAAGCCTTAAAGCAGAGACCTGATGGACGATCTATTTCTGAGTCACTAAGACGTGACCATGATAGTAAACAAAAATCAGATGAAAGGAGTGAATCAGACCGACATCGGGGAGATCAGTCTAGGGTTCGAAGACCAGAAACACTGAGATCTTCTAGTAGAAATGAACATGGCATTAAATCTGATGGTTCAAAACCTGATAAACTCGAAAGAAAACACAGACATGAATCGGGGGACTTGAGGGAAAGACCATCTTCTGGGGAGCAGAAATCGAGGCCTGACAGTCCTCGTGTTAAACAAGGAGATTCTAATAAGTCAAGACCCGATAAGCCTGGTTTCAAATCACCAAACAGTAAAGATGACAAAAGGACAGAGGGTAACAAGAGTAAACTAGACAGTAATAAAGCACACCCTGATAATAAGGCAGACTTTCCAAGTTATTTGTTGGGGGGCAGGTCTGGTGCATTGAAAAATTTTGTCATTCCAAAAATCAAGAGGGATAAAGATGGCAATATTACTCAGGAGACAAAGAAAATGGAAATGAAAGAACAGAAAGACAAAGTAGAAAAAATGGGATTAGTTGAAGACCTAAATAAAGGAGCTAAGCCTGTAGTTGTCCTACAAAAACTGTCTTTGGATGATGTTCAGAAACTTATTAAAGATAGAGAGGATAAATCAAGAAGTTCCCTTAAACCTATCAAGAATAAACCATCAAAGTCAAATAAAGGTAAGAATAATTATACTGATGTCATTTGTATTTTAATCAGTTTTACTTTAAGTGTTAGGGTTATGAAAGATTTAAAAAGGAAATTTACAAAAATTCAAGCACTGCTACATGAAAAGATAATAGTTATATAAAAGAACAGTTTTTTTCAGTAATAAAGTTCTCAATGAAAAATTTTTTTCTCCTACTTATACTTGAACTATTCACTGTAGTCATAATTTTTTCTGTTTGGTACAGAGATAAGTTCCTTTGCTATTTAGTTATTTTAGGTGTTTTTTGAAAATTGCTTGTCAATCAAGTGAATGATTAGAATGGTTGTATTTTAACAACTCTTAAAAAGTTGTTTTGGCAATAGAGATATTCCATTCTGTGAGGTAATAAATTGAATTATACAGTCCCAATACTGTTTTCTTACAGACCTCTCTCTGAGTTCACTAATGATGAATAGTTTGAATTTATATAGTTTAGTAAGTTATATAAGGGGTTGCTTATCTTTTCAGGAGAGGTCGTTAGTTATGTTTTATTTTTAAAATATATAGTTTTGCTCTTTTCTGTGGAAAAAGTAATAGGAAATAGTGTTTACCTCAAATTGGGTTAAATAATTGTGAGGATTGTGGGTTTTGTTTTGTTTTGTTTTTGGCGTGGTTGCTGACTTAATTCTCCAATTATTTTGAGTAGGTGGTATTGTTTCGGTGTTGGGGAGGATAAAAAGGTCTTGAGTGCTGAAAATAAAGTAGCAGTTTATGCAGAAAATACAATTTTGTGTTCCTTTGTATACTACCATATATGTGTGTGTGTGTATACATATATATACACACACATGGTTTTTTCTTTTTTATGATGCTATGTGGCAAAATTTATTTAGCCCATGCAACGTAAATACATTGAGATATAGTTCTTTAGGCAATAGAAGAATATGATTTTCAAGTTCTAATTCTGTGAAAGAAGCTCATTAAGTAAGAACTTAGATTTATACTTATAAGCAAATATATGAAACTTTAAAATTGTGCTGTCCAAACAATAGTCATTAGCTTTATTAGTCTTTTAAATTGAAATTAGTTTAAACTAAAATTTAAAATTCGCATCCTCAGTAGCTACATGTGGCAAGTGGCTGGCTACCTTATTATTGCAGATAGAGAACGTTTGCATCCTCACAGAAAGTGGCATTGTGTAGCACTGCAGTGTATTCGGAGATATAGAAGGTGTAATGGTTATTTTTGTAAAATACCATGTGCCTTGTCTATCAAAAAAAGCTTACTGAAAACATAGTGTTACTACTAAAAATTCTATTTAAAAAAGTGGCTTGTCATGACTATTTTTATTCTTACTTGGTCTTCATTAAACATTTACTTTTCATGCTTATTTGGTTTTTTGTTTCAAAAGTGAGATTGCTTTTGAGTTGCTAATATTTGTACTCTTTTAGTGAAACTTTCAGATTTTAAATTATGGAGTCAGACTTACGAAAAATAATTGACTTCAGTTTTAATTAATAAATTGTTTTTATTATCTAACTTGAGTGCATCTTTTTGTAAAAGAGGTTGTGAAAATGTAGTGGCTATCGCTTTAACTGTTCTCCTTTTAGATATTGTTTTTAAAAATTCTTGTTTGAAAGCTTGGGAGTGGTACATATGTATATATAGTAAAGAGTATAGTTACACAGTTTTAGAAAGGTCAGATGGAAAGTGGTACCCTCTTGTCCTTTGATCTGGACCGTCTTTTTCTCCCCTGCCCTCTGTCAGCTTATGCTAGCCTTGCTTTTCTAAACTCTGTTTTAACAAAGAATCTTTACAACTGAACATCAACAAATGAATATAGCTCCTAATTAGTAACTGCTGTTTTATTTCCCATTGTTTTTTACATGTAATTTCAGTGCCTGTGAATGTAAACTTTTTAGTACTAATCCTTGTTTCTCCTAAGTGTACTTTTAACATTAATACATATACTTGATATGTTCTTTTAGTGAGTAAGTAGGCAATCTGGGTGTGTCTGCCTGTGAGAGTAGTGTATGCATATGCATGTATGTGTATTTATATACACATATTAATATCTGCAACTATAAGTGGACCTTTTATGAAAAACATTTCAATACTTAGATTTAGTTCATGAAAGCATATAGTTTTTTTGGCTTTATACCTTAGAATTGGTATGTTATTTTTAGTAATGTATTAATTTTGGCTTTATTTCAGATCTCTGCTGCTGAGTTAGCAATTGCAGTGTTACATATTATGGATTTTTTAAGTTAACATGCACTGTTGTAGACTACTGTCATGTTGTAATACATTTTGCTTGGGATTTACTTTGGAGAGTCACAGAAAATCACCTATTCTGGCATATTGGTGTTTTTCTAAGTAAAGGAATTAGACTGAATTAATGCTGGGATACTTTTGTAATTAATTCCTAGAGTCAGAGTTCTTGGTTGGTTTTTCTTTTTTAGAAGAACCACTAATTTTTATCCTTCAAGTATTTTACCTAATGTTCATATTTAAAACATTCATTCTTTAAAGTTACTTGAAATTCATTGAATATGCTTTAAGCTTGGAAATTTTGAATGGTAGGGCATAGATGTAAGACTCCTGGTGTAGATTACTTATTTTTTGTCTTCTGTGAACATATTAAATGTAACATTGCTACATTTGATTTTTGTTGGTATGTGTGTATATCCCTAGTACCTAGCATAATACCTAATATAATACGAGCATATTAAATGCCTACTTAATGGGTAGAGACTATATTGCCACCATGTTCAGAAAAGGCTTTTGTGTGTAAGTTAAAATTGCGTTTTCATCCATTATGCTTCCATCACTAGACCCTCTAGCTCAAGAGCTACATAATTTTCAAATTTCTGTTCCCTAAATTTTGTAAAAATCCTTTTACCCCCATCAACTGTTTAGTTTGTATTAAGGTCCACAGGAGACCTACTTATATTCATGTCTGCTTAATTTACTCTTTAATTTTGCTCTATAATTATTATCAAAGTGGCTCAGTGTCAGTTCTAATCTCTTGCTTCTGTCATCTTCCCAGTCTTTAACCACCACCTTGTTTCTTCCTTGCCAAGTGGAAGAATGAAATTGGGGAACCAACATAACCTTTGTAAAGCTTTTAACATTTTAAAAGTGTCTGTCTGTTAAAATATGTTCAATGCAAAAATGATATCTTTATTTTTAAAATATTTTTACCAAAAATATCATACTAATATACCCTAATGAACAATATGTGTAAGTCATGAGATCTTTAGGACTGTCATGATCATCAATTAACATGTCTTAAAAATGTTGTTAGCAGCCTAGTGTCAGTAATTATACATTAACAATCTGATTTTGATAGTTTACATTCCAGTGTCTCAAAATAGCTTAACTTAATAATATCCAAGGAAATCACGTGTATTTCTTCCTTCCCCTACTTCTCTCCAACTAGTATATTGTTTTTCCATGACTTACCCTCACTACTTTCAAGAAATACCCCATACCACCAGCTATTTGAGATTATGGTTTTTTAACTATAGTGCTTATTTGATTAGCTATTAATTTTAGTTGTTATTAAGGACATTTATTTCACCTTAGTTTTTACTGTGGCAGTTACACCGCCAAATGTTGGTCACTAAAATACATTAGCTAGTTGACTTTATGTAGCACTGAACAGTCTAGTTGGATTGCATTTAGGACTCTAGCTTTCTGTAAAATCGGAGAGAAAATACTGTTTCTGAGAGTGACTTTTTGGCATTGTTTATGAATTCCTAAGTTGAGGAATTCTTGGTAAAGTATATATGATTGTAATATTCAAAATTTTTAGTAATGCTTCCATGGAAATTTATTCTCATTTGGTTAGTTTTATAAAATACTTTTCTGAAAAAGCTGAAGTTTTTAGTTTTGTAAAAACTTTACTAGTGTGGGACTGCAGACTGGTACAACCATTCTGGAAAACAGTATGGAATTTTCCAAGAAAACTAAAAATGAATATGCCTTTTTGACCCAGCAATTCCACTACTAGGATTATACCCTAAGAACACTGAAACACCAATCCAAAAGAACCTATGCACCCCAATGTTCATAGCACAATTTATAATAGCCAAGAGTTGGAAGCAACCTAGGTGCCCATCAGTAAATGAATGGATCCAAAAACTATAGTACATTTACACAATGGAATTCTATGCAGCAGAAAGAAAGAAGGAGCTACTACCCTTTGCAGCAGCATGGATAGAACTGGAAGGTATTATCCTGAGTGAAATGAGCCAGGCAGTGAAAGACAAATACCATATGATCTCACCTTTAACAGGAACCTAAACAACAAACAAGCAAGCAAGCAAAATATAACCAAAAACCCTGAAATAGAGAACAGGCTGACAGTGACCAGAGGGGAGAGGGGAGGAAATTTCAGGGGAAAAGGGGAAGGATTCACAGGAACAAGTATAAAGGACACATGGACAAAAACTAACAGGGGTGGAAATGGGAGGGAGGTGGAGAGCACGAGGCGGGGGGGGTGAGCTGGGATGGGAGTAAAAGACAGAAAACTGTACTTGAACAATAATTAAATAAAAAAAAAAACTTTACTAGCAAGAATATCTTTAGAAAATATTTAGAGTATATTTATTATAAAAGTTTGCTTAATATATACTTAGCTGTTGGTGAGTGCGATTTCCCAGCAGTATTTTGAAAATTTTTGTCCATGATTTCCATGAATAATTTTTTGGTCCAAAATTTGCTTAGTAGATAATTGATATTGATATTAATATTAAAGAGGTTTATTAAATAGAAATTTTTAAATAAAAATTAAATGTGTTAAAGTATGCTAATGGTGTTCTCTCTCCTTTCCATTCCATATCTCAAGCCAGTCTGAGGACATAGCTTCTATAAGGTTTTTCTATCTGTAGATTGAGGGGTGAGAAGATAGCAAAAAATTCTGAGAGAACCTGCTCCTGATTATGAAGAAATAGTCATTACTCAAATGTACTGAGTTCTCTTTTCTAAAATAACTTACAAAAACCTCCCCTGTAAGATCCTGATACAGATATTAAAACAATAAATACCTACTTGATATTATAATGTAACAGTATATAATTAGTTATATTACTATAGCAACAATTATATAGTATAATGTATCGTAG
Organism: Sturnira hondurensis; assembly: GCF_014824575.4. Classification (NCBI taxonomy): domain Eukaryota; kingdom Metazoa; phylum Chordata; class Mammalia; order Chiroptera; family Phyllostomidae; genus Sturnira; species Sturnira hondurensis. The sequence goes on from NW_028087015.1 coordinate 38,488,626, forward strand.
TATATATAATATAATGCATAGTATAATATCTCATGGTATAGTATATCAAGTAGTATTCATTATCTTAATATCTATATCAAGCTTTTGGGGGCAGGTTTCAGTAACATTTTTAGACTAAGAAATTACAGTGTAAGAGTAATAGTATACAAAAGATAATATACAATATACAGTATTATAGTAGTGTATAATATAATATGATACAATATGCAGTGGGTCTTTGAACAAAATTAACATTAGGGGTGCCCACCACTATGTAGTTGAAAATTTGCATATAGCTACAGTCTACCCCTTCACATACATAGATTCTCAAAGATAGGGTTGACCTTTGAGTACATGAGTTTGAACTGTATGGGTCAGGTGAATTATGCTGGTCAATTGGGAAAAAAATTGTATATAAGTAGACCCACACAGTTCAAACCTTTGTTATTCAAGGCTCAGCTGTACTATAGATCCCCTCCCCTACCTACAAGGTTTGGCATTCTCTTCTTTTGGGCTGACTTTGAAAATTCTTTATTAAGCCCAACGTACACTGCAGTACAGAGAGCACTGAAATCAGATCCTTGAACAAATCATAACCTTTCAAAGCCTTGGTTAATTTACCCTTAAAGTGGAGAAACCAGTTCTTTTCCTATTTCATACAATACATACATATATGTATGTATTGTGAAATGATTACCACAGTAAATGTAGTTAATATTAAGTACATTTTACATAGCTATAATTTTTCCTTGTGACAGTAACTTGTAAGATTTGTTTTTTTAACAATTTTAGATATGCTATACAGTACTGTTAACGATAGTCACCATGCTGTATGTTACATCCCCAGAACTAACTTACCTTGTAACTAGAAGTTAATACCTTTCGTTGGCCCATTTCACCCACCACCCACCCCTTACCTCTGCCAACCACCTGTTTTCTATGAATCTGGCTTTTTTATATTCCACATGTGAGATCATACAGTGTCTTTCTCTAACTTATTTCTCTTAGCATAATGCCCTCAAGGTCCATTCGTGTTGCAAATGGCCTGGATTCCTCCTTTTTTATGACTGAATAATATTTTATTGTATATATACCACATTCCTTTATTCATTTATTCATCAATGGACTAAACAACTTTGGTTATTTCTACATCTTGGCTATTATAAACAATGCTGCAATGACCGTGGTAGTGCAGGTATCTTTTAGTGGTTTGGTTTCATTCAGATATATATACCTAGAAGTAGAATTACATGATCATATGGTAGTTTTTATTTTATTTTATTTATTTTTTGAGAAATCTTTATTTTTCTACAGTGGCAGCACCAGTTTACATTCCTACAAATAAGTGCACTTAGGTTTCTTTTTTTCCACACCCTGGCCAATACTTGTTATGTATTGTCTTTCTTCTTTTTTTCTTTGTATAATAGCCATTATAACAGTGCTAGGTAATAGTGATATCTCGTGGTTTCTATTTGCATTTCCCTGAATCTCGAGCATCTTCGCATATAGTTGTTGGCCATCTGTATGTCATCTTTGCAAAAATGTCTATTCAGATTCTCTGCCCACTTTTAATTGGATTGTTTTTGTTGTTGCTGTTACGTGAATTCCTTATGTATTTTAGATATTAACCTCTTACCAGATATGATTTGTAGTATTCTATCCCATTTGGTAGGTTCCCTTGTATTTTGTTAATGATTTTCTTTGCTGTGCAAAAGATTTTTAGTTTGAAGTCCAGTTGTCCCTCGCTGTATCGCGGGTTTTTTAAAACCCGTGATGCACTGAAGCCACAATAAGTGAACTGCGATATAGCAAGGGATGACTGTATACTTCACTGGTGAGTACCCATGTAGAATTTTATATGTTAAAATTAGATAGCATTGAATCTGTAGATTGCTCTGGGTAGCACAGACATTTTAACAACGTTAATGCTTCGGATCTGTTTTTTTGTATCTTCAGTTCCTTTTATCAATGTCTTACAGTTTTCAGTGTACAGATTTTTCACTTCCTTAGTTACATTTATTCCTGTTTCATTCTTTTTGATGCAATTGTAAATGTAATTGTTTTTTCAATCTCTTTCCAATAATTCATTGTTAGTGCATGAAAACATAACTTATTTTTGGTGGAGTCTTTAGGGTTTCCTGTATATAATATGTCATCTGCATGTAAAGACAGTTTACTTCTTTCTAATTTGGATGCATTTATATCTATCTTTTCCTTAACTGCTTTGACTAGGACTTCAAGTACTATGTTGAGCAGAAGTGATGAGAGTGGCATCCTTATCTTATTTCTGATCTTGGAGGAAAAGCTTCCAGCTTTTCATCATTGAGTGTGCTGTTAACTGTGTGCTTGTCATATGTAGTCTTTATTATGAAGAAGCTTGTTCCTTCTGTACCCTGTTTGTTGAGAGTTTTTGTCATGAAGTATATTGAATTTTGTCAAATACTTTTTCTTCGTTTATTGATACGATTTCTTTATTTTGTAATGTAAATCACACTGATTGATTTGCAGATATTGACTGATTCTTGCATCCCTTGAATAAATCCCATTTAAATCATGGTGTACAATCCTTTTATTATTGAACTCCGTTTGCTGACACTTTGTTGAGGGTTTCTGGATCTATGTTCATCAGTGATACCGGGCTGTAATTTTCTGTTTCTGTAGTGTCCTTGCCTGTTTTTGCTATTAGGATAATGCTGGCTTTCTAAATGAATGTGTTCCCTCCATTTCTTTTTTTGAAAGAATTTGAGAAGGATTGGTATTAAATCTTTTTAAAAAATGTTTGGTAGAGTTTATGAGTGAAAACACTTTATCTTGGACTTTTCTTTGTTAAAAGGCTTTAGTTGTTTGCTATTTTTTTCCATTTTTAAATTTTTTTTGTTGTTCAAGTACAGTTATCTGTGTTTTGGCCCTGTCTCTCCCCCTACACCCCTGTTAAGAGGTTTTTTTAAAATTACTAATCCAATCTCCTAGTAATTTGTTTAGATTTTTAAAATTTCTTCATGATTAAGTCTTGGTAAGTTGCATATTTCTAGGAATATATCCGTTTTCTCCAGGTTGTCCCATTTGTTGGTATGTAACTGCTAATAGAAGTTGCTTATGATCCTTTGTATTGTGTGATATCAATTTTAGTGTGTCCTCTTTCATTTACAGTTTTACTTAAATTCTCTCTCTCTCTCTTTTGTAAATCTAGCTAAAGGTTTGTCTTTTTTTTTTTTTCAAGCAGTGTAGTTTCTTTGACCTGTTCTCTTTTTTTGTCTATTTCATTTATACTCTGATTTTTGTTATTTTCTCACTAATGTTAGCTTTGGGCTTAGTTCTTTTCTTTTTAATTCCTTCAGATAAAGATTAGGTTGTGCTTTCTACCTTTGATTTTTCTCTCTGTGTACGTATATCAAGGAAAGGATCATTTGGTCCTGCTTTCTACTTTCTGTGTTAAGTAGTAGTAAATTGTCATTTACATAATGGACTTCCTAGAAAGCATGTTTCTTATAGTTCTTTCTCATAGTAACTTGGTAGCTGCATAGAAAGTGCCATTCATATCAAAATTGTGGTACTTAAAACCAGATAGTTATTAAAATCTTTTGCCTGCTTCATCTGTAGTAGTGATTTTTCAGTTATTGTAAACCAGTACCTTGTTATTTTGTCTTCATTAAACAAACCAGTTTGCAATGACCTGAACTGCACAGGATATAACTATATAGGTTATATAGTTATATATAGGTGGGTGGCACTGTGTTCCATTTTGAATAAAGTGTGACATAATATAAATAAAGGGCCAGCAAAATTTCTTTGTAAGCACCCAAATATTTCAAACTTAATGGGACACTTGTCCATAACATTGTACGCTAGGACAAAAGCAACCATCCACAAAGTGTAAATGATTGCATCGTTGTATTCTAATAAAACTTTGTATATTCAAAACAAGTGGAACCCTGGCTGGTGTGGCTCAGTGGATTGAGCACCAGCCTGCTAACCAAAGGATCACTGGTTTGATTCTCAGTCAGGGCACACAACTTTCAGCTTCACTGAGCAGGCCAAGTCAGCTTCCCCCATAGGGGGCAAGTGAGAGACAACCACACATTGATGTGTGGTTTCTCTCCCTTTCTTTCTTCCTCTCTTCCCCTCTGTTTAAAATAAGTGAAATCTTAAAACAAACAGCAAAACAAGTGGAGGGGCAGATTTGATCCTTCAGACTGTAGTTTGCTGAGCCTGATAATAGATACAAAGTTGAAGTTAATCTATAGGTGAATTTGATATTTTTCTAGCTTTTATCCAGCATTTATTAATGTAATATGAAATTAGCCAAGTATAATATTTTAACAGGATATTTAATATTTGTGTGTACTTATTTACACATGGTGGGACTATATATTATTAATATATAATTAATATAAATATATAACATATATACTTATTCATTTAAATTGCCTTTTAAATATTTTATACTTCTCACAAGTATATAATACTTGATCAGATTGATTAAAATACTAAAATAACAAATCTCAACATGTGAATTTTGTTGTTCTTGATTGCTTTTGTTTGTTTCTATATAACCTTAACATATTAAATAATTAATAGTATTTTAAGCTGAAGATTTCTCCCTTAAGTTTGATAGGACAAGAATATAATAGTGACATTAACACTTTGCAAAAATGATTCAATTCATAACTGTTCTCTTATACCTTTCATATAAACATACAGAATAGTTCTTAGATGATTTTCCTTCCCTGTCTTCCCTTTTCAGCCCATCTTACAAATTATTGCTAAAGTAACATTTCTAAAGCATATTCTGATTCTTTCGTTCCTGAAAAGGATTATTATATGAGCTTTACCTACTTTTCCAGGATTACATATTTTGTTCCCTATTGAATGTCTTATTCTGTCTAGAGCAGACCACTCAGACATTCCCAGATTTATTTCTCCTGACTGCTAACTTCTCTTTCTTTGCCCCTGTCCTACAGCCTTCTCTCGGTAATTCTTTACATACAATCATTGACGCTTTTCTTGTTTCTCTAAAATTTCTCTCTTAAGTTAGTGTAACATATAAATTTCTTTCTTTCAACTCCTTACAAGTACACAGATGCAACATGGTATACCTATCATTTTGCATTCTGTTTTCTTTACATTTAGTGTCTCTCTTACCAACATAGTTCATAATTATCCTTAATGTCATCTACTCTTCTACTGTGTTCCCCCATTGTTGTATATTTTGATGTTACTTACAATACATAAAATTGATCTGAATGTCTTTCCTCATAGAGCTTTTGTTGTTTTGTTCTCTAAATGTCCTTCGATAAATTTCTACTAATGGTATAAATGGGTTAAATGGTTTGACCACCATTTGCTGTGTGTTATATTTTTCTACATTGTCCCTGATTGAAGTTAAAGATTTATTTGATGCTGTTCCTCTAATATGGGTAGGTTATTGAAATAATTGTCACTGAACTACATTATGCTTGCCTAATTTTATGGCTTATAAAATGGAAGTTTATGTGGCTTTTCTTGATTCATTTCTGAACATGACTGGTTTCTATTGCTGAAGCTTTAGTCCTAAAGAGTTCATAAACTGAGGTGGTTTATTTTTAATCTTAGGGTTGTTTTCCCATTCAAAACAAAACACATTGTTATCAAGTCAGTGAATTTGGGACTTCTTAGTCTTTTGATGACTTCTGGTTTCAATAATCTTGTAAATGTGCAAATATGAGTAACTCACACTACAGATCCAAGATGATTGCTCAAATATAGCACTTCTAGCAGTTAGGGTATTCTGTAGTCTTATTAGAGCCAAAAATAGAGGCACACTGTATCTTACAGAAGATATATCTGCATAAGCTGGAAGAGGAGGGTACCTCATAAAATTGTGACTACATGGCATTATTTCTCAAGTCAGTAACTTAACATTTTATGGACTTCAAACACCTGATTTAAAGAATAAAATTGTAAGAATGAGAGAAATTAGGTAAGAAAGAGAATCATAAAGTATTAGCAGTCTCAAGTTTTTAAGAATAAAATAGCTCAGCAAACAATAATGTCTGTAATCATCAATCTAGTAAACAGTAATGAGACATTATGCTTTCGTTTAAAGGATTATTTCCTAATTTGGGGAAAAGAACATAACCAAATTTGTCATAGGGATCATTTGAACTACTTGCTGTTTATTCATTTTTGTTTAAACTGAATCAGTTATCTGAACCTCAGTGATGTAGTAAAGATTCTCTGTGTGAGTTCAGGAAGGTCAAACATTTTATTTCTTACCCTTTGTGATCAAGGGACCTGGCTGAGTCAATTTATAGTGTTTTATAAAAAGGAAGAAAGGATGTTGTTAATTCAGAAAATATGTAAACATGTAGATTGACATTTCTGTGCAAAGTGAAACAGGGTTTCCTTTTGGAGGGCAGTCCATTGAGATACATTAACCATTGCTGTATTTTAAAAAATTGGATCATCATCAGAAATGAAATATTTGGTCTTTGAATTACGTTGATGTAACTTTCAGAGTTATACAGAGGTTAAAATGATTTGCAGAGTAGTATAGCCCTTAAATCTGATAGTATTCTTTTTAACTTAGGGAATAAGGGACAGTAGACTATAATGAATAAACTGAATAAAGTTTGATGCCTGCATTATTGAGTATGAGACACAGTTTTCTGTGTTTGCCTGTTAAGAGGAATTTTTTGTAAGAGAGAAACTAAGCAGAGGCTTTGCTCTGGGTATATAATAAACCACTATAAAGAGAGTACAAGTACCAATATATATCTTAAACCTTGATTACCTATTGTATACTTATCTTCAGGATAGTTTTAATTCTGGGATATTAGTATCAAATCAGTATGACTTTGTGAATGGGAATTTAAGCAGAATATAATCAGTTAGGTAAATCTGCTTTTTAAAAAAAATCTCATGATGAACTAAAGGCCAAATACATGGGTTATTTATATTTGTAAGCCAAAAAGATTATGTTTGAGGCAGTACAAAAAATTAATTTTTATTTTTTTAAAAAATTCAAAAATGTCTTTATTTTTCTATAAAATATAGAAATTCAGACACTAGCCAGGATGTATCTCTGTAAGTAAACATAGGAAATTGAACCACAAAGTTAGGTAATCAGAAAGCATTTATTGACTGTCCACATGACCTATAAGTATGTGGAATGGGAAAGATAAATACTAGGAGACATAATTCTTCCATCAAAAAACTACTTACTAGAGGTATTGAGAGCATTAAAGATTTTTAAATGAGATGCAGAGTATGTTTACATTGGGGCTGAAGAAATGGACAACCCAAAGCTACAACTTTTTTTTTTACTTCTACCAATGTTCTAAAAAGTGGACCTCACTGATAAATGACAATTAAATTAAGAAAGCCAATACAAAGAAATGTTGCATGATTTGAAAATTACATAGATAATTTATATTGAACACTAGTATATCAGGATTCTCAGAAATGAAATCTTTGAAATATTACCAGTCATGATTATTACCTCTTTGTTGGGTAAAATTGTTGTTGTGCATATCCTTAAAAGACTTGAAGACTAAAGGTTACTGAAATAACTTCCTTATGATGTTGAGTAAAAGTGCTATAAAAAATTTAAAAAGGATTATTTTTCTATTGAGACTAATAATTTGTTTTCTATTCGGAAATTATTAATTTTGTGTATTTCTGAGGCTTTGAAATTGTCTTAATTGGTACCCATTTATTTTTGTCATGACTTATTTTTATTTTTCACATTTTCATTTGAATGTTACAGTGTTAATGTTGATTATAGTCACTAATATTCCCTGCTATAAACCTGTATGCTACTCTTTGCTCCTAGTTCCTAAAACTTAGCAGGTAAAACCTCATTTTTATACTTGTATTAAAAGATTTACATGAGTAGGTAAAGTTAAAATTGTCTTCTTCAGTAGTCATCAAGAATGTGTTGTCCTCAAAAATTGATTTTGCTACTTCTACTTTATTTTTAGTTCTCAACAGGATATTATAATATATTTCTTCATAACAGTTGCTTTGGGGGGGGATTAGGTAGTATTATGTTAATAGTTTTTATTGTATTGATATACATCCTGTCTTTACTGTTTCATTGGAAAATATGAACTTATTTCATAACAGACTTGAATCTACTATTTTTAGTTGTAGATATTTGTATATTTTAAAATATTTTTGTTCTTTTTATCCTACCTTTCATGTTTCTGTTATTTTTAATTAAATGTATATGTGTTATCTGTTTGAGGAAATTTTCTCTAACACTAAAGGCATTATCTTCTCAAATAGACATTGATAGCATATAAATAGACATTTAAAAGCATATAAAACTCTTGTTCCATCCACTATATACAACTACCAGGATCATACAGGAAGACAAGGACATGATAAGTGTCCTCAAATTCTTCTCATTTATACTGATGGATAGCACTGCTTTCAAAATATCTGCTTCAATTCTCTCTAAATCAAATCTGGGTGCTATCAAGAAGGTGAGATGTACCCCTTATCACAAATACACGTGATAATGGCAGTGGATCTCTGGATTCAGAAAGGCTTGTCAGGAAAATATTATATTAAAAACTGTTGATATAACTACATACTATTGTATTTTTTAAATTGTTACGTAATGAAATATATTTAAAAACTGCATTATCAGTTTAGGGTTAAGACTTACAGTTATAAATGACTGTTTTATTAAAATACAAAAGTGACTTGACAAACTTTTGTAAATACTTCCATTTTATTTTCATTATGGTAATTTAGTTAAAAACTCTGTTTTATCTTTAGATTGACATTTCCTTCTTGCCTTTCATTAATAGGTAGTATAGATCAATCAGTGTTAAAAGAATTACCCCCTGAACTCCTGGCAGAAATTGAATCCACCATGCCACTTTGTGAACGTGTGAAAATGAATAAACGCAAGCGTAGTACAGTTAATGAAAAGCCAAAATATGCTGAAATCAGTTCAGATGAAGATAATGATAGTGAAGAAACTTTTGAATGTAAGTATCACATAACTTTATTATTACTTTAGAACCAAAAGGCAGATTAATGTGTTTGTCTCATTTATAATTGGATTAGCAAGAGTACAGTGATCTTAATTTGTAATAATATAGCAAGATTTTTTTCTTTATACGTAAAACATGTATAAAAGATGAGATCAGTTGGCACCAAGAAAAAAATCTAATCTACGGTTAGTGTCAAATAACACATATGCATGTGTATATGTGCATTTAGCAGACATTTATTGAGCTCCTCCTATGGTATATGCTAAGCACAGAGAATAAAAAGACAAATAAGATGTGGTCCGTCTTTGAAAAACTTTTCATTCTAATGGGGGGGAAATGTAAACAATTGTAGTACGGTGATAATAGTAAATCCAGGGTGCTGTGGGAGCACATTGGATTGGCATCAGAAATCATACTGGGGGTTCAGGAAATGCTTATTGGAGGAGGTGACACTTGAGTCTTAAAGGACACGTAGGAGATAGCCAGGTGAAAGATAACTTAAAACCATACTATCACTAAATTATGAATGGATTAGCACATTGCTGATTATCTGTGTGGTTTGCACCTGGCTTCTCTTTTTTGCCCAGCTGTGTCCTGGAATTCCTCCCTTGTTTCACTGTTTTCCAGAGCTGGCTTCTTCACTACACAGCTACCTCTCTACAACACTGTGATCACCTGTCTTTGCACTAGACTTACTATGCCTCGCCTGTCTTCCTACTGGTCCACTGAAAAAGTTCTTCTCTTTTATCCCTATCTTCCTTCTTCTGGAGCAAGAGAATTGAGCCTAGCCAAGAGGGGTCAGCAACCTTGTTTGACTTAAACGGCATTCAGTGGAAACAGACTATGGGAGATCTTCACTTGTGTGCCAACTGACTTAGTCATTATGACCAAAAGAAGTGGGAAGACCACCAGTGTGTTCTACCTTTTCCACCTAGTGTCCATAGATTGAGGTGTGACAAGCAAGGGCAGGAAAGACAGATGCATGCTGCCATTTTTAAATGTATATTGCTGATGGAAGCTCTTCACCTGCTCCAAAGTTTTCAATCAATGTTCATTTACTCTGATCGTCTTAAAATTGTGAGCTCTTGAGCTATGAGCAGTAGATTATGAATACTGAACAAATCTGAACAAAGTTTTAAAATTGAAATAAAATATATAGCAAAGTTAATCTGACATATTTAATTACATGTATACTTGTTACCGCTTGTATTATGAGATGTATTTACATATAGTATATTTCAATGGCTAAAGTTACTAATTTTATTATAATCAAACATTTTGTTCATTTGGGAATATATGCACTGGAAAGGGAGAAGAGAAAGGAGATCAGGTGGCCTAGAAACTTACTCCCTTTTATATGCATGCTTCTCCTCCCTCTTCCCTATCCCCCTAATACATCACCCATTTCTAAAGGGAATAGCTAAAAAGAAGTTAGTTAATTACAGATTGATTTCAAATCATACTTCAACTGTAGTTCATTGAGAGTGACTGTTTGCATTACTAAGCTGATGAGAATTCTGAAGCTACCTTACAATTAAGTAGAAAGGACAACATGATCAGAAATGCCCATGTAGTGTAAAGTAGGGGAGGGAACCACCCATGCTTCATGTTTGTCATCAGTGCAGTCACTGTACTTTTCCTTGTTTCTATTATGAGAGCTGTTGTCTTATCTTAGAGGAGTACAGATTCATATTAAAGCCTCGGATCCCCTTGTATCTATGTCCAAGTATATTAAAAACTAATATTAGTTAGAGACCCTTATCTTCAACCCCTGATAGGAATAAGAGAAGTTTCTCTGGGTTTTGCTAGAGATCTCAAAGCAGATTCCTGTCTTTCTTGGTTTATTTTTGGGCCATAACATAGAAATGTTAATGTTGGGGCCACTGATTTTAGTGATGAAAAGACTCCAGTTGATAGTTGACAAACAACTAGATTGTGATTGTACCTCAAGAAAGAGAATATAAAGGAAACACAGTGCAATACAAAATATAGAACTAGTATGAACATACATAGAAAGCTTATGCTGCTTTGACAGAGACTTTCAAAAGTACAAAATTTTACTGTAGTTTAATCAAATTGGTTTCCCAAAAATCTAAAACTAAGGAAATAGTTTAGTTGAAGGAGAGAGGGGAAGGACTGAAGGGTAATTTTGAAACTTCGGTCACACAAATTTGGAAGCCACAGCTCAAATATAAGATCTGGGGGAGGGGAAGGGAGATATAAGAAGCTAAAGAGAGATAATAGGAGAAATTTGTATATAAGAATAAATTCTGTTTTGTGTACTCATGACCATAAACCTACTTTTGCCCCACCTTTTGTATTAAGTCCCTCCCTACTTCCAGGGTAATAAGAGAAAACTGAAGGAACAAGCCAGTCACAATGCATTGGGGTCCTGATAGCCTATTGCAACACTTAGTGTCTCATAGAGGTTGGGTTTTTTCTAATTTCCATTCCATTTTCATCTAAATTGCCTAAAGTTTAATAAATTTTAACAAAAGTTTTCATTGCCTAAAAATTACCACCAATACAGCATAATATATATACTTGCTAAAAACTATAAGATTTTTCAAGCATGTCTCATAGACATGAATGCTTGAAATATATTTCTTATGAAATTAATTAAAATTTACTAAGACAGAGTAGGTCATATTTGAGATCATAGAATACTGTTTTCTCACCAAGTTTGTTGTTATTCCTGAGATTTGGTAGGTATTTCAGTACTTGTTGGAAAAAAACATTTAGTGAATGGTATCCATAAATAGCCTGTTTCTCTGACACACACACATACATACACACCCCTATTTACATTTTTATATAAGGCAAGCCCTCCCTACAAGCATATACTCGGGCATACCCTAATAATAAAAGGAGAAGAAATTTTACCTTTTCCTTATATGTTTTAAAGTCAAATTTATGCCTAATCATGAAGAAAATCACTGAAGGTTTAAATATGTTCATTTACATTTGGCCTTTTATGAATCATCTTGCCCTGTCAAGCCTATGACCACAAAGAAAAGGAAACAAAATTATCTTTTTCTGTCATACTGTCAGTAGATTGGACAGAAGGGTCCAGAACTAGAAACTGAATTAGATTGTTGAATAGGAATAGCTGGGGTGGTGTGTAAGGGTAAAATTAACCAGGGTATAGATAGACATTGATTATCCACACAAGGACATGGGTACAAGCCTACATGGACCAAGGTTTGGCTTCCTTGAATCTAAACCAGATAGGGGACTCAAGCAAGAATTTTGTTTTAAGTATTTGAGAATTGATCTTAGTTGGGGAGTCTGAAATAGAAGCCAGTTACAAGAAAGCAAGGGAGTCCAATTTAGATCAACAGACTAGAAAGTATTTCATTGTCAACAAGTGGTCACAACAGCTAGTGTATGATCCCAAGATGTAGGACACATCAGTTCTCTATTTTAGTTTTAACTTGGTGGTACTGTACCCTAGAGCAGGTATGGTAAATATTTGTCACTTCTATTGCTCTCCATCTCCCAGTGAACAGACATTTCTAATGAGTCACTCAGTTGTGGGCTTAATTTGGCTGTTAATTGATTGTATACATGGTTACCAATATTCTGTAATATTTTCAGTAGTTTACTTTTTCCTTCTTACCCTGTTCCCCATCAAGAATCCACATGCTTTAAGATGTTTCTGTTTTCATCCAAATCCTAGATAAAGATTGCTTTACATGCCTTAATTAATCCAAAAGTTCAGATATTGTCTCTACTGACACTGAATACCTCTTTGAAATGAGCACTGTGGTTTAATTCAGACAGCATTCATATCTTTATATATTAGCAAACCAAGTTCATGTAAAAATCTTTAACTCTAGATAGCTAAAATAAGTGATAACATTTCTATACCCTAGTTTATATTTCTGGTTAAACAGAATGACTTGGAATTTCCTAGTTCCATATGTGTAGATTTTCGCCCCCAGGTAGTTCATTTTTAAAGTGCAAGTTTGAATGTTATTTTTAAATGAGGTAAAATATTTGTCATGGGGATTTGCTTCTAGCCTCTAGGAAACGACATAAAAAAGATGATGATAAAGCTTGGGAATATGAAGAGCGAGACAGAAGAAGCTCTGGGGATCATAGGAGAAGTGGCCACTCTCATGAAGGAAGAAGAAGTTCTGGTGGTGGTCGTTATCGAAACCGAAGTCCATCAGATTCTGACATGGAAGATTATTCTCCTCCTCCCAGCCTTAGTGAGGGTAATTCATCAGTATCAACAGATATGTTACATAAGCCAATTTAAATTTAGGGCTATAACTTTGAAGAATATTTAATATTTTATGACTTAATTAACCATTTTTAATCAAGACAAAAATGTGTATTTATTTTGGACTAGCAATGATTATCATTTAAGTATTTGATTAATGGAAGAAATCAAACAGATGGAAACATTTTAAGTTGTCATTCCTGCATTTCCGTATTTATTTTTGTTCCTTTTAGTTGCTAGAAAAATGAAGAAAAAAGAAAAACAGAAGAAGAGAAAAGCTTATGAACCAAAATTAACACCAGAAGGTAACATTTTAGTTCATTTCTTTTTATTCATATTCTTCAACTTCCATTTTTCTATTTGGAATGTGGATATAATAAGCTTTTTTTTTTCTGTGTTGCAGAAATGATGGATTCTTCAACTTTTAAGAGATTCACAGCCTCAATAGAGAATATTTTGGATAATTTAGAAGATATGGATTTTACTGCATTTGGTAAAATAATTTTTAAATATATTTATCTCTATAAAATCAGTTTAAAATACTATATTTATTTACCTATCTGCCAGTTACTCTAGTGGATTCAAAGGCATGGTCTGTGTTTTCAAGAAACTTAAAATCTAGCTGTGAAGTCAAGTCCAGTCTATGTTATTAAGCAACTGAAAACTTTGGTATAAAAATCAAGTATTAAATAATTAGATAAGTATTAATAGTGTCTCAAGAATCCCGAGAGTATAGCCTCCACAAGTTAGAGTAATTAAGGAAGTCTTTGTGCAGATGAAACTTGAATAGGCCCTAGGTATGGAAGGAAGCTATAGTAATGATGTAAAAATAGGAACCCATTCCTCTATAAATTTATCCTAATACCCAATGTGTATTGAATAGTGTTTGTCAAAAGTATGTTAACTGCTAGAAATGCAAAAATAAATACCTCAGCCTCTGGCTTTAACTACAGTAAGTCCTCACTTAATATCCTCAATAGGTTCTTGGAAACTGACTTCCAGCAAATTAGTGTATAATGAAACCAATTTTACCATAGACTAATTGACAGAAAAAGAGTTAACATCCTGTGGCAAATTGCTGGTCACAAAAACGTCACCAAATTTCTAAATAAAGACCCAAAACACTTCTACCATTAAACATTTGAAATAAATGTGAGCTATACACAGATTTAAGAAAGATTAATAAAAACAAGATAATTATTTTCCAGTCGGCTCATTCCAATTTAGGAAAGCAAGTGGTTGGAGTCTATCCCAGCAGCTCAAGGTACAACGTGGGACCAGCCCTGAATAAGATGCCCTTCCATTACCAGGCATATTCACACAAACCCATACTCACTCAGACAGAGACAAATAGACATGCTGATTAACCAAATACGCACATCTTTGCAATATGATAGGAAACCCTAGTGCCCAGAGAAAACCCACATAGATATGGGGAAGACATGCAAAGTCCACACAGACAGTGGACCCAGGTGAGAATCAGTTGTTTGTTTTCCTCATTAATGTTATACCAAACAACGTAGAACAAAATGAAGTTATTCAAGGACCTTCTGTAATACATAGTCTAATATGGAAAACAAAATAGTAAACCAATTAAAATACAATATAATTAATATAGTAGTCATATATTTTATAATAATATGTGGATATCATAGCTATAAAATATAAAATTCAAAATATTAAATTTATATAAAAATATGGCTCACAGTGTTCAGAGCTGCTCAACAATTTTATGCCACCTTCAGCTGGTACAGACACTAGTGCCTAATTTATACATAAGCCATATGGGATATGAGCACTTTTTATATGAGTTTATCTATTTGAAAATTCCGTAGAAAATACATTACCCTTTATCTTGAAAGTATTTGTATTGTGACAGTTTCTTGCCTAAGTATCATTAATGTTTTTTTCCATTATTTGGAGTATCAGTTCTTCATTGCTAAAACTTCCCAGTTGTGTGCTGAGAAACCTTTGTCTTCCTCTGTAAATAATACAGAGAAATCAGTTACAAAAGTGGGGGCAGAGTAGTGTTGGAACCCAAGGTTTACAGGCATGGAACTGTTATCTTCTCTACACCCAGAGGAACATGGTTAAAGAGAACTTAGTAGGGAGAAGTTGTAGAGTGAGCTGCCTTGATAAAAGCAGTGACCTTTTGGCAGAGGTCAAGGTCAATTTAAGGAAACTTTTCAAGGAAGGAGTCAAGGATATAAATACCCTAACCTTTGCTCACCTTCTGTTTGATCTTCAGACAGGGCACCCCACTGGCTATAAGCCTGTGCAGAAGCCCAGTGGGCAAGGGAGACTGTTGAGGTCTGTACAGATTAGCCTCCTAGGGAAAAGAGTTTGGCTGAGGGTATATTGAAAGTTAGTAAAGATGAGATAGCTTATCTCCTCTTCCCATCTTAGTTGCTGTCCTTTTAATTAGGGTTTGCTTGAGGTCTACAGAGGCCTCTTAGGTTATTGTTTAGTTAGTTTTGTTTTGTTTTTTAAGTTTTTTTTTTTTAAAGATTTTATTTATTAGTTGTCTTTAGAGGGGAAGGAGAGAGGGAGAGAAACATCAATGTATGGTTGCCTTTAGTGGGTCCCCTGCTGGGAACTGGTCTGAAGGGAACCTGCCTGCAACCCAGGCATGTGCTCTGACTGTTTTTTAAGGTTTTTAAAATTTATTTTTAGAGGGGAGGGGCGGGAGAAAGAGAGGGAAATATCAATGCGTGGTTGCCTACCACACACCCCCTACTGGGGACCTGGCCTGCAACCCAGGCATGTGCCCTGCCTGGGAATCCAACCAGTGACTCCTTGTTTTGCAGGCAGCCACTCAATCCACTGAGCCACACCAGCCAGGGCTGTTTAGTTTGTTTTAGAAGTGTTTGTATGTCCAGAAATTTTATTAAAAAGTTAAGCTTACTATTTCGAGCTATTTCTTTTACCTAAACTGTTCGTTTGTTTGATTTGGTTTGTCAGGTGATGATGATGAAATTCCTCAGGAACTACTCTTAGGAAAACATCAACTTAATGAACTCGGCAGTGAATCTGCTAAAATTAAAGCAATGGGTATAATGGATAAGGTATCTCACTAAAGTAGAGTTTATGAATTTACTTAATATCTAATGTTTAAAGTGTTCAAGGTAAATTGCAAAGTTACATAAAGTAAATAATCAAAGAAAATTCATGGTTGCTTCTGAGAGTCTAACCTGAATTCTTTCTTTTTCTTTTTTTTTAACCTTGAATCAAAGAAATATTCTGCACATTGTTCTAAAGGAAATCATTTCATTGAAAGAGCCATCGATCTCTTCATGTTTTTATTTTTTATTGTCTCAAAAAATTAGATTATTTACATGCATATATACACTAAATTTTTTCTGACATTTGCTTTAATCACTTACACTTGTGAAAGAGTAAAGCTACAGTCACATTAAGTCCATAGGCTCCTTGCTGCAGGCTTTATAATCTGTGAATTGTCTTTCCTAGGAGCTGTCTGTTGCTCAGTAGTCTCATTGCACTGATGGAATTGCAGGATATTTTTTATTGTTAATAATTTCAGACAACAGTGACAGCATCAAGGAACTGCTTCCTATAATCTTTATGAGCCACCATTCACCCCCTAAACTATTGCATGATTTCTATGCAAATACAATTTTTAAAGGAATCACCTCTTCTCTTCTAATCAGGCTCCCTCTTGCAGAAAATTATCTACTCTAGGTCTTAAGTTTCCTAGTCTGTAATTTAGAGATAATGATTTGTTCTTCAAGAATAGTGAAAGAATTAATCAAAAATTATCTTTGCCTATAGAGTTTATTCTAAACAATTTAAACTTAGTTTTCAATTTATCATTTTAAAGTAGACTGTAAAACATTTTGATGTTTCACAAGGTTAAGATAATCAGGTATTTATTTTATATTCATTTATGTATTGCCTATTACCAAATAATAAATGTGCCATAAATTTGATGTTTTTATTAAGCTATAATTGACATTTAACATTATATTATTTTTAGTTATACAACATGATTTGGTATTTGTATGTATAACAAAATGATCACAACATATGTAAATCCAGTTAACCTTCATCATCACAATACAGTTTTTTTTTCTTGTGATGAAAACTTTCAAGTTCTACTTAGCAGCTTTCAAATATGCAGTTGATCCTTGAACAACACTGGTGTGAACTGTACAAGTCCCCTTATACATGGATTTTTTTTAAGTAAACACATTTCCTTGGTATATTCAGGTTTCACAACCTTGGATTGAAAATACTCTTTTCAAGCACAGTTTGTTTAATTCACAGATGTGAAAGGCCAACTGTAGTTAAGTTTTGGGGGAGTCAAAGTTATACACAAATTTGGGGCTGCACTGTTACGGGTAGGCATCCTTATTCATGTTGTTCAGGGATCAATTATATAATGTATTATTAAGTACAGTCACCATGCTATACATTACATTTCCAGGACTTATTTTTTATCTTAAAGCTGAAAATTTGTACCTCTTGACCACCTTCACCCGTTTTGTCCACCCCCACCTGTGACATCCATCAGTCACTTCTCTGTTACCTGTGACTTCAGTTGCTAGTTGTTGCTTTTTACATTCCAGATGTAAATGAGATCATACATTATTTGTCTTTCTCTATCTGACTTGTTTCTTTAGTCTATCCACAGTCCTCACAGTCTATCCACAGTCCTCACAGTCTATCCACATTGTCACAAATTTTCTTAATTTTTAGGGCTAAATCATATTTCATTGTACATATATGCTGCATTTTTTTATCTATTCATTCATTGGATAAATCAGTGTTGGACACTAATTGCTTCTATTTCTTGGTTCCTATAAATAATTCTGCAATGAACATGGGGTGCAGATTATCTTTTTTGAATTAATGTTGTTATTTCTTTTGGATACATACATAATTGCTGGATCATATGGTAGCTCTGTTTTTACTATTTTGAGGAACATTCGTACTGTTTTGTATAGTGGCTGCACCAATTTACATTCTCACCAGTAGTGTAAAAGGGTTCCCATTTGATTTTTAAAGACAGGCATCACATAGTTAACTGAGAATTAATGGCTGTTGGTTTACATTGATATTACTATGTGTAGTGAGGGTATATTGATTTATCTTGTACATAGGAATATGGCATCAGTTTTCTGAGGGGCCACTGCCAATTTTAGGTTTTAATTCATAAGTTCCACAATTGCATGTAGCTAAGAATATTCTTTTTCAAAATTGAATTTGCTGAGTATTTTCAAAGTATCAAAGGTTTACCAAAAGTCACAGTAGTTTAATCTATTGTTAAAACCCAGCATAAATAATGAAAATATACTTATGTTAGTACTTTGTTTGATCCTCCCATTTGACTCTCTGGCTGATTTGGGTGTGAGTCCTCGCTGCACACTAGTCTAAGAGACCTGTTCAATCGAAAGACTGTAAATACCAGTTGCCTCCTGGCTGAACCTCTAAATCAACTAATTTTTTTAAACAGAAGAATAATCTTTGTAATAAGTAAAATAGGACATATTAAAATAATAAGATTGCTACTAAATAAAACAATGTATTTTTTACATTTGTAACTTTTATTTACAATTTTATGCTTTTGTTATTGAAAATACTATCTTTGGTTTTAAGACATTTGCTGAATAACATTCTAATGTGGGAACTATGCTATAATGAAAATAACAGATCTTGTGTATGTGTGTTTTACATGCATGTTCAGTGTCACTGGCACAAAAACTGGGTGCCAAGCATCAGAGCAAACTTAGTCTTGACTCACTGTATATAGTTAAGGGTTAAGAGTTAGAAACATGCGTATGCCCATTGTGTATTTGCTCTCCCATCATTCAGAACAAATGATTGATTCTCTATGTAGTTCAGACTTGAGGATGTAAGTAGGAAAGTTTCCTTTCTGTTCTTTAAGAGGGTGGTAATATTATATACTCCATAGCCTAACAGGGATAATTCTACAGAATGTTTCTTGAATAATTAGTACTTCTACCAATGATGGATAAAAGAATTTATGTTGCTGTTTCAGCTTTCTACTGACAAAACTGTGAAAGTCCTAAATATCTTGGAGAAGAATATTCAAGATGGGTCAAAGCTTTCTACTTTGTTAAATCATGTAAGTTTAAGATCCGTACTGTTTTTACCCTTACTGTTGTTAAGATATATTTTTCCATGGGAATTTTGGTTTATAGGGAACATTCCAAATTTTATTAATTTCAGCTTGTTACCACCATTTACTAGTTACATTCATCAGGCTTGCTGCCAGAGTTGTACTTTTAGAAATCCCAGATTGATTGTACACGTTATCAGTTTACAGCTCTGACATAAAGTATGAAAAATGATGACAGATATAAATTCATTTAATTTAAAGGACTGTTCCTTTATATTATGCTTTTCCTTGTGGGAGTGTGTGTGTTTAAAATGTCTTTTCATTTAAGAAGTAAATGATAGAGGGTAGTAATTCTGTTGACCTTCCCTGGAAAATTAGTTAGAAATCTTATGCTGATTTCCTAATGTATCCTAAAACATTAATTCTTAGATGCCATTTTTATACCTAGCTCAAATGGTAGTCAAAAGATTTAGATAATTCCTGTAAAGTGCTTAAGAATGTCTGGCATGTTGTAAGTTCTCAGTAAATGGTAACTGGAATTGTTATTACATTTTAGCTGTGTATATCAAAAGCACTTAGAACATGATATAATACTTTATGAACTGATTTAAATTACATTGCCTGAGATTTGCCTTCCTAGCATTATAGTAGACATTCAGAGTCATATGCACATTCAAATTGATCTTGATATCTCTTTCATTAATGAGTAGAAACATTGATGTTTGTAGCCATTTAATATAAGAGATAAAAGAATTGGGAAAAGTTTTGAATTATTGAACTTTCATTTTTAAAAGCCTGATTTCAAAAACAGTGTATTTATTTAAAAATTTTTCCAAAACGTAAAGAGCACAAAAGGTCCATATTCTTATTCATCAATAACTATTGTTAACATTTTTGATGTATATATACTTCCATTCTCACATGTAAATAAACACATACTATTTCATATATATTAGTATTCTCATACTAATACATATATATTTCATATATGTACTGGATTTTCTCTTATGAGGGACATATTCTTGATGTTTTCGGAAGCCACAGGATTGCTAAGTGATGTACTTGGAATAAGAAATTGTGGGGAAAAATCTTCAATGGCCTATTAAATATATCCATATTTTCCAATTCCCCCTCTAAATTCATTTTTGAATGATAAAAACAAAAAGTTTAGAGAAACCTATACTGGTAGTATGCTCCGTCTTTAGTCTACAAGGTTGTTTTTGTTTGTTTTGTTTTTTAGTTTAATTTCACAAGAAATTGTGATAAGTATCATCAAGGATCTAGAATTCTGGAGAGCTAGCTGATTCAGTCTTAATGAAATCATTTTTATTTCTGGAAACATTAGCATTATTTAATGTGCTATAGATCATCTTAATGTTTGGCATGAATGATAAACCTCTTTAATGGACTCTTCCAAACAGCAATTTTAATATCAAAAAAAAGCTACTTTATCTTATTTTTAAGTAGGTAGGTAAGAAATAAAATGAGAGAAAGCTGGAGAGTTAGGAAAAAGGTAATCAAGTTTTTAGGCATTAAAGATTAGAAAGCCCCTCTCTGCTTTAATTACTTTATTTATAAAGCAAAACCCTCCACTATAAGTAAGATTAAAAGTACCTCATCACAATTGCAATGCAGGCTGCTGATGTGTAAATTAAAGTGTGGTCTTCAGTCAGTTGTTGAATTATTCATTTAAAAAAATAAATTATGTTTTCAGTGGTATGCATAATCATTGCTTTTAATCTCAGTTTCAAAAATGCAGTGTTGTTGGAAAACAGGTATTAGAATGATAGGAACATTTTACTGCTTTTAAATAAGGCTCTACCTTTTGTTATTGTTAATTTTTGCTTTGATCTCACAACTACAATCAGAGTTTATAAAGTTCTTTTGACTATCATAATGCTTATACCCCAAATACAAAGTTAATGTATATAATTATAGTCTTTAGCTAAAATCTTAGATGTAGATACAGTACACAGGTAACGGTAACTATAACTTTGTCATTAGAATATCATCTAGTGGTGAAATTAGAAAACAGTATATTATGTTGAAACATAGTAATATTAGTATTTCTACTTCATTCCTAATGTTTTTAAAGAATATACACACATCAAAACTCTTACCATGTTTTCCACCTGTGAAAATCAAATATATCATAATTGAGGGTTTTTTTGTATTTTAAGGAATAAATGTGTTTCATTTCATTAACAATGTTTTATAGAATAACGATACTGAAGAAGAAGAAAGGTTATGGAGAGACCTTATTATGGAGAGAGTTACAAAATCAGCGGATGCCTGTCTTACAACTATCAACATTATGACATCCCCTAACATGCCAAAAGCTGTATATATTGAGGATGTAATTGAAAGAGTTATACAGTACACTAAATTTCATTTGCAGAATACACTTTATCCTCAGTATGATCCTGTTTACAGATTAGATCCTCATGGAGGTTAGTTTTCCCTTTTATATTGATAGTTTTTTAGTATAATATCAAAATAATCTATTATATAATTTTACCATGTTGGATGGATCAGAATGCAATGACTTAAAATGGCGTACAAATTAGATTACATAGAATGTAATAAACACTGCCTTTGATTTGACTAGAATATAAAGTTTAGTTAACCCAGTGTTTGTTCAGTTATTTCTTTAGCACCTATTTATGTATAATAAAGTAGTGTCTACTGGTCAGGGAAGAATCCCAGATAGTATAGCTTCTGGTTCCATTTATCACTTTCCCTTAATTTTACCCAAAATATTAGTTGTCTATAAAAAGGATTGACTCAGGATACATATTCTTTCTTTATTTAATAACCTTTTATAAATGAGCAGTGAAATAGTTAACATGTATATGGTTGAAGAGAGGAGGACAAACTTGGTTTCTGAATAACCTACATTTAGTTACCCATTTAATAATTGCATATTAACTTAAAGGGAAATAGAAACTTACTATCTTATAATCTTACAATTAATAAAATAAAAAGGAAGTAATATTTTAAATACAAGAATTTAATAGCCATTGAAATGTGTCATACAGTGCTGTTAAAATAATGTTTACTCTCTAACTAGATATACCTAGAGTAATTTTCTCTTTCAATAATATCCAGCTTTATTTACCAGGTTTTTATGTAGGAAAAAAAGTGTATTCTTTTAATTCAGAAAACAGTTGTATTACTATTCATTAAAAATTGTTAAAAGTTTATATATTTCTTGTTTTGAATTTTTTAGGAGGCATATTAAGTTCAAAGGCAAAACGGGCAAAGTGTTCTACTCATAAGCAGAGAGTAATAGTAATGCTTTATAATAAAGTTTGTGACATTGTTAGCAGCTTATCAGAATTGTTAGAGATCCAGCTTCTTACAGATACAACAATTCTTCAGGTAAGTTATTTTGAAGCATTTTCATATTTATGGACCAAATGATTTAAGAATAGAGAGTCTAATTGAGTTCAGTGTAACCTCACTCACTTGATAATAATACCTGCACTGTGTTAATTTTTTTTCATGCAGAGTATGTATCTTAAATTGAAATAAATTCAAGGGAAGTTTTAAAAAGAAACATTTTGTGCAGAAGATAGGTGAACGAATGTAGTATAAATTCCAAACCCTAATTCTTTGAAAGATATATTATCATTTTCCTTAAAATATGCCAGAACATTTTTATCCAGAATAGCAGAAATATTTTTTGTTTCTTTATATTTCTGTGATATTTATCAATCTAAAAGGTGGAGATTAGAGGAATTGCAGCTGTGAAGGAAGGTATATGCTAATATGTTTGAAGATGAAAGGGATCAGAGAAAGAACTAGGTGCAGATTAGTGAACGGAAGTAAATGCCCTCTTAGTGTTTTGCAGTAAGTTTGAGAATGTTTTAGAATTTAGTAAGGTAGACTGTTACTGAAATCAACTAGAGATGTGTACTAATTACGCTTTTTATGGGTGTGTGCAGGTATCATCAATGGGAATAACACCATTTTTTGTGGAAAATGTCAGTGAACTGCAATTGTGTGCCATTAAGTTAGTCACTGCAGTAAGTATAATTAATTCATATTTTTAGTTTATCCCCCAAGAAAAATATTGATAACATTTAATCCAAACTTGTAAAAATCAATGCAAATTTGAGTTTTCCATCGATTCATTTCAACATAAAAACTGTTTCAGTGTCCCTTAGGTTTTAAGCACTTCTAAATACTTAAAAATATTTTAGTTAGTGCCCTGGCTAGTGTGGCTCAGTTAGTGGGAGAGTTGTCCTGTAGACCGAAAGGTTGCAGGTTTGATTCCCAGTCAGAGCACACATCCAGGTTGTGGGTTTAATCAGTTGTCCAGGCACGTTGGAGAAAGCAACCAGTTAATGTTTTCCTCTCACATTGATCTTTCTCTCTCTCTCCTTCCTTGACCTCTTTCTAACAGCAATGGAAAAGAAATGTGCTTCATAAGGATAAGAAACAAAAAATATATATTTTTAGTTGGTAATCTATAATATTTTCTTTAAAATCATAATTGTTTAAAATCATTTGAATCTTTCTGTACTCTGACTCCTATAAGAATATTATTAATCATAGAAAAGCAGGTTATTTCAGTCATTGCTATTGAAAATGTTGAAAACATTTTCATTTTAAGTGAAATGTTTTATATTGCAATTTTTTATATTTTATATTTTTATCACATAGTATTATTTTTGTTCTACTTCTAAATAATTATAAAAACCTTAATTTGGAATCTTGTAATACTAAACAGGTATTCTCAAGATATGAAAAACATAGGCAGTTAATTTTGGAAGAAATTTTTACTTCACTTGCAAGATTGCCAACCAGCAAGAGGAGTTTAAGGAACTTCAGGTAATTATAGCAAAGGTCAAGTATAATTGAGAGCTTCATTATATTGTAGCCTTTATATATTTTTCATTATTTCTGTATAATTATTTATTTTAATATTCAAATAAAAGAGAAAGGGTTCATTCAAATGAGAATAAGAATATCTTAGATGTGTGGAATAACAATACGTATTTGGGCGAGTTAAATTCACTGATTCTCAAATGTAAAGATCTATGGCAGGGTTTTTCAGTCTTGGTGTTATTGACGTTTGGGGCCAGATAATACTTCGTTGTGCAGGGCTTTCCTATACTTGGTAACTTGGATACTTAGCAGCATCCCTGACATCTCTACCTACTAGATGCCAAGAGCAACACCCCTCCTCCCAATAAGTGACAACTAACATTAGGTTGGTTGATAAATATCTCCTGAGAAGCAAAATCATCCCTAGTTAAGAATCACTTGTCTATGAGAAGAGCAATAAGAAAGCGGCTGTAAAGAGTCAAAGGAAGTTTAAGGATTTTACACTAAGGAACTTGCATTTAATACTTTATATAGTATGAAGTCACCCAATACTGTTTTTAAAAGAGTCAAAAGATTACTCTAATAGCAGTGTAGAAAGTAGACATGAAGGTTAAACGCTTTAAACCACTAAGCACCAAATAACTAAGGAATGTTGTCCACTGCTGTGGTTAGCATTATTGCCTTTGTTGTCATAGGTAATCATCATCATTAGCATACCTATCATTATGATATTCCTGAGTGAATAAATGTGTTGATCTGATATATAGAATTATATTGCTTTCAAGGCTGCCTTCTGTAAAATAATTATTATTATCTTAATTTTTGAGACTAATTGTGTATTGAAAAACATCTATTGTACCTGAAGAAAAGCTATCAACATGTAAAATAATTCCTATGTTTTTATCTTTATAACAAAAGATTGAGAATTTGATTTTTTATATTCTATCCAATAGAACTTACACTATAGCACAGATGATTAAGAGCTGACTATATCAGATATTAGTAAGAATGAGTACCACAATGCAGGGGCATTTAGAAATCTGGAAGATTTTCCTCATTTAAAAAATTATTTTTAGAAGTATTTTATATTTTTCATTATAAATGTTTTATCTCTAGTAAACATGGAATGTGGGAAGAAATATTATTAAATATTTTATTTTCCTTTGTTTTAATTATCTAAGTATGTATAGGGATTCAATTGGCATTTTTTTCTAATTTACTAAAAATAATTAAACATGATACTACTGTAAGCACTAAAGCTAATGCCTAGAAGTATTGGTAATGAAAGCATCCTGAAAGTTAAAGGTAACAGATGACATGCAAAATGAAATTCTCTTTATACTCTGTATGATTTAAATATTTTCCTTTTCACTAAAGGTTAAACAGTAGTGACATGGATGGAGAGCCTATGTATATTCAGATGGTTACAGCACTGGTTTTACAATTAATTCAGTGTGTAGTACACTTGCCATCATCAGAGAAGGACTCTAATTCAGAAGAGGACTCAAATAAAAAAGTAAGAAATTTTTATAAGTTTTAAAATTTTGTACTTTTATAGGAAAAAGTACATATATGAGGGTGGACCCCTTGTAGTACATGCTTCCCACTCTAGGTGAGAGTTCTCAGAACCCATTTGTATCAGTGTACCAGGTATTGTTGTGAGAGGTTGCATTCAGCTTTGGTGAATATTTTTTTTTAAGATTTTATTTATTTATCTTTAGAGGGGAAGGGAAGGAGAGAAGGAGAGAAATATCAATGTGTGGTTGCCTCTTGTGGGTCCCCTGCTGGGAACTGGCCTGTAACCCAGGCACGTGCCCTGACTGGGAATCGAACCGCGATCGTGCGGTTCGCAGGCCGGTGCTCAATCCACTGAGCTGCACCAGCCAGGGCTGGTGAATATTTTTTAAAGACTTTCAGTGTGTTTGCCCATTTCATTATGGGCGATTTATAAGCGCACCTGCCCACACTGCACTGAGTGTTTGGCAATTTATGACCAAAAACATCATTACCCCCTTACCCCCCACCGTTCCATTCACCTGATCTGCTCCAAGCACCCTTTTTTTGTTGTTGTTGTTTCCCTGAGTGGAAAAAAAAGCCCTCAAAGGGAAACATTTTGCTGAAGTGGAAGAGTTGAGACAAAAAACAAGAGAAGTGTTAAAAGGCATCAAAATTGACAAGTTCAAAAACCTGTTTTTGAGCAGTGCAAGAAACATCATCTCATCAGCTGTATTGCATCAAAATATTGTATTATACTTTGAAGGTCACCAAATTTTAAACATCCAAGAATAAATACATAAATTTTTTTAATTTAAAAATTTTTTATTTCTTTACTTTTAGAGAGAGAGAAAGGGAGGGAGAAAGAGAGGGAGAGAAACATCCATGTGTGGTTGCCTCTTATGTGGCCCCCACTGGGGACCTGGCCTGCAACCCAGGCATGTGCCCTGACTGGGAGTCAGACTGGCGACCCTTTGGTTCACAGCCCATGCTCAATCCACTGAGCTACACCAGCCAAGGCTTCTCTGCCATCTTATAGAACTGAAGTTCTTATTTTGGGCGTCATAGCTGGGCTTTAGGACTTGCATTCCGTTTGAGACTGTTACTATCTGTCAGTGATAAAACAAATCATTTTGATCTGAGTTTGCTTTTTCCACTGTGAAATGGTGATGATGGTACCTAACGAGCCTACCCTACCGATTCGTAAGATTCAAGTAAGATATTGAATGTGAAAGTGAATATTATAATATGTAATACCTATATTAATATATAACATAATTGTAATATAATTAATGTATAAAATGAGTTTATGACCGCACAGTTAAGTAAATTAATTATAACTCAGATTTGTTTTTGGTTAGTAGATTTTATACCCCAACACTTGGTATTGCTTCAAACAAGTCCAAAAGAAATAGGAATAAATTATTAAGTAAAAAATGCGTATCAAAACAGGTCCCTCTTGGTTCTCCTTCCCCTCCTAATCCAATCATTTTCTCTCCACTCTTCCCTTCCGTAACCATCCACAAGTATCACAAGAGTGTTTAATCCTTCCATTTATATATTTATCTGCCTGTATTTGATGCAGAATTCTTTTTCAAATTTATATAAGTGATATCCTGACATATTTACAGCTAATTTTTTTCTCAACATTGTTTTAGTAGATATAATTTACTAATAGATTTCTTTTTGACTTGAGGTAAACACATATAACTATATCACAACTTTGAGCAAGAGCATATAATTAGAAAATATTAAATCATAATGTACATACAACTTTACTGAAATTTGTCAGTTTGCTCAACAAAGTAGTGTTCCAGTTTACATTCTTGCCTTTTGATTTTACCTATTCTGACCAGTGTGAAATACCATGTTATATTTTGCATTTTTCTGGTTAATCATGAGCTTTTTCCTATATTTATTTGCCCTTTGGTTTTCAGTCATTCAAAACTTTGAATGACTGGTTTATACCCTAGCCCTTAAATCTCTAATGAAGGAGCTGATTTTTTTTGTATTGTGTTCCAGTGTTTCATAAACTTAGAGCTTGTGATGATTTTGTATTTTCAATCACTTTCTTGTTCTGGCCTAGATCATGATAAGCAACTATTAATATTGCATTTGTTAATCACATTTGTCACTCTTACATATTTTAATACACTAATATGAACTAAGTATTTTAATTTTGTTTTTTAAAGTATTAAAATATGTTTAATAATGGCAGTTGTAGCCTTTCTCTTTATATATAAAACAATACTTAGCATTTTAGTATTTAAATGTATTACCAGGCTTATAGCCACAGTTGTGGTGTAGGTAAACACAGCTCACCTCCTCACACAACCACGTCAAAATTATAACTAAACTATACATCAGTCATCAGTCAGAGCCATCATAAATGAAGCTGAATGGAAGTCTTATGACTATGGAATTAAAGAAGAAATCACATTGAGACTAGTAGGCAGGACAGAGATGGGGAACAGGCTAGTCCCACACATGTATGGCAGATGGAAATCAGAGGGATATTTCAGGAGTGAGAGGTCCCAGGCCCCCCAAGCCCAGGGTTTGAGTTCTAGGAAGATAAGTCTCCATAACATCTGGCTGTAAATCCAGCAGACGTTGAGGCTGTCAAAAACAGAAGCTTCTGCAGTCCCGGGCTAAAGGGCTCATGCATAGGCTTACTTTGGACTCACTGCCTCTGAGCTCCATTTACAGGGCAGCAGCTTGAAAGTCACCAGAGCCACATGGGGAGGATCTGAATTGTCCAGCATTAAAGTGAGAGCTGGGAGGGAGCTTTCTCCCCGACAGAAGTGCTGGCAGAGACCATTACGCCTTTTACAGCCCTACCCCTTACCCTGTCCTCACTCCTGAACAGGCAGGCACTGTATCTGATACTTTATTAACCTAACTCACTCTGTTTGCTCCACTCAGCCTTCAGGCCCACCCAAGCTTTTTACAGTGGCTTTTCCATAAAACTGACTTGTCTTTACTCATGCTTCAGATTTTCCTAAATTCTCTCAAACAAGCAGCAGCTGGCTTCAGTGAGCCCCATACCTCTCACTGAGTTGCCCCAGGCCAGGCACTAGCAGCAGCTGGCCATGGTTCACAGCTGGGCCTCTCCTGGGCACCTCTAAGCCCAGCACAAGTATCGGCCATCTGCATATTGCTTTGTAGCTTATGCTGTGTGACTCTGGAAAAAACAGGTGGTGGCTGACCTCGAACATGGCAACAGCAATCAAGGCTCAAATACAAGAGGAAGGTGTACATAGCCCATACAGCGGGAGCACTTTGAGTACCCAGCTTCAGTTATGGGGGAGGCTGTGCCACTGGAATATTCAGGACACCTACTATACTAGGACACTCTACCAAGCCTGGGAGACATAGCAGCCCTACCTAATACATACACACAAACACAGGGAAGCTGTCAAAGTGAGGAGACAAAGAGGGCCAAATGAAAAGAGGGGAAAAAACCCCAAAACAGAACAAAACTCCAGAGGAAGAACTAAATCAAATGGAGACAAACAACCTCCTAGATGCAGACTTCAAAACACTGGTTATGAGGATGGTCAGAGAACTTAGCAAGAACCTCAACAGCATATAAAAGACCCAGTCAGAAACAAAGGATACATTAACTGAAATAAAGAACAATTTACAGGGAATCAGTAGTAGAGTGGATGACGCTGAGAATCAAATCAGCAATTTGGAATATAAGGAAGCAAAAAACAACCAATTAGAACAGCAAGAAGAAAAAATTCAAAAAGATTTTTCCCAGAAGTGTAAGGAACCTCTGGAAAAACTCCAAATATACCAACATTTGTGTCATAGGGGTACAGGGAGGAGGAGAGAGCAAGAAATTAGAAACCTATATGAAAAAAATAATGACAGAAAACTTCCCTAACTTGGTGAAAGAAATAGACATACAAGTCCAGGAGGCACAGAAAGTCCCAAACAAGATAGATGCAAAGAGGTTCACACCAATACACATCATGATTAAGATGGCAAAGGTTTATACAAAGAGAGAATCTTAAAGGCAGCAAGAGAAAAGCAGTTAGTGGCCCGTCTGGTATGACTCAGAAGCACCACACAGTGATACTTTTCTTCCTCCCTACATTCCCCTCTGTCTAAAAATAAATAAATAAAGTCTTTTTAAACAGTAAAAAACAGTTACCTCCAAGGGAGCTCCCATAAGATTGTCAGCTGATTTCTCAAAAGAAACTTTGCAAGCGAGAAGGGATTGGTAAGAAATATTCAATGTGATGAAAAGCAAGGATCTACAACCAAGATTACTCTACCTAGCAAAGCCATCATTTAGAATGGAAGGACAGATAAAGAGCTTCCCAGATAAGAAAAAGCTAAAGGAGTTCATTATCACCAAACCAATACTACATGATAATGTTAAAAGGTCTTCTTTAAGAAGAAGAAGGTTAAAAATATGAACAATAAAGTGGCAGTAAATACATATCTATCAATAACTGAATCTAAAAATATAAACGAGCAGAACAGAAACAGAATGATACAGAGAATGTTTTGATGGTTGCCAGGTGGGAGAGGGGTCAGGGACATGGATGAAAACGGATTAAGAAGTACAAACTGGTAATTACAGAATAGTCATGGGGATGTAAAGTACAAAATAGGGAATAGAGTAACCAAAGAACATACATGCATGACCTGTGGACATGGACAACAGTGTGGGGATTGCGTGAGGAAGTAGGGTGGCAATTGAGACAACTATAATAGTATAAACAATAAACTATAATTTAAAAAATAAATACATTACCTGTATTCAGTAATAACATAACATTAGCAACTTTTGCTATTTTATTTGTTGGTTATTTCTTATCTCTGTATAAATTTATTTTTCTCAATCTAGGTTGACCAAGATGTTGTCATTACCAACTCTTATGAAACGGCCATGCGAACAGCTCAAAACTTTCTTTCCATCTTCCTTAAAAAGTAAGTGTTGTAATCTTATCTAATTTTTATTTTGCCCAGTGTAGAGAATAGTTTATTTTAAGTAAAAAATGAATCCAATTTTCTACCATAATCTGAACCTTGTTTATATCTTTCTGGCTCTTGATTTTTCTTAATCTTTAAAATGAGGTACTTGGAATATTAAAAATCTAAAATTTTGTGAACTTGCTTATATGTTGGACTCCAAAAGTTAAAGTACTAGATTGGAATTCTGTACTTTTTTTTTTTTTTTTTTTTTTGTAAATTTTGGGGCATGCTAATTGAATAGGAAAATTGTAGAACGAGGCTACTTAGCCTCCATAAAAATGTATGGTAATGTCATAGAAAAACAGTGGTCATTTTCCAAAATGTGTTATTCTTACCAGAAAGCAATGTTAATAAATTAATTCCCTATAGTGGGGGGGCCAGGGGGCGATGAAGTTTGAGAAATAATTTATTTTAAACCATGTTTTTATGTACTCTCCTAATACTTTGTTATTAGGTATATAGAAGAGAAAACTCAGCAAAATTTCAGTCATATTGGTCAATAAGTCACCTAAATTGACAGCCTTTTTATTATTTATCTTTGAACAGATGTGGTAGTAAACAAGGTGAAGAAGATTACAGACCCCTATTTGAAAATTTTGTTCAAGATCTTCTTTCAACAGTCAATAAGCCTGAATGGCCAGCTGCTGAACTACTCCTTAGTTTGTTAGGGAGACTGTTGGTAAGAGTATAGCATTTAAAGATTATTAGATTACTAGAAGACAACATAATGAGGATGTACTCTGATTCACAGATGATGAATTCTTTAAAAATGTGTAAGGAAATATGACCATTGCATCTCTATTTTTGCATGTGCATAATTGTACACAATATTGTCAGTACCTTGTAGAAAACCAAAATGTTGTGACTTTGGTGCTTTCATTTCATTACATAAAATAATAGAGCCTCAGAATCAGTTGGGTTTTTTTGTTGTTGTTCTGTTTTGTTTTTTATTTTGGGGGGTGTTTTTTGTTTTGTTTGTTTGAAATTTTTATATTATTAGTTAAAAGCATCTCAACACTGAGTCATAAGTTATTGTAGCTAATTCATTTCAAAGCATGAAACTGATTGACATGACTGTAATTTTTTAGAGTATTTTGAAAGACATGACACTTTTTAGTCCTCATGTAACACAGTAGGGAAATGCAAAAAAAAACTGATTTTTTTGTTGTTGTTTT
The DNA here is from genome assembly GCF_014824575.4 of Sturnira hondurensis. NCBI lineage: Eukaryota > Metazoa > Chordata > Mammalia > Chiroptera > Phyllostomidae > Sturnira > Sturnira hondurensis. The sequence goes on from NW_028087015.1 coordinate 38,520,411, forward strand.
TACACTATTTTTGGACTTATGCAATACACATTTTTACAAAGCTCTTGGGACTTTATTTTCTGTGAACTGGAAAATAATAGTTTTCTACAACCAAAGTAATGTTTTATAGGCATCAGAAGTCCAGCCTAAGAAATCCCATTTTTTACGAATTAACAGCTGAGCCTTTTTTTTTATTGATTATACCATTACAGTTGTTCTATTCCCCCCTTCATTCCCCTCCATCCGCACACTCCCTCCCCCTCCATTCTCCCCCCCTTAGTTTATAACCACGTGTCTCAAGTTCTTTAGATTCTATATTTCCCCTACTATCCTTGCCCTCCCCCCTATCTGTTTTCTACCTATTGTCTATGCTATTTTCTGTACCTTCTCCCCCCTTCTCCTCCTCCCACTCCCCTGTTGCTAATGGAGGTATTTTTAAAGAGTGAAGAACACCTCCATGTGTTCTTCATTTCTATGGTTCCACTCCTGATCTAGCTTTCCTCTTGGTTTGCTTTTGTTTTAGGTGTGGTTGTTAATAACTGTGAGTTTGCTGTCCTTTCACTGTTCATATTTTTCATCTTCTTTTTCTTATATAAGTCCCTTTAGCATTTCATATAATAAGGGCTTGGTGATGATCAACTCCTTGAACTTGACCTTATCTGAGAAGCACTTTATCTGTCCTTCCATTCTAAATGAAAGCTTTGCTGGATAAAGCAATCTTGGCTGTAGGTCTTTGGATTTCATGACTTGGAATACTTCTTTGCAGCCCCTTCTTGCCTGTAAGGTCTCTTTTGAGAAATCTGCTGACAGTCTGATGGGTACTCCTTTGTAGGTGACTGTCCCCTTATCTCTTGCTGCTTCTAGGATTCTCTCCTTCATTTTAATCTTGGCTAATGTAATTATGATGTGCCTTGGTGTGTTCCTTCTTGGGTCCAACTTCTTTGGGACTCTCTGAGCTTCCTGGATTTCCTGGAAGCCTATTTCCTTTGCCAGACTGGGGAAGTTCTCCTTTATTATTTGCTCAAATACGCTTTCCACCCGTGGTTGTTTCTTTCCCCCTTCTGGTATCCCTATAATCCGGATGTTGGAACGTTTAAAGATGTCCTGGAGGTTCCTAAGCCTCTCCTCATTTTTTTGAATTCTCATTTCTTCATTCCTTTCTGGTTGGATGTTTCATTCTTCCTTCTGGTCCATTCCATTGATTTGAGTCCCAGTTTCGTTTCCATCACTAGTGGTTTCCTGGACATCTCCCTTCATTTCAATTAGTTTAGCCTTCATATGTTCCTCTAATTTGTGATTATAATGAACCAGTCCTGTGAGCATCCTGATAAATAGTGTCCTGAATTGTGCTTCTGAGAGGCTGGCAATCTCTCGGTCGCTTAGAGTTATCGGCTCTGGGACTTTGAGTTCTTCTTGCGCCATCTTTTGGGCTGTTTGTGCCTGTTATGTAGCAGGATCAGAACCCTAGGTTTTCACCAGAGCAGGGCAACTCAGTGGCTGGGTTGTGACACTGTATGTGGGGACGGGGTCAAAGAGGAGCAATGACGTCCCATCTGCCGCCTCCCGCCGCAGCTGCCACCGTCACTGGGGCCCACGCGTTTTGTCCCACTGCACTCGAGTGTGCCACCACCATCAGCCCTCCACCTCTGGGTTCGCCCTCTGGGGCCTGCGTGGTCCGTCTCACTGTGCGCTGATGTGCGACCGCGGTCAGTCTGCCCTGCACCCTGACTGGGTCCGGGCTGCCTGCGCGCCTAAGTCGGGGGATCTTTCCTGCCCGACCCTGCTCCGCTGCTGGCTCCGCCCCTCTTACCGTCCGTTGAACGGTTCATTGTTGTCGGACTTCCGTATAATTCATTTATCTGTCCTTTGGTGTCTTTGTTCTCCAAACTTTTGTTGTGTTCAAACTTGATTGTGGGAGAAGGCACAGTGTTTCCACCTATTCCTCCATCTTGGTGGAAGTCCCTCACAGCTGAGCCTTTATTTAAAGAAAGTGACTATGTTCTTAGGTTTAAGCTATAATAATTTTTTTGTGAAAATGTTCAGAATGCAGAAACTCACTAGTCAATTACATTGTAGAACAATATCACAAGAAAATTTTTCTATTTCAGATGATATGGCATAGATTTTGAATTTATATACTAAATTGTTATAGAAAATATAGTTATAAACTGATTAAATTATACCAAAATTTGCTTTATTTTGATGTATAGGTTCATCAATTCAGTAACAAGTCAACAGAAATGGCTTTAAGAGTGGCATCTCTTGATTACCTTGGAACTGTTGCTGCGCGATTGAGAAAAGATGCAGTCACAAGCAAAATGGATCAAGGGTCTATAGAGAGAATTTTAAAACAGGTATTGAGATAAAGGATTAAAATTATGGAGATAAATAATATTTAAGTACTTTCTTTAGGTATGTCATTTTGCATGCCATTTTGTAGGTTCACAATCTACTTCTAAAAGTGGGCTTTTCAGAAGCCCTACTAGTAGAGAAAGTCGACACTTAGGGTGAAATATGTCTACCATGAACATTTAAATGATTTACATAAATCTTTAGTTTGCTTTCTTTTTACAGACTCTTGTTACAAGTATATGATGCTATTTTCCTTTTGGGTTAACATGTTTCATTTAAATCTTTAGTTTACTGTGATACTGAGTTTTTCACACTCAAATTGTTTTGTACCTTTGAATGATTTCTTTTGATTTCTTTTTCATACTAAAGATTTTATTTATTTATTTTTAGAGAGAGGGAAAGGGAGAGAAGCATTGGTGTGGGAGAGAAGTATCAATTGGTTTCCTCTTGCATGCCCCTAACCAGGAACCTGGTCTGCAACCCAGGCATTTGCCTTGACTGGGGAAGTGAACTGGCAGCTTTTCAGTTCAGAGGCTGGTGCTCAGTCAACTAAGCCACACCAGACAGGGCAAGGACTTATTTTGATTTTATTACATAGGAGAACTTTCATGTTTGCGGGCAAAAAAAAGGTGGTTTCTTGCAGCACTTACCCTTTTTTAAATATGGATGAGGTGGTAGTAATACCATGTTACTTAAGAAAATTGGTAGGTAAATCTGCCCTGGCTGGTGTAGCTCAGTGGATTGAGCACTGGCCTGCGAACCAGGCGATCGCAGTTCGATTCCCAGTCAGGGCACATGCCTGGGGTGCAGGCCAGTTCCCAGGATGGGGCACACGAGAGGCAACCATACATTGATATTTCTCTCCTTCTCTCCTTCCCTTTCCCTCTGAAGATAAATAAATAAAATCTTTAAAAAAGAAAAGAATATTGGTAGGTAAATCTCTAATCTGACCACATACAACCGTTTTTATTTTTTCTACTTTTTAAAAATTGTTCATGACTTTGTCTATGCTGGCCATTAAAAATACCTCTGATTTTTTCACTATACTTTATATTTCAAAATAATTTTAAAGTTAACCAGAAAAGTTTTAAGATCAGTTCAGAGAGATTCCATAAACTTTTTACCGAAATTTCTTACTTGTTAACATACTTGCTTTATGTTTCTTTTTCAAAATATACCTTTATGTGTATATGTAGGTATGATTCCTTAAACAGGTAGCACCAACATTACTCTCAACTAGGAACTTGTTAAAATGCAAATTCTTACGACTCTTTTTCGACCTACTGATTCTGAAACTGTAGGGGTAGAGTCCAGCAATCTTTGGTTTAACATATTTTTCTTGTGTTTCTAATGAATGCTGAAGTTTGAGAATCATTACTTGATGTATATTTTTTAAAAACAAGAACTTTCACTTAAATATCCACAGTATAATTGTCAAAACCAAGACATTACTATTAGTACAATACTGTTGTTCCTTTTTAATAGGTTATAATTTGTTGCTATCATTATTTTAATGCTCAAATTGTCTAGGATTTGACCAGTGAGAACACCTTTAAATTGGCTTTTGTATCTTTTTGATACATTCGTATCTTCCTTTGAGGATTTTCTTACTTTGTGGCACAGCCGTGGAATCAGCCGTTTCTCCAAGTACTATTGGTCCCTTTAATTAGAAAATGGTAGTTTAGAAACCAAGGTCTAGGTACTTAGGTGACTTTCAGTATTTCTTAGAGTGGACCTGGGACCTATTATTTGTCACATGGCCAGGTAGATAGTACACTATAAAACTAGAGAGCAGGAGTCATTCATATTTTTATAGCTCTTGACATACATCCAGATTGCTTTTGAAAGTTTACAGTGTACTGGTTCACAGTGCTATGATGAATTTCTGAATGTATTCATTTTACCGTTCTTCTAAAACATGAGTTATTCTTACCCTTGTTTTTTCTGCTCGTATATGTTTTAAACCATGTATTTGCCATTGCACTTGGCCAAATCAACAGTTTAAGCTGGAGACGTGAATGTCAACTCACAGTTAATTTCTTCTCTGTATTCTTGACAGGACCTAAATATATAGTTCAACCAACCACTGTATATTTAATATCCTGTGTGAACTAAAGTACTATTTTTATATTAATTACAGATAAAAATTTTCTCTTCCAGATGGTTTTTAAATAATATCCCAAAGAAACCCATAACACATAATAATACAGATAATAACCATTTCCATTTGCTAGATTAAAAGTTTGGAGTTGTCTTGTCCCAAACAGAACAATAGTGCCAGGACCTTTCTACCTCTGAAGAATAAAAACTCCATTCTGATCATTTTGGTCAGGTACTTATGAGCTCCCTGAACGAAAAGATAGCACGTAGTTCATAGAAATAAAGGACAGCCTCAGCTATCAATATATTTTTCAAAAATTGTATTTTTCAGTTACTTCATTTAGTTGCTATACTTATATTTTCATTTTTATCCTTTGTTAATTTTCCTCAGATTTGTGGTTACAACTAAAGAATTTATTAAAGTATATTAATAATTTTATTTTGTTCTTACTTGGCTTATTTTTATAGGTTTCTGGAGGAGAGGATGAAATCCAACAATTGCAGAAAGCATTGCTTGACTACTTAGATGAAAACACTGAGACTGATCCTTCACTAGTGGTACGATTTTTTTGTTTTGGGTTTTGTTTTGTTTTTTGTTGTTGTTTGGGGTTTTGTTTTTGTGTTTGGGGGTTTTGTTTTGTGGTGTTTTTTTGAAATATCACATGTTTATTCAAATTGGGTCTGATAGAAAATTGTATGATGAAGAGGAAGATTTTTTGGAATATCAGTTTTTGAAACAGAATAGTTGATAATCCAAACAGAAAAGAATGGTATTGATTGATAGGTCTTTATGAAATTCTGGTACAGATATTACAGTATGCCAAAGTTGTGTAACATGAGAAACATTTGTAAATCTTTCCACGGGTTATCTTTAAAACTAGGCTAGATCATTGGTCCTTGCAGGGAACCTGGCCCAGGTGGTACAAGAGGTAATGTGTTAGCATATAAAAAGGAACTATTAGAATTTTAGATGTGTATTTATTTTAAATATGATTTTTAAATCTGTCTTTATGTATGGTATAGTAAGCATCAAAAATATCAGTGTAATGGGCCCTGGCTGGTGTAGCTCAGTGGATTGAGCACAGGCCTGCGAATCAGAGGATGGTGGTTCGATTCCCAGTCAGGGCACATGCCTGGATTGCAGGCCAGTTCCCGGCAGGGGACACACGATACATTGTGTGTCCTCGGCAGAGGCAACCATACATTGATATTTCTCTCCCTCTCTCCTTCCCTTCCCCTCTAAAGATAAATAAATAAAATATTTATTTAAAAAAATATCAGTGTAATGAGTTCCTATGTAAATTTAAAAATTTATTTTTATTGATTGATTTTAGGGAGGAAGGCGGTGGTGAGAGAGAGAAACATCAGTTCTTTGTTTCACTTATTTATGCATTTGTTGGTTGATTCTTGTATATGTCCTGGTCAGGGATCAAACTCTTAGCCTTGGTGTGTCTGGACAGCATGCTAACCAACTGAGTTACAGGGCTCGTATGTAAAATTTATAAACTTTATAAATTTTAGAAAACAGTGTGCATATTAGGAAACAGTATGCATATGTTGGGATACTTTTTAGTTTTTTAATTGTATTTTCTTGATTATGCTCTTACAGTTGTCCCAATTTTTCCCCCTTTGCCCCTCTCCACACAGCATCCCCTACTGCCTCAGGCAATCCCCACACCATTATTTTTTTTTTAAATAATGGGGTGTATACAGTCTAAAGAGATTGGAGATAACTAAGCTATTTAGCCAACTGCTGAAGGTTTTCAATCATTATTGAAATGAACAAATTTTAAGTATGACTCAGCATTAAAATATTTCAATAATAATTGCTGTGTATTTCTTGAAGTTGAGATTTGGAGAATAACTAGAGACTTCTACCTTCAGCGTTTCATCCATTTGTTCTAAACTCTTCTAGTTGACCCATTAGGTGTCTAATTTTACTGATGCGATACTGTCCTTAATTAAATCATCTACAGTAGTATCTTAGATTTTATATGGTTGTGTTTATCAAATTATCTTTTGATATTATTTTATTGGGACAAAGTAAAATAATGGTTCTTATCATTTAGATATTCTAAACATTCCACTTTCCTTAAAATCTGGTTTTAGCTGATGGAAGTCGTTTTAAAATAAACCTTAATATTTGTATTCCTGATTATGTACTAATTTTATCAAACTCATGTCTTGTCTTAATTTCTTTTTAGTTTTCTCGTAAATTCTATATAGCCCAGTGGTTTCGTGACACAACTCTGGAAACAGAAAAAGCAATGAAATCACAAAAAGATGAGGAATCATCTGATGGAACACATCACGCAAAGGAAGTTGAGACGACTGGTCAAATCATGCATCGAGCTGAAAACCGGAAAAAGTTTCTTAGAAGCATTATCAAAACCACACCTTCTCAGTTCAGCACGTTAAAGTAAGATCCAGAGAAAAAACATCTTTACTCTCTTAGTTCTCTCTTTGAAATCTATTTACCTACTTTACAAAATAAATAAATAAAAATTTAATGACTTCTTGTTGCAGGATGAACTCTGATACTGTGGACTATGATGATGCTTGTTTGATTGTTCGATACTTGGCCTCTATGAGGCCGTTTGCCCAGAGCTTTGATATTTATTTGACACAGGTAAACTGGACCAGAATTCCTTATACAGTAATACTGACTTTGCTAATGCTGGATACTTGGTAGTACACGATGTTTCATTATTGAGAAAAGATAAAGATCATGAAAGTAGCATTTGTTTCTATGTTGACAGTAGGTATTTAACTCACTTATAAAAAACTTAAAGGGAGGTAAATATATTTATTTTTATTCTTTTGCTTGTTTGCATGCTGTATTTTATTTGAAATTATGTGTTCTAAAATTTATGAATATGTCAATGTTTGCTTGGCAGATCCTTCGAGTTCTTGGTGAAAATGCAATTGCCGTTCGAACAAAAGCCATGAAGTGTTTATCTGAGGTGGTTGCTGTAGACCCCAGTATCCTCGCCAGGGTAAAGAGGAGCACAGATGATTCTTTTTTGAGCTTTCTATTCAAATTAAAATATTAGCTCTAAGTGTCAATTGTATCTTCTTTATTTTTCTTTAGCTTGATATGCAGCGTGGAGTCCACGGGCGATTAATGGATAACTCCACTAGTGTCCGAGAAGCAGCAGTAGAATTACTAGGTCGATTTGTCCTTTGCCGACCTCAGCTTGCTGAGCAGTATTACGATATGCTGATTGAAAGAATATTGGTTTGTTTGTTTTTTTGTTTTTATTATGATTCATAAATATAATTTTGTTTTCCTAGTACAATCTGTAAACTATACATTTATATTTATATTTCCTAATCTGTGAACTATAGCAGCTTTTTAAAGAAGGACACACTTTGCTCTGGCCAGGTTGGAACGTTATCTGTACACCAAAAGGTTGTGGGTTCAATTCCCAGTCAGGCCACATACCTGGGTTGGGAGTTCCATCCCCAGTTGAGGCATTAACAGTAGACAACCAGTCAGTGTTTCTTTTCCCTCCTCTTCCTCTTTCTAAGTGTATCCTTGAGTGAGAATTTTAAAAAAGGACTGCTCAATACTGTAAAATAAGTCGTTGGTGAAATTTGGATTCCTTTTTTAGTCAGTATTTGCTTTTGACTATGTCAGTTTATAATGAGTAAACAGTAGGAACTACATGGCATAGTTAAGTATAAACAAATTATTTCAGCAAGAGCTAATTATAGAACTTGGATATCTAATAATATTTTTGAATTCTTTATGTGTATCTGCATGATTTCTTAGAGCTGAATTACAACAAGCAAGTTAAACCAGAAAGTCATTTGTATCTGAAGAAAGACATTTGCAAAATTAAGAAATACTGTTCTATAAGATACTTAATTTTCTTGTATGTCATGGATTTCTCTGGCCTGAAGCATTTTCCTGGAACATAAAAGGGAACATTGGCATTACTAGATAACTCTGGAATCTACACACCACCCACTGCAGGCATTTTGACTTCTGTAACTCACAGAGATGTATTAGACACAGGAGTTTATTACCTTTAGACTGGTAATCAGAAAACTGTAATTGAGAGTTATGGATAACTTCAGCTTCAACTAACGTAAAGTCTTGTTTGAAACAAAGAATTTAAGGAAAGAATGGAAGTTTTTTTTTCTCTTTTTATTGCTTCAATCTTTTCAAGAATAAGGGGTATAATCAACAGGATTCTCAAAGCTAATTAACTCTGATAGCATATGCCCTAGCAGTATATCATACAGTATTTTCACAATTGCTAAACTGTATAATGAAAATAAATTTGTACAATCAGTGTTTAATGGTTTTTATTTATTTTAAAAACTCTTATAATTATGAAAATTTGTAAAGGTAGAAATAGTATAGTGAATACCCATGTATCCACCAACATATGTCATCTATATTTTTTGCTAACTTAGTTTAAATTAAAACATTTTGTTGCTTCTCTTACATATTTCAGCTGAAGTCTCTAAAAAACAAGAGTACTGCCCTCACCCAATATCTCATTCAACCAAAATATCTAATAATCAGTTCATATTCAAATTCTTCAGTTTTCTCAAAATTTCACAAAAATTTCTCTTTCAGCTTTTTTCCAATCTAATCAAGATCTTGCTTTTGCTGGTCATGTTTTAAAATGTAGGATATTCTGCCCTGGCTCAGTGGGTTGAGCGCTGGCCTGTGAACCAAAGGGTCGCTGGTTTGAGCACTGGTTCCCAGTCAGTGCACTTGCCTGGGTTGCAGGCCAGATCCCCAGTGTGGGGTACAGGAGAGGCAACCACACATTGCTGTTTCTCTCCCTCCCATCCTTCCCCTCTGTCTAAAAATATGTAAATAAAATCTTTTTAAAAACAAAATAAAAGTTAGAGTATTGTCTAACTGTTTTTACACACTTTCTCTGACATTGACCAGGTTGGTTTTATTATTACTCATTGTTTTATTTAATTAATTATTTTGTTTCTTATATTTTCTATAAACCATAAGATAGTAACAACGGTTTGATTAGACTTAGGTTAGACATTTTTGTTAGAGTGTTTCATATGCTGTTTGAATGCCAGGCACTATTCTAAAAGCTTCACGTCAGTTACCCCATTTAATTTTAGCAAGTTTATACTCTAGTATTGTGTTCAGTGCTATTTAGTGTTTTTTCATGTATTGAATATTGTATTTTAAAACAATGACAAGATGATAAAATAACCTGTATTTATAGTAACATCAGTAAGAAAGCATATAAAGAAGAAATATATAGACCATGCTTATCATGTTAATATATAGTGACTATACTGCTTGTTAGTATTTTCTAATTTAATTTTATCAAATTTCATACACCTAGACATACTGATATTTTTTGACATTTAAAAGTATCTTTCTGTTCTTAGGATACTGGTATCAGTGTCAGGAAAAGAGTAATAAAGATTCTGAGAGACATCTGTATTGAACAACCAACATTTCCAAAAATTACAGAAATGTGTGTAAAAATGATTCGCAGAGTTAATGATGAAGAGGGCATTAAGGTAAGATAAAACATTGACTACTTTAAAATTCTTTTTTCATTAGTGTTTTAAATCAGATGTTTATTATATCTAGATTTTGTTGATTTAAATATATAGGGGTTGATAAAAGTAGGTTTACGTTTGTATGGAAAATAATGCAATAATTAGTAAATAACACTAGAATAAACTGCATTTCACATACAATTGTAAATCTAACTTTTGCACATCCCTGTATATAAAAATTTACAAGTGAATCAATATTTTTAGATTATAAATTCAAGAAAAGACCTACTTTGATGCATATTTATTTCTAGATCTTGTATTAATTAATAATATCTGATTTTTTCCGACAAATTCAGCACTTATAATATTTATTTTTATTGCAGGGATTGCATTATATATAGGAAATTTATTATCAAATTAAAGTTATTTTGATTTGCACATGGTGTATACTTGGTTTTCTAAATTAGTAGTTTGTTGAAACTTTAATCCTCAGTTTACTAGTGAATTTACATGTTATATGATTGTCTGAATATTTGTGTTTTTCTAAGTAACTTCTGCAAAAATAGTAAAAGTGTTTTTTAGTTTGATCAAAAATAAGTATATATTAAGCAGAAGTTCTAGGCCAGGCATAGTGTCACCCATATAAAATATTTACCAAATAAAAAGTAATTGTAATTTTAAGAAATTGGTGATTTGGTAATTTTTTAAAAACTGAAAAATTCACACCAAAAATTCTCAGTAGTTGTTTCGATAAGTTACTTATAGCCTTCTGTTAGGCTTTAATAAGAATTTGAGGTTGAGAACTGTCATGTTTGTTATAAATACTTAGTTTGATTTTTTTCCTTCTAGAAATTAGTAAATGAAACATTCCAAAAACTCTGGTTTACTCCAACTCCACACAATGACAAAGAAGCAATGACAAGGAAAATTTTAAATATCACTGACGTGGTAAGAAGGATGCAACAAGGGAGTGGTCCCTGTGGGTCCCAAACTAGTGGTCTACCCCATTTTATGAAGGAGGGGCAGTAATGAGACATTTGATTAACCTTGACATTTCATACTACTTCTCTTATTTTATGTTTCTGGAGATACTCAAGGGATGCAAGTAAGGTGAGGTTGGTGTTTCTACATAGCCCCATTTTTTGGCATTCATTGATTTAAGCACCAATATTGAAATTCTTCATATTCCTCTAATGATTTGAAACCTCGGAGGGAAAGAAGTGGGTGATGAGTAGATACAGTAAGCCCAAGGATGGCAGCCTAAAATGAGATAATAATTCCTACCTATCCCTGGCTGGTGTAGCTCAGTGGGTTGAGCATGGATGGGCCTGCAAACCAAAGGGTAATGGTTCCATTCCCAGTCAGGGCACGTGCCTGGGTTGCAGGCCAGTTCCCAGCAGGGGGCACACGTGAGGCAACCACACATTGGTGTTTCTCTCCTCTCTACTTTCCTTCCCCTCTTTTCTTCCCTTCCCCTCTAAAGATAAATAAAATCTTTTTTTAAAAAAGAGAGAAACTTAAAAAATAATAATTCTGACCTTTTTTAGGACACACAAATTAAGATTAGTTTCATTATGTTTAATTCTGCAAATAAGCTATAAATTTTTAACATCATGATGCTTTTTATATTTTGAGCATGAAAAATTTTATATTATCAATTACATGATTATTTCTCTTTCACTGGTGTCTTTAAGTTTGTTATTTAGAAGGAAAATATAAAGCAAACACTTTTTTGTTTTAGAATTTACAGATGTCTGAGAATGTGTGATTCAAGTTATTATTTGAAGTGTAATACCGCATTTAATATCTCTACATTATACTAATTATTTAATGTATTCTAAAGTATTTTGAAAATAAAATTCTTAAACATTACTCAATTACTGGCTTACTGAAAATAATACTTTAAAAATAAATTTTTTAATTGAGGGCATTGATGAGGCATTTGTATAATTAAGGCTAAACCATAACAAAAGTATATTTTATTCAGAATAAATAAGTTTCTAATTTTGATGGTTTTACCGTATTTTTTCTATAGGTTGCAGCATGCAGAGATACTGGATATGACTGGTTTGAGCAACTCCTTCAAAACGTGAGTATTGTTTTGATTCCTGGTAACAGATAATGTGAAATTTAATAGAAGTTCTTTGTAGACTGTGATATAATAGAACTTCTTCAGTTATTTTTTAAGTATTTGCTTTTTGGTAAGGATACTTTATTTCAATACATTAGACTGAATGTTTTGGTTAATACCCCTATTTCATCTGTTAACTAATTATAATGAGTAAGTTTTCTAAATCAGTAATTGAAATTCTGTCTTCCCTTCCAGATAATTATTTTTTCTTGTTCCTTTAATCTAAGTGATAGACATGAGATGTATAAATAGATGTACAGATTGCACTAAATATAACTTTGCATAATTTGGCATATTCTAAAACATGTAAAATTTCCTATAGTAGTGCAGATTTAAACCACATTTCATGTTCTTTTAAAATTTCATAAATAGAAATGTTCCTTTTTCTATAAATTTTATTTGGAAGTTTTCACATAGAAGTACCTATCATCCAGCTTCAGAAATTATCAGCAATTTGTTCAGTCTTCTTTTATCTTTATCCCTCTCCCATCTTTTAATTTTTTTTTGCTGTAATACTTTTAAAACAGTTCTTGTACTTTGTATCATTTCACTCATGAACACACTACACTAGTATCTGTCTCTAATAGAAATTACTTCAAAAAATAATATCATTGTTATCTATATCATAATAAATATTAATAAATTATTCCCTAATATCTAATACCTAGTCACTCTTTACATTTCCCTGATTGTCTCAAAAATATATTTTTATAGTTGGTTTGCAGTTGTTTTGGTAAGTCTCATAATCTGTTATAGTCAACCCCTCACATCTCCCTATTTCATACCACTACATGCTTTTCTGTAGAACTACCCATATTCTGGATTTCATAGATCTTTTCCTTCGGGTGTCATTTAAGTTGTTCCTCTGTCCACCATTTTTTCCTGTAACTTCTTACATCTGGAGGCTTAGTAATAATTGAAGTTCAGTTTTTAGAGTAAGGCGCAAGGACACACTTCATAGGTGATTTCTGAGTATTACTGCATCACATCACAGGCACATAATATTTGGTTGTCCCATTGTCAGTAATCTCTGAGTTTAGGTGTTGTCAACCTGATGCAAATATTATAGTCTTTCCAGGTTGGTTTTAAATGATCATTACCTAGATTAATTATTTCCATTAGAAGGTGCAAAATACTGATTTTTTTCTAATTTATTTGTTTCATATTACTTAGCTGGGACTCTTTTTAAAAGCGGAATTTTGTTCTGATTAATTATTTATTACTGAGAAATACAGTTCATACAGGAAAGACAGGGGAAATGCTTGAGTCCTTTCCATTACTTAGCAGTTTTCAGAATAATGAGCTTTTTTGTTATCCTGCAAAGATGACTGATCAGTTTCCTATTTTTTAAATATCAATATGAACTAACAGATTTTTGTGTTTTTTATATATTTTAATTTATTGTAATCATAATTATTTTTGAGGCTCAGATTTTCCTATCTTTGTCCATTGTTAGTCCCTTCAAGTTGGTCATGTATCCTTTTGATACAACCTTTTTTGTAACCTGAATAACTTCTGCTTCTACAAAATGCCTCATACACATCTTGTACCTTATATGCACCAAACCTGAAGTCATTCATTCTTTTCCATAAGCCCTAAATCCCTTCATTGGGAATAACCTCAGTGCTGTGGATATTTGCTGCTAAGGGGTATCTTAGCTTTGGGCCTTTTAAAAATATGTATTTCTTAGAAAGAGAAAAACAAATCAAGAATTTATATTGATGTTTTTAATTCAAATTTAAGATCATGAGATTTTTCTTTGATTTTATTCTTTCTTTTAAGCTAAAGATTTTGGTTTCCAAGAAGATCAACATAATATTTATTTGCTTTGCCCTACTGTATTAAGAGTAAGGTTTCTGTCCCTGGCTGGTGCAGCTCAGAGGATTGAGTGCAGGCCTGCAAACCAAAAGGTTGCCAGTTCAATTCCCAGTGAGGGCACATGCCTGGGTTGCAGCCTAGGTCCCCAGTAGGGGGCATGCAAGAGGCAACCACACATTGACGTTTCTCTCTCTCCTTCCCTTTCCCTCTCTATAAAAATAAATAATAAAATCTTTGACAGTTTTTAAAAAGAATAAGATTTCTGGATACAGCTTAAGATTTTTTGCATTTTTTAATCTATAGCTCACTAAAGATACACCATTAGAAGTCTATCTTGAAATAACTTTATTTGATTATGTCAACAATTTACTCTATTAAAGTCCATTTGTTTCTGTTTATTTTAAAATTTTTAGCAGTACTTTTAGTAATAAAACAGCGTTTAATAAAACAGTTGTTTGCCCTGGCTGGTATAGCTCAGTGGATTGAGCACGGGCCTGCGAACCACATAATCGCGGTTCGATTCCCAGTCAGGGCACGTGCCTGGGTTGCAGGCCAGTTCCCAGCAGAGGACTCACGAGAGGCAACCACACATTGATGTTTCTCTCTTTCTCTCCTTCCCTTCCTCTCTAAAGATAAATAAATAAAATTTTTAAAAACCGGTTGTTTATTGAGGCCTAATTTACATGCAGAAGATACACAGTTTGATTAATTTTAATAATTATATACAAAGATGGAACCTACAGCACAATCAAGATGTAATAGAATGTATCACCTTTAAAACCTTCCTTATGCTTCTCATCCCCTAATCCTAGGAAGCCACTGGTCTACTTTTTGTCACTGTAATCATATTGGAGGAATTCATTTCAGTGGAATTATACAGTTTATAGTATTTTGTGTTTGACTTCTAATTAAGAAGAGAATGTTGCTGGTGTATTGATATTGTATTCCTTTTTATTGCCAAGTGCTAATAATAGTATAATTAATTCACAAATTTATGGACTCTTGAGTTGTTTCTGGTTTGGACTGTTATGAGTAATGCTACCATGAATATTTGTGGGCAAGTTGTGTAGATGGGTGTTTTTATATCTCTTGTGTAAATTCTTGTGAGTGCCATTGCTGGGTCATGATGTGAGTGAGAAACTGCCAGAACTGATTTTCCAAAGTGGCTGAATCATTTGCACTTACATCAGCAATGTTTCTGTTGTTCCACATCCTCATCAATACTTGGTCTTGTCAGTCTTTTTAATTTTATCCATTCTGGTGGTGTGTAGCAGCAGTATGTTGCTTTTAAAAATTTTTTAAGATGCATTTTCAGACACCTTCGTGGTGTTTGCTTATGGTATTCAATCTATAACATCTTAGACTCTCTTTATAAATCATCTTTCATTTCATGATTATTACATGTGTATTTGATATCAGTACCCTCTAAATCAAATAAGTATGTTATAAACTCTTACAACCATCTTTACTATGTCAGCCATTCCAAATTGTAATTTCTAGAAGGCTGTATAACCATGTTTTATCTGATAATTACAATAAACAATTAAGAATTAAGTGTAGTTGTCAGAAATGTTATTGTATTCCTGAAAACAATCTCTAAGATAATATTCCTGTGTATTATTGGCAAGTTAGAAGCGGAAAAGAGATAACTAGATGTGTAGTCTCTCAGCAGTGCTTTTATATTCTTTATATCATGTCTCTCTGGTCTTCTTTTATTATTTAGTTACCCATTTAACTTTTCCTCCCTGTTCTACACTTTCCTACTTTATTTTCTGCCAACAGTTTACTTTACTAGTGGCATTGTGGCTTTGTGAAACAATAATGAGATAAGAATGAAAGCTCAAAATACTTAAATACACATGAAAGAGACATAACCCCTCAGTGGTTATAACAACATGTATACATAAGTTTTAAGAGAAGCTAGGAAAGATAGGGAAAATGGACTGGAGTTACTATAATTGAGTCAGAAATAATTAGCACATTTACTATCTTTATATGAGCTCATACACACATTTCATTCCTTCCAATTTCAGATATTTCTCAATTTTATTATTTTCATCATGGGTTGGCTTCTTATAGATCACTGATTCTCAATTTATGGAATGTGGTTTCCTAAGGAAACTTCAAGTACTGCATGAAATAGCTTCAGATTCATACATGCACCAAAAGAATTCACTGACTAAAATTTTTGTTTGTGTGTGAATGCGTACATACATACACACACATAATAGGTGGAGAGTTTGGCAGAAGCATTACTTGTAAGGAAGGCAGATCTGTTTCCAGAATAAGTAAGTGTCTATTCCAGTAAGAACAAAATGCTTTCCTTCTATGACAGAAGCAGTCTAATGTGATCAACCTGCCAGCAGGTAGCTAACTGATCACCCAGGGATGGTTTCATATCAGGGACTTGATGTTGTCTCTGCTGCTGGCAGATGGGACACTGAGCAGTGGCCGTAGCCAGGTCAGCCTTGATGAAATGGAAGTCCAGTTCGCTGCACCCATGCATGACTTCCATGCCTGCCACCATCGGTAGTTTGTTCAGGAGCCCATTGGGTGATGGAAAGAGTGGCTGGAGAAAGAGGCTGATACCCTCAGGGAAGTTATCCGCAGAATGGGTCATTCTCTGCAGTTGATTATTAAAATCCTCCTCTGCCAAAGTCACCTTTTCATGAATTCAAGTGGAAAATGAGTATCATCACATTTTTACCCATTCAGACATATGTATGCACATGCCTCTTTCCATTATTGTTCTTTATTAGTCCCTGACCATCTAGTCAAATCATTGGCCAGAGCCCGTGAATTGGCTTATAATTACATATCTGATCACTTCTCCAAGGAAATTAAACAACCAGATGTACTGCTCAGAGTACTGCCCAGTGGAAGAATTGCCCTTCACCAGTGTCCTTTAGGGAAGCCCCAGAAAGTGGCAGAATTGCTGCAGCTGTCCTCTTTTAAGAGGCATCTGCATGTTGTGCAGGACCCTCTGTAAACCAGGCTCATCTTCTCTTCCTCTGTGAATTGATCATAAGGAACTCCCTGTGAAGCCACAGGTGCATCCTTCAAGTCTTCGATGGAGTACAATAAATGGAGTACATTTATTCCAATTACGTATTTTAGAACTGGGGAACAAAACCACAGGATGAGTTTGGGACCTATGGCCTCACTGCGAAACAGACCTTTGGATCACCTGATTTTTCTAAGTCCCAGCTCTAGTGGGGCACAGTGATGGTTTGGGTCTCCTGGAATTAGTTTACTTTCAGAGCTAGTGCCCGGTAATCCCTAAAAGGTCTGATAATTTCCTTCTCCCTACGGGACAGTTTACCTAGTAAAATGCTCTAGGTCCTTTTAGGGAAGATTGGGGCTGGGGGCAGTAATTAACAGTGTGAATTTTCAGAAGTCTGTGGGACCCCCTCATCAAGAGGATTCCTCAAAGAATGCTGTGGATTGAATATTTGCTTCTCTTCAGAATGACTATGTTGAAGCCTACCTAATAATGTGATGGTATTAGGAGATGGGACCCTTGGGGGTTAATTAGGTCATGAAGGTAAAACTCTCATGAATCAAATTACTGCTCTTCTAAGAAGAGACATGGGAAAGATAATCTCTCTGCCGTCAGCCATGCAAGGACACAATAAGAACATAACCACCTGCAACCTGGATGCAAGAGTATCTTCTCCAGAAACTAACCGTGCTAACACCTTGATGTAGGACTTTCCAACCTCCAAAACTATGAGAAATAAATTTATGTTGTTTTGAGACACCTAGTATATGGTATTTGTTATAGCAGCGTAAGCGAAGACAGAAATGGATACCAAGAAATGGGTTGCTGCTGAAACAAATACAAAGAAGTGTGGAAGTGACTTTGGAATTGGGTAAACAGTAGAGACTGGAAGATTTTGAGGCACATACTAGAAAAAATTGATATTATTGTGGAAATACATTTAAAAGCAGTTCTGGTGAGATCTTAGAAGGAAAAGAGGAGAGCCAGAGAGAAAGCTTTTGTCTTGGAGAGCACACATAATCATACAGAATGTTGGTAGAACTGTAGGTGGTCAAGGCCATTCTGATGAGGTCTCAGATGGAAATGAGGAAGATGCTATTGGACAACAGGGAAAGGGCAGTCCTTGTTATAAAGTGGCAAAGAACTGGCTGAATTGTGTTCTTGTAATGTTTTGCGGGACACAACTTCAGGTACAGTAATGAAATTATGTATTTAGCTGAGGTGAATTATAAGCAAAGGATGGAAGGAGCAGCTTGGTTTCTCCTGCCTGAGTTTATAGTCGTACCAGGGGAAACCCTCCAAACCAGAATTTATTAAAAATTGTGTATTCATGCTTACATGTTTGAATCTCAGTCACATTCAAAGTACTCTTCATTTAATGCAATACACCTATCGAGACTTTTTTCCACTGCTCAAAACATTTTTTAAGCCTGTAGATTTTGTTGCCTTTTAGTGCTTCTGCTGTTTTTTGTTTCATCTCTTCCACATTGGCAAAATGTTTCCCTTTGAGGACTGAGAAACAAAAAAAAGTCACTTGGGGTGAGACCGGATGAATAGGGAGGGTGGAGCATGGGGGTCATGCCATTTTTGGACAAAAACTGCTGAATATTCAGCGCTGTGTGAGCAGGTCTGCTTATAACTCACCCGTCATGAAATGGGCAAACAAACATATTGAAAGAGTCTTCCAGAAAAATTCACTGAAGCAAAACTCATTTTCTCACAACAACGCCAGCTGGTACACTGATACAGATGGGTTCCTAGAACACTCATTTAGTGGGGGAAGCCTGTATTACAATGGATCTGCCCTCCAGAAGACCATTCTGGGTTGGGGGGGCTTTTTTGAGTTCCTCTTCATACTTTTCATTTCCATCAACCTATGAATGGGTTTAAAAACAAAAAAACCTGAAACTGATTTATCCATAGCATTTAATAGTGCTTCACATCGTAAAGTAATAAACTTGATATCTGCAGCAACATAGGTGAATAATAAGAACATTTATGCAAAGTAAAGAAAGCCTTGCACAGAATAGTCCATAGTCCAGTTCCATTTGCATGAAGGTTCAGGAGAGGCCAACTGGTCTACATTGGAGAAAGTCAGAGTAGTTGCAGGGGTCAGGGGTCAACTTGGGAGAACTAGGAGGGAGCTTTGCTCTGATGGTCATAGTCTATCAGTTCTTCCAACAGTTACCAACATTACCTGCGATTCGTTAGGCAAGTTCTGAGGCTTTACCCCAGACTTCAGTAATCAGTAACTCTGACAGTGGAGCCCATCATTCTATGTTTAAATGGTATCTCCAGATAATACTGATAGATATGCTAAAGAAACCACTGTTTTTTGGTTGGAGTCTTAGGTATAATGGTGAATGCATTTAATAAAACTGAACAAATGTGCACTGAAGATTTAGACATTTCATGTACATTTTATCTCAAGAGGGAATAGGGGTGGTATATTGATCTCTAATTTACTTTGAAATGCATCAAAAATAAGATCTGTTTATACATATTTATAACCATATTTATATACTCTGGTTTAATATCACTGTGTGTGTGATTTGACATTAAAGAATAAATAAGTAATCATTTCAGGACCGGACATTTTATAACTTCTAGAAACTTAATATCTGACAAAGTACAAAAGTTACACTAAATGGGAGAATGTTACAAGACATCTCATCAAAATCAAAAACAAAATATTCACCAAATATGTCAAGGTGATTGTAAAATGTGTATGGAAAAGCAAAGACCTAAAAGTAATTGTTACTTCTGAAAAGTGCAGGAGTGCTGTTTGGCTTACCAAGCAGCCGGACTAATTTTTTTAACAAGGTAATTAAGATTGTGTGGTATTAAAGAAGAGCTAACACCTTCCTTCTCGAACTATTCTACAAAATTCAAGAGGAGGAAAGACTCCCAAGCTCATTTTAAGATTGTGTGGTACTTAAACAGACCAGTGGAAGAGGGTAGAGAGCTCAGGAGTAATCTTCCATACATATAGAGTGTAATTGCTGTAAAACGGAACCGGCGCTAGGTCGATGGGGAAAGGGTTTTCAGCAAATGGGGCTGGGACAGTTGCTTATCTGTAACAAATTTTTTTATCTCTACTCCAACTCAACAGTTCTTACTGTGTACATTTAAAAAGAATCTTTAAAACTTTTAGAAGAAAATAATATCTGAATACATTTTTGAATTTTGAGTCACAAAAGCCATTAACCTTAAAAAGAGATTGATAAATTTTACTGCATTAATATGAAGAACATGTAGGAATCAAAAGACATCTTAAAGAAAGTGAAAACACAAGTAAACAAACTGAGGAAAGATACTTGACATATGTACATGTAATTGGAAAATGATCATTAGTAAGAAGATTTAAAGCTCTCCTCACCTACAAAACAATGTAAGGCCAGAGTCCTGGTAGGAAAATGGATAAAAGTCACCAATAGTCATTTTGTGGCGGAAATAGGATATATGATCTATATGGTGTTCAGCCTCATTAGTAATAGGGGAAATACAAATCAAGACCACATTTTACACTTACTTGACTGGCAAAAATCAAGAATTCAGATGATGGAGAAGAGATGGATTAAGTAGTATCTCTTAAAAAGTGCTACTAGTAGGGAAAATATTACAACCAGTTTTTAAAAATAGCATCATTTCATAAAATTGAATATTCATATGTCCTATGACCCAGCAATTCTGCTATGAGATTTATACTCAATAGCATTCTTGCATATGTGTGCCAGAAGATAAATGAGTGTTCATTATATTACTAAAATTATCGTTAACCTATCTCCAAAAGAATGAATAAGTGAATCACTATATAGGCACACAATGCTTGTGACGTAGTGGTGAAAATAAAATTGTTACATGCAACAGCCTGGATTACAGTTGGTGACATAACGTTGAATGAAAAAAGGCAGGAAGATGTAGAAGACTACATCCAGTATGACTCCTTTCAAAAAGTTGAAAGTGAGGTGAGACTATAAATCAGTATATAGCTTAGACTGTGTTTTAAAGGAGAGAATAACATTCTTCATAGTGGTTACCTTGAAAGAGAAACGGGAAGATAGCATAAGAAGAGAAGCACATTGGTAAATATAAATTACTGGAAATACTGTTCTTGAGTTGGTATTGTTATAAGCACATAAAAGGGCACATACCGGTATTGATAGTGTGTCATGACCAAAATTTATTATTAATACTTTTGTGTATATTTGATGTCTTGGAAAAGAAAAAGGAGAAACAGGAATGCAGGGATTGTTTATGCTCCTGCCTGGAAAAGACCAGGCCAGCATGTGATTTTAATAGCTACTTAAGGAATTAAGTTACAGAGCAGGACAAAGAAAATTTGCTGTTCTGAGTTGAAACTGAGTAAATTGAAGACTTCTGCTTTGATTTACTTCTTTAAGTTTGAGGTGGAAGCAATGTATGTGTTATGTTATTCTGATTGCTGTTAGTTGATTTAAGTCATCCGTGTATCTTGTAGTGAAAGTTTATGTTTTCCAGCTAGTCACCTTTTTTTTAAGTTAAATTAATTTACATTTTTATTTCATTTTAATTCCTAAGTTATACTAATCATACTTCAAGTGTTAAGTAGTTGCATTTGGCTCAAGGCACCCATATTGGACAGTACAGATACAGAACATTTCCATCACTGCAGAAACTCTTCACAGAAATTAAATGCACATTTCAGTTTCTTTAATATCCCCAGAATTGTATTAGCTAATCTTTATTAACAAAGTAAATATGCCTCAGGTGACTTTGCCATTGCATTGGCCTATGATTATGAAAGATTGGATTGGTTGGAGTTTTGGAGGGGGTGTTTCGGGAATGGTTTGGCTGCAGTTAGACTGATCTTTTCCTTATTTCTTTATTTTTCTAACTTTCCTAACATTGTTTTTTGATAATTTGACAAAGAATAACACAGAAGAAATCTGGCTTTATGTTTTATAAGTCCAAGATGTAAGGTGTAATTCAGACATAATTACATAAAAATATGTAATTAAACCATAATAAATTTTTAAGATATTAAAGGACTTGGAATAATGAGGAATGGAATTCTGATCCTTTAAAATAATTCAGCTAGCATTGAGTGATACTCTTAAAGGAAGGTCGCCTTTCTTCTCTCTCTCCTATCCTACCTCAGGTCCTACATACAGCACTTTAAGTACTTCTTGCTACAATTTTTTGACAGTATTTGTAAATTATTGGTTTAGAAGTTATTTTAAAACATTTGTTTTATTTTTGTTAATTTGCATTTAGTATTAAATTGTTAATAAATTGAAACGCTTACTATTTATGAACACATTTAATGCATTATTATTGTTGTTGAATGAATAATTATACTGGGATCTTTTTTTTTATATATACACATATGTAGTTGTTGAAGTCCGAAGAGGATTCCTCATATAAACCTGTGAAGAAAGCTTGTACTCAACTTGTTGATAACCTAGTTGAGCACATTCTTAAATATGAGGAATCTCTAGCTGGTAAGATGATTTATATATTGGTCATTAAGTTGATTATATATTTTAAAATACTTTGAGCACATTTCTCATTTTTGTCTCTGGCTCTGCTTAGCCTAATAATGAACTACTTCACTTTTAAATCTGTTTTTTGTTTGATGTTGTAGCCTTGATTATGTTGTTAAGGTTGACATAGGCCTCATCTCTTTCACATAGCTTTCAATAGCATGTAATTTTAGATGTCATATTGAACAGGAATAAAAAGCCCAGGGGCTAATACATATTTAGCTAATTGCACTTATCCAGAAACTGTTTGATATCTCATAAATTCTATAAAATTTTCTCTCAGAATGAAATTGTTTTAACTATTATAAAATTGTTTTTAAAAGATTAGTAGTACATTCTTAATATCATTTATAATTGTTATATAAAAATGTGCTTAATCTTGCCTGAGCTAGAAAGCTATTAATATTTGTAATTAAAAATTCCTACTCTGGCTGGTGTACCTCAGTGGATTGAGCACAGGCCTGTGAAGCAAAGGGTCGCCAGTTCGATTCCCAGTCGGGACACATGCCTGGGTTGCAGGCCAGGTCCCCAATGGGGGATACATGGGGGGCAACCACACATTGATGTTTCTCTCCCACTCTTTCTACTTCCCTTCCCCTCTCTCTAAAAATAAATTAAAAAATATTTTTTAAAAATTCCCTAAGTTCTTAATATTTTATATTTATTACACTTATCAGCGACAAATCTGAAATTCTTAGCCAAAACATAAATAATTATATAAAACTATAAAAGTCATAATTGATACGTATTGCTTAAAGCACACAGGACTAACATTACTTCCCATTTGCCTGATGTCTATTAATGAGGAATAATAGTCAGCCTCGGTCATTCTTTGATATTTGGGGCCAATTGCCTCTTACAGAGAGAGAGGTACATTTATGGCACCTAAGGAAATTGTTGCTACCCTTTATATTTTTATGCAGTTTTTTTTTCTTTAATTTTTTTTAATTTTCCATGTGTACCTCTTTTTATTTCCTTGTTTTCCCTATTCTAGAGTTAAAGGGTGATACTGTTGTGTCAATATTAAAAAGTTGCTAAACCCCTCTAAAAACTAATTAGCCACCCAAGAACCGTTGTTATCTCCTAACTAGCAGCAGCACTTAGTCTTCCTTTCTAATGTAGCACTGATTCAACTTAATTTCTCACTTCCAACTTTTAACATTCCTCTACATCAGCATCTCTCTTTTCCAGCATCTTTAAACACAGTATCACCTCAGCGAAATTGGTTTTTTACCCCCTTTGCTAACTTTCTTTCTCATATTCACTTTCATCCATTTTTAGATATAACTAATACCATGTTTATTTCCAAAAGCCCATCCCTAAACTTCTGAGCTTCCATTCTACTTTTTAACACCAACCCTCCTCCCCTTGGGGAAAAACTTGCCTTCTGTAGTGTTGCCTTTTTTCCTTTATTCTTGGTATATATAATAAAGACAAAAATGAAATGCAGAAAATCTAGTATCATAAGAAATATTAATCAGTTATATTGAGGCATGTATTGAATCTATTCAGGAATGGTATTTCATAATTTAAATAATAGTTTAATTTTCACTGCCCTGTTATATTTTAGTGTCTTATTTCTTGTTTGTTTTTCCAGACTCTGACAATAAAGGTGTGAATTCTGGAAGATTGGTAGCTTGCATAACCACTTTGTTCTTATTCAGCAAAATAAGACCCCAGCTCATGGTTAAACATGCCATGACTATGCAGCCGTACCTTACCACTAAATGTAGTGTAAGTATAGACCTGTTCTGTGTTTCTGTTTAGTAGAAACCGTGTACTGAGTATTTTAAATTTAGAACTTAATGTGTGTCATTCGCATTTGCACTGACAGGGCAGCTGTATCATGTACTCAAATTTTTGTTCTGGTATTTGTGGCAAGTTACCTATAAACATTATTTTTTCAATTTATTATAAATAAAGTTCAGGCACCATTTTTCTTTAAGCTTCTCAAGCCAAACCCTTAGTATATGCTTACTAAATGTTGTAACTATTGCTGAGACCTCAAAGATGAAAGAGGCAGAATCCGTCATTAAGAAACTTCCTATCTTTTGGATTCTGAAATTGCTTTTCATTTTTCAGTTTTAGTATACTTGAAACATTTATTTTTATAACATAGTATATTGAACATGGAAAATCTAGTGTTATTTCAGAAATATTAGGCTGTTATTTTAAATTAATATTATACATCTGGTTTCCTAAAATCCATTGTGAAAATTAAATAAAACATTGCTTAAGTAATATATTCCAGCAGTTCATATGGCAGCATGGTTAAAGTGGCCTATTGAAACACTGAATTTTAAAATACTTTGAAAACTTTAAAATATAAATAGTTTTACCCTGACTGGTATGCCTCAGTTGCTTGGGTGTTGTCCTGCAAAGCAGAAGTTCACTGGTTCAGAATCCAGTCAGGGCACATTTGGGTTGTGGATCCTTCCCAGTCGCCTCTAGAGTATGGACTGTAGTGTAACTTGTACAAATAGTCTTCATTTACACCAACATTTTTTAAAAGTTTGTATTGATTTTTAGAGAGGAAAAAGAGGGAGGGAGAGAGAGATTAATTTGTTGTTTCAATTATTTATATGTTTATTGGTTGGTTCTTGTATATGACCTATCTGGGATTGAACCTGCAACTTTAGCATATTGGGATGACACTGTAACTAACTGAGCTACCTGCCCACGGCACACCAATATTTTTGAAAGCAAGCTTTCTTTGAAAACATTTTGTACAAGTTTTTATGCATATATATATATAATATATATATATACACATATATATACACACACACACATAAATATAAGCTTTATATAAAGTAGTCCCCTGTATTTGCAGAGGGTACGTTTCAAGACACACACACACACACACACACACACTATCTAAAATCACAGATAGTAGCAAACCCTATGTATATTGTACTTTTTCCTAGGCATACAGACCTTCCCATGTAAAGGAAACACTTCATGGCTTTTCTTTGGCATTTCCATATTGCCAGCATCACTCCTCTTGTACTTTAAGGGCATTACTAAGTAAAATAAGGGTTACTTGAACACAAGCATTGCAGTCCTGGGAGAGTCAGTCTGGTCAATCAAGATGTCTACTAAGTGACTCACAGGCAGGAAGTGTATGCTGGACAAAGGAACAGTTCGTGTCCTGGACAGGATAGAGTGGGATAGCACAAGATTTCATCACACTACTTGAACAGCATGCTATTTAAAACTTTTGTATTGTTTGTTTCTAGAATTTTCTATGTAATGTTTTTGGGTTAGTTGACCCCAGCTAACTAAAACCATGGAAAACAGGCCTAGCTGGTGTAGCTCAGTGGATTGAGCACGGACCTGTGAAGCAAAAGGTTGCTGGTTCCATTCCCAGTCATGGCACTTGCCTGGGTTGCAGGCCAGGTCCCCAGTAGGGGACACACAAGAGGCAACCACACATTGATGTTTCTCTCCCACTCTTTCTGCTTCCCTTCCCCTCTCTCTATAAATAAATAAATAAAATATTCAAAAAATAAATAAAACCATGGAAAGCAAAACCACAGTTAAGGGGAACTACTATAAGCCTATCTTACATATGAAAAATGCCTTTCTCAATTTGTTTTTTATGTCCTACCGCCATCTAATTCTTTCTAGTCTCAGGATAAGCAACCCGTAATAACCTACATACTTTATTCATGTTTAATTGTGGACACACATAAATAAATGGTTGACTGGGTTTTTAAAAAGTTCAGGTCGTGTTATCTACATTTCTATTAAGCATATTTACTGTGTGAAGTTACCCAATACATATGAGGTCTGTCCAGAAAGTATTCAGCCACATACTATAAAAAATAGAGAAATTTATTGAAGAAGAAACAAGAAACATTGTACAAAAGGCAAATGACTCCTCAGTCCCCTTCAAAATAAGCACTTTGGGACAGCACACAGTTCTTCCAGCATCTGTCCCACTGTTCAAAACACTCTGCAAAATCCTTTGTTGGAATTGCCATCAGCTTTCCTGAATTATTTCTCTGAAATAATTTGCCATCGTATTTACCTGATTCTCATGGACTGTTTGAAATCTCTTTCCTTTCAAAGGTGATTTTAGTTTTGGGAAAAGGCAAACATCTCAGGGCACCAAATCTAGGCTGTAGGAGGGCTGACTTACCTAGGTAACTTGATGTTTCATAAAAAAATTCCGTAGTGGCTGAATTAACCGTGGCTCGCCTTTTTCTGGACAAACTCATATTTATAATTCATTTTTTTAATGACTACATAGTAGCCATTTTATGGTTGTTCTGTGATTTATTTAGCCATTTCTTATTTTTGCAGGTATTTAAAATGATTTCTACTGATAGCTACTACAAATAATTCCTTAATAAGCATTTCTGTTCATAGACACTTGACCCTTGAACATCAGTTTGAACTGCATGGGTCTACTTATACACGAATTTTTTTTTGGTAAATAAAAGAGCCACCTCCTAGTTTCTGCAGATATTGCATCTGTCTATTAAACCATCCATGGATTAAAAACGGTTTTCTCATTCCCATTTGTGGTTGAACTGTAGATGTAAGGAGCCAACTGTAGTTAAGTTTCTGGGGAGTCAAAGCCTATATGCAGACTTCACAGCACCTGGTTTGGTGTCCCTAACTCCTCAGTTGTTGAAACGATCAACTGCGCTTTCAAATACTGGTGGCTGTTTTGGGGGTGACTAATAGATTCTGAGGAATGGACTTGCTAAATTAAGGGAATTGTTTTGGTTTTAAATAGATGTTGTCAGATTGCTGGTGGAGGTGTTGTATAGCCTCTTTGGACCAGTACATGACAGTCTGTGTAGTTTTTGTCCTTTTTGCCAGTCTAACAGGTATAAAGATACAGTTTATTATTGCTTCAGTTACCCTTCCCTGATTTCCAAGAAGGTTGAGAATTGTTTTTATGGTATTAACCAACTGGACTTGGTTTTTTGTGATTTAACTGTTTGTATCATTTGCCCATTTTACCTTTGAATTGAGCCTTGTTAAAAAATACTCTTCAGCCCTGGCTGGTGTGGCTAAGTGGACTGAGCACCAGTCTGCAAATGGAAGGGTCGCTGGTTGTATTCCCACGTAGTGCACATGCCTGGGTTGCCGACCAGGTCTCCAGTAGGGGATGCTCAAGTGGCAAACACACATTGATGTTTCTCTCTCCATTTTTTCGTCCTTTCCCCTCTGTCTAAAAAAATAAATAAAATCTTTTAAAAAAAATACAGGCTGCTTGAAAGGAAACATTCTTAGCGTTAAAAAAATGCTCATCGGTCTAAATGTTTTAAATATTGAACCATCTTATGCTATATTCATTTTAAATATTCTTAGTATTATGTTCTGTTCTTCTCCTTTACGATTTCTATCTCTCTTTAAATTTTTCTCCTAGATTTTAATATACTTATCTCAATTGATTTTCCAGGCCACTAATGTTGAGAGTTGTTTCAAAAAATGTTACTATATTGATTTAAAAAGTAAAGTTTTAGCAGTGATTCTCAAATGAATTTATATTATATGACAAAACCTCTTCCATCCCTAAACCCACTTTAACTCATTCCCTATTGATTAAAGGGGGTAGGAGTGTGAGATGACAGGGGGCAACAGGACTTCAGTGTTATTTAGAAGTATTCATCTTACCTAGTTTTTTAACTTAATCCTGTGGGTATGCTGAAAGTGAGGATGAATGTAAGGTGGGAGAGTTTTTAACCAGTGACGTAGGAAGCTCCAAGAGTCCAAAACATGTATCAATAGGCTATGGCTATTTTTATTGATAGATAAAAGTGTATGTTGAAAACTTTACTCCATACCCCAAAATAATAATAGTAAATAAAAATAAAAGAGTGACTTTGGCTGATTCCGGGGGGGGGGGGGGGGATTGGGTGACTAGAGGATGGAGTTGGAGATTTTTTGTTGTAAATACTATAATACTTTTATATTTTTAAAAAATGCTTTACTTATTTTTTAAATGAGTTAGCTTTTTAATCAAAGCTTTAAAACTTTAAAAAAATTAAAAATTAATTTTAATACAGTATTTTAATTTTTTAATTTAGTTATTTTCAAGTTTTGTCTATTAATAGACAGTATTTTTAATTTTAAAATAAGTCTGTACCTTTTTTAGGAGACTATATTTTCATCTGTCATAAAAAGGATTGACACAAGGCTTCTCAGCCTACTGACATTTAGGGCCGATCACTCTGTGCTGCCAAGAACTGCTCTGAGCATTATAGGATGTTAGGCAACAGGCCCTATTCATACCCCTTCCTTCGCCCTTTTTGTGACAACGAAAAATGTATCCAGATATTGCCAAATAACCTGTGGGAGGCAAACTCTCACCCCCAATTGAGGGCTTGTAGGTTAACATACCCCAGTTTGAAAAATACTAATCTTAAAAACTGTACCAGGCTTGGTAAAATTCTCTATTCATATTTAAACACCTTTGTTCAGAATTGACTTACATTGTGTTTTGGGGGGAAAAACAATAACTATAACATCGTGATTAAGTGACCAAAGGTCACATGGTATGTTAGTGGCATAGCTAAAATCCAGGTTCCTGACACTGAGGCTTTTTCCTCGATACCTTAAAGCTCTTTTCTAATGGTTTATTTAACTGGAATTTTACATGTTGAATACTTTAATCCACAAATACACAAAACAGCATATTGTTTCTTTTTAGATTTTGTTATTCATAAAGTGCTAATTTTATCCTTGTAGACTCAAAATGATTTCATGGTTATCTGCAATGTTGCAAAAATCCTAGAGCTGGTGGTTCCACTGATGGAGCATCCAAGTGAAACTTTCCTTGCTACTATTGAAGAAGATCTGATGAAGCTGATCATCAAATATGGCATGACTGTAAGCATCTCTGTCTTGATTCTCTTGAAGTACATACTTCACAAGTGATAATCACGTTTTGATTTGTCTTTAACTTTTGTCTAAACGATAACCTTTTCTGTATCTTTTAGGTAGTACAACATTGTGTGAGCTGTCTTGGGGCAGTTGTAAATAAAGTGACACAAAATTTTAAATTTGTATGGGCCTGTTTCAACAGATACTATGGTAAGTTCAGTGCCTGCGCTTTAAAATTGTTCTGCCAGATTCTTCAGTGTGTCCAGCTCATTTTTAGTTCACCTAATAAAGGGTAGCATCTGGGGAAGTAAGAGCTGTGATTGTCCTCTGTGGTCCACTCTCAGAAGTATTTTCTAGTGTCTTCTGTAATCTCTTAATAACACGATATGATTACTTCAGAAACGTATCTTCTCATAAGTAAATGTTGGTAAGTTCTGCCCACTATGTAAAATAAAATTTAAATTTTAACTTTTTAGGCTCTAAGGAGTGTTCTCGTAATTCTAAACATACTTAATACTTAGAACCATTAGTAAAATTAAACTGTAATTCATTATCAATAATTATTTGGACATAATAATTCAAGGACTGAGTGCTTATTATAAATAAATATTGCTTTATCATCAGGTGCCATTTCAAAATTAAAAAGTCAGCACCAAGAAGATCCAAATAACACTTCACTTCTAACAAACAAACCAGCACTTCTTAGATCACTTTTCACTGTTGGAGCACTATGTCGGCATTTTGATTTTGATCTGGAAGATTTTAAGGGTAACAGTAAGGTAAAGATCTTCATTTTAATTACTTAGTATGTTGTAATAGAATAGAACTGTATGACCCTGTGAGCAGAAAATGACTGAAATGATCCAGGATAAAGGCAGTATTAATATGGTATGATGAACATTCTGACAGTGTTGCTCAAAATATGGTCGTCAGACGGCTTCTGATCTTCGAGTTGTTTGTTATTGGTCTATAAGAAGACAAGCACAACTTCTGTCAGCTTTATAAGAGTAAGCACACTGTTCAAGTCAGCAGCTGAGCGTATTTTTAAATTTCTTAATGAGGGAGCAGTATGTTATTTACATTCTGGTACAAGCTTCTTTGTCATAGACCTTTTTTTTCAATGCCACTATTCTAAAATGTATCATTTTATAAACTTATGGTGACTCATTCTTCAGAAAAATTTGCATGTGGAAGTTCTCATTGTTTGCTTTAGGTTTTTTTCCCTTTATATTTGAAAACTAATCTTAGTTACTCTTCTTTATGAAATATTTTCTTCTTAGGTTAACATAAAGGATAAAGTACTTGAACTATTGATGTATTTTACAAAACATTCAGATGAAGAAGTACAAACAAAAGCCATCATTGGTCTAGGTAAGTTAAGTCTAAATTTCATTATAGTTTTAGTTGTTTGAGAGGTTGAACATGTTTTAAAACATTGTGAGTCTAAGCAGTTGATTTATTTAAGTGTGTTTCTAATTGTAGTAGGGTCTGGTACATAGAATACAGGGGGTTAAAACACCTGGTTGCCATTTCTGGCTCTGCCAATAACTTCCTGGGTGACCTTGAGCAAGTCATTTAATTCCCTCTGTTGATCAGTTTCTTCATTAACAAAATAGCGTCTCTTTCCCCTACTTTATAGGGTTTCATAAGAATACTCATTACAGCACTTTGATAAAGAAAGATGATTTAGAAGAATTTTGTGTTGCATATCTTTTAAGTTATTGTTTCTCTTTTGAAAGCTTTGTCATTATATGTGCCTGCCATTTCTAGTTAAGAGAGTGGGCAGTCTACACAGACTTTTACTCATAGAAGTATGTGGTAACCAACCCAAAAGAAACAATTTGGATATGTATCTGTCCCATTTTATTTTTCCAGGAACATTGATTTAGTAAATGTGTGCCCTTAAAGAAGGTTAGGGTTTATGGCTTATCTGAAAGGATAATGGAATATGGAAGAAATGTGAAAAAGATAGTATTAAAGTACCTGAATTGAATGCATTTTAAAACAATACAAGAAGAGTACTCTGTCCATGGTTTTGTTTTTTATTGTTTGTTTTGTTTTGTGCAAATATATGCAAAGCTGCTCAATAAAGTCAGTAACTTTGAAACTTTATTTTGGTAGCATTAACAAGGTTTACAATTTAATATGTATAGACAATCATTTATATTAGTCTTTTGAACTAAAATGGGTACTTAAAGTTTCTAAGTCACTCGAATCTGATTAAATATTTCTTTAAATAAATTTAAATTGTTTTTGCATTCCTCCTTTTCTTTCAGAAAATTACATATAGCAAATATAGTAAAAATTCAGATTTCATTTACTTGTAAGTTATATTGATACAGTATTACCTTCATGCCAAATATGTACCTCTGAATATTTGGTGTGGACATAAGCTAAATAAAGTGATAAAACTAAGAGTGTTACGTCTAATTCAGAGAACAAATACAGTTGACCCTTGAACATCATGGAGGTTAGGGGCATCTGCCCCCAGACAGTTGAAAAGCTACATATAACTTGCCTCCCCATAGGGAATTGATTGCACAACTCCTCACAGATACCAGAATCCGTGATGCCCAAGTCCCTTATATGGAATGGCATAGCACAGTGCATACAGTCAGCCCTCCACAGCCACAGATTCCCAGCCGCAGGTCAAAATACTGTTGGTTGAATTCAGGGATGTGGAACCCAGGAATACAGAGGGCCCACTGTATATTTATTGGGGAGGGTGAGATGGAAATGCATGTATAAGTGGACTTAAGTAGTTTAAACCCAGGTTATTCAAGGGTCAACTCTATGTAAATTTTAACTTAAAGAAGCAGTACTATGTGGAAAATAATGCCTCTAGACCAGTTAATGAAAGCCATCTTGCCTGGGCCATAGTTATCCTGTGTGACCTTGGGCTAGTTATTTGATCACTCTATGCTTTAAGTTTAGTGTTATTTGGCATCAGTAATACTTGGTATCATCAAGGATCTTCATTTTATCTTACATAAATAAGCATTTTATACAAATAAACATAATAGTATTTTGCTACTTATTAACTTGTTATAGAATTCAGCTTTATGGCTTCTTTATAATGCCATATGAGAAATAAATGGAAGATATTTTTCGCCTTGGTTCATTTTAGAATTATTCTGTTTCATCAAATGGATATATTTCAATATATTTTTTAAATAATGCCAATATAGTACCTTCTGCTAGAGATCTAAAAAAATGTTTGCAGACATTACCTCTTAAATCCTGAAAACATCCCTTTGAGGTAGGTGGGTGGTAAATATTATTGTCCCCATTTTACAGATGGAGAATTGAGGCACAGAGAGATTATGTGACTCACCCAAGGTCACACTACAAGTCAGTGGTGGAGCCAGGAATAGAATCCAAGACTCCTGTCTCCTAATCCACTCCCCTAGCCACTAGGCCCTGCTCCCTCCTCAAGGTTTCCTCTTGTGTGAAATTCTCCTTTGAAATGCAATTTCTTGTTTTTAATTCATGGGGAAAGAAGTACCTGCTCTAATACTTCTCTAGGTAAGGCCACTAGCATATTCTTCCAGTCATTTTTAAGTTTTAATTTTTGAAATAAGGCGTTCTTTATGTAATTTATCAACATTTTCATTAAATGCTATATTTAACTTTAATATGAATATATCAAGAGGGGTTTTTTTTCCTCTTCTTTAGGATTTGCCTTTATTCAGCATCCAAGTTTAATGTTTGAGCAAGAGGTGAAAAACCTATATAATAATATTTTATCTGATAAGAACTGCTCAGTAAATTTAAAAATACAGGTGTTAAAAAACCTCCAGACCTACCTACAAGAAGAGGATACACGTATGCAGCAGGCAGATAGAGACTGTAAGTGAAATGTATTTTTTTAACATTTTATTTATTTCTTTTTAGAGGGGAAGGGAAGGTGAGAAGGAGAGAAATATCAATATATGGTTGCCTCTTGTGAGTCCCCTGCTGGGAACTGGCCTGCAACCCAGGCATGTGCCTGAACCGCGATCGTGTGGTTTGCAGGCCTGCACTCAATCCACTAAGCTACACCAGCCAGGGCTGAAGTGTATTTTTTAATGTAACAGTGTTGCTACACTTAGAATACTTCGACTCATTTTTAATTCAGATATCTAATTCAGAGGAGACTTTATGTCCATAGCTAGGCTTAAGGATATTCATAAATTCCCTAAAATAGTTTGCAAAATTTAATATATGTGTATGCATTA
Organism: Sturnira hondurensis; assembly: GCF_014824575.4. Classification (NCBI taxonomy): domain Eukaryota; kingdom Metazoa; phylum Chordata; class Mammalia; order Chiroptera; family Phyllostomidae; genus Sturnira; species Sturnira hondurensis. The sequence continues at coordinate 38,553,876 of NW_028087015.1, forward strand.
CATTTTGAGTGAGGAGAGGGATTTAGTTCTCATTAGGTTTACCGAGGGACATCTGACAGAGACCTCCTCAAAAAAGGAAAGAAAAAAAAGATTTAAGAGCCATTGAGCCAGAGCACTAACTATAACATTTGTGCTTTCAGTCGCTGTCTGATGTGGTATATTTAAGCAAAGTTTAGTGTACATGTTCTTAATATGTTTACTTTTGTAGGGAAGAAAGTTGCAAAACAGGAAGATTTAAAAGAAATGGGTGATGTTTCCTCAGGGATGAGTAGTTCCATCATGCAGCTTTACCTCAAACAGGTGCTTGAGGCGTTTTTTCACACCCAGTCAAGTGTTCGCCACTTCGCCCTAAATGTCATTGCATTGACTCTAAACCAGGGTCTTATTCATCCAGTCCAGGTGAGTATGTCTTAGTAAGCAAAACTTACCAAAAGAACCAGATTTGTTGTCATTTGATGACATTGTGATTAGAGAATGAGTTCTTTATTCCTCTTAGTTACTTTTTTCTTTTTGGTCCTAAACTCTTGAGTCCAGGTTTTAGCCCTTCTCATAGGTTGTCATTAATGCAAAATACCTAAATATTTATAATGTCTCTATTAAAGAAACTTCCCATTTATATTGGCAGAATATGTACTTGGCATGATTTTCTATGTAGGAATGCTAGATTTGTTTTAATATTCATTAACTCTTATCCCAAAGAACCAGCAACATGTAATATCAGGAGAGTTAACTCTGGTAGGAGTGTAAATCTAACTTTTAAACAGGGTGGATTTTAATCCACAGAAAATAAATTATGTAGTCTGAGCTCAGTTTCTTCATCTTATAAGTTAGAGTTAATATCATATGCCCACACCTCAAAGCATTGATATGAGTACTAAATGATGCAATAAAGACATATTAGTATACTAAGGACTGACTGTTAATGCTGATACAATAGTGTATATATGATAGGTTCAGGAGCATGCAATATGCTAGAAAAGTGAAATTATTAGATAACCAAAGCCTGTTACCCTTCAAGATTTTTATTTTGGCTGTTTTTTTGTGAAACTTTTAAAAAAGTATGTTATGTGTAAATACGCTCTGTTCTCTCCTGTGTCCTGAAACAAAGCGCAGTAATGAAGCATGCTAAACGGTGTTTAGGCTGTTTGTATGGCTCAGGGTTATCACCATCCAGATCACCTATTAAAATGTACAGTGGTATGTTGAGACTCGAATTTTTGAGGTACTTACAACTTTACTTGTATTCTGAATGGCCTCAGGTGGTTGGTGCTTTTTATTATTATTATCTGCTTTTTAAATTTTTTCTTTTAAAGTTCACCCTTAAATTAAAAAGTGTGGGAGTGGTGCAATGAACTCCTTTATACTCATCACCTATTATTTACCATTTGTTAGATTTTTGCCACATTTGCTTTATCTCTTGGTCTTCATACATATAATTTTTTGCTGAATAATTTGATGGTAAGTTTCAAATATCACTGTTCTCTACTTCTAAATACTTTAATATATATTTTCTAAGAATAAGGGCATTCTCTTATAAAACCATAATGCAGTAATCAAATTCAGGAAATTTAACATTGATACATTATTATCTAATATGTAGTTTTGTTTTCAGATTTGGCCAGTTTACCCAGTAGTCTTCAGTGGCCTTTTTTTCTCATTGATTTGGAATTTAGTTCATGATCATCCATTGAGTTAGTGTCATGTCTACTTTTTTAATGGTTTATTTATTTGTTTGCTTGTTTATTGTTGTTTTTCTCCCTTACTGCTATCTGATTCATATTCACCTAACTTGGTAGTGGTGTTTCTTGACTTTAGAAGTACAATAAACTGGCTGTTACCACAATACTAGCTATCCAGTCATTGAAGCTATATCTAAAATCAGCTGTGTAGTAAAATTTATATTTTTTTAGTTTTGAGTATATAAGACAAATTACGTGCTGCCCTATTTTATCTTTACATGGCTAATTGAGTCAAGCTTGAAAAATTATTGGATAACACATTTGTAGTATATATCACAGTCTTAAATGGATATTCTTAGTGTTGAGGCCCTTTATGTTTAAAGCACCCTAAAGTCACACTGAAATTATTGAAATTTCACCACATCAGTATTTTTGCTTATGC